>NC_045544.1:16711549-17911549 GCF_009769535.1 Thamnophis elegans
CTTCAGAACTGGGATAATTGTGACTGCTTTCAAGCATGATGGGACTCTAGCCTGTTGCAGGGAGAGGTTAAAAATCCTTGTCAGGACCCCTGTTAATTGGTCAGCTCAGGTTTTTACCACTTTCCCCAACACCCGGTCTGGACCTGCAGCTTTGTTGGGATTTACAGCCTTCAGCTCAGCTCTCACTTGATGTTCATCCAGGGTGAGTGGCTGGAGGTCAGAGGGCCTTTGGGCTAGAGCCACAGAGACTGATCTTTTGACCTCAAAGCGGGTGAAGAAGCTATTTAGCTCCTCTACTAGCAGGGCATTAGCAGTGGCTATTTTTTTCCTATTGCCCTTATAGTTGGTTAGGTGTTGGTTAGGAGATGGTAGATTGACAAAACTAGTCTAGCCTCTTTCTACAGTTTCTCTTTTTTAAAGCAGATTTGATCTATTGCCTTCATTTAAAAAAAAGGTCTCTTTTTAGGATGTTTTGACATGGTAATTTAATGGATGTCTTGGAAATATTATAGAACAGTTTGCCATTATCTTTTTTTTACAATTATGTGAGGTCCCCCTCGGTTTCTCCTGTTCCCAGTGCAGTCTACAACCATGGATTTCTTTTTAGTGATTTCCCATCTAAGTACAAAGCAGGACTAGATGCTTCTGTAGTTAGACCAATTTGGTCAAGGGAGTCTAAAATTGACATTTAGTTCAATGGTGGTGTTTCCTTTCGTGTAAATTATTTGATTGTAATTTATTCAGTAGACTGATTAAATAAATGTTTTATCGCGAGGTATGAATAACAGCAAGGAATAACTTCTAAAGAGTTTTTAGGCAACACACCCGCCCCAGTTTATTTCTGGAAATGTTGGTATTTCAACATAGCATCAACTCATGCTTGCTTTAGACAGGTTCTTTTCTGAATTCATAATAGTTAACATTCCAAATTTCAATTCAAATCAAACAATTAGCCAGATATTTGCCAGAACTTTCCAGATATACTGTAAGTTAACCTACATGCGCATGTATCTTATTAGGGTTCACCGACAAAAGGGCGAACGACAAAACCGCGCCCGACTAAACTGCGTTGCTGACGTCATCAACAGGGCGACAACAGCGCGGAGACAGAAGTGCGCTGTAAAAGTAACCCTAAACCTAAACTTAACCCCTAACCCTAAACCTAATCCTAAACCTAACCCTAAACCTAACCCTTAACCTAACCCTAAACCTAACCCTTAACCTAACCCTAAACCTAACTCTAAACCTAACCCTTACCTTAAGTTAAACCGGCTTTCTTTTGACGCGCTATTGTAAAGCGCCCTTCTTTCTCCGCGCTGGCTGTTGTCTCCGCGTTGATGATGTCAGCAACGTGGTTTAGTCGGGCGCGGTTTTGACATTTGCCCTTATTAGACCTATGTTAAGATGTCATTTATGAAGGTCAATTGATGGACAAAACTCTGGATACGGCCTTAGATTATTTTTATGGAAAGTGGTATCCTCATAAAATTCATGTAATCACATCGTAGTAAAATATATACAATGTGATTGCGCATTTAGATTAGTGTGACTTCCCTATCACTGAATTCAGTGGGGCATGCTTCCATTGTGCATAGGTTGAGTATTACAGCATTTTTGCTGAAAGCCTGCACATATTTTTAATAAGTTTAACTCTTAATTTAAAAATGCTCCAAATGATGATGAATACACAGACAGAGTAGTACAAGTGAGCCTTGACTTTCTATTGGTTACTTAGCGACCATTCAAAATTATGATGGAGAACCCCCCCCCCCCAAAAAAAAAAAAGCTATTTACAAAGTGGCTTTGAATTTCCAACATCAGGGCATCAATTAGAGCGCTCAGCTTCTGACCGCATTTGGGGTGCAGCAACCGGCCTGCAATTGTGTCTGTCTGTAGCGCCCCACAGTGACGTGACCATGATTTATAACAGTTTTACTGGAAACCTGCCTTTACTTCTGATTTCTGGCAAGAACTACCCTATAGTGAATAATGGATTAGCTTAACAACTGCCACAAAGGAGATCATAAAAAACCGGGCGACTCACTTTATGATTATCATGACTTAGGACTGTAATTGCCAGGCTCAATTATCATTGTAAGTTGAGGACTGCCTCTACTATATGCATAATCATTTCACATTATTTAGTGAATGAGGTAAGAGAACACATTAGCCTAGGTGTGCTGTTTTTTTCAGTTTTCTACAGAAATGTTCCTTTATGGTAAACAAAGTGATGAAAATATTAAACGTAGAAAACATCCCCATCGCTTTTCTTTCCCATGTCCTCCAGGAAAAAAAAAACCATTACCTTTTTGTGTACAAATGATAGTTGGAGTGTACAGAAGACTTGCGAGAGCCCACGGAATACTAGGCTTCCAATTCAAAATAAGCCACTGAATAGTTTACATCACTGTTTTCTCAACCTTGCAATTTACGAGGAGTTGAGGTCCACATATCTTAAAAGTTGCCAATGTTGAAAGACACTGATCTACGTAATGTATTTGTCCGATATTTAATCACAAGTCACATAATGAGAAATTGTTCACTCAAGGAGCAAACACAAGAGATTTTTCTCTCATGTTCAGTCACGTAGGAACACAGCTAGGATGGGGCCCTTAGCGCTCTCTGGGCTTGGTTGTTTTCTTGCAGATATGTCATTACCCAAACTAGGTAACATCATCAGTGGTACCAGCAAGAAAACAATCAAGGTCACAGAGCACCCAGCACCCCTCCCTTTCAACCCTGATCTATAAATATTCTTCATTAATGAACATGTAAATTTGCTAAGAGGCGATGGAAGCAGAGTATTTGTCAGGGATTTCTTGGGAGGGACTACACCTGATCTACAATCTGACTCTTCACCTCAATACTTCCTGCTGGCTGAGAGAACAGCGAGAGTGCTGCAGTCATGATATGCTGATTCTAATCGGATTGATTACTAAAATCAGGGTGGCTCTTATGTTAGAAGAGGTGCCCTATTTCAAAATGTATGGCAGTTGGGTCAATGACCCAAACACTTGGCTGTGTTCACTTTCTTGAAATAAATCATATTCTAGGTCCACACATTAGGTAACACCATATTTTACTTAACCATAGTGTGCTGATTAAATCAAAGATGAATGGTAGGCATGAACCATGGTTTTAATATAATGATGGGTTCATATTATAAATTCATATCATTTTGTATTTATTTTGTCATGTTTATGTAGAAAATGGTGACCCTTTGAGAGCTGTATGCAACAAAATTTCATTTTAATGTATGCCGATTAGTCTACATTCAAAGTGACAAAGTTATTCTAAGTAGGTGGTAAATTGTACAGTCTCTTTTGGGTCAGGCGTGTATCCTCGCAGCCACATGATCAGATGCACTGTTTTGGCTACAAAACGGGCACCGGTTATTATTGCTTTCCTCAAGACAATTCTCCAAATTTCCAAGCTAAGCTCCAGCCCTGCTATTTCTTGGATTTCCCACCCATATGCTAAGTAAGCCTATCCTGTTTACTCTTTTGAGATCAGCCCAAACCAAACCAGGCCTAGTAAAATGTGTGAGCCTAGCTAATTGTATCTACTGATACTTCAGAGTAGATAAGAGAGCCGGTTTGGTATAGTGGTTAAAGGCACCAAGATAGAAACCGAGACTGTGACTTAATCCTCTCTTAGGCACAAAGCCAGCTGGGTGACCTTGAGACAGTTACTTTCTCTCAGCCCTAGGAAGAAGGCAGTGGGCAAACACCTTCTGAAAGACCTTGCCAAGGAAACGGCAAGGACCTATCCAGGCTGTTTCCAAGAATTGGACATGACTGAACACAGGAAAAGAAAGCATAGGATTGTGCTGTTAACATTGACTTGAAAATGAATACGCTATCTTTTTCTTCATCTGTGTAGTCTAATTTTGCTCCATTTGAATATACAATGGAACAAACCATAAAGGAAATTTTGCATGGATGCATATATATTAGGGGTGTGCATCTACTTTAGTTAAATCTCAGCCCAAAATTCCCTAGGCTTTGAGAAGTCTGAGATTTGTTTAAAGAAAAACAAAGTTTCTTTAACAGCAGAAATATAACCAATTAAATTATAGACTATATTTATACAATATGCTACCCTAATAGCGTTTGTTTGATGCTGGCTTAACATAAATGCCCTAGTATTTTTTTTAAAAAATCCTGCTAAACCTATACAACTATATGTTGTATAGACAAATTGTACTCTCTTAAGGGAAGAGATGTGATAAGTTAGAAGTCTCCCTAATGGCGCCTTCTTGATCTTCCTAAACAACGAAGAAGGAAGCAACCACCAGCTACGCAACCAAATCCACATGTGCATTTATCTGCTTTAGGGAAAAGACAGCAGAGAGGAAAGGCAGTTTTTGTACATAGTCTCTGCCCAAACAAGAGACTAGAAGAGAAAATCCAGATATGGCCACAAAAGCATATCTTAATGTAAATCTCCCACCTCTAGTGGCTCATTCTTTTAAAGGATAACATCACTACAGGGAACAACAGTGTCTCTTTCCCCTCATTCAGTAAATGAAGTCAACTTAATCTGTAAAAGTATTGTTCATTGTGTTAGTATTTTATCAAATGGACAAGGAAGATTGTTGGATCAACATGTGTCAGACAACATGCTGAAAACTATTTCCAATCTAGCCACCATGCCACTTAATTCTATCAAGCATTGGGTAAACTTGCTTGTATGAATCTCTTTTCCATTTATTGCGACCTGATGGGTGGCATTTTTCTCCTCAATTTTCCTTAACGGTATTTTTTTGATTAAGTATAGGTTTAGTTTCTCCACAAACTAAGCGTTGATAATTCTATTACTGTAATCGCATAAATTGCTAAAATTGATACTCTTACTAGTGAAAGAGTAATATGGCCCAATAAATATGCTTGTTAATCAGTCTATCTTGACATCAGAGCTGATCTACTAAGCCTTTCTTTATAATACACTTGATTGCTGTATTGAATGAAGCCATCTACGGAACTGCTACAGTCAGCTGCCAAACCTGTTTTGTGCTACCTTTTACAGGTAATCCTTGACTTACAACAGTTCATTTAGTGGCTGTTCAAATTACAAGAAGACTAAAAAAAGTGACTTATGACCATTTTTCACACTTACGATGTGCAGCATCGCCATGGTCACCTGATCAAAATTGGGATGCTTGGCAACTGGCATGTATTTATGAGGGTTGCAGTGTCCTGGATTCATGTGATCAGCTTTTGTGACCTGCCAATGTGGGAAGCCAGATTCACTTAACAACCATTTTACTAACTTAACAACTGCATTGATTCACTTAGCTGTGGCAAGAAAAGTTGTAAACTGGGGCAAACACTCATTTAACAACAGAAGTCTTGGGCTCAATTGCGGTTGTAAGTCGAGAATTACCTGTAAAAAAGACATCACGGTATGGAAATGCAAGGGAAAATCAAGGAAAAATACAAAATAGGCTGACTTGTCTGTTTAGTTGCTGGAGCTTTTGGAGGCAGAAAAAGTAATTACCCTTCTTAAAAGTCATTTTTGTAGGGGACTAGAAACAGGTTGTGGTATAATGGGCTTATAAGGCGGGGAAGGGAAAAGAACTTCCAGTTCAGCTGATGGAAAACACTTCACTAGCAAAAGAGGAATATCGTTTTCATACACACAAATGCAGAGAATTACATTTGTCTCAGGGTTCACCGACAAAAGGGTGAACGACAAAACCGCGCCCGACTAAACCGCGTTGCTGATGTCATCAACAGGGCGACAACAGCGCGGAGATAGAAGCATGCTGTAAACTATAAACCTAAACTTAACCCCTAAACCTAACCCTAAACCTAACCCTAACCCTAAACCTAATCCTAAACCTAACCCTTAACCTAACCCTAACCCTAAACCTAACCCTAAACCTAACCCTTACCTTAAGTTGAATCCGCTTTCTTTCAACGCGCTATTTAAAGCGCCCTTCTTTCTCCGCGCTGGCTGTTGTCGCCGCGTTGATGACATCAGCGACGCGGTTTAATGGGGCGCGGTTTTGTCATTCGCCGTTTTCACGGGTCACGTTGTCTCAGCTGCTATAAAGGGTAAGAACAGCAGCTCAACATTTGCTTTGAAAGTGCAGAGGTGAGTGAATTGGCTATTAAATGTCCCTGTAGATACTCTGTGAGTTGGGTGCATCAACAATGATTTGTTACTACTATTTTGAAAATTAAAAATTAAGGCCCAAACCAGGAATGAGCGATACTGATTACAGATTGAATACTGTATGAGAACATGTAGCAAGTTGACTGAAACCAGTTTATGAACTCTGCTTGGCGCAAAGAAGATCCCAAGCTATGTTTGAGCCACAAATAATTTTGCTATGTGGTTCGAACCCCTTGTAACTTTCTGCAACTATTCATTCATTTGTGTAAATACAAACAGGGCTCTATTGGCAGTGAATAAGTGATGATTTAGTTAACCATGACACGTTGACTAAACCTTGATGTACCCAATTTGCAAAGCTAATCTAAGGTCTTAGTAAGGTATTACTGTAATGAGCGAAGCAAAGTAATTATGCTGTATCAGAAATTTCTTTTTAAAAAAAGGAATATGGAAAAAAATATTCAGGCATTTGACTGGCATTCTTATCCAAGAATCTTAGAAGCGAAGGATAGGAAATGATTTTTTTTTTCAAAACAAAACAAAACCCAAGGAAGTCCAGTTGCCTTTTGGAAAAGCCCCTTTGGGACTCATGGCTGCCACTGGTATTATCCCTCCTGACTTTTCCCCCTGACTACTTGATCATCTTCACTGTGTTTTTTCTGGAACTTGTATGTGATGGCATAGCTGATCATTCTGTTTGCCTTCTTAGATGTTTTAATTACAATCCCATCATTAAATCAGTTGTATCTTGCTACTATGAGATTACTCAGTCTGGAACAGGACAAGTAGCTTTCACCATTGTAGGTAGGTCAGTATTTTAATGGTGGTGGTTTATGTAAACTGTCATGTTAAAGCATGTGTATTTATTCTGCATCACTTTGAAGCTGCGAATACTTTCAAATTTTAAGAATTTACAATGCTTCAGTTTGGAAATTTAATGTGAAAGCAGTTTGATAAATTCCACGAATGGACTTGATATTCTGAAAACAAAAATTCAAATCTAAATATTGGATTAAAGAGGTACTTTTGAACTTTTTTACTAGTCATGTAGAAACAGGCTTTTTTTTTTGCAAATCCAGATTAAGTTGGTCCAATTTGGCAATTCATATTGATTTTCTAAATGGGTTTAAATAATTAAACTGAATCAATTTTCCAAACCAAATCTAGAATTTGCATTAAAGCTGTTCTGCACCAATTGCTAAATTTGAAAGTAGCCTGAAATTATCTTGAAAGAGATCCAAAGGAATCTTGTCAGCATTTTTTATATGACCTGGACAGCCTCATAAAAAGGCTGCAATATTAAGCTGACTTCTTGAGGATGCCTTAGGCCAGTGTTGGCAAACCTTTTTGGCAATGAGTGCCAAAGTAATGCTGGTAGCAACCCACCCCTGCTCCTTAGGACAAATTTTCATTCTGAATCCTAAAAACTCAAAAATTGTCTGAGCTGCAGCTTTTCCTCTCCTGCCTAGCGTCTTTTCTGACAAACGGCATAATTTTTCATGAACTGCAGCTTCCTTCATCAGATGCAGTGTTTCAACTGATCAGTTAAGTATTAACATACTCTGATGTTTTCATTGAGAATCTGGGTTTTCACAACACAGCCTACATTTGACTTACTTCACCTAGGATTTAGCAAGGCACTGACAAATGATGGCCTTTGAAAGAGGCAGGATTAAAGACCACTGAAAATCACTGGAGATCAAAAGTTGTAACTGATATTATGAAGAAACTTCAAGAACCCTTAAACATGATCTGCATGCAATTCAAACATGGCATTCTGTTCCCAAGGATTTTTTACTCTGGATATTACTTCAGACCTTTTAATCTACCTTAGCATAGCATTGCCCCATTTATATAACTGTCAATTATTAGGCCACATAATTGTTGGTTGCATCTTAGATCCTTTGGCAATCAACTAATCCTGAAAACAGTGATCCTTTTAAGATGCCAGCTACTGTGCAAATAGAAATTTAGAGTTGAGAAAGGAATAAGTGAAGTATTAAAGGAGACCTGAATTGTTTGAACTTTATTAGTTTAAATATTATTTGCTATCAGGTCAGTGTTGAATTTTAGTGACCACATAGATATTGTACAGGATAATTTGTCCTCAGTTTGGTCCTTCAAATCTTCCAAACAGTGCACTAAATTCATCCACCATGCTAATGGTTGTCATCACATTCTTCCTTTCACTTTTCTCAGTGTTATGGATTTCTCAATGGAATTTGAACTTCTCATATCCAAAATGTGATAATTTAAGTCATTTGTACCTGGCTGTTGTTGTTGTTTATTGGATTTATATGCCACCCTTCTCTCAAAGGACTCAGGGCGGTGTACAACATTAAAAAAAACACATATTACAAAAGTTAAAAAGGAAATTAAATAAAGTATCCAAAAACAAACCCAATTAATATTAACAATACAATTTTAAAAATTAGATTAAAATTAACAATTAAATTAATCATTTATTTTATTCTGTTCAGGCCAGGCCGGCTTGCTGGAAAAGCCAACTTTTTAGGGCGCGTTGGAAGGATCGGAGGTCGGGGATTATACGAAGCTCTGGGGGCAGCTCATTCCAGAGGGAAGGTGCTCCCACAGAGAAGGCTCTCCCCCTGGGGGTCGCTAGCCGACACTGTCTGGCCGATGGCACCCTGAAGAGGCCAACTCTGTGGGATTGTATTGGACGGTGGGAGGCTACTGGTGGCAGTAGGTGGTCTCGCAGGTACCTAATTATGACCTTTAAAGCCATGGAGCACTTTAAAGGTCATAATTAGTACCTTGAATCGCACCCGGAAGACAACCGGCAACCAGTGCAGGCCACCTAAAAGGGGTGTAACATGGGAACACCTAGGTACCCCCATGATAACCCGCGCGGCCGCATTCTGGACCAGCTGAAGCCTCCGGATGCTCTTCAAGGGCAGCCCCAAGTAAAGAGCATTGCAGTAGTCCAGGCGAGAAAGGACGAGGGCATGAGTGACTATGCACAGAGCATCCCAATATAGACTCCCAGATTGCGGGCCCTCTCTGAGGGGGTTAAAATTTCTCCCCCTATCATCAAAGATGGAACAAGATGCACAAATCGGGATGACAGAAACCACAGTCACTCAGTCTTGGAGGGATTGAGCTTGAGCCTGTTCCTCCCCATCCAGATCTGCACAGCCTCCAGGCATCGGGACATCACGTCGAGGGCATCGTTTGGGTGGCTGTGTGAAATAAAAGGTATGTTCATGAGTCATGGATAGATTTTTGCTCACTACTTGATACTAAGATAATTTACATTTAGTACTTGGATGGGAGACTGGAAGAACATCTGATCTCAAAGTTGTAGACTAGATAACTTTGTAAAGAATCATTGTAAAATATCATTTTTTTTGTAAAACAACATTTGTAAAGAATCATTGTGAAAAAAGACAATGACATACAGCTTTATTTTTGTTTACCACCTTGACATTTAACAATACCAGGAGGTTGCTGGACACATTTTTTAGAACCTCACAATTCTATTCTTCAGAAGAGGGGAAAAGCACAAGATATCTATTTCATTAGCAATGATTCCCTGAAGCAATTTTTTTTAAATACTTACATTGTTAGACCTTTTTGTTCCATCCCAGGTTACCATCAGCATTATTTTGTGTACACAGCAGAAATATGATATTGTATGATGCCATACTGAAGTCATTCGTGCAGTGCCCCTTACAAGGGTAATCTCTTTGGTGTCACCCCACTGGTGCTGTCCTGCCTCCAGCTTCAAACCTGGAGGAATCTAAACATCACAGAAACTGAGTCGATGATCAGTGGATCCCATAACAAAGAAAGAATAACATTTCAACATTGTATAAACATCAGTCTCATGTAAGTTTCTCCCAGAAACTGAGGGAGTCAATCCAAGCCAATTAATCTAAGGATGTATCTGCTCAATATCTATAATACCCAATAGCCCATCATAAGTCCGAGGAGCAGAAATCCGAAACACAAATATTGAGAGCCAAGAAACGTTGTGAAAACAGGTGGGAGCAATGCTCTGCATATTTTTGAAATGCTGTATGCGGGAAAAAAGATTTTGTGCATCTTTACCAAAACTAGGAACAAATCTGTGTACCACAATATGACTATACATTGCAAATTCAATGCAAAGAGCAATATATTGCTAATGTAGAAAAACCAGAAAGTATAATCCAGTATTCAACGTGTTTGCTTAAAAGTTGGCAGCATTTTTCAGAAGTGGCTTGCCTTTTCTCCATTTGAAAGTTGAAAGAGACTGACTGGTCCAAGGTCATTCATGCTTTGTGCCTCAGATGGGACTGGCACTGGCAGTCCCCTGGTTTCTAGTCAGGTGTTTTAACCAAATTGACTCTACACATATGTACTTGCAGATTATAATATAGATTCCTTAAACACAGATAACTGATAATTGCAATCAATATTTTGTACGCATTTTATTCATGTGATACCAGGGGTGGGTTTCTCGCCCCGTTCCAACCGGTTCGGTTGGAACGGGGCCGGCGGCGTCCTCGTGCACGCGCGCGCGCATGCCTACTAGCGTCTGTGCGATGCTCCAGCTGCTCCTGGAGGATCGCGCAGGCGCTGTATGCATCCTGCGCATGCGTGGAAGCACAGAACTCATCAAAACCGGGTAAGTTACTTACTTCCGGGTTCGCCGACCAACTGGTTCGCAGGGACCGCCGCGAACCGGTTGAAACCCACCCGTGTGATACTGTAATGAAATAAAAAAACAAACAATAAAGTAGCATACAACATGCATTTAGATATCTCCCTCTCTCATTTCTTCCCCATTCTTCTCAGCATATATTTTGAATTTACCGTAATTATTAATTTAAAAGCTGACTTTTAAAAATGAAGTTAACAGCAACCATGTGTGATCCAGTTCAACACATATTAGTTATTATATTATTTTAGTATAAATGTATAGGAAATAAAAGATGAACCAGTTCCAATATTTTAACTTGCAAATGGTTTTTCAGTTGTTTTTTACATAATCATCCAATACACACTTCTTCAACATAGTTTGACTTGAAGTAGACTTCTACTTTCATTTCTGCAGAGTAGGTCTAATATATTAATATCAATATGGGGATTAATTGAAAAGTGAATCAAATGTGCTGATATCTCACCACAAGCTGATGATCTCTTGAGGTTTCATATAGAGGTAAATAGCACGGAGAAGGGAATGGTTGAGATATTTCTTTAGTATGGAATAACAATGGATAACAAAAGTGGTCTGGACTATTTTACCACAAGAAATAATCCCTGCAATGGAAGAATAATGGCTCTCCTGTATCTGGGGGATTACCATATTTCTTCTTGAGTGGAGTTGTATTGCTCAGATGAACCTGATGTGTAATCTGGAATCCTCATGGACTCACAACTCCTCTTGGAGAAGATGGTAATCAGGGCAAAGAGGGCCTTTGTTTAATTTCATGTTCCAGGCCAGTTATACCCTTCTCAGAAGAAGCCCTTCTTTCAGTCACTCATGCTCTCGCCATCTTCTGTATGGATAATTGGAATACACTCTACATTGGGGGTAATCCTTGAAGAGTATCTGGGAACTGCAACTGGTATAGAATGGTGGGATAAGCACTTTTGAGTGCATCTGGGGTTGTGTATATAACATTTCTGCTTCGTGAACTGCATTTAGCCACGATGTTCTTAACTTTATGACAGGGGTCTAGGTTATCTGAGGAACCATCTTGTCCCAATTACATTGGCCTGTGGGAAGTTATCATCCAGCCCTGTCCCAGAAAAATGAAATATCCTAGGAAATATTGAAAAGGCAGAACGTTTCTCTGGATGTGAAAAGAAGCATGTTTTAAAAGACAGAATAGTTGCTTTCTGCCCACCCCCACTTTGTCAATAGGCCCATTAAGACTAGCCAGGCTAGCCCACTTTACATAATAAAGACTTCAGCAGCAGCTACAGAAAGGCATGATAATATTGGCCTTTTACTCAACTCTCCACATGGCATCTGAGAATTCATACCTGGATTCAAAACAGCCTAGAGCGTATCCCCCTGCATGGCACCATGGGAGTCTGACAACCAATCAGAATGCATTTCTTACACAGGAACAGGAAACAGAGAGGTGGGACTAAACAGGGTATAAAAAGCCTAGCAAGCCCCTTCCTCAGCCCTTCTCTCTTCTTCTCCATCAACACTGAAACATGTGATCACCTTTTCTGTTCAGGGCTCAAACCATGTGGCCCTGTCCAACAATAAACCATCTTTCCAAGCAGCCTCCAGTGTCTTCTTCCCCACTTGGAGCTGAATCCAAGAGGACATTTATTTCAACAGGCTCATCCCATCTAATCAATTGCATTGACCCACCCCAGGTGGGATGAATTAATGTAATTGGGACACGATGTTTCCCAATGTGATTGGGACAAGAGTGTACTTCCAGATCAAGATCTGGCTCTGCCAATTGGCATGGGAGTCTTAAGAATGATATGCAACCCTGGCGGAGGTAATTGGTCACTGGAGTTCATTCCCTCTTACTCATTAACATTTTTACCCTCTACATTTTTAACTTTGTTTTAATTTCTGTTTTTATTTATAAACCAGTCACTCAGGTGAGATGGGCAGTATAGGGATTTGATAATTATGTTATTTAAACCAATAACGCAATCCTGATCCCATCTTCCAAAATTACTACATTACTTTGTGTAAGGTGTTAAGCATCTCTTATCAGCCTCTGTAGCAATTAATAATTATTTTACTTCAACAATTACATGCTATGCAGATTTAACAGATTAACAAGAGTTGGAAGGGACTTTATAGGTCATCTAGATTAACCATGGCCTGCTTTAATTTAGAACATCGTTCAAACCCATGGACAAGGGAGACAAGAAAAGACATTTTTATATAAATGCCGTGATTTATGTAAGATGTCAGAACACAAGTACCATATGTAAAGGTGGCATTTGTCCAATGACAACACTGCACATATATTTCTGGCATCATTGCATTTTGTTGTAAGTGTTGCTATGTGTAGTTAGTTTATGGCTTGATATGCACTGGAAGTCTTTAAGAACAGGTTGGATAGCCATTTGTCTGAAACGATATAGGGTTTCCTGCCTAGGCAGGGGGTTGGACTAGAAGACCTCCAAGGTCCCTTCCAACTCTGCTATTGTATTGTATTATCGTTGCTACCAAGGTGCGAACCCCACAACATTGGAGTATGACGCTTGCTTTTCCCATAGTCTGCCGGCAAAGGAAAACATGCCGTCTATACGATCTTATTACTAACTAGCTTCAGGCACTACTTATCAAACTAGAACCCGAAGTGTAAATCTACAACAGATTCTCTTGACCCTACAAAACGCTCCGCCCAAACACTCTCCTCTCACCATCTGGGTTTTTACTCCATTGGCGTATCAACGCTGGCCCTCTGCGCACGCGTAAATCAAGCCCAGCCTTGCTCGTTCTTAAAGGAAAGCTCGGCTCCTTTAAAAAAAAACCAAAAAAGCACCACGCACCGCCCCAGCTGGCAGGGCTCCGATTGGTTACTTTATCATCGGCGCAGCGACCAATGAGAGGAGGAGAGGTCCCCGCCTGCCCCGCAACGTGCTCGCGCTCGACCCAGGGACGAGACCCCCGCGGTGGTCGAGATGGCGCTCGCCGGTCTCGCGCTCCGGAGAGCGGCGGTCTCCAGCCTTCGGCTCCGTCTCGCTACGGGGTCAACACCCCGGAGGCGCGCGGCCCATTTCGCATTCCAGCCGGACCCGGAGCCCACCCAATATGGTGAGCGCTTTCATCGTCCCCGGGTCCGTGCTAGTATCATAAGGGAGCGGATGCTGCTCCTCTGCCTCCCGACCTCTTTGCAGTCCCTTGCCGAGTGAAGGGGAAGCGAGTCAGTCGGAAGGACTCCCCCCCCCCCACTTGCTGCGGCTCTCCCCCCTCCCAGTTGGATGGTGGGATGGGGAAACTGGCATCTCTGCAAAAGGGGGGACTGTTTTTTTCGAAAGCCTTTAAGAGCGCAATAGGTTAAGCCAGTGTTTGTCAACCTTGTCAACTTGAAGATGTCTGGACTTCAACTCCCAGAATTCACTGGCTGGGGAATTCTGGGAGTTGAAGTCCAGACATCTTCAAGTTGACAAGGTTGACAAACACTGGGTTAAGCCAGGGTCTGATGACAACGGCGACCCCGCTGTGTTGGGTTTGTGCCTGTAAAAAGCCCTGCAGGCGAGTCACAAAGCACTTCCTCTTCCCTTGCAGCCTAAAACGAAGTTTCCACCACCTGTGTAGATGCAGCCACTGATTTGATGTAGTACAAACGAGTTATGGTTGTTTAGGAAATCCGTGCGGGATGACAATACACCAAAGCAGATGGCAACTTACCAAGTTGCTTGCTAATAATGCAGGTTGTCCCTTCCCCTTATTTAAAGTAAAGAGAGAGACAGATAAAGGACTTATGGGAAGAATTTTATAGAAGAGGAAACTACGAGTGCAGGTAGTAGTTCTCAACGACCACTAGTTTACGTGGTTAAGTCAGAAATTTCTTAAAGAGAGGTTTGCCCCGTTTGACGACTTTTCTTGCCGCAGTTAGCAATAGCAATAGCAGTTAGACTTATATACCGCTTCATAGGGCTTTCAGCCCTCTCTAAGCGGTTTACAGAGTCAGCATATCGCCCCCACAGTCTGGGTCCTCATTTCACCCACCTCAGAAGGATGGAAGGCTGAGTCAACCTTGAGCCGGTGAGATTTGAACAGCCGAACTGCAGTCAGCTGAAGTAGCCTGCAGTGCTGCATTTAACCACTGCGTGAATCACTGCAGCTGTTAAATGAGTAACATGGTTGTTAGGTGAATCTGATTTCCTTGTTGTCTTTGCTTGTCAGAAAGTCACAAAAGGGGATCACGTGACAGGACAGCCGTCATAAATGTGACTGGTTGTCAAGCATCTGAATGTAATTCACGTGACCATGGGGATGCTGCAATGGTCATAAGTGTGAAAAACAGTCAAGTCATTTTTTTTAGTGATGATGTAACTTCAAGTGGTCACTATATGAACTGTTGTAAATTGAGGACTATCTGTAGATGCACTTTCTCATTCATAGCTGAGGCCTGGCACCTTCTTGTTTGCCTTTGTAAATACAGAGAGCTTATACTCTTGTGCCCTTCAATCTTCAATTTATATCATCATTCTGTCATGGCATGTTGATGTATCATTTTGACAAAAGATCTGCACTTCATTGTCCCTTTGAATACGGAAAGAACATGAGTGATATTAAAAAGCCCGCTCTAGGTAGGAGTGAAAGTAACACCTTATGCCAGACCTATATATGATATGTACTAATTGAGGTCACCTTTAAAATGTCATAATTCCTGTTCTGGGACTTTAATCTATTACTGGTCCTTCCATGCTAAGGTGGTGTGTTGCAGAGAGCTGCTTAGTTCTGAGGGAATTCCCCTTCATCTCCTAACTAAAGTATAAACCACAACTTTAACCAGTCTCCTTGTGCTAACCAAGCCTGGAGAGGAGAATTCTATGATCAACAGAATTTGAGATATCTATGATCTCAGAAAAAATTAAGGGTTAAATCATAATTATAATAAAATGTAAACATGAGCAGCAGGTGAACCAGCAAGATCTTTTAACAAATGGAAAGTTTTTTGTTTTTTTTAAAGAAGCTTTTAATCTGGGAGAATTTTTATTTACTGGCTAACCAACCAAGGGGATGATTTTTGTGGATTTCCCCTCCTATTTCCTCAAATTATTATTCATTGTTGAACAAACACAATCATTGAGTACATAATTAGTGATACCTACATTGAAAAACAGATGGAAATCCTATTGGAATCTGACAAGTCTTAAAGTTTTCCAAATGGATCTTGGTGTTTTATATGATACTATTTAGCAATTTATATGGTGCTATTTAGCAATAAGTTCAATAGTTGGCCTTGTTTAACCAAATAATCCCTTCACAGGCCAGACACAAAAAATGAACCTTTTCCAGTCTATAACAAGTGCCTTGGATAATGCCTTATCTAGAGATCCAACTGCAGGTAAGTTTTTTATGCTTTACTGTTTAAGAGAAACTTTTATTTAGCGCCTCTTCAATTGAGAATACTCACTGCTACACAATTCACTCACTACCATACTATGCAAGGCAAACGCAATTATGTTACTCTGAAGATTATCAGCATATGTTCTCCATGGTATCATTTTGTCAGGGCCCACTCCACTCCATAATTAGGAAAGAAGACTAAGAGACTCCATGGGTTGGAAATCCAAAGTACTTTTACTAATTATAAATGGTAAGCGAGCAGTAGTGAAGCAAGATCTGAATAATATGGCGCGAAAGCAATTGATATATAGGGAAACCCGTTCCCCCCCCTAGGATCAAAGCTCCAGTCCAATCATAAGTCCTTCAAATGTCAGGTGTGAGATAACTTCAAACAGACAGGCCGAAGATGGAATGTCCACGGTAGATCGTCCCTCATGGTGCACTCGTCCCGATGGGTCAGGAACCAGTCGTCTTGATGAAGAGCCGCTTTGAGGTCAGAAAGTAGATCGTGAGGCACTACCTCCTGAGCTTTGGTCTGTTGACGTGTGAGTACCGGAGCTGCCAAGAGCGGTTGGACGATACTCAGTTTGGAACAATTATACTGAGGTAATCGGGACAAAGCATCGGCCATGAAGTTCTTTCCGCCCGGGATATACTTGAGAGTGAAATTGAAACGGTTAAAATATTGGGCCCACCGCATCTGTTTGGGGGAGAGACGACGAGGTGTGCGTAACGCCTCCAAGTTCTTGTGGTCAGTCCACACTTCAAATGGGTGTTTAGAGCCTTCGAGGAAATGGCGCCAAGTAGCGAGGGCCCAACGGACCGCAAAAGCCTCCTTCTCCCAAACCGCCCAGCGCCGCTCTGTGTCAGTGAGTTTACGTGAGGTGTACGCGCAAGGCTGTAAGTTACCTTGGTCATTGGCTTGTAGCAGAACGGCCCCAACAGCGACATCACTGGCATCGCCTGGACGACGAAAGGCTGGTTGAGATCAGGATGTTTAAGAACCGGTTCAGCGGCAAAAAGGCGTTTAAGTTTTTCGAATGCCGCCTGGCATTCCATGGTCCAGTCCAAAGGCTTATTGGGTTTAGGCTTCGGGTCGCCTTTAGTCTTGAGTAAATTAGTGATAGGGAGAGCAATGTTGGCAAAAGAGGGAATAAATTGACGGTAGAAATTAGCGAAACCCAAATTTTTTTGCAACTGTTTACGAGTTTTGGGAGCGTCCCACTCAGTGACCGCCTTCACTTTTTCAGGGTCCATTTCAACGCCATCCGAGGAGATACGGTAGCCCAGATAGTCAATAGTCGTTTGGTGAAACTCGCACTTAGACAATTTGGCATATAGGTTGGCAGCACGGAGTTTTTTCAAGACAGTGCGCACCAGATTGACGTGGTGGTCGTAAGAGCGAGTATAAATGAGGATATCGTCCAGATAGACGATAACGCCCTTATAGAGATGATCGTGGAGGATCTCATTAATGAATTGCATGAACACAGCAGGAGCCCCCTGTAGGCCAAAAGGCATAACTCGGAACTGGAAACAACCAAGAGGGCAGTTGAATGCGGTCTTCCATTCGTCCCCTTCCTTAATGCGTACTCTATAGTAAGCTTCCCGCAGGTCCAATTTTGTGAAGATGCGGCCCTTCCCCAGTTGCGCTAACAAGTCCTTCATCAATGGTAGTGGGTAGAGGTTTTGAGTACAGATTGCGTTAAGGTTGCGAAAGTCACAGCACAAACGAAGAGACCCATCTTTCTTTTCACGAAATAGGACAGGGGCAGCCACTTTGGGTCGAGCCGGTTCAATGAACCCACGTTTCAAATTTTTGTCAATGAAAGAATGCATCTCCTCCATTTCCCTGGGTGACATGGAGTAAATGCGGGGTTTTGGGAGTTTGACCCCGGGTAAAATGTCAATGGAGCAATCAGTAGGCCTGTGGGGGGGTAGAATGTCCGAAGATTGCTCGCTGAAGACGTCCCTAAGATCCAAATATTCTTTTGGGATTTTTTCCTCTCCTGCAATCCTCTCCTGCCCTCTAGCGGCTACTTCAGGAACGTCAGTGACTTCAGGTTGGTCCGGAGAGCCCTTCCCCACTGGAGGCACCTTCGAGCGAACACGCAAGCGGCCTGTCCGCCAATTTATGTGAGGGTTCCACTTCCGGAGCCATGGGATGCCCAAAATGAGTGGTCTGTCCATGCCAGGCGCGACCACAAAAGAGATTAATTCAGTATGGGTACCCATTTTCATTTCCAAAGGCTCAGTAAAAAAATGGGCGCCCCCCCCCCCGCAATCGAGCCATCTATTTGGCAAAACACAATCGGGGTTTTCAAAGTGCGCAATTTGATGCCCAATTTTTCTACCATGGCGGGATTGATCATGGATCGGGAACAGCCAGAATCAAGTAAAGCTAGGAGGGTGGCAGGGGTCCCCTCAGGAGGAATTTTTAATTCAATAGGGATGAGAAGGGGCCCCTTGTTTGAACTCACCCAGCGAGGCGATGTGTCGTCATCAGAGTCCTCAGAAGAAGAGGAGTTAGCATCTGCGTCACCCTTTAATGGCTGGGCAAAAGGAGGGGGGTTGGTTTCCCCAGCGAACGCTGTCTCCTTCTTCTTCTTGTCAGAGCCTCTGGCAGGCTTGTCATCACGTCTGGGAGGGGGTTGGGCAGAGAGAGGCAGTTTAGCCCGACATTCGGGGGCGGTGTGCCCAAGCTTGCCACAACGAAAGCATGTTAACGGTCTGGAGGAGCCAGAAGGGGGCCCTCTTGCGTCGCCTCGTCATTTGGAGAACGATTGCGTAGTAGGAGGGGGGAGGGACCTGGCAGCCCTCTCCTTCCGCTTCCTTCTTTCTTCAGTGGCATAACGCAGACGGATTAAGTCAAGCTCGGCGTCTGCAGCATGCTCAAACCACGTGATTAAGCGTCTTGGCAGGTTACGATTGACACATTGTTGATAAATGTCTGCGTTCAACCCTTCGGCAAATCTGTCCAGAAGGGCGTCCTCCCCCCATCCTCTCATGTATTGTGAGAGACACTGAAATTCCTGGATGTATTGGGCGACAGGTCTATCGTCTTGGTCGAAGGTTAAAAACTTCAATTTGTTCCGCTTCTCAGTTAATGGGTCATCAAAACGTTGACGGAAAGCCTCCATAAAACGGTTGAAATTCCCCAAGAGGGGAGACCCAGACATGTGCAAAGCAGTCGACCATGTAGCCGCTTCACCATCCAAAGATAAAAGAATCATTCTGACCCTTAAAGTGTCAGATTCAAAGTCCCGGCCATAAATTTCCATGTAGTTAAACACTTGCATAAGAAAGGAGGGAAGGCTAGTAGAATCCCCCTTAAAACGTACAGGCAAGGGAGGGATTTTAGCCATTCGATGTCTTCGGGGGGGAGGCTGGGGGGGAGGTCCTCTTTGATCAGCGAAACCTCTAGCCGCAGGGGGAGACACGGGCCGAGGGGGGGGGGAGAATCCTGGCGTGGGTAACGTTGCCAGTTTCTCCAGTCTCTTTCCTCCTCCCCCCTTCTCTCTTCCAAAAATGTTTGACCCCAATAATCAGGTAATTCACTCCGCTGGGGTTTTCTCATCGGGCCCCGGTGCTGATAGCCTCTCCATTCTCCTTCATCGCCCCCTCTGCTTTCCCCACAGTACCTTTGGCTCCAATAGTCAGGGACTTCACTCGCCTGAGGTTTTCTCACAGCACCTGGCTCCAGCGAAGTTTGTAGAGGTGGTCTTTGGGTGAGCCCAGCATTCCAGCTTGTCTCTATCTCTCTTTGCCCCGCGGAAATTGACCAACGGGGTGGGGGGGAAGGTTCAGGCTGACTGGAAATTTGCAGTTGAAATAAATCTTCGTGCAAAGGTCGGTCAGACGGGCTGGGCTGGTGTAAAGAAAGGTCGGGAGGTCCTAGTTCACTGGAATCCCCTCCAGTTGCGCCCTCCTCCTCTCTGGTCGGAGAAGACATTCTTTCCCTTCTCGGTAGACGTAAATCTCCTGGAAAGGGATATTATTCAGATCTTGCTTCTTGTCAGGGCCCACTCCACTCCATAATTAGGAAAGAAGACTAAGAGACTCCATGGGTTGGAAATCCAAAGTACTTTTACTAATTATAAATGGTAAGCGAGCAGTAGTGAAGCAAGATCTGAATAATATGGCGCGAAAGCAATTGATATATAGGGAAACCCGTTCCCCCCCCTAGGATCAAAGCTCCAGTCCAATCATAAGTCCTTCAAATGTCAGGTGTGAGATAACTTCAAACAGACAGGCCGAAGATGGAATGTGTAGGCCGTTGATGCAGGCGGGAAACACGTACGCATGCGTACTCCCAACGACTGGTACATCCTAGAACCTTCCTCCAGCACGTCAATTAAATCCCTCCCACATACACGCCCCCCCTTCCCGTTTCATGGCAGCTGAAGCAACAGCAAAGCAGAAGCTGACACATTTTTGGATGGTAAAACAATTATATTTAGGCTTTGAATTTGTTCCTAAGTAAAATTTCTGTTTTAAATTTGAAGCGTAGGTCAGTGTTGTATGCTGCTACATTAATATAATTTTATTTGCTGGAAAAAAATTGAAGATAGCCTTTGTTGCTAGAAATTAGGAAATGAAGTAAATTTAAAAAGTACAGCTTTAATAGAAAGTCATTTCTTTCATGGTTTGTGTAAATTGCCTAATCCCTGTCATTTCCAGGATTGTTTATGAAAGGTCTTGGTTCTTATCATTCATCAAATTAATATTATATAAAGAAAAACAAGTACAGTAGATAGAAAAAAAAGTTAGATGAAGGTGACTTTCAATTTTAACAATCCAGTTTCCTTTCTGAACAACTATTTCCTTGATTTCTAATATACACAGTAATATTTGGTGAAGATGTATCCTTTGGTGGAGTTTTCAGATGTACCGTTGGCTTGAGAGATAAATTTGGTAAGTTCACAATTTAATAACTCATCATATCTCGTGTTACATTATTATTTTCATAAAACTATGTTTTTCATTTTGATAAAGGTCTCACTGGTGTACAATAAATAAACATAAATAGCAATAATGAAAAATTGAGATCATCGATTAAAACCATGATTTTATATAACTCTAGAGTAGTTACTGGAATGGCTGGCATGAATTAGGGAAAATGTCTTGCAAATGGATATTATTTTGCCATCCAGAGGCACTTTGAATGGAATCTAAATCTGATAAAATAAATAAATGATAAACGTTCTAATTATTAATGAAAACAATTACAAACCTAGATTGGGAGTTCACCTCATCTAGGTGGAGAGAGCATTACATATAATGGGTGTTGACAGAAAAGTATGTGAGGTGTTCTCAGAAGAATATAACAATAACTTCTACGGAAAATAATACATTGCTCATACATGCAGAGTATGGAGTTCTACTGAGGAATCTAGCTGCACAGGCATAGTTTTACATAAAATAAATTAGTCAATCTAGTTTTGATATTATTATTGCATAGATTATTGAGGAAAATTTAGAAAGTTAGAAGAAAAGTTACGAACTGGGAATAGTTAACCATGGGAGGACATTGAAGGGAAATATGACCACACTCTTAAAATGCCTGAAGTACATGGAATCCAGTGTGTATTACATGGTCTATAGATTTTGAGTAACAGGACAGATTTCAGCAGAATGCTAGAAAAAGCTTTGAGACTACAAGAGCGGTTGCGGGGTGATGCCATTTATTCCAGGGAAGTAATGGACTTCCAATCTGTCTTTAGTGTTTTAATTCTGATTCCTCCGTAGAGAAGAGGATTGGAGATACAGTGGCCCTTTTCAACACTACTTTTTAGTTCTACTTTTAGTTAAAGACTAATTAAAAATACACAAACAGTGTAAGCCCTTTTCATTCCATCAGACACCATGTATTAAAATATTTTTTCCTGGTTTATATACATTCATTTAAAAGTTATTAATAAAAATTTCTTATAGGTAAAGACAGAGTGTTCAACACTCCTTTATGTGAACAAGGAATTGTGGGATTTGGCATTGGAGTTGCAGTTACTGGTGCTACAGCTATCGCCGAAATCCAGTTTGCTGACTATATTTACCCCGCCTTTGATCAGGTTAGAGCATATTTTAAGACTTCAAAAATTAGAAGGAAATTTAGAGATATTACTCTTTTAAAACAACGAAGATGTGACTGGAGTGACAGTTGAAAGGAGCTTCATGAATATGATTTAGAATTGTTGAAGGATCTGTGCCATTTTGTATGTTACCAAAGGAACAAAAATTATTGTGAGAATATGTTGATAAGAGCTTGCTGTTATCAATTAACGTGCAAAAAGAGAATTGGCACTTCTGCTATGGACCGTTGAAAATCCTACATGTGTTCTTCTTGAAGAGAATGTGTATATTCTTTTATAGAGGCAATGCTTCTAGAAGAAGTAATGTCAGAAGCATGAGCATACCAGTGCTATATATTTCTTCCTGTAATCCATCGGAAGGAGTCCATAGGAAATGTGGTGGTGCAGTGGGTAGAGTGCAGTACTGCAAGCTACTTCTGCTGACTGCTGATTGCCAGCAGTTTGGCAGTTCAGGTCCCACCAGCTCAAGATTGACTCAGCCTTCCATCCTTCCGAGGTTGGTAAAATGAGGACCCAGATTAGCAATAGCAATAGCAGTTAGACTTATATACTGCTTCATAGGGCTTTCTGCCCTCTCTACAGGTTTACAGAGTCAGCATATTGCCCCCAACAATCCGGGTCCTCATTTTACCCACCTCGGAAGGATGGAAGGCTGAGTCAACCTTGAGCCGGTGAGATTAGAACCGCTTAACTGCAGATAACAGTCAGCTGAAGTGGCCTGCAGTACTGCACCCTAACCACTGCGCCACCTCGGTTGGGGGCAGTAAGCTGACTCTATAAAAACGCTTAGGCTTGTAAAGCATTGTGAAGCGGTATATAAGTCTAAGTGCTATTGCTATAGTAAGAAATAATGATGGTAGGGGTACATCTATGATTGCAACTGCCTGTTACTTGATAAAATGAGCTGCATTGTCACATTTGAGAACCCCAAGTAACTTCTAAGACTTAAAAATCAATTTTATATTTGTAGTTGGCTTAAATAAAGAGAAAGCATCTCTAAATACTTCAGTCACTGGAACAATAGCTTGAAGTTATACCAACGTATACTGAATTCCTGAATTCACTGAAAAACACGTACATTCCCTATATGGGTTGTGTGAAGTGGCTTCAAATAGGAGAGGGGTTTGGCAAAACTGAAAACTTTCTTGGGAAGCCGGCAGGGAAGATTGCAAATGTCAATCACCTGATCACTGAGCATTTGTCAACTGGTTGTCAGTGCTAACAAGTTGCCAGATTACAATCACGTGACTTCAGGGATGGTGGTGGTATAGTATTTTGTGATAGCTGGAATGGCTTGAAAAGCTATAGAACATCCTTTCTGAGAGGCTGTTGTAAGTTTGAATCATCATTAAGCAACTGGTTGAAAGTTGACGACTGTCTGTAGATATTCTTCATGATGATCTGTCCCTAACCTGATCTTTCATATCTTCCAACAATGCATGCATTGCCTCTATAACTGAGTAATCTACCTGGCTGCTAGTCATCCTTTTCTTTCCTTCTACATTTCCCAGCCTTACAGACTTCTTCAGAGAATTAGGTCTTTGTGTAATGTATCCAAAATACAGGTAGTCCTCAACTTACAACCACAATTGACCCCAACATTTATGTTGTTAAGTGAGAAATTTGCTACGTGAGTTTTGCCCCATTTTACAACTTTTCTCACCACCTTTGTTAAGTGAATCACTGCAGTTCTTAAATTAGTAACACAGTTGTTTAGTGAATCTAATTTCCCCATTGACTATGCTTGTCAGAATGTTGCAAAAGAGCAGCATATGATTCCGGGACACTGCAAGTGTCATAAATGTGAGTCATTTGTCAAGCATCTGAATGTAAATCACCATGGTCGTAAGAGTTAAAAACGTTCATGTCACTTTTTCCAGTGCCATTGTAACTTCCAGCAGTCACTAAATAAGATGATGTAAGTCAAGGACTACCTGTATGTGAGCTTGGTTATGTGTTCCTTGAGTGGATTGCTTTGGTCTAGTTTTTATTTGTTTTAATCTTATTTATTTGTTTTTATCTTACCATATTGTTCATGATAACATATTTCGTGCTAATTCATGATATGTTGTTCTTATGTTTATTTTTTATTTATTTATTCAGTTTCTGTAGTCATCCAACTCAACCAAATGACTCTGGATGACTTATAATAAATATGCTATTCTCAAGAGTCTTCTTCAGCATTCAAGTTAAAAACTTCAATATTCTTCCTATCCTGCTTTTTCAAAGTCCAACTTTTGATTCCATAGTGTGTCATAAGGAATACCATGGCTTCAACATTTCTTGTCTTTGTAGATATAAACATATCATGTGTTAAATTTATGTTTACTGACAAAGAAATAAAGGGAGACTAATATAGAAGCTATTTAGCCCTCCTCAGCTAACTATATCCTTCTGGGATTCAAACCCTGACTGCTTGCATATTAGGTAGATGTATTAACCTCTAAGCCATGGTTTCTCCTTGTTTTGTCAATTGTACCAAGGGAGAGATTAAGTGTTGATTTTTTTGTGATGAGAGCTAAATAGCTTGAAATTGATCTATACTAGTCTCCCTTTATTTCTTTGTGGGTAAAATATAAATTTAACAAAAAAAATTGTTTGTTGCAAAATCGACTGCCTGGATTAAGGCAGAAAGGTGAAAAACAGAAGCAGTATGTTCCGTCTCATAATTGGGTTGACCAGGTTTCCCTGATAGATGGGTCCCACTGAAGGGTGGTGGTGGGGACAATATTTAAACACATCATGGTATCTGAATATCTTTTCCAAGGCCTTCATGGTTGTGGTGTGAAATAATTGTCAGCAGTGTTTTTCTTGACTGCTTGTTCCTTTTCAGGGATGATTAATCCTAAAAGACAACAAGTATCTTCCACTTCAGTATCTTTGTTGTCAATCCTGATTGTTCTATCAGTTGTTGTTAGCTTGGTCTTCTTTATATTTAATTTTAGTACTATTTTTTTCACTATCATGTTTCTTGCAAATCCTTTGCATTTTGGGCTGTCAGAATTGTGGACAATGAGATGCTCTGGGATTTCCATTTTTCTAACTACATTCCACAACTTGATGTTATCAACACAATTAAAGGACTTTCTGTAATCAAGGAAGCAATGACATCTTTTCTGGTATTCTTTGGCTTTCTCAATTATCCAGATTGCTCCAGAAATCATGGCTTGTGTTTCTTTTCTACAGCTAGTTTGTACATCTGGCATCTTTTTTTCCATGTAAGGTTCTAATTTGCATATTATTATCATTATTTTGATTTCCTTCTTTCATTTTGTACAACTCCAAGCTGTGCACATAATGCTCTTGCCTCATATGCAAAGTGTTTCTTTACACTTTTGTTGATAGTATCCATAATTTCAAAATTTGCCTCTTGTTTCTCCCTAATCTATAATAGCAATAGCACTGGTTCACCGACAAAAGGGCACCTGACAAAAGCGCGCCCGACGAAACCGCGGTGACAAAACTGCGAGTTCTAAACCGCGCCAACGAATGAGCGCTGAAGCACGCTGACAACAGCGCACCGACAGAAGCGCGCTCTAAACCTAACCCTAAACCTAACCCTAACCCTAACCCTAACCCTGACCCTTACCTTAACTTAAAGCGTGCTTCTGTCGGCGCGCTATTGTCGGCATTGATGACATTGCGGGTTTTGCGCTGTGGTTTTGTCGGTGCGCTTTTGTTGTACGCGCATTTGTCGGGTCACGAATAGCACTTAGATTTATATACCGCTTCACAGTGCTTTACAGCCTAAGTAGTTTACACAGTCGGCTATTGCCACCCAACAATCTGGGTCCTCATTTTACTGGTCTTGGAAGGATGGAAGGCTGAGTCAACCTGGAGTCGGTGAGACTCGAACTCCTGAAGTCAGCAGAAGTAGCCTGACGTATTGTATTCTAACCACTGTGCCACTATGGTTCTAGTAGAACATGAATGTGCTTTAACTGCATAAATATGTCTTGATAACCACATGTAATGTTAAATGTATCTCTATATTTCTTCAGATTGTTAATGAGGCAGCAAAGTATCGATACCGTTCTGGAGATCTCTTTAACTGTGGAAGCCTTACAATAAGAGCGCCTTGGGGTTGTGTGGGTCATGGGGCATTGTATCACTCGCAGTCCCCAGAATCCTTTTTTGCTCACTGTCCAGGACTGAAGGTACAGAGTAATCATTTATTAGATAGTCTTTTAGAGTGTTCAAATAATTCTTTTTAAATATAAAAGGTTACATATAAAAAGTTTTTATATTAAAAACGATACAAGGAAATTATAGAATACAAATATTATGCAGGAAAATTAGCAGAATAATACACCACAAGGTAAAGTTAAACCTATGTATTTATAAAATAATCCCCTTGGAAGAAAAACCAATCTCATGTTTTATACTTATATATCAACTTGGATTACAACAAATATAATTTTGTGTCAGTTTAACACCTTCAAAGCTATTTTTTGAATCATGTTAAAGCATAGCTAAGTAGTGATTGACCCTGATTAAAGAGATTAAAAATCTTATTTTAAGGAAACTCAAATCTTGGATGTGGTAGCAAGCTATGTACAGAATTATTCATAAATGATTTCTGGGTTAAATTTAAATTATGATCAGACTTGGGTCTTTTTTTTCATATATGAAGTTATTTTTCATATTGATTAGTGTTCCCTTAGTTTCAGCTGCAATTCCTCTAATGAAAGAGTAGACATGATTTCGAGTGAGAAGTATAAAGTATTCTGATACCAGTTTTCATATATAAAAGTGTATTTTGAAAGTATATAATGTTTGCTAATAATGAAAAAAAAAATGACTGATGGAAAAGGAAAACCAACATTTAAAACTTGTTTCATCCGATAGTAGTTTTGTTTAACAGTGCAACTGAGTTTTTTGACTTTGCCACCAGATACGATTTATGATTCCATTTTCATTTTTACATTTTGACACGTACACTTTACATCTACATTTTGTATTTCAATATTTATCTATTTTAATAATCATCATTGGAACAATAGAACATTTTGTACCCATTCTCTCTATTATTCACCCAAAAGTTGATATTCAGTTTCATTGATATTCCCATTTTTGCATGCCAGTTATCTGCTTAAATTCTACATCTATTTAATCATACAGACATTGACATGTTTGGTCTCTTAATCATATTGTAATAGGATCTGATTGATATGATAGGTAAATAGAGAGATAGAGATTGATAAATAGATATGCACATACTACTTCTTCCATAGATGCAATCCATGTGTATAGTGCTAATTGAGTCGGTAATTCAGGTTGAATAATTACCCTGATAGTATAACTTGGTGCCACCAATCTCCCTTTTTCTTACTCAGTTTAAAAACTCTTTAATGCCTGGTCATTTATTTAACCAGATAAATTTATTTGTCCTTGCCATTCATTTAGCATCTTTTCACTGAGTCTTAATGGGATAATTTGAAATAGGAAATTATCTCTTGGAACAATGTTTTTTTTTTTTTACTTTTTGATATTTTTCCTAGTCAAGATAGTCCCTAACTTGTTTATGTGTTCATTTTGTTGAAGATTGTTATTCCAAGAGGACCTATTGAAGCCAAGGGACTGTTATTGTCATGTATAGAAGATAAAAACCCTTGCATATTCTTTGAACCTAAAATAATGTATAGAGCAGCAGGTAAGTTTTTCTCATTGTATTCAAGGTAAAAAAATATAACCTACATCTTATTTATTCGCATGATGGTAGAAACATAGAATGTATGAGTTAAACAGACCTTATACAGTATATCATCTAGTTCAATCATAAATTGCTCAGTGCAGTATTACTAACTATATCTAAAAAATGACCATCCTGTTGATTGAAGAGTTCTTCTCACTATATTTAGTGTTGGTCAAACATTGCAGTGCATTTTCTAATACTATAAGGTCATTATTGTACTGTAGTGTACAAACAAGCATGGAATCTCAATTCAGATATGAGTTGTCTCCTGCCTCCCTTCAGTTTTCAGCGCAGTATATCCCACCAACTCCCCAGCCTTCTAAGCAACTTCCCTTTCTCCTGTGTTTCCCCTCAACTTCTGATGACTTTGTTGTTTTTTTCCTTGTCTTTTCCCCCCCATACCATTTCTACCAAATGAAAATAGTTTTGTTCAATGCATGAACAAACCATTCCACTCCAATTTTGGTTTGGTTATTGACTACGAAAAATAGCTATTCTCTGCATGGAAAAGGTTCATTTTTGGAATATTCTACATATCCCTAACTGCTGTCAAGTGAAACAAGAAAATATGTGACCCGACAAATACGCTCACAACAAAACCGCGCCGACAAAACCACGGCGAGAAAACCGCAACATCGAAATCGCGCCCACAACACACTTAGGGTTAAGGTAAGGGTTAGGGGGTTAGAGTTAGGTTCAGGGTTAGAATTAGGATTAGGGTTATTACGTTGTTTTCGCGTTGTTTGTTGAAGGCGCGCTTTTGCCGGTGCGCTGTTGTTGGCGCGCTGTTGGTGCGATTTTGACATCGCGGTTTTGTCGGCGCGGTTTTGTCGTGCGGACATTTGTTGGTGAACCAAGAAAATAAAGCTGAATTCCCCCCTCCCCCCCAAGTTATAATAGATCATATAGTCATAACTGATAATTTATAGTTGGTTTAATTGAGTTAAGCTGAATCTGCATTCAACCAAAATTCTTTCCCTAGCTTGTGAGATATAGAAATTATGATAAGGTGCATATATTTATGACCTCTTTAAATAGCTGTGGGATTTTATTTTTGAACAGTACTGCTTTATGTAAGACAGGTAATTTACATTATAAGGACATTCTTATGATTTTAGTATTTATAACACAAATTTGGGGTATTGAGAAACTGTTCTACTCAAACATGACAGTTGTTTTTCAGAAATTAAACTTTAAATAATAAAGGGTTTTCAAATGAATTGTTCAATGATTCAAAAGCAAATAGCGGTACTTAGAGGAAAAAATGAGTCATCTTGACATTATCAAGTTTAAATTTGCGGAGAATTTGTTCTTATGACCTTTTCAGCTCTATTTAATTCCACCTTATATGACATAAATAGTATAGAAATAAATGATTTGCATCAGTGGTTGTTATAGTGATGTGGCAAGTAAGATTAAAAACAACCAGTTTTTCAATCAGTGTTCAAAATATCCTGTCACAAGATCTACACGTGATTTCCTACTACAATTAAGGTTTAATAGAATTAAAACTTGTATATGAATGAGCAGATACAGATTAATGTATCTGAATAATAACATTTATTAATACAATGAAATATAAAATATTTTCTTTCCTATATTTCCCAAATTTATGTCTATGTAGCTGTAGCTTATATCTATATCTATAGTTAAGTGTTCACAAAATATTTAAAGACCTGAATGAAAATAACAATTATAAATGCAAGCCTTTATAATGTTTCCAAGTAGTGAGAATGTTAGTCTAAATAGAAGATACACAAAATATAGAAAGCAAACAAGTTGAAGAAAAATAGCAAGCGTAAAACAATTGAAAATACTTAAGGTAAATTATGTGAAGGTTAGAAAAAATTGACTTTTTCTAAAAAATTTAAAACGAGCAAACAAGCTAGTGCATTTAGTAACAATTTTTCATAGTAAGAACTAGAATCTTGCAATGGTTGCTTATATATTGTCTAATATTTTTTAAACAAAACATTTTCTTCAATATACGAAGAGGCTCTTTTCTAAAGATTATTAGATTGTCTCTTATAGCTTTACTGTATCAAGAGATTGAGTGACAATTACAATGAAGAAATAGGTTGCCTATGGATTTACCGTAATAGCAGAACTGTTAGAATATTGGGATATATCAGTATGCTCCATAGTGACGTCAGACTACATGAACTCAGTATGATTAAGATAGGAATGAATTGTGGATGAATTGTACAAGTGTAGGAAGTGGAGTTTTAAGTGCCAACTCTTGTGCACTTCCATAAAATACAATTATGCAATAAGGCATAATCTCATCAGGGAATTCTATCAAGGGATTTGGGAATTGACTTCTTGAAGTCTGACTGGATATGTGCTTCCAAGCCCAAGATTGACTTGAAAGAAGGATGCAGATTGTGAGTGCAGAGACTTCAATTTGCAAACTTCTTACGACATACAAAGAATAAGCACAAGCTTTGTAGACTGTACTAGATAAAATATAAGATCTTTTTATCTCATTTTCCATTTCCTCGATTTCCGAAGAGTGGAAACTGAAATAATTTTGTACACAGAGCCAAGGTGGCGCAGTGGTTAAATGCAGCACTGCAGGCTACTTCAGCTGACTGCAGTTCTGCAGTTCGGCTGTTCAAATGTCACTGGCTCAGGGTTGACTCAGCCTTCCATCCTTCCGAGGTGGGTAAAATGAGGACCCGGATTGTTGTTGGGGGCAATATGCTGATTCTGTAAACTGCTTAGAGAGGGCTGAAAGCCCTATGAAGCGGTATATAAGTCTAACTGCTATTACTCTCACCCTAAGCTAAACTAGTTTTGGTTCCTGAATAGTAAACAAGAGTATGGCGATTCATTGAAAATTTGATCCAAACATTGCATCCCTGAAAGACATCTCCAAAGATTAGGAGTTTGCCGTAAAATGTTTTGACTGAGAAAATTTAGTAGGTGAACCCCAAGAAACAAGTGATTGGGGGAATATCTTTTCTATAGTAGAATGAGGTTGAGAGGAAGGGAAGCAAACAGTTCAATTGACAGTTGGCACTGGCTTTTAAAAAGAGGCAGTTGTTTCTGTGAAGGAGGAAAGTTAGTTGGTGTCTTATTTTTCCGAAACTACATATCCATCTCTTGCATGCACATAAAAGTTCAGCATATGAATAATCAGAACAGGGTACTATGTTAGATAGTTCCCCCATTGCTGCTGGCTTTCTGCCATTGCTGTTAGATCTGTACCCCCATTCATAAATTGTCATATTAGTATATATCATGCATAGCTTAATTTCTCATTACTGTGACGCCCTGTTGTTCAGGCTGAACTGTAATACAGTCCTAGAGATAGGCACTTGTGCTTGTGAAAATGGGATCTTGTTGGATTATCTCTATATTTAATTTTGTTTGTTTTTACTGCAATATATCTGAATCATTGTGAACACAAACAGATTTTTTTTTGGTTTATAAGGGCACTTATCGGCCTATTAAATTTGTAGCGAGTTTTAGTTATTGCTTCCTTTCCTCCCAAAACTTGGATTTCATCCAACTTTTAATTGTGGTTAAGTTTTTCAGTAAATCTTATGCTGTTCTGCTAGTTTTCTGATATAATTTTCTGATATAATCAATGAAAATTCCTAAATTACATCTGGGATTTATTTATTTTTATTTTCTGCACTCATAGCTTCAACTGATTATAAATTTCACATTGACACAAGTGAATTAATTTTTTATCTCCACACATTGCCACTGGATTTCTGATTCTTCAGAATGGAACTCTCGTGAGTTCTGTTACCGCTATGGCTCTAAATTTAGAAATCTTGCATCAGGGATGGGGAACATGCTGTCCCTTCAAGTTTTGCCAGCATCCTTCAACTACATACATGCTGATTGGGGCTGCTAGAAGTTGTAGTTCTGTATTTCTGTTCCAGATACTCAAATTATAAACTTCATTGTTTTCCTTTTATTTAGTGGAACAAGTCCCTGTGGAGCCTTACACCATCCCTTTGTCTCAAGCAGAGGTGCTTCAGGATGGAAGCGATGTAACTTTGGTGGCTTGGGGTACTCAGGTGAGTAAGATTTTTTAGGATTTGAGGGGTGGGGGAAATCCCCCAAATACTTCTTAGTAGTTCCTAATAGCAATAGCAATAGCAGTTAGACTTATATACCGCTTCATAGGGCTTTCAGCCCTCTCTAAGCGGTTTACAGAGTCAGCATATCGCCCCCACAATCTGGGTCCTCATTTTACCCACCTCGGAAGGATGGAAGGCTGAGTCAACCCTGAGCCGGTGAGATTTGAACTGCTGAACTGCTGATAGCAGTCAGCTGAAGTGGCCTGCAGTACTGCACTCTAACCACTGCGCCACCTCGGCTCTCTAATATTACTTCCTAATACTTACTTTACCATTATCACTTTATTGCCATGTTCATCTGGATAGTGTTGCTATCTGAAGCAATCACTTCATCAGATATTTATGTTTCGTTCGGCCCTCCATTATGGGTGTATGTAAATCTTCTAGAATATTCTTCTAACGAAAGTGATGGAAATTAAATAAGACCCAAATAGATAGGATTAGAATGTTAGTGAGACTTAAATCTTGTTGAAATTCATGAGATTTTAAAGTTTATTGCACACTTTCTCCTAATATTTAGGTTCATGTTATAAAAGAGGTAGCAGTTATGGCACAAGAAAAATTAGGAGTTTCCTGTGAAATAATTGATTTGAAAACGATTTTGCCTTGGGATGCAGAGACTGTGTGCAAGGTAAGTGTACATATCATGTTCACATATCCTTTTAATCAAACTCTTATTATAATGATCTGATTATTATACAATGTAATATGTAAAATTGATACAAAATATATTGAACAAGCCTCTATTGTTCATATATGGAAATCTATGGTCCAAGAAAACCAAATTCTTAGGAAAAAACATTAAATGTGGGTTTTGAAGAGGGATTTTGAGCCTTTAATTACACCCCACCCCGTTCCCCCCACCCCAAGAGTTGCAAGTGCTGTTTCAGGCAGGGATGGGTTCTGGCTTCTGCTACTGCTGGTTTGCTCAGGGCATGTGCGCGCTTGATGCTTGCTGAGTGCATGCACAGTAGTAAAAAAATGGTTCTGCACACGCGCAAAAGGAAAAAACAAGAGAGCGGCGCCTATGGCAGTGCTGATAGAACTGGTTCGGGGGCATGGCAGGCTGAGTTGCTACCTACTCAGCCGAACCGGTAGAAACCCGCCTCTGGTTTCTGGTCTCTGAACAGTTATATATAGGGATGTTGGATTTATTTCAGTCCCAATATGAAAGAATGTAGACTGTGTCTTTGGGAATGCGAATTCTCGTCTTGGACGAGAAAAAAACCACCTTTGGGAGAACCATGACCTAGATGACTGAGAATCTCCGTAGACATTTGTTACAGTTTTGGTTTTTCTAAAATTACAAATAGTATAATCATGTTCCTACCACTAGAGGTCTCTGTTAGATCAATTGAATCTGGGTTTTACATATGTTTTACTGAGTAGTATTTTCTAAAGCCGATCCTATTTTTTTCAAAATAATTTGAGTATTTAATCTGTTTCATAATTAGAACTGTTTTTGCAATAATTTGATGTTAGTAATATTAAGTCTCAAGATAATGACGAATAGGCCACCTGTAGATCATGAATATGCTTCTCAAACTGATAGCTCTCTGTGTGTACTGAGTATTAATTTGAACATTAATTTATATATTTTAAAAAAACAATACATTTTACCATCTATTGCATTTTATTTCAGTGAATTTAAACTTTATTTATTCTTGTATTCTGTACCATAACAGATTGCTTCCCCATATCTTATTATCTAAGAAAGGCTGTTCGAAATTCTTTGTAATAAGAAATGTCCTTGTCAGATGAATTTGCTTAGTACTGTTGATTTAGAAATGTGTTTTCTTTTTCACTAGAGATAAATCGGGGGCTGGATCCAGTTGTAGTGCTAACCATGATTTCCTTAATTATGTTTAAATAAACATGGAATCCAATTCCAAACTCAAGAGGCAATCCTTGAATTTGTTCAGCAACTGTTTGAAGTTATGATGGAACAAAGTGATTGACAACTGGTTCTCAAAGTTGTAGCCATTGTAGGACCCCTCAGTGACATGACCAAAATTTGTATTCTTGGCAACCAGCCCATACTTATGTCCTACTGCAAGCATGATTGTTGTTGCCGACCTTCTCTGCTGGCTTCCTGCAAGCACTCTCTCGCACAGATACACCCACCAGCAGTGGTTCGTTCCTAACGGGTTTACTACTGGTTTGCGCTGAGGGCGTTTTGTGCATGCCCTGCTCGCTTCGCTCATGCCCGCTCTGATGAACTGATTCGGGGGTGTGGCAGGCCTGGGTCGCTGCTGGTTCCAGTGACTCAGGCACCACACCACCACCTGTTCAGCCAAACTGGTCCAAACAGGCAGAAACCCACCACTGCCCACCAGCATCCTCCTTTTTTGGGCCTTCCTGTACTTACATAAGTATATGCATCCACCAGCACCTTCCCGTTTGACCTCCCTGCACTCGCACACATGCATATCATGCCCTCTTTTCCAGGCTCCCTTGCATTTCCACAGATGCACCCTATAATCTCTTTCCCCAGTCTTCCTGAACCTGTGCTAAAACTGCATCACCCCCCCACTCCAATTTGCACATAGCATTTGCTGGGCCTCCCCCACTTCCCTGTTGCAACGGGGAAGTGGGGGGGCTCCTTACCTGGGATTCCCTTTCCTTCCCACTTAATGTGTCCTGCAGTTAGAACGACAACTGGGACTGCCTGGATTGCCTTTGCTAAGCCATGCAATACCTTGTTTTACAACTACAATGTTTAGTGACCACAATCTGGGTCCAAGGTGCTGTTGTATCGGAAGACTACCTGTATATAATGGTAATCTACAGCCATGGCTCACAAACAAGAATGGTTGAGCTCACAGAATGAGCTCACAGAGCCGAGGTGGCGCAGTGGTTAAATGCAGCACTGCAGGCTACTTCAGCTGACTGCAGTTCAGCAGTTCGGCTGTTCAAATCCCACTAGGCTCAAGGTTGACTCAGCCTTCCATCCTTCCGAGGTGGGTAAAATGAGCACCCGGATTGTTGTTGGGGGCAATATGCTGACTCTGTAAACCACTTAGAGAGGGCTGAAAGCCCTATGAAGCGGTATATAAGTCTAACTATTGCTATTGCTATTGTTACTAATCAAAAGTCCAGATTTCATATTTTGGCTTAGAATGGAAACAAACCTAATATTAGGGAGAACAGTATCCCCCCCACCAAAGGAAGAAAGTGGTTGAGAGAGCTTTGTCCCTATGTTCCCTAAGATGATGTAGAAGTTCCCATCGCTTGACGAGCCATTACATTTTAGATGACATACTGTTCTTTTAAGAGCTTTGTGGTACTCATCCTAGCAAGAGCTGATTAAATCATTTGTGGCCATAAGCAGACCTCCTCATGTAGGGAAGGCTCTAACTGGAGCACAAGATGAAGATTTTTCCCAAGCCACAGTTGCCACCTGCTCTTCAAGTTGGTCCTGTGAGCCCAGAGGATTAGCCAAGTTATAAACCACTTCTGCATGGGGAAGTGTCACATTGTCTGGAGTCAAAAGATGGAGCATCTCTATCATCAAAATGCTTCCAAACCCATAGCTCAAGATTACTCAGAGCGTATTAGTTGAAATCCTTAGCCTGTTTTGTAGTTATAATTATATTCTTAATTCTAGGTTTCTCCGAAGAATGAAAAGGGAAAACACTGGGTAATTCTATAATTTAGTTCCATAAAAGCATGTCTGCATTCATCTCAAGTTGTCATTTTCTTCCAGATTTTTCTACACAAGTAGTTTTTTAAAAAAATTTGATAGAGATTTATGTAATAGTCGGTCAAATGTTGAGTTATGGTGAAGAAAAATTGGCAGGTGCCTGCCACAAGTCATCTGCCTAAGTTGCTGCATTCCAGAAACACTGGATGATGGCAGCTTCCTAAAACCCTTTAAAAATGTATGATTAAGGGTAGGAAGAGGTTCTTTGTTCTTTTAAATTTTTGACATGGGGTGACATTTACATTTGAGACTTTTTTTCTTTGTAAATGATGGCATCCATCATCTAGTGAAACCAACTTTTTCTTGTTCCCTATTCTCCATTTCAGCTTGTGATTCCATTGGCACGGATTATTCTTTTTTGTAAGAGAATTCATAGACATAAGTAAGCTAAACACAATTTAAGCTTTGCTGAGTCTATGTTCATTTGTGGGAATTGGAAAACGCATTGCAGAATGAAGTGTTGAGATATTATTTTAACTCTTATAGTCTTATAGTCCAGGGCATGGATAACTTTCTACAAAATCAATACAAATGTAATAATTTTGCAAATTTATATTCTGGCATAATATTTTTGAATTGTAAATGTGATGATAGTATTTGTTTTTGCTACTTGTTTTATTTTACAGCGCAAATTTCAATTTTTGAGAGAATATTAATGATCTTAAAGTGTAGTATTTGCTAAACTGCATGTATATACAGTATAAATAAGATACGTCTTGTAACAACTTAAACATGAGAAGGTAAGATACTTATTGTGACATTATTTTCTACCCAATATTATTCATATTGGAGGTTTTTTGTGGAAAGAGTTGAGGTTTTCCCCTAAATCTTGACATATATAAAACTATAGAAAGGGAGAAGAATTTGTGTAGCTAAAAATAATGTGGCAATTTTCCATGTATTTGTTGCACACTCTCTTAATACTTTTTTGATTAATTATCCCCAAAATCAATGGGTAATGCAAGATTAGTTGCTTAATTGCATTCTAGCAATGCAAAATCAAATTTTTGTTTTTCTTTCTTTTGGAAACCTTTAGTACTCAGACTGAAAAAATGAGATGTAAATTAATTGAGATATATAGGATTATGTACTGTAGTTTCTTTTTTTTCCATTTATAATTTCATATATCAATACCTTTTTTATTCTAAAAGCAAAGGAACTATTCTTAAACAGTTTAGGTGTGCATCAATTTAAATATTACTTAAATTTACATAGCCACCCATCTCACATATAGGTTTTTGGACAGCTTACAAAAAATTGAAACAAAAATGAAAGCATAAAAAAAAACCCCAATACAATTGAAAAATGAGGAAAAAATATAAAAGCATATTAAAAACATAATAAAGTCTCTAAAACAGCTAAGATAAGCCCATTCTTCAAAACGATAAGTGCAACCACTATATCGACTCCATTAGACTCCTGAATCCCAATGCCTATCTTCAGAGCCTTACAATAACCCAACAGGCTCAAGGCCAATCTCATCTCCGGGGAATCATATTCCACAAAGCAGGTGGCGCAGTGGAATCAGCTCTCTATCTCGAAATACTTCTTTTAAAATCAACCTGCATTTTGAGGGATTTGTGAACATCAATCTTGGATATACCTTGTTGACATTTGAGATTTTGAAATTCACTGTTCAGTTGAGTCTGTTCTGATCAGACTTAAAGTTTCTGTGATTATGATCTGAAAATACATTTGCCCAATATAGTTGCTTTTCAACTGCTTTGCAACCGCAGATCACAAATTCATCACTACTCTCATCATCACCTCCACCAACAACTTTATAGGGCTACTATTTTTCTGGGCTGAAAAAATACAGACAAAAGAGTCACAAAACAGATTTCTTTGCTTCTTCCTATTGGTTGCCTGGATATTTGCAGTCACACATCATTGTCCTAGATTAGAGGTCCCCAACTCCCAGTCTGTAGACCAGAACCGGTCCATGACATGCCAGAAACTGGGTTGCACAAACAAACAAAGCCCCATTCACGGGATGCAGGCTGCATGACAAACCACAACCTCTCTGGTCCCTGGAAAAATCTATCTCCAGAGAACCAGTCCCTGGTGTCCAAAAGGTTGGGGGCCACTGTTCTAGACAGTGGTGGGTTTCAAAAATTGTTCGAACCTACTCTGTAGGTGTGGCCTTCTTTGTGGGAGTGGCTTGCCGCCCATGTGACCGGATATGAAGATACCGACGACACTTGTCAGAACCACCTTAAGTTACCTCACACACAGCACTGGCATGCATAAGAATATGATGTAAACTTGTTTTTTAAAAGGCATCTTTGGTTTGCGTTAAAACAACTTCAACACACGCAATGTTCTGATTGCACCACAAACGCAGTAGTCATCCTTACCTTTCACAGAGGCACTGAGTTTTATAAATATGAGCATGATAGTGTAGAATAATCATATCCAAGAACCAGTGGTGGGTTTCAAAAATTTTTGGAACCTCTTCTGTAGGTGTAGCCTGCTTTCCAGGTCCACTGGTGGAACCTCTTCTAACTGGTTCGGTAGATTTGACGAACTGGTTCTACCGAATAGGTGCGAACTGGTAGGAACCCACCTCTGGTTCTAGATGATGTGGCTCTTTTTTTAGATAAGTCGTCTGTCATGCCAAGGAATTAAGTTGTTACCCATATGTCTTGGGGTCAACATCCATTGTGAAAGAACTGATTCTTCAAGAAAGTGAAGTACATAAATCAGATTAACTAGTACTACTATATTGGTTTATAGTTGATTATGTTGATAGATAAAATGCATGTTTCGTATTTAAGTTAGATTTGCAGTGCTTGGGTTAAAATAATAAAATAATTAAAAAACGTTAAGTGAGAGCTTGATTCTCACAGAGGTTGCCAACAAAAAATGGGAGGAGAGGATTCAGTTGGACAATCAAAAGGAAAATTAAGTGAATGGAAGACATTAGAACGTGAGAGATACTTTTAAGAAAATTGAATTTCTCTGGAGGAAGAAAAATAAAATAACTATCCAATATCAATAAAGACTATAGAAAAAGAAGAAAGGAGCAATTAAAGAGGAAAGTGTTTAACCACAGTAAAATTTTACATTTACAGAAAGGAATTTGAAAAGGGAGAGGTAGGAATTACTATAATTAAGAACAGTGTAAAAGAGAATGGAAATTGTGAGGACAACGATTATATCTAAAATATAAAGGGAATAGTAGTTCCTATCCATTTTTGACCTATAGCAGAAGCATTTGGAATGGTAACATGGTGGAGAAAGAAGAGGGTAAAGTGAAGCCCCCAAACCCTTATAAGGAAAACAAAAACAGAATAGGAATGTTTCAAGATTTAAGAGAGAGTCTCTTCTTGGCCTTGGATATTGGAATAATACCAGTAAGACTGGTTTTATTTTTTATGTAAACCTCTTTTCTAGTCAACTGCTCATAATAAACTTAAAGTTATCAAAATGCAGTACACAATACAATACTGAAAATCATTTTGTTGTAAAGTATAACAAATAAGACTCACAATTTTATAAATATACACCCTAGTTCTCAGATATAAGATGCACCTTTTTCCCCCCAAAAAGGGGTGAAAATCTAGGTGTGTCTTATACACTGAATACAGCTGTGAATACAGAATGGACGTGCAGAGGGTTTGGGAGGCTTGCAAAGTGCTCCTGGGGGCTGGGGAGTGGAAAAATGAGTAAAAATCAGGCCTTTTTGTTCATTTTTGCCCCCCCCCCAGCCCCCAGGAGCACTCTAAAAGCCTCCCAAAGCTCTGCAACCCCCCCTTTTTTTTTCTTTTGCAAAAAATGAGGCGTGCAGAGGGTTTGGGAGGCCTGCAGAGTGCAGAAACTTTTTTAAAAAATTTACCTCTTCAAAATCATGGTGTTTCTTATACTACGGTGTGTCTTATAGTCTGAAAAATACAGTACATTCATTATTTACCATGAAATGATTTAGACTGTGTAAAGATGAAATAAAACGGACACCTTTAATTTAAATTTAAAGCCTAATCATAATTACTAAGCATAACCGTATCCAGGCTGCCAGTGAACCCTCGCAAGGCTGAGTGGCTTTGGGTCAGGGGTGGGTTTCTCGCCCCGTTCCAACCGGTTCGGTTGGAACGGGGCCGGCAGTGTCCTCGTGCACGCATGCGTACTAGCATCTGTGCGATGCTCCAGCTGCTCCTGGAGGATCGCGCAGGCACTGTATGCGTCCTGCGCATGTGTGGAAGGGCAGAACCCATCAAAACCGGGTAAGGAGCGCGGGCGGGCGGGCGGGCCCTTCGCCGTTCCCGGAAGTTACTTACTTCCAGGTTCGCCGACCAACCGGTTCGCGGGGACCGCCGCAAACCGGTTAAAACCCACCCCTGTTTTGGGTGCATGGAGCTTCAAGATACAGATTAGTTCTCATCTTTAGTTCTGCACGTGGTGGTCCTAACCTGTTTACGTTGAGTTTGCAATTTAGGGGCTCTCCTGTACTTGCGATTCCTGCTTGAAGCTGACAGGGCTAGGAGAGCTTTGGTACAACTTAGGTTTGTATATCAGGTGCAGCTTTTCCTGGATCAGGGCTCCCTGTGTTCAGTCATTCAAACCTTAATCATCTCTTGCCTGGACTACTGCAATGTGCTCTACATGGGATTAGCTCTGAAAGGCATTCAGAAGCTTCGGCTACTGCAAAATGTCACAGCACAAGCCAGCTGCCCTGACTCCCGATTTGCTTCCATGTGCAAGTTCAAGGCCTTTAAAGCTTTCTGTGGCATGAGACAATATTTAAATGGCTCAGCACCTTTTATTTTTAATCTGCTCCTTAATTCTTCAACCTTAGGAAAAGACGTTTTTTAAAAGCAAATACCCTGCTCCTTCCAAGTTAATTTAGACAGCACTGGACTTTTTCTTTTAACAGAATGGCATACAAATAATTAGCTCTATTCAATAAGAAGTAGGATATGAAGAAGGAATGGCTATACATATTAATAATTAGACTTCCTTAACGTTTGCTCAAGAATATGAGGCATCAGTCAGAGAATACCCATGATGTTGTTGCAGAATTGATTTCTTCTACTTCATCCTAGATAGTGTTAAAATGAAGTTGTAGACAGAGAGAATAGGCTGCTTCTTGTATTTGTCTTTCATATTTCTTTGGGCTAAGAATTTCTAGAACTTTGAGGATTGGTTACATTCCAATTCATGAGTTATGAGTGCAATTTTTTTTCCTTTTAATATTTTTCTGTATACATTACTAGTTGGAATTGAAACCACTGTGGAAGTATGGGTGCTGGGATTCCTTCAGGGGTGGGCTGCTGTGAGTTCGTGCGGGTTCGGGAGAACCTAACACTCTGCCCAGTTCAGAAAACCCCCAAATCCCACTCCTGGCTGATCCTGCCCACCCCTCCAGGAGACCCCACGTGGCCGGTTTGGGATGTCAGGTAAGTACATGACCCACTCGGAGGCTTGGGGAGGGTGAAAAATGGGCCTCCCTGAAGTTTTGGAAGGTCAGAAATGGGCCTGTTTCTGGCCACTGGTGGGCCTCCAGAGCTTGGGGGAGGCCGTTTTCACCCTGCTGGAGGCATGAGGAAAGCCTCTGGAGCCTGGGAGGGCGAAAACGCCCCCCCTGCCATGGTGCAGGAGGCCAATTAAGCCACACTCACCCAGCAACAGGGCAGAGAAGCTGTTGCTAAAATTATGGAAGCCCACCCCTGGATTCCTTATTCTGTTGGATGGGTAGGTGGTTTGATATTAAGAAATATTCTTAATGAAATTAACTTGCACCTCTGTTCTGGTTGTCCATTAATTCCTGGCTCTTTGTGTGTGTGTGTGTGTGTGTGTGTGTGTGTGTTTGTTTGTGTGTGTTTGTAGATTTTCACAGGTGTAGGTATGCTGGTCTTGTTGTATTCAGGTCTTTTCCCATGTAAGATTGAGATTGTCTTGGCAACATTTCAGTGAGGTCTCATTTGTCATCTTCAGACTGGGTTTTGTACTTAAAGTGTGATTGGAGCTTGATGGGGTGGTGGTGGAGTGCTGGCTTTGTTTCAGTAAGTGAAATGATTGGTTGTGTGGTTGTATCATGATTGGTAGATTGGTGCTGATTGGTGCTGATTGGTGCTGGCTGTGTGTCTATTGTTGTTTTGTGTTGTAATGGCCTGGGTGGTGGGTGGGGCTTGTTTGTTGACTATGGCTGGTTTCTAGATGTCTGGTAGGCGGGAGATATCGTCACGTTTATTCATTCTTTATTTTGATAGCTTCCATAATTATTCTCTTGTTGAAGTGTTCTGTTTTGAAGATTAACCTGGTTCCTTCAAAATTGATTTCATGTCCTGTAGCTTTAAGGTGCTATAAAAGGGTAGTTATTTAATAGTTATAAAATTTAACTTTTGGGGGGTGTGCTTTTCAAGTCTCTGACACACCAGTATTATCTCTGCTTTTCACAAATAAACTCTATTGAGTTCATTGGAGGTTAATCTCAAGTGAATGTGTTAAGAATTGCAGCATAAGGACTAGGCTCAGTTTGCTGTGGGCAATTATTTGTTTTGGAACAATTTTTACATTTTTATTGAATACATTATACTGTTTCGCTCCATTGAGCAAGTTATAGATGTAGACTTGTTTTTTTTTAAATAACATAATTTGAGAGACATGTGTGTAAGTATATAAAACAAACTCTATAAATGCCAGTCTGTGATGAGGGTAAAGTATGATGGAGGAACTACTAAGTCTTATGAAGAAGTCTGGGTTAGGTTCTCCCTCCCCACTTGCACACAATTTCCATGATGTTTTTTAATAACTTGGAAAGGTATTTTTCCTCTAGAGGACAAGAATGTTTTATCATTCATAAACTGCCCATAAGTTGGATAGTTACCATACTCTGACGATTGTATGTTTAAATCTGTTAAACCTATCAAGACATATTGAGTAAGGCGAAATTAGTTAAAAGCAAAATCTGTGGTTACCACATTCTGAATCTTGCTTTGTGAAACAATAAATTTAAATTTCCCAACTTTCCAGAAGGTAGCTCGATATAGCTTCTAACTTCCATCCATTCAACTTCCATTAGGAGGAAAATTACCAGTTGCTTGGCTGGCTAGGTTACCAAATAAAACATAAAAAAGAAGACTAATTCTTTTATCTTCTGGTCCAGCCAGTTTATTGCCAGTCAGAGCTTTGAACTTGTCAGTGCTCTAACTTGAAAATAAGATTAATGTGTTGTACATGCACTCAACAGGAGTTGAATTTGACTTGAGGGAGTCTTTACCCTTGCAATTTACACTTTATTATTGTGTAGTCAGTCGAAATGAGATGCTCTGTCTTCCAGATATGCCATTTCTAGCCCTACGTATGGGTTAGGAAGGAATTTGATCTGTTCAAATGAATTTGAAGAAAAGGTTGTAACAACAACTATTTCAGAATATTTGAACTCTTCTAAAATGAAAGAGATAAGGTGTCACATTAGGTCTTGCACACACAAAATTGCTTAATGAAATGAGTAACTGGAATTAATTTTCTTAGCTTAATCTTAAGCAGTAGAATTAGCTATATGTTGTTGAACATCTGATAAGGAAATCACATGGCAAAGCCCATCTGTTCTATTACAAAAAAGCCAGGTAAGCCACATTTGGGTATTTTCGTTGCTTTTTTTTTTTTGTTAAAAAAAAAACATTGAGACTTATGTTCAAACATGGCCAACTTTAAATTCTGCTTCTTATGAATTACTTAATTAGAACTGGTTATTGTGAATATATTCTTGTACATTTTTCATGGCTTCCATTTCATTTCTGGATTTTGTTAGAGTGTTGTATTAATTTATAAAGTCCTTCACTGCTTTATGTTTAAAAGGGATGTGGTGGCTCAGTGGCTAAGATGCTGAGCTTGTCGATCAGAAAGGTCAGCAGTTCGGAGGTTTGAATCCCTAGTGCTGTGTAACGAAGTGAGCTGTTACTTGTCCCAGCTTCTGCCAACCTAGCTGTTCGAAAATATGTAAAAAATTAAACTAGAAAAACAGGAACCACCTTTGGTGGGAAGGTAATAGCGTTCCGTGCACCTTAGGCGTTCAGTCATGCCGGCCATATGACTACGGAGATGTCTTCGGACAGCACTGGCTCTTCGGCTTTGAAACACAGCACCGCCCCCTAGGGTCGGAAATGACTAGCACATATGTGTGAGGAGAACCTTTACCTTTACCTTTACTGCTTAGGACTACTCTAATATTTGACAGTGTGTTCTTATCTGCAATCTAACATAATCTTCACCTTCTCGGGGGGTTGGGGGGGGTACCTATAGCTGAGATGAGGCAAGCAGCTATCAGAAAATGGACTTTTCCTGTAGCATCTCCCAGCCTCTGAAATGCCCTTTACTGACAAAAGCTCCCCCCCCCATAAGCATTTAAATCAGTGTTAATTTGTAACACACTGTTGTCAAGAAATATTAATTTCAACTGGTATTTTTATTGTTTTATTGTCTTATACTGTATATTTGTACTGTTTCAATGTTTTATGTGGGTTTAGTTTGTTGTAAATTGCCATGGAAAAATGTTTTTTTTTTAAAGTAAATAATATAGAGCCTTTTGGCTTTAGTTTTAAGAGCATTAGACCACTTTAAAAATAATATTTGATTATGATGTAAAGAATATTACTAGCATTGGGCAAATTGTGCTGATCAAGTTCTTTATATAAGTAGCATATAATGTAAGCATGAGTTTTCTTAGTCTAAAAGTATTTGGTATATATTAATATTCTAATTTTTCTTATCTTTTATTTGGCATTGGAAACTTTAATGTATTAGTATTTTCAAAATATAAACAGTATAACACAGAACTCAAAAAAAGTTGCAGACATTACTTTGGAAAAGTTATTAAATAATATGTTATTTATCTCAATATATTAATAGAGTGGCTATAACTTGTTTCATAGCTTGTTAAACAATTTGTTCCCAACCCAGATGCTTTCTATAGTTATCGTCATCATCTTGGATTGCCAGGATTTCAAAATAACTTACGTGTGCCTTTAAGAGGTAATACCGGTAATCCTCGAGCTACAAATGTAACGAAGCCTGCCAATTACGTTTGTAACCCGAGGATTCATTGGTGTGAATCACGTGAAATGAATGTGATCATTCCCTGCTTTTGCCTACGCATTCACTAATCAAATGTGCAGGTTGTTAAGTGCACATGAGGTATCTCAGGGTGGGGAAAGCCATGAGGGGGGCTAGTGATGGAGCAAGCTACATGCTTCAGACCACCCGGTCCTCTCCCGACCCACTGAGATACTTTATGCTCCCTTCCCTCGGATCAGTTGCTCCCCCCATCCTGCCGCACTGGGTCACTTACCTTGTGAAGATCTAGCGAACTGTCTTCTTTCCAGTCTCTCTGCTGCGGTTTCTTTGCCTGCTTGCAATCTCAGCACGAAAAGTGTTTGCCAGCTGATGAGACTTTGGAGCAGCAAAATCGCGTCCCATTGGCTTGCAAACACTTTTGGCGCCAAGACTGGAAGCTTCTGAGGGCCACGATCTTGTGCTACTGATCTTGCATGATCTCGCACTACAGTACTTTAGGCCTCTGTTTTTGCAAATTGAGGCCTGTACCAGATCCACAGCAAAAGGCTTTGCAAACGGAGGAAAAGCCTCACCATTTGCAAAACCTTTTGCCATGGATCTCATGCAGGCCTTGGTTCGCAGAGAAAAGAGGTCTAAAGTGCTGCATAGTGTGAGATCATGTGAGATCAGCAGCGTAAGATCTTGCAGGATCTCGTAATACTTTAGGCTTCTGTTCTCCATGAATACACCGAAGTAGCAAAGGAACAAACATCTCGCTAGATCGGCACAAGGTAAGTGAGTCTCTACAGGCCCAATGCCTGTGGAGACCCAGCGGATGGGGGGAATAGGCAGGGTGCAATGTTGCAATGCCTCTGCAGTCGTCCGTATGTGTGAATGACTGCCGTGGTGCTGTAGCATTTGTAAGTTCGGGAATGCGTTGTAAGTACTTTGGGGTTATGTCATAAATTTAAACAGTCATTATGTGAACTGTCATAACTCGAGGATTACCTGTATTATGCCATTTTTTAGTTATAGAAAGTGTCTTTATAAATAAATCTTAAAAGTCTTTCTCTCCCCCCCCCCCCTCTTTTTTTAGTCAGTGGCAAAGACTGGACGATTGCTCATCACTCATGAAGCACCTGTTACTGGAGGTTTTGCATCAGAAATTAGCTCCACAGTGCAGGTAATTCCTAAATTTATTGAGCTCTTTTCTGAAGAAACTCAACTTGAGTGGGATTTTCACAAGTAAAAAGAATACATTTTAAGATACATATTTTGCAGTAACCTTCCCCTGGAGTGGGGTGGGAATGGAGATTTTACAGTATCCTTCCCTTGCCACACCCACCAAGCCATGCCACGCCCACCAAGCCACGCATGCGTACCCACCGCCTGTGACGCTCCAGCTGCTTGGAGCCATATGCCCCATGCATGTGCTTAAATGCCTCGGTCGTCTCAAAAAGAGGTAAGGAGAGCGGGCGATGGGCCCTCCAGAGTACCGTACCGGAACGGTACCTGGTGCTCTCAGCAGGCACCGGTATGGCCTGTACCGGTCGTACCATACCACTGTAAACAATAGATAGTAATGCTCCCTTAGTCAAGAGGAAAATAGTAATATTGGGTTGAATGCAGTCAATGAACAAACATTATCAATGAGACTTTGAGGATACTCTTTTAATATGGTTATTGATTGAACACATTGTAACTGATTCAAAAACAAAAGATGGAAGTGAAATGCTGCCCTGGTGGAAATGGCAACATCCAAGATACCTTATTGTTCTGACCCCTCCCCCCACCTTGTCCGTTCAAAAACGAAAGCCAAACAAAACTTCAAAGGAATACTTTTAACAGTCCTGGCTCTTGATGGCTGCGAGCCCAAAATAAACATAGATAAATGCTCTGGCAAAAGTAAACTACAGCAAAACAGGATTATATAAATCAAATCACTTATCCAAGTGCTTTCGATGATTGCAAACAAATGGAGAACTTGACTAGAACAGAAATAGAACGGAATTGGAACGTTGACTTCTGCAACCAGGGCGTGGCACCATCCGTCTTTTATCTGCAGGAGGAGATCCTAATGAGCCACAGCTGCTCGTTATCCTCTCCTGTGAGTCAGTCAGCCCTTCTCCTGCGTGCATCCCGAAACAACTCACAGGAGGTTTCTGCCGAGTCACAACACCTTATTATCCAAAATATTTCCTTACACGCATTCTTAGTACTAGAATTTAAAAGTAGATCATGATAGTTATTAGCAAGTCGGAAAGATACAGGAATTGATGGAATATCTATGGAGTAAAGAGAAGCAGCAGAAGAAAAACCAGTGAAGATTCTAACCAGCAAATCTGACAAACAGTATACAGTTTTAATATCTTAGCACACCACCTACAATCATTTCTGTGAGATGGGGAGTCGTATAAATTATCTAAATAAATAGATAGACAATTGTAAGTGGTTGCTACACAACTTGTATTTGGAAGGCGGGGAATAATCTTTCAGTGTCATTCTGTATCCAACAATGTTGGCAAATAGAGAAGTTGGACAACTTTCTCAAAAAGTGACAGAGAAAATCTCGGTCTATTGAAACTCTCTCTAAATCAACTTGCATTTCGTTTTACTTGTGGCATTGTATTTTTAAAATCTGAACATTGTGATCTTTCAAAGTTATTTTTGCTACTTTTTTTAACTGATTGATTATATCGGTCATGATTGCTTTTCAAGATCATTTCATCCTATAGAAAAAAAATAACCCTGTTCTGCTCTAATAATTATGAAAAAAAAGTTATTGAGAACTTACTCTGCCTTTGGCTTCATAGTGTTTATAAGCTTTAGGTTACAATCCTAAATTTACTGCATCTGTTCTTTATAGCATTCTGTGGTAATGGTAGAAAACCATTGAAAACTGTAGATATGCTATTCTGTGAAAAATGCCTGGGGGGGTGGGGGTGGGCTCTACCAAATGCGGTGGGAGAAATCCTGCAGATTTCTTTACCAGGCTGCAATGAGGTTAGGAATCATGTGATCCAGGAGTTTCGGGGGTCACATGCTTCCTTACTCCCTGCCTTGGCCCAATAAGGGCCACAAACAACACCAGCTGTGCAGGTTTTTCCCCCTACTTATGTCAAATGGTCAAGAAGTAGAATACCAGGAAAAATATCCACTCTTCCTGTTTCTTGCTTGGTGTCAAGTTCAAAGTAGAGGTTTGGAAATCCTTTAGACAAGATCCTTTGATTTTATTTTTTTTTAAAACACAACAGAGTGTTTATAATAATCCTTAAAAGATAAGTGCTTTGCTAAGAAAAATGCAAAGTGGAATGGCTATTAATGTTTAACTCTCTAAAGGCAGCTGAGAGCAGTTGCCAAAGTTGCTATGGAAGCCTGGATAAAGAGATCCCTATATATTATGAAGCATCTTTTTTTTTCTTTAAAAAAAAAATAAAGATTTACAAAGTCTTAAATCATAAGAGTTTAGGAAATGGTGTTTCCTGTTTCAAATTTTTGTTTCATCTTATAGTTTCTCCCTTCTGCTGTAGATATATCATTGTCATTTTTCATACAGTATATAAAAATAAGATACATTTGATGTGCGATTTATGAAACGTATTCACAGAGGAATGTTGCTTTAGGCGTGCAGAAGAGCTGATCTTATTAATTTCTAACATATATTTACTTGACTGTGGAAGTAAGGTTTCAGTGTTAGACATGTTGTGTGTCATGAATATAAAAGAAAAACAGTTATAAAAACCATTTTTTGGATGAAATGCGTAGTAAGAAAGCCAGAAAGTCTCTGAAATTGAAGCTGTTTTTTCTTTTTCTTTTCTTTTTTGCACATGGAATTAATAAAACTTATATCATGTCCAGTTAAAATAAATTACACATTTTCATATCTTTATGTTGTTCAGATTGTGAGAAAGAAATAAGGCATCCGTATTTTGAAGGATGAAACAAAATTACAATTCTTGCAATTTACTATATGGATGTTGTTTTGCATTTTATATACGTGTTTGTGTTGAATATCACCATATAATCAGTGTGTATCTTGTCTGACCAGAGACGCTGTCCATTTTATCTTTATTAGAGACTAACTACTCCTAGGTTAAATGATATAAGCATTAAGGTCAATTTATAGTCTTTTCTGTTTCATCTTTTCTGTCAGTATAATTAATGGATTTTGTTCAAGGTTATAGTTGTTTGAAACAAGAACGATTATGTTTTATTTGTCTTCTAATTGTTTTGTTCTTAAGTAATATGACAAAGAGAAAAATGATTTTATCTGATATTTTGGTGTGGTGTTTTAGTTTTGAGCTCACTGTGCATGAATTTAAGCAGTGAGATCTCATTATATTTGTGGAATTGCATGTGACTTAACATTTTCTTATTGGCTGAGACATTCTTCTCTTGCCTTGTCACAATTCTTTCCATATTGATTAGATAGTTCATACTTATTATGCTTGTATAACCTATAACAATGGCTGAAATTACCATGCTGTAAAAAAAAGTTAACTCTTGGGTCCAGATATGATGCATACCTACCTGCATCTCGTGTCCTTGTGCAGTAGAGCAAGAAATATTAGGTAATAAATACCCATGCGTTCATATAGCATTTATGTGCAGGTGCTAGATGTCAGCCACAGTTTTTGATTTCCTTTTATGTGGAGTTGTTCGCTTTTATGTGGACAAAATTAAAGCCTGAAGCAGTTGAATAAAGTTAGGACTGACATATTAATTGTTAATTATACAGTTTGAATGACACAGAGTTTGAAGGATGAAATTTGAGACACACTAATTTCCAAATCTTCATGTTTCATTATAGATAAGCAGCCAGTATTAAGGTGCTCAGTAATAATAAGTTACCTGTATTATGTGCAGGCAAGAATCTAGGCTTATGGGCTAAACCTGTAGACAATGATAAGACTCATTTCCCCAATTATCATTGAAGTTCTTGGAAAACTAGTCAGGCAAGCAGAGAAAGACTACAAGTTAATCTGATCAAGGATGGTTGTGAGCTCAGCTTTGAGCCTACATTGTAATGGTAGTGTAGGAAAAGCACTCTTTTTTTTCCTTATTGTGTTGGGCTTTTTAGCTTTTTACCTTGTTTGGGTAACCAATTCCTAATTAAAAAAAGAACAGAATAAGAAAGTTGAAAGGGACTTTGGAAGTCTTCTAGTCCAATCTCATGAACAAGCAGGAAACCCTATATCATTTCAGATAAATGGTTGTCCAATCTTGTCTTAAAAAACTGCAGTGTTGAAGCATTCACTACTTCTGGAGACAAGTTGTTCTACTGATTAATTATTCTAACAGTCAGGAAATTTCTCCTTAGTTCTAGGTTGGTTCTCTCCTTGATTAGTATAGATTAATTGGGAAGAGAATTTGTTTTACAAAGTATGTTGTGTGGTCTTCTTGTTGTCTTGACACTGCCCCTCTATTGATACAGCCCAGCATTGGCAACTGCAGCACACTACTGGCTCATACTTGAGTGGTAATCCACTAGGACACCTAGAGCCCCCTCTCACAGTTACTACTGTTGAGCCTATTCTATACTTGTGCATTTGGTTTTCCTTTTTCTAAGTTCAGAATCTTCCTTTTTTCACCATTGAAGTATATCTTGTTGGATAGGACCCAATTTGTAAGTCTATTGAGATCCTCCTGAATCTTGTGCCTGTCTTCTAAAGTGTTGGCTGTTCCCCTCAGCTTGGTGTTATCTGCAAATTTGTTGAGTTCCCCTTCTGTTTCATATAGATCATTTATGAAGATGTTGAAGAGAGAAATCTAGAGGCATCCCACTGCATGCTTCCTTCCATGTAGATGTACTTCCATTGAGAACTATCTTCTGAATACTTGATGTGATTATTTAGCCTATCATTCTGTCAGTAGATGTGGTTAAATACTTACTTTGTATTTAGGAAAGAAATATGAAATTAATATGTCCTATATGTCTGATAGGAAAATTTCTAGGAAAATTAAAGTACTGTGTGATCAAATGACTATGAAATGACTATATTTTCTGCATTGAATGGGGATATTTATATTTGAAAGATTATCATATATTCTTTTACAAAGAAAATGCCTTTTACTTACTTTTAGCAGAAGAAATTGATTTAGTACAAAATATAAGGCTAACACATGTGCTATAATGTTTTAGAAATGATAAATGGATTTAAATCACAATTTCTTCTAATTTTCAGTTATAGTTTTTTTGTCCCTGAGGTAAAAACTCTCATGATTAGTTCAACCATATTTTTCAACCATGCTTTCAATGCTTACAAAAGGAAACCAGGAATATAACATTCAGGTTGAAAAATGTATATAGGCTTAATGTATCAAAATGTGAAAGCATGGTTTGCTAGTTGATGGTATTTGTGTTGTGCTATAATTTTTTTAGCTTATGTGTTTTACGTTTTGATTATACAGAAACTTCTTTCAAAGCTTCTTTAAATTAGCTTGAAAATTAACATTATTTGTAAGCCGCCTATGGAGTTGGGCTCTCTTGAAATGGGATAACTAATTAAATAAACACACGACTGTCAGTGAGAACCATTTTAACCTCTTTTTTTTCCTTATGGATTTTCCTTATTTTATATAGACCACTGGTCTACAATCTTTTAAACCTGTATAGTCTTTCAATTTTTCAGCTCTTTTCCACCTCAACATTTAGAGATATCTGCATGCCAGAGAGGGCAGGCCAGCTGATTTCTAATAAAGTGTTTATTTCCAAATCTCTCAAATAAAATGATATATACGAGTGCATTCAAACTTGTAGGAAATTTCCACTCACTCAAATATCTTCAGCCATTTCTTTAATTATCTTTTAGTATTCCTTTCACAGAACCATTTTAAAAAGGAATTGGAGAGAACTTAACTGTCTCCAATGGAAGATAATTGTTGAAAGATACAATTCAGTGTGATAATAATGACACTTTGAATAAATGCATAACCTATTGATAATTTAACTTCAAGGTGACCTCTGCCCTAATGTGTCAGCTTGAATTTCAATTTTTTAAAAGTCATTTTGGTTGCTTTCAGACTAGTTGTAGGTATTGATTTATTTGCTATTTTTATCACATCAAATTACCTCTAATTTAAACATTATTACATTATCAGTTTGGAAAGTTAACCCTAACATTTTATTACATGTAACCAGGGGTGAAATCTCTGCAGGTTCTGACAGGTTCTGGAGAACCGGTAGTGGAAATTTTGGGTAGTTTGGTGAACCGACAAATGCCACCTTTGGCTGGCCCCGCTCCCATCTATTCTCTTCCTCCCGAGTCCCAGCTGATCGGGAGGAAATGGGGATTTTGCAGTAACCTTCCCCTGAAGTGAGGAGGGAATGGAGATTTTGCAGTAACCTTCCCCTGCCACGCCTAATAAGCCACGCATACAGAACCGGTAGTAAAAAAAAATTGAATTTACCATCGATGTAAACAGTTAGCAGAACTGTTTGGTAACGAAAATTTTATAAGTGGGGAATTTCAAAGAGGTTTATCCCTGGGAAAAGTTTGCTGTTGGGAACAAATATACAAACATGTATTCCAAAAATACAGATTTTGTTAGAGTTGGAGGAGGTGAATAAAGGAAGGAAACTACTAAATTTATTTCAGCCAGAATAAAAACTTGGAAATGTTTGTTAAAAGATACGTTGTTTTTAGGCCAAGAAAAGAAATGAGTAAAATGTGAGTAATGATCTTTTACTTTAATTAATCTCTTAGAGCTGTAATCCTCATAGATTTAAGATCTTCAAGTGGTTTGAAATATATAGGTTTATAGTATAAAGAATCAAATCATATTGGCTGTTAAAAGCTTTTGTTAACTCTAAAATGGAGCTAGTCTGTACTGTTTTTTTAAAAGTCATTTTATACAGCTGCTCAGTTGTTATAGAATAGTATTCTAAACTTTGTGGAAATGTATACGTTTAAATTGTTATATCTTATTTTCACCAATTTGCTGAAATATTTAAATTCCTGCAGTGTTACAAATAACTGAAATAGTAATTTGAAGCTGTTAGTGTAGGTTCTATATTACTAGAAATCAGTATGTCACACATTTCATTTTTAGATATATGGGTAAAATAGTTTTGAGATACATCAGTCTAGAATAAATGGCATGTTTTTCATGTTCTATACTTCATCAGATGGGTGTTTGTCTGAAGAATACTTATTTACTTAGGTCATTTAGTAAGTAACATGTTAATTTGATTAAGAATTAAATTTTCCCATAACATTTCCTAGAAGGTAAAATATAAAAACATAGAACAATGTTAGTTTAGTTAATCAACTTGCATGATTTTCAGAATAATTTTATAGAAATTTAAACAGTGTTTTGGTTATTTATTGTACATCCTTCCAATTCTATTCTATTCTTAGTGATACACTTTTGAACTGATACTATACACCTGTGATTCCTGGCAAGTTGACATTAACTGTTCATAGCTAGAAAAGTTTTGCATAAAACTTGCAAAAATCCAACCATCTTTGAACTGCTTAAGTCTGCAATCAGGCAGAAATGTTGACAGGAAATAATTTATGAAACACACAATATTTTATTTACATCCTAGGAATTGCAGTATTTCACACATTAAAAAGTATGTGCAATGTTTTTTCATTCAAAAATGAAATTACACTTTCCCCAAAGTATAGACGCATGATACAAATAGCAACAGCTTCCAAGATTATTTATATGAAAATATGCATTTTATTGGATTTGATTTTTAAAACTCTGTAATTAGTATTTTAGTATATTAAATATACTAAGAGCCAAGGTGGCGCAGTGGTTAAATGCAGCACTGCAGGCTACTGCTAGATCAGCAGTTCAGCGGTTCAAATCTCACCGGCTCAGGGTTGACTCAGCCTTCCATCCTTCCGAGGTGGGTAAAATGAGGACCTAGATTGTTGGGGGCAATATGCTGACTCTCTGTAAACCGCTTAGAGAGGCCTGAAAGGCCTATGAAGCGGTATATAAGTCTACTGCTATTGCTATACTATTTTGTATTTTTGTCTGCTGTGTTTTAAGATAACGTCTCTTTTAACTTTATTAAAATGTAAGTTGTATTATTTAAGCAAAAATAAAAATCTAAAAGTTAACGTTCCATTTTACCTGTACTTATTGAAAGCTAAATTAATACTACATTTTGCTAATGGGGACTGAAGGAGAATGACTATGATACACCACAGGAACTCATGTATTTGGATATAGCTTCTCAGTTGTTATAGAATAGTAGTCTAAACTTTGTGGAAATATGTAAATTAAAATTGTTATATCTTATTTTCACCAACTTGCTGAATTATTTAAGTTCCTGCAATGTTACAAATAACTGAAATAATAATTTGAAGCTGTTAGTGTTATGTTCTATATTACTAGAAATATAACAATTTGTATCAATATCTTAGTAATGATGCATATATATCTATATAGTAAAGCAAATATGCTGGTAATAATCAGTAATAATATGCACATCTATTTATATTGAAGTAGTACTTTTGTTTAACAATTGCTCTGCCTGTAACCTTAACTGCACATTTAGTAAGATTTTCAAATGTATTGAAATGGTCCCATCCTAACAAACAGTAGATGCAAATTCTACCTTTGTCACGGAGTACTTTGTAGAAACAGAAATGAAATCCTTCTTCTCCCCCAACATAGTAGTTTATGTGATGTATTAGGACATATGTGCAAAGCATCTTTATGAAGCCAGGATCTAAATATTACACACACACAAGCACACACAAGCACACACACTTTGGAACCGATGGCTTTGCCAGATAACTTAAATTCAACACTTAAGGATTCATTTTAGTTCAAGAGAGAGTGTACATTTTGACTTTGAAAACATTAATAGCTAAAATTAAATTTGCTTTTGCATTAAAGCATGTTGTATTCTTTAAACACATTTTTTTAAATACAGTCTAGACTTTTCCTTTGTTATGAGTTTCTGTTTAGTTAATATTAAATCATCTTATACTGCCATTGGCTATGCTGTTTGCTTGTGTTAGTTTTATGGTAAATAATTTTTTTTTCATATTGGTTCAAATTTGTACTTAGGATTTTTAAACATTTTTCATAGTTGTTATTTGTAAACAGTTTGAAAATCTCTTCTTAAAACTGAAGTTATTAAAACTGATCAATTCTATACATTTTAAGAAAGCACATGTGAAAAGGGTAAGTTTTCTTATTAAAGATCATTTTTGCCAATGTAGCTTACTGATATTACTGGCTGCTTATAGTATAGGCAACTTATTAGTAATATCAAAGAAGTGAAGTGGGGAAGAAGCTAAATGGAGAAAACTAATTAATGACAATATAAATTAAGTCTAAATAAATATGGTTTTAAGTTCATATGTAGGCTAATACTTCAATATGTTCTAAATATATTTTTTAGTGTTTTTTTCTCCTTTATTTTATACTTTTAGTATATGTAATGTCCCAGACCTTTAGTTAATAGTAAAGTAAGGCTTTAGAATTTATAGATCATTTTGAAGGTTATTGCATTAATACCAGCGCTGTTTCACTAATTACCATAAGCTAAACCATCTAAAACAGTGTTTGATAATTTTGTAGATGCAAATGGAACAGTATTATTGATCATTGCTAGCTGAATAAACCATGTGTTATTTTTGTACTTGTTCTTACCCAGTACAAACTGCCACTAACCTAGCTTCTAAAGTATCTGCAACAATTAGATATTTTGTCTTCATGAAAGGAATTAAGAACACATATTTTTGCATTATCTGCTACAATGTGAGTTTGTCATGTTTTTAAGCCCTAGTGGGATATTTCCAGTGTATTTAATTGTGAATTAAATGTATCAAACTTGAAACGATGTGCCCAGAGTATTTCAGAAATTATTTTGTATTGACAGTATTCCTCTTAACCTATTTGATTTGTCTGAATCTGTAGTAGGAAACACATTTTAGTGTAGGATTTTCACCACATGTTAATAAAAAGGGAATCCTTAGTCCTGGAAGGGTACTTTGTAATTCAGGGCTAGCTGTATGAGCACAGATGTTTTTCTTTTTCCTTTCTTATTCCCCCATTGCATTCTTTTAAAAATAATCTCACCGTTAAGGATAGATTTACGCTACGTTTGAAATATAAGAAGGATAATTTTTTTCCCATGTGCAGTTAACTATTATCACAGTTTCGAACTATAATAATAAGGCAATATCAAATATTTATTAAAATTTAAACAGTCTTCAAATTTAAATAACATGTGCTAAGAATTAAGGGTATTAAATCAAGCGCTTTGTAACGAACACTGTAGATATAAATAATTCCTAAAGGGATTATCACTTTTTCTTTAAGCATTTCTTGTCTGCTTCTGGAAACTAGCACCACAAAATGTAATTCTACATTTTAAAATGCGTACATTTGAGCGGAAATTTTTCACCGTTTTACGAAAGATTCAATATACATTATCAGTTGAAATTGCTATTCTATAATTATGTATCTATATCTATCAACATGAAATGGAATATTCATCTGTGGAGAAAAGAAAGATTAGGGATTTGTCTCCTTAGGCTCTTTAAATACAAATACATATTTAATTCTCCTTTATTGAAACATATTTAATCTTACATCATCTGTATTTTTCTCTTCTTAATTGTGACAGTTTTACAAATGAAGTCAGACAATTAACGAATATATAAAATTCCACATATTTTAAACTATCTTTTCTAGAAAAATAAATGTAGGTTATGCTAAAGAAAAAAATTAAGCAAAAAAAATATCTGAATGCATGTTATTATGCAATGAGGAATTAAAAAAATTATTGAAAGCAACAAAAATGTACTTGAATAGCAAAAGTAAACCATTTTAAAGTTTACATTTCATTTTAATTGTTCACCTTAATTCAAGTGGGAAGAATTATAATTTATTAGATTGGGAAAGCTAAAATACAGTGTCAGCGCAGTCCAAATAGAATACAAGAAACAGCTTGCGTATATGATATTCCAAGGACAACTCAGATGATGAACTTGAAAAAAAGAAAATAATTTGAAAGCTCCATGCTTTTATTGGAAAGCTAAAATGTATGAATCCTAAATATGTAAAGCTTGGCTGCTCATCCACATGCAACCAAACTTTTCCTGTTCGGTATTGTCACACAAAGGAGCTATCTACAAGCCCAAGTTTCTGGATTTCATTCCTGGAAGGCCCCTTGGGTGGCTAGCACTGAATGGTGTATTATTAAAAAGAGGCTAGTATCACGTTTCATTTTTAAAATGTGCATGTTAGAATGCCGTGTGTGTATTATATATATAAAAAATAATCTTTCTTTTAAGTGCACTCGGGTTTAAAATGCATTTGGGGGGGGAAAAGTGAAATTTTTATGCCACTGTCTGTAGTTTAAATTGACAAGCCTGTTGCAGTGTGTCTGTAAACTGTGCTCTTCTGTTGATATTTCACTGTAAACCTGTGTTTAGTTTGTAAAATATATTGCCAGTTTTCTGCTGGCTAATTTGTCCTGCAACGGTTACAATGATGTTATATGAGAAAAGCAGATAAGCAGAACTAGCATATCCATTAACATAGGATTTTGTTGGGATTATACTTGACTCTTTGTGACCTCATCCTATGTAAATTCACTCTGACCTTTAAGCCTTAATTGTTTTATGTTCCATACTCTCTACCCAAATAGTGCAATGGCATGAGAAGCTTTGGCATACTCCTCCTTATAAGTGTTGGACACAGGCATCACATAAGTTGATTTCTATTTATAAGAAAACCAACCAATGAAATTTGCAGAGAGACAATTTAGACCGATCTGTCCATTCCCTTGTGTTTCCTGAAAAACTCTTCCAAAAGAAATCTTTTCATTCATGAATGGGAATTTGGAACCAGTCCTATGCTCTGAAATGGTTGGAGGAGTATTTAATTTAATTCAGTTTGTTTTATTTTATCCCAACTTTATTAAATTTATAAATAACTCAAAAGTGGTGAATGTGTCTAATACTCCTTCCTCCTCAGTGGTGGGTTGCCAATTTTTTTACTAGTGGTTCAGGCGCACTTGCCACTTCTGTACATGTGCAGAAGCACCTGGGTGGGTGGCCACCGCTACTACCAGTTCGCCCGATCTGGGCCAAACCGGGAGCAACCCATCTCTGTTCCTCCTGCTTTCTTCACAGCATCTGTGTTGTGAATCAGACTGAGAGAGAGTCATTTGAAACCCCATAACACAAAGGGATCATATTTACAATATTATTTAATTTAGCCGTTGTGTTCTACATGGGGGTCTGACTTTGAGGAGTGGTCTCATGTCTAAGGTTGACATTTTTGAAGAATCTTGATTGGAATCAGAAAATTGTTGTGGTTCTCCTAGCCGGATCATTGTAAATTAGATGCTATCTTTGGTATTATTCAAGATTTCAAACACGATTGGTACTAGGAGAACAAATGCTGGAGAAATCGCTGCCAAAATACTAATTAGTTTTGGAAACAGCTGTCTGAAAGTTCTTATATACATTTATGCACTGTGATCTGTCAGGCAGGCAACAATTTAGGCTTTTTTATGCTTTTACTTTTTTCTGTATTTAAAATTTTGAGTAATATTTTTATTTCCAATCATCTATTTGTCGGCAGGACTGCGGTTTTATGCTGAGTTTCCTAGATTACAATTCCAGAGCCAAAAGTATATGTTTTATATATGTTGACTGTATTCAGAAAGCAATTTAAAAAGAAAGTAATAAATAGCGTATAACATTATACTTGTATTGATTGGTAAAAAAAATAACTATGAAAGTCTTAAATCTGTTTTTGAAATAGATATGTTAATGGTAAGTGTAAAAAGTTTGATTTTAAAGAAATTCATTTTTCAGTAGGTATAAAACAGACTACAGTGTTTGCCTTATTTGAATCAAGTGATCTTCCTATAATATCAAACTAATTTGCAGACTCATTTCTGCTGATCCTGCATAGGTGATCCTTCCAAGGTTGAGTATTCTGTATGTAGTACTGATACTGTAGTATGATTATTCTTGCTGATTATTTTGAAACCTCTATGCTTGCAGTTTCTCAAAGAAAACAAAGTCTGAATTAATTATGGGGTGACTATTTAATGGATCTACGGTTTGTCTGATGAACATTAAATAGCTGAATCTTAACGCATTCTTAACATGATTATATTGAGACAATTTCATAATTTTTAGTTAGAAGTTTTCCATAACTTCAGTTTCAAAGATATATAATCCCATAGTGACACTTATATCATAATAGTTTAGTTAGAAGTTTTCCATAACTTTTAAACAAAATTTAATTTCAAAGATATATAACTGGCTAGGACTGCCTTTGAATTTATGCCAGCTCTGTATTTGCTACACATATATAATTTTATATAGGAAACAGGACAAGATTTATCAGTGCTTTATAAGAAGAGGGGCAGTATAAACTATTTTTCTGCTTCACTGTTGAAATATAATTTAGCATTGTACATGTAATGTAATATTGCTAATATGATATATTTTTTAAAAATTATACCTCACTATTTTCTCATGAATAGTGGATAAGTAATTAACAAAAGGTTAAATAAAACGAAAAAGGAAATTGAAAAATTGCACTGTAGTTAATATACAGAGACCCATCTCAAATCTATGAGCTAAGATGTTTCCTGCCCAAGCTACTTTCCAAGGATGGCGCTTGAGGGATAAAATGAGAGGCAGGAACCCTCTGTTGCATTAAGCTCCAAAAGAAAGGCAGAATTTAAAACCAAAAATTAATCAGTAAATAAAACATTTTTGTTTTTTTTAATGTTTTATAATTTTAAGATGATTTTATATGTTGTTTTAACTCTTGATTGGGAACTGCCCAGAATGGGTTAGAAGATGAGCAGCTAATATAAAAGTTATATAAAAGTTATAAATACATTTCCCTTCCAAACAAAAAAAACAAATAGTTAAAACAAAAGTTGATTCCTTTATTCGCAACATTTTGGAATGCTACTTTGATGATTACTCTTGGATCATAAATAAACATGCAGTATCCATCTGGCAAACCAGCTCACACATCAAAAGCATGTGTGAATAAAGATTTGACGTGAGATTTAAATGATTAGCAAGTCAAAATGTGTGGGTCTTAGTCTTCTTGTTATTCTACATTTCTCTGATCTCCGAAATGAAATGCTGTCCTAAAATGTAGGCATTAGGCATATTTATTTGCATTCACAGAGACAGAGACATCTCTAATGCATAGTTAAAACATCTTGACCCCACTGCATATTTTGCCAATGTATCTTCTGCCCTTATTGGTAGTGTTCCACAGCACCTGACCCAACCTTTAAAAGCAATCTGACTTGAAAAGCCCTTCATGGTAGTGGATCTGGGTACTTGAGAGACCGCCAATCACCTCCACTCAACCTATTAGATCCCATAGATTAGGCCTCCTCCAAGTCCCATCTGCCAGTCAATGTCGACTGGCAACCATGCGGAGGAGAGCCTTCTTGGTGGCAGCTCCGACCCTATGGAACGATCTCCCCGTGGAGATTCGTACCCTCACCACCCTCCAGACCTTCCGCACAGCCCTCAAAATCTGGCTATCCCGTCAGGCCTGGGGCTAAAGACTGTAACCCACCCGAATGGTATGAATGCTGTGTTTTTTAATGACGTACTGTCCTACGTGTTAAATGTTTGTTTCCCCCCCCCCCTTTTTTGAGTTGTAAGCCGCCCTGAGTCCCCCCAGAGAAAAGGGCGGCATATAAATAAACTTCTAAGTCTAAGTCTAAGTCTAAAAACTTTCATAAGGAATGCCTCATTTCAAAGTTGAAAGAGCTTCTGGTAGTCTTCCAGAACCTCTCTAGGTATTTTACCTTAGAACAGGTGTCCAAGATCAAAACATATGTTTGGGACTGGAACATTTCAGCCCTGGAGCGGTTTGCCCATCTCTAATACAGGTGAAACTCGAAAAATTAGAATGTCGTGCAAAAGTTCATTTATTTCAGTAATGCAACTTAAAAGGTGAAACTAATATATGAGACTCATTACATGCAAAGCAAGATAGTTCAAGCTGTGATTTGTCATAATTGTGATGATTATGGCGTACAGCTCATGAAAACCCCAAATCCACAATCTCAGAAAATTAGAATATTAGGTGCAATATTCTAGGCTCAAAGTGTCCTACTCTAATCAGCTAATTAAGCCATAACACCTTCAAAGGGTTCCTGGTATTCTAATTTTTCTAGTTTCACCTGTACATTCACAGAGACAAAATAGATAATATAATTAAAATATTGGTGTTTTCTGGGAGTATAACCTGCTGTTTCTGCACTTTTTCTATATACTTACAATTGTAAGTAACCTAACCATAAATGAATATAACTCTACAGTTTAGTTGTGTTAAGATTCTGCAGAAATTCATATGGATCTAAACTAATAAAATGACACCACATTATGAAAGTATTGAAATTAAATTTGAGTATTTCTTATATGAACCAGGAAAAAACGGATTGTTGAATTTGATAGTACATTTACGGTGCTCAAAAAAGAGTTAGGTTTAAATAATGAGATTTAGATTGTAAGCACTTGTTTATTGGAGGTAAAAACAAAAGAAAACAAAGACTTTTATAAACATGTTTAATTTATATCCCTTCATTTATCCAGAGACATTAGGACATCTTAATGATGACCTCTATAAACTAGTTTAGCTTTCAGAGACAGCAATGCACAGGGCAATTTGAGATGAGATCCTGGACATTCCACATGTGAATTTTAATCAAGGCAATTGTTTAACTCAGGTAGTAGAAAAATGAGACATATTCATAATTAGAAGATTTAACATCTTCTGTTCAAACTCATTTTGAATTAGGAAATTAGTAGAATAATCAGTTTTAAGCTTTAGTGCATGCGTTTGGATGAAATTGAGCATCCTATAATTGAAAATTACTTGTACAACTGCACTTTCACTCTCTTGTTTCCACTACCTGAAATTCTGTTCTCTATAATCTTTGCAGATTTCACATTGACTTCTCATATATTATTTGATTTATTGTACATACATATATTATGTAAGCAATGTAAACTATTCCTAAAATTTGTTTCATGACAGGTTATTTATTTCAGTTTTCCAAATAAAATTTGTATTTAGATCAATACGGTACAGATCAAATGAAGAATGTAAAATTGTATTTCTAGGAAAAAAAATATTCACTGCTGTTCAGCATTTTGTCTTTAGCAGAATCTTTTTCATATGTCCTTAGAAAACACATCAGCCATTGTCATTCTGTTTGTTTTTAATATCTTGTGATCCCATTTCTCTCTCTATATATATATCTTACTTTGCATATACATGTTCTAGATAACTTCAATGGATTTTCCATGAAGATTTAATTTTCCCCTTGGGTTATATCTTGAATTTCAGGAATCTCAATGTGGTATATTTTAGTAAGTATTAAAATGTGAAGAATGATCTTATAGACTTCACTCATTTTCTTACTGTTTTGTTTTAACAGGAAGAATGTTTCTTGAATCTAGAAGCTCCTATTACAAGAGTATGTGGTTATGACACTCCATTTCCTCACATCTATGAACCATTCTATATCCCAGACAAATGGAAGTGCTATGATGCAGTTCGGAAAATGATTAATTATTGATGTCCAGGTGAGAAAAAAATTCCCAAAGTAATTTAAGTCTAAAATGGTGGCTGAACTACGTATAGGAAATATGTTAAGATTTTGATCCTTAATTTAGAGTAGGACTGCCAAACTCCCGGCCACACCCGGTTTAGTGAAAGGGAAAAAAGTCCCAATACGTCATGTGATGCCTCTGTGACGACGTGAGTTTGACACCCCGGATTTAGAGAGTAAACTGTAAGCACAATTCATAGGTTTACAGTCAACACTTAGGACAAGATCGAGCAATTTCCCTGAGATTGATGGCTGCAACTTGTTCCTCCAAAGGTCTGGAAAGTCTGTAACCATGTCACTAAAAAGATGATGATAATGATTGGAGTGCATTGGAGTGTTTTTGGAGGGGAATTTTAGGAGCTGAAATAGGACTGAAAGATACAGAGCACCATTTCGGGATGGATGTGGAAGGATTTGGGGGGTTATTTTACTTTTCATTTTCACCCTTAGTTTTGATAGGGAAAAATGCAGTGAGATCTCAGGTTACAAACTTAAACCTTGATCTGAGCTATTTGTGTTATTAAACTCACGTTAGAAATGCAGTATACAGTTTTACCTGTTGTTTAACACCAAATATAGGAAGAAATAAAACTGGAAGTGCCTTATTTATAAGAAAAATAAATAAATTTCAGCTTTCCAGATATCTCTGATAGAAGTCTTGGCATCGTTCATCATTGAACATATGACAAACTCTCCTGGAATTGGTCAATACAGCAACATATGAACTACCACAAGTTGCCTACCTCTCTTTAATAAAAATATATAATTACTTGTTGAAAATAATGCATAGAGGTTGTTATATAAGAACCTTTCTAGAAAGAAAAGCTGTCTTTATTCCTAGACTGGCTTTCATAGCGGTCATAAATCAGGAAAACCACTCAACGGTTATTCTTGCTCATAAAACCATAAATCAGGATCTAATTCTTCATATTGGTTGCAAGAGGTCAGGCAGTAACACAGGCAAAGTTCCCAATAAACAGTCTTGAGTATAGAAGTCACGTTTCACAGTAGACTTAGTCATAACGGTTGGGTTTATTCTGGGGATCAATCATTCATGCCACATTTTCAAGATAAAGCTGTCATAGAAATAGTTTCAGCAGAGAATCTCCCATTGTGAGTTGGTCTTAAGGTTCCAAGTTCTGATTTAATGGGTCCAACAAAACTTTGGTACTTAACTATTCCTTAGCCTTGCTTTCTTCTGCTTTTTCTCAGGCCACTCTTTTTGCTTTCTTTTGTAGTAGCAGGGCAATATACTTTACATTAAAATTAAGAATGGTGTAGCTTGCTTCTGGTTTTTTTTTCCTGATATTTCTCCACATGACCTGGGTGTCCTTGGTTTCTGAGTTGACATTTTTTTTTTAAAAAAATTATTTTTTATTTCTCATATATACATTCACAATTATATAATCTCATAACTGTTGTTAATCATATGTATTTATAACAATTTTTCTCCCCTACAATTGACAATATAATTGAGATTGCTTTCTTACCATCCCATACACCCATCTTATTTTACAACAATCCTACTTCTTCTTCTTTCCTTCCCTCCTTCCTTCCCTCCTTTCTTCTCTCCTTCTCTCCTTCCCTCCCTCCTTCCTTCCTTCCCTCCTTCCTTCCCCCTTCCTTCCCTCCTTTCGTCTCTCCTTCCCTCCTTCCTTCCCTCCTTTCTTCTTCTCTCCTTCCTTTCTTCCTTCCTTCCCTCCTTCCTTCCCTCCTTTCTTCTCTCCTTCCTTTCCTCCTTTCTTCTCTCCTTCCTTCCCTCCTTCCTTCCCTCCTTTCTTCTCTCCTTCTCTCCTTCCTTTCCTCCTTCCTTCCCTCCTTCTCTCCTTCATTCCCTCCTTCCTTCCCTCCTTTCTTCTCTCCTTCTCTCCTTCCTTCCCTCCTTCCTTCTCTCCTTGCTTCCCTCCCTCCTTCCTTCCCTTCTTCCTTTCCCTCCTTTCTTCTCTCCTTCTCTCCTTCCTTCCCTCCTTCTTTCCCTCCTTTCTTCTCTCCTTCCTTCCTTCCTTCCTTCCTTCCTTCCTCCTCTCCTTTCCCTTCTCTCCTTCCCCTTCCTCTCCTCTGCTCTTCCCTTCTTCTTCCCTTTCCTCCCCTCTCTCCTACTCTTGCATTCCCTCCAATTCTTCCTCTGCTTTTGTTGACAAATTTATCAGCTAGCTTATTTTCTAAGGAAGAAGGTGAATCCACTTGGGCCCAGCCTTGTGAGCAATGTGGTTGGGGTAAATGTCAATGGAGATTCTCAGTCATCCAGATCATGGTTGTCCCAAAGGTGCTTTTTCAAGAGACAACTGGACTTTCTGCTTTTTCTTTGAGGACGTTTTGCTTTTCATCCAAGAAGCTTCTTTAGCTCTGAGTGGATGGTGGGGAATGGAAGGATTTATACTCCTTGCAGACAGCTGGTCATTTGCATTCTTTTAGTGAGTCATTTGCATTCTTTTAGTGAGGTAAACCTTAGCAACTCCCTAAAAGAATGCAAATGGCCAGCTGTCTGGAAGAAGTATAAATCCTTCCATTCTCCATCATCCAATTAGAACTGAAAAAGCTTCTTGAAAGAGAAGTGAAATGTCTTCAAAGAAAAACCAGAAAGTTCAGTTGCCTCTTGAAAAAGCACCTTTGGGACTAGTGGTTGATGTAATTTAGAACTTCCTGAAAGATCAATCCTATTCTTTCTCCCTTTGTCTCTCTGTCTCTCCCTCCCTCCCTTTCTATTCAGTCTCTTCGATTTAACTTAATTATTTGTCTTACGTTCTTAACCATTACCGCTCCTTTACTTCCAATTTCCATAAGATTATAAAGAAAGGGTCACCTGAATAATGCACTACAGACCCTTTAGACCAGGGGTGTCAAACTCAAGGCCTTGGGACCAGATCTGGCCCGCAGGATGCTTAGATCTGGCCCATGGGGTGATAAGATGTGGGCCATGGGGCTATCCTGGAAACAGTGAAGAACTGGCCCACAGTGCCTCTGCCAGCGAAAGCAGAGGTCCTGGCAAAAGGTTGCGGGAGGCAGTTGTAGCTGAAAACAGAGCTCGGGAGCCCGTTTTCTCTGGTAGAGTGCCTGGCCACCACAGGCACCCCCGATATGATTGGCGTTGAGCTGGCCAGGCTCACTCTGGCTATGCCCACAACCCTGATGCGGCCCTCAATGAAATTGAGTTTAACATCCCTGCTTTAGACTGAAGGGTTATTGAACTCAATAAACATACCTCCCCCCAAAAAAACATGGTGCTACTCTTGTTATGAAGCAGCAGAATAATAAATAATTGCAGGAAGCATTGCGATGAAATAAAAAGAGACCTCAGACATCACATATCTTCCGTTATTCCCAGTCATATCGTAGATAGTTTTCTCAACTATCATGAGTACACAGTGCAGGGAAAGGGTGGCCATAGCCAGCATGGTAGCATAAAGAATGAGAAATAATTGAAATGTTCAATGAGGCACATGAGAAAAGTAGAATTATTATTCACTGAAATGTCTGGTTTAACATCTGTATATGTCATGGAGAGGATTCAGCCTGCCTGCTCCTTTCAGAATTATTCTTGCAGAACAAATATTTTGGATCTACCTTGTGACCTCCTTCCCTGAACCTATTAAAAGCTACAGTACAAATATGAATTTATAACGTTTTCAAAATATGCACAAACTTTTGTGATAAATAGTAACACAGCGAATTCCCCATTTGTGGTGCCAAGGAATGCCTTACAGTTTGTATGGGTTGTTTGAATATTATTAGAATTATTAGAATGAGTAAAAGTTTGTTGCAGTTAATATATGTGTTTTATATGCATATGCACACCGACACGCCACTTATGAGGAAAGCAATTGTGTCTCAACATAAAGCCGTTTGCAATGTGCTTCAACTTGCTTTGTGTAATTGTCATTAAGGGCCTTGCTAGAAAAAATATTATTAAATATTTTAGAACTATATCCCGGCATTTGTGATATATGTCAAGATAATCTGTGATATGAAAAAGATGGATTCAGAATTTTTCTCAATATTTTTTTTCATTTCTTCAACAAAAAGAAATTTAAAAAACCAAATTTACCTTTAAGGAAATATTGCATAGTAATATTTAGCAGGCCTAGCCAAGGGGACAGTAGTAGAAACTTAAGAATTCTAATATTATAACAAATGATAAAATATTTGCTAAGGCAGATTATCTACCAAAATAGACCTGGTTACTTTTTCTCCTTATAATTAAACCTAAATTTGGATTGATGTGACTCTCCAGAGTTTCTTCAGAACAAATGCCATTTACTGTGGAGATCCAGAAAAACTCTGGAATTGAAATTTCTTTTATTTCTTTTATCATTTTTAAAGCTTGGACAAGACATGAAAAGCTACAAAAATAGTAATAGCAGGGTTTATTTTTGATATGAGTAATACTTACCTGCTCCTGGGATAAACATTGCTAGCTTGCTTTATGTATTTCGTTTTCTTTGGAGCTCTTTGAGGCCTTGATCTCGGATGGGGAGTGGGGGCACCGAGAGTCATAGTCTACTTTTTTGATCATAGGAGGCTTTTAAAAAAAATGTTATGTAGCTTATAGTTGTCTGCTTAGTCACTTTAAATGAAGATAGCAATAGCATTTAGACTTATATACCGCTTCATAGGGCTTTCAGCCCTCTCTAAGTGGTTTACAGAGTCAGCATATCGCCCCCATAGTCTGGGTCCTCATTTCATCTACCTCGGAAGGATGGAAGGCTGAGTCAACCTTGAGCCGGTGAGATTTGAACCGCTGAACTGCAGATAGCAGTCAGCTGAAGTGGCCTGCAGTACTGCACCCTAAGCACTGCACCACCAGAACCTTTGTAACTGTAAGCTTGAGGATATAATGTTCTTATTTTCTTCCCATATTATGAAGAATGTGTCAGAAAACAATGCATCTTCACATAGTGTAAACATCCTTATAAAGTAAAGAGGCAGTAGAAGAGAATATTCATCGCTCAGGGTTAAAATGGGGCATCCAAGGTGCTCTTTGACCTTGGCTGTTTTCTCGCAGACATTTCATTACCCAGCTAGATAACATCATCAGATCTAGAAGTCCATCTAGATGTGCCTTACAAAGCATTGTGTACAGATAAACATGCTTTTGGATTTTGGCAATGGTAAATATGAAATGTAGCGTATGCAAGTCAGTCCTGTAAGTTTATATAGATTTACTGAATATCTGTAGATTCAAGTTTAGGCATCCCCAATGAAATTATATATTTCAGTAAATCCCTCACTCAACCAAAGTTAACGCAGCCTCTGTATGGTACAAAGTTAAACTGTAGAATATATACAAATTTGACAGTTTCTGCAAAGTTGTTGGTTTTCTTATTGATTATAGTTACCGTATTTTTCGGTATATAAGACGCACCTTTTTCCCTCAAAAAAGAGGCTGAAAATCTGGGTGCATCTTATACACTGAATACAGCATTTTTTGCCTATTGAAACTCCACCCACCAAAATGGCTGTGTATAGCCTTTAGGAGGCTTCCAGGGTGCTCCTGGGGGCTGGGGAGAGCGGAAATGAGCGATTTGTTTTCTCAATTTTGCCCCCCCCCAGCCCCCAGTAGCACTCTACAAATCTCCTAAAGGTTATTCATGCCCTTCAAAAAAAGGGCCCGTTTTTGCAAAAAAGTGGGCCGTTTTTGGGAGGTCTACAGAAAAAGTGCAAAAACTTTTTTTTAATTTGCTTCTTCAAAATCTTGATGCGTCTTATACTCTGAAAAATATGGGAAATTGATCTCAGAACCAAATAAGAAAATTTGGTAAATTACTTTGCAAAAAGTTAAAAGTTAGTTCAAAGTGTTTATTTAAAATGATATTTAAACAAAACCTATAACATATTCTATTTCTGTTCCTTTAAAGGTGAAAAGAAAATTCAACTGCTATCTACAGAATGGTTGCCATTAAACTTGGGCTTATTTTGTTTTTTCTTTATTGGGAATAACCAAGATTCTTTTCTGGATACTAACCTGAACTAGTCATCAAGCCAAAATTCTGTCAGGTGTGGAGTTTAATATGGCCATGTGATTGTTGTAAAATATTTATTTTGATTCTTTCCCAATTTTGCACATGACTGCTAACTTGTTTTATCATGCAAATCAAGGCTCAGGTTGAACTTAATAAATTGTAATCAAGAGACCTGTGGTCTAATTTTTTGCCTTAACTGACAAATGTATGTTACAGTTTTTACAGTAGGACTTGTTATGTATGTATTAATCCTAAATACAGTAGAGTGTACATATCATCATTGGTTATTGTATTAATGCAGGTTGTCTGGGGCTCTCCAAAAATCACTTGGAAGGATCCTCTAGGTAGGCTGACATATACATTACAGGTGCATCAATAAAGAGTAAGACAAATTCTTTCATGTAAACAGATGGCTTCTTGAGAGGCTGGACATGATCATTTCAATAATTTGCAATTAAAAAAACCAGACATACTTGATTTGGCCTAATCTGATCCCTTTTATAAGAAATGTAAGAAATATAATATTTTGTTGCTGTGTGAAAATTAAACTGATTGATTAGATTTATTCTGTCTGGCATGATCAGCAATTTGGGAAGAAGTCAGGTCAAAAGCACTTCAGAGATTACCTCATTTGATTTGGTTTGTAACTAGCAGCCTAAGACTCCCTCCTCTGTTGATTATCATTGCAAAATTAAGAAGTGATAAATTATTAAGCTTTTTGACAGAAGGGAATGAAAATGAAATCTGCATGCATAATAACTCTCGTTAGCAAAGAAAGCATTTGGCATTTCAGACTCATAGATTACTCATAGGGTAGACACATCCATCTTCTGGTTCTTTTTTCCATTGTTTGTACTAAAAACTAAGTGATGATGAGATATTATCATTCTGCTCCTATAGCAATAGCAATAGCCGTTAGACTTATATACCGCTTCATAGGGCTTTCAGCCCTCTCTAAGCGGTTTACAGAGTCAGCATATTGCCTTCAACAATCCGGGTCCTTATTTTACCCACCTCAGAAGGATGGAAGGCTGAGTCAACCTTGAGCCGGTGAGATTTGAACAGCTGAACTGCAGAACTGCAGTCAGCTGAAGTAGCCTGCAGTGCTGGAATTAACTATTGTGCCACCTCGGCTCTCTTCCTAGAAACCTGTAAATGCAAACACCTCCTTAAGATGTAAGTAATGTACCCAATTTCAAAAAGAAGTTTATAGTGGTTATTTTGCATTATTTAATAAGTATTTAATAGTAAGTCCTAGGACAGTGATGGGCAACCTTTTTGGCGTGGTGTGTCAAAAATCGGCAAAAAATCGAGCATAACTCGCGTTGTGTGTCACTTCGACAAAAACATTATTTTGCGCAATTTATAGTTTAAACTACAAAAATATATAATTGCAATATAATTGTATTTAATAAACCAAAAACAAATTATTTAACATAGCTGCTTAGTAACTTCTTTGTTCATCAGTCGATTTCGTATGTTGCCCTTGATATTATTATCAGTATCACTTACCAACGGTCCTGCTTAGCAACCAAAATGTTGGCTCAGAAACTCTGGCATTGAAGCGTGCAAGTCTTAAAGCTGTCAAGTTACAAGAACCTTGCACCCCTAACCCTTTAGGAAAAAAACCCCAGGGGTCTTCAAACCTGACAGCTTTAAGCCTTGTGGACTTCAACTCTTCAACTAAAAGAGAGACTGATAAATATTAAAAAAAATAAAACCAAAAAGCAGCTACTGCAGTGGCTTAGAATTTTACTCAATTACTGTTGAGCCCATGGAAAGTTCTGCAGCCCCAGGAGCAAAGGAAGGGGGACGGAGAGAGAGAGATTGGCTGTTTGGGGTGCTTGAAACCACCTGGCCCTCCCCAAAGGAAACCCTCATTTGCAGGATGAGCCTCGACTGGCTCTGCCCAGCGGGGTTACCCCAAGCGCCATTGGGCAGCGACGGATGCTTATCCTTTTTCCTTCGGCTGCTTCAGCTGGGACTTCAGACACCCCAAGGGAGGGACTTTATCGGGCCTCCCCCTCCCCACCCTTTGAATGAAGGTGTGATATGGCTCCTCCATCCCTGCTCTTTAACCCAGCCAGAATTACAGGAGGGCTGCCCCCGTTCTGCTTTCCGGGGTGGATCTTAGCCGAGAGACACCAAGACCCCAGAATGGGTGGGGGGTGGGGGAAGAGCTTCTTGACGGAGGCCACGATCGACTTTTGGAAGTTGTGTTTTCGTAAAACAAGATTAACCTTTGGATGTGTTTGTTCCGCTCGGCCAGCGGCGTTTTCTCCCACTTAATCCCGGCGGATCCTGATATCTGAGCTGGAAAACTGCAACCCCCCGGAAATGATGACGCCCCGCTGAGTAGCTGGGACTTGCAGAAAAAGGCTGCAGAGAGAGAAGCGTTCGATCCGTAATCCGTCTGTGGGGGGCGCTGGGGACAGGCCGGGCCCCTTCTTCCCACCTCTATCCCCCCCACTCTTGAGGGACAAGCCCTTTCCCCTGTCCCAACGGTGGAATTTGAGGCTACCTCTGCTTTCCCTCTCCCTCCCTCAGTTGTGCAGCAGCGGCAGCGGCAGCTCTCAGCCTGGGCGGCAGCGTCACGCAGGCTGTGGAAGGAGGAGGAGGAGGAGGAGGGAACCAACCAAAGAGAGGCTTTTACCGAGTCTGCGCCCCACAGCCAGGACCGTCCTGGCGCCTCAAGCCGCGTTTCTTCCTGCAAAGCCCTTCTGGCGTCAAGCGGAACTCTCGGGTTGCCCGAAGGGCTTTGCAGGAAGAAACGTGGCTTGAGGCGCAAGGACAATCCTGGCTGTGGGGCGCAGACCCGGTAAAAGCCTCTCTTTGGTTGGTTCCCTCCTCCTCCTCCTCCTCCTTCCACAGCCTGTGTGACGCTGCCGCCCAGGCTGAGAGCTGCCGCTGAAACAAGTTTGGGGAGCATGTGCGTGTCACCCGAAATGGCTACGCGTGTCAGCACTGACACGCGTGTCATAGGTTCGCCATCACTGTCCTAGGAATATTATTTAAAGAACAAAGAATGTTGTACAGTGGGATAGACAATGGAGAGATTCTAGAGCAGGCTTTCTTAACCTTGGCAACATGTTGGCTGGGGAATTCTGGGAATTGAAGTCCATGTGTCTTCATATTGTCCCAAAGGTCTTTTCCAGGAGGCACCTGGACTTCCTTGTTTTTTCTTTTGAAGACGTTTCGCTTCTCATCCAAAAAGCTAGCTGTAACAGGATAGTGGGGAATAGAAGATGTTTCTTAAAAGTTACCAAGATTGAGTCCTGGTCCATTAACCATTCCATTAACCTGTTCCAAAGGTTAATGAAACTGGTCTCGTAGCATTCTTAGGAATTGCGGCCAGTGTTGACAAGATGCTGGAAGTGAATATTCAACACATGGAACAGCGTAACTATGCCAGTCTGGAACAGAAAATTGATATCAAATTGAAATGATATCTATGTAATTATAACTAAAATAGTATGGAACAAATAAGGGAGAATGGAAGATGACATTTCTGAGGTAAAACTACATTTAACAAGAAATGTAGACTGAAGCAAAAGCTAAAAAAGCAAGCAAACAGAAAAGGATTTTAGGAAAATTAACAGGAAAAGGTTGGATGAAAAAGAAGGAAACTATCTTAGGAAAACATGAGAAAGATAACACAAGCTCAAACTGATGGCTATTGTAATCCTTTTTTAAATACTTTGCAGGAGAGAAGTAAGAACAAGCAGGCATTGTCATAACATCTCTTATAAAATAATTCCCTGCAGTTAGAACTAGATCTGTCACGCATAATATATAATTTCTTTTATCTTTCCTCAATTCAGTACTTTTCTTACATAGAAAACCTGAGGGGAATTTTTGTGTTTTTCTAGACGTTTCATCATCCTCTACTTTTCCAAATTGCCCGAAAATTATGACAAGACCTGAATGTGCTTACAGCAGTTCAGAGTACTATTTTATTGCTAGATAAGAATTTTAAATCTATCCAGAGCAGTTCAGTCTGACATACCAAAAATGAATGTGAATACAAAATTAATGAATTCTAGCCAATTCAGATGTTAACACGGCAGTCTTGATGTGTACTTGTGAGAATATACAGAATAAAATATATGTGAAAGAATAGTTAAGTTTTTCAAAGTTGTAAAACGGGAACCATGATTGTTTTGGGAGATTTGAAACTTGCAATGTATGGAGTGTATTCTTATGGAATTAAAAAGAGCTGGGTTCATTGGGTCGAAAGCAAAGGCATTAGTAGAATAATTTCCATTTCGATCCAGTTATTACTGGGTGAAAAAGTTCTTGGCTAGATCTTGACTAGAAAATTGAGATGACACATTTTATTCCTTTCCTGAACGTTTTGAAATAAAATTACATTATTGCTATTTTTTCCCCCTAAAATCAAAGAAATTATATGCAACTGTTTTTCATGTGATGATATTCAAGTGTCTTATATTAGGGTAATGCTAATAGTAACAAAGATAAGGCCAGTAAGTTTAAAATAAAGGATCATTATAGTAACTAGAAAAATAAATAGGAAGTTGGGTGAATATTTTTTTAAATTTTTGACAAAGCATTCCAGTGAGAACTTCTCTAATCTCCAGATGAGGATTGTTCCATAATGTTTCAACACTATTACAAAAAATGTCACCTCCTTACTACAGCTGAGTTTGTATACATAAACTGAAATATATTCAGCACAGTATTATATCCCAATAGCAACACTACCTATATAAAAATAGGCAGTGAAATATGCTGTTGAGCCCTAATTTGGATCAATTTTTTAGAAAACCTTGGAATGTTCAATGTTGGGAAAGTGAACAGTTTGGAATACCCACTAAATTTTCTTGAGATTAAATCTCGGGATCAAATCTTCACACAACACTATATTGTTCCTTAAAATGAAAGTGCTTCATTGTATTCTTGAAAATAATATTGGGCAGCTTATGAGATATTTGAAATGTGGGGAATTTAAAAAGTTTTTTTAAATCCAATTTCTCTTTAAGGAGAAATTTACCTTTAATAAAGAGTATTTTTGTTTTTAAATTATATAAATGTATCTTCAGATAAGTCTGAAGTTAATTCATAAGGATTTGTCATGCAAAAAGTTAACTTGGACAATTAATGATTCTATTTACCCCATGCAATACATTAATTACTTTGTACATTAAATAACTCTAGAGAAAAATATGATTTTTTTCTGCATAGATTTGTCTCTACTCTAAAACATTGAATGTTACTACACACACTCTGTTCAAAGAACATACATTACTACAGTTTAATGCATTTATAATAATATAAATTGGATGCACTGCTTTGATTATTGCAACTTATTCACAGAAGGACTGCTGCTCCCTAAATATTGTCTAGATGGCACTGTACATCTATTTGACCTGTATTTATGGATAAATGCCTTTGCTCTGCAGGATACATGCCTTGTGAGTTTATTGTGCAAAAAAAAAAAAATACTTGTGGATGTAAAAATGATATATTGCTTTCCAGGAGATATGGAACCACAAGCAAAAACATAGTTCAATATTGCATTTCTCTAAAATAAAACTTGCCAGCTTTTTAATATAACTAAATCGAAGAACAAATAATAATTTAAACATTTTGTTTTAAAAGCTAACGATCATTATTTTTTACATGTTTTCATTTGCTAAAAGTGTTACAGATTTGTTACTTGGAAAGTATAAAAACCAGTTCAGTGAAATAACTGATTCTGGTAGTGGACCAACATTGAACAATATGTTCAAATATATATATTTTACCCTGAATTTGGAATTGACCATATTATGTCTACATATAGCCAGGTAAGAATTCAATGTTTAAGAATATTCTTTCTTTTTAATAATTTGCTATGTAGGAGCAAAGCGATTTGTAAAAATATGCATTCAGCTTAGGTCCACTTAGTTGTGTGTATACGGTATAAGTGGGAACTGTTAATGAAAACGTCAATATGGATTGAAGGTACTGTAGATAGTTTGTTTCTTTAGGTTGTCTTGTGTATAATATGATTGATTGATTAATTATAGATCAGAATTTTAAAGCCCAAATTCCTCCCCATGATTTTATTTTTCATGTGGTGAAATATTTGGTTTGGAGTACAACCGACACCTTAAAAGTTACTACCTTGAAAACTCATAAGCCAAGAGAATATGAAGCAGTGATCATCATATACTTTTTAAAATAGGGACTTTCTCAAATATATATTAAAATAATATTTGCAATGAAGTATGTTGACAACTCGTATAGAACATCTAACCTTCTGTTTGCCATAAATCAAATGTTTTGCAGTTCTGCTAGATAGCATTTAATATTATTTGTGGTAGTTTTTCCATTACAGTATTTTATTTTCTATCTTGTGGTATTGCATCAATTCCCAAAATAGCTTCTGTTTTGCAAAAGATTTCACCTCCAACATAATGAACATTATCTCTTTAAAAAAAAAAGATAATAATGTCTTTTGGCTAGCAAAGAAGATGAATGAGGCTGTGGAAGGATTGCAAAGTTGAATTTTTAGATAGGCACAAATCACAGTTGCTAAAGTAGTTATGAAAATGTTTCCCCCGATATAGAATCCAATGGTCAGCAAATGATTTAAAAGAAAAATAATGTACTTTTTTGTTGTTAATGTTTTATGGCCAAGTTATAAGTATGCCCTTTCCTATGCTATTATTGGAAAGATGTCTGTATTTGATTTCCTAATATGTATCGTGATTGTTTGATTTTATTAGTATAGTTATAGCTTCAAAATTAATTTGAAGTTTTTATTTGCTGTATTAGGGCAATGAAGTGATTTGTGTTACAGTTTATCTCTTGATTAATGCATGTGATTTATGTGAAGAGAAGTTTCTTGTAATAGGAAAATTTTCAGTCAGCCAATGTCAAAATGATATTTATTCATGCATATAACCATTCTAAGTTTTTCAAATTAAATGACCCAGTACTAGTATCCACTCGTACAAAATCAATTTGAGGAAGATTTGTTTTTTCATCTGTGCTAGGAGTTTTATGACTAAATGTTAACACTCTAAGTTGAGTTTTGCTATAGTGTACTATATTTAGAATAATTTTGAGTATAGTTTTTACATGCTCGGTTTAAGCTTAATAGATCATTTGTTGTTGAGAACTGTATGCCAGTAATTAGTGATAAAAAAACCAAGCAACCTGACACACAAAAAAATCTTTATTAAACAAAAATAATTCACCTCACGTTTGTAGAAAGAAATTTCCATAGGTAGAATTGCTTCAGAAAGAATGTCCTATGCTTTGTGTCCAACAATATGGGTAGTGGAATACTGAACAAGGAGTCTACAAAGCAGATTTTAAATTTCAAAATAATATACATTGGAAGATGTGGTTTTTCAAAAATGAATCTAGTTAAGCTTCTATAGGAAATAAGTTTTCTCTTGAAGCTTGCTAGTAGCCAGGGCAATTGATAACATTGTTTTTGGGTAAGGGAACAGTTTGCTGAATACTTTGAGGAGTTTTGAACTGAATATACAATGAATAGTTTCATTAAAAAGACAAAAGTACCATCTTATGAGGCCCTCTGGGACTCTCAAATCTATGACACTGAGGAAATTGACAGAGTTCTCCAGAATGAACTCAATTCTAAATAGACCTTTTCCTTCCTTGAATAATAAGGGTGGCCAGAAAGACACTGGCATGGGTATTGGAAATGGTCATGATGCCTGTCTTGAAGAACTCAGCAGTGTACATCCTCTTTAAGCCATCTCTGGACATAACCTTGTCTAATTCCCAACCTCATTTCTTGGAAAGATTATTGAGAAGGCGGTTGAACAGGTTGATGAATAAAACAGATGCAACTGCACTTCATAACAGAGCGTAGACCACATTGATTACTCTTCTGGATGACTTATGTTGGGATGTGGACGGAGATAGCTACCACTTCTCATCCTATTAGATCTCTTGGTGGCATTTAGTATCATTTGGAGTGTCTGAAAAGGTTGCCAGTCGGAGGCACTGTCCTTCATGGAAGACCACTCCATTTAGTTTTGCTGAAGAAGGAGAGGTCAAACCATCAAGTGTCAGGGTTCAGTCTCCTCCTCCTCCTCCTCTCAATTTATTTAACTAAACTCCTGAGGCCACCTGAGGATATCATCAGGAAGCAGTACGAAAAGAAGAACTGTGGCTCTGAATTCCAGAATTTCTGAGCTGCCACTTGATGCCAAAGTGCCAGACGATTTTTAAAATCCCAATAGCCAAGTATAGCTGGAATACCTTGGACACAGCACTAACTTCCAGACAGGGCATTAAACTTTGCCTTCTGCTGGCTTGCTACACTTTTATTTTGCCATCTCTTTTTTTGGTAAGTGGAAATTACGGTATTTAAAATTGTGTCAGCAAGGAAAAAAATACAAGCAAGCCATTATGGATTATGAGTGCCATGATGTCTGCTTACTATAATTTTTATAATATACTATAATTCAATGATTATTCTGTATCTTCTAGTCACACATCTTTGCTTCTTTCTTATTTAATATTAAAGAAAAAGAATAAAAGCAGTAACAGATAGGATACAATTCAATTTTATTTTTTTAAATATTTTTATTTTTTGTTCTCTATATATACATTCACATAATTATTACTTTTTTAACATTCATAATTCTAATATATTTGTCATTCCATTTATAAAATTGTAATATTCCATTCGGATTAATTTGTTTACTTTACTGACTTTAACCCTAGCCCTAACCTAACCACCACTTTGAGTTGCATCCAGAACAATCTGGTAATCAATGCAGCTTACAAAGCGAAGGTGTAATATGTGCCATTCTAGGGGCGCGCATAAACTGCACCGCTGCATTGTGCACCAGCTGAAGTTTTTGGATAGTCTTCAAGAGTAGACCCATATGAAATGTTTTATAGTAGTCCAATTGGGAAGTGACCAAAAAATGAGTAAGTGTGAGCAGAGCCTTTTGATCTAAGAACAGGTACAACTGATGTCCAAGACAAAACTCTGAAAGGCCCTCTTAGCCACATCTGACATCTGCTCTTCAAGCAGAAGTCAAGAGTCCAGGAGGACCACACCAGAGCTGTGTAAATCCACTTTGTATTTATAGCCATACAGTATATATACAACAAAGAGAGAATGAATTAAACTTTATATTTTGCTCTTATAGATCCTACTGGTGGAATACCACTTTAGAGGTATTCCTATTTACTCAAAATGAATTCTGCAACTCTGAATTCTAAGGGAGCAGGTCACATAGCAAGCACAAATCATTTCAGATGGCAGATCATATTTCAAGTCACATATATTCTGTTTTGAAGAAAGTTTTGGCACAGCACTTAAATTAGACGTTCTTGACCATAGACCAATGATCTCTGTAGTTAGATTTATGGGGTCTGTGAACTTAAGTAGGGGAAAAATTACAGTGTTATTTTCACTAACCTGTAACAGAAGTGTAGCTCTTCACTCAATAATGTCCAAAGTAATTTATGGGCTGTAGACCAAAAATGTTTCCTAGGCTAATAAATCTATCTAAAATTACTGTACCTTTAAAAACCTTACTGTCTTATTATTTATTTAATGGCTACATAAAGAAGCATCCATTTGGATGCTGCTTTGTGTAACTAATTAATTAATTAGTTAATTTTTTTAATGCCATGATAACTTGTTTTTGAGCATATCTGCTCAAATAATAATAAAGTGTATGTATTCTATTTTATGCATTTAAACACAGTTTTTCTGAAAACAGATTGATAGGTTTCAGCAGCCTCTGAAAGGGATCTATGGCATAAAAAGTTTAAAAAGCACAGATCTAAATGGATAGCAGTCATTGAATGCTTCCTCTAATCAAATCTAGCAAATTTGACAAGATTTGAGCAATAGTTATACGAATATTGGCAAGTAATTTTTTCAAAAACACCGTTAAGCACATTTCATTTAATCATTTTTAGTCCCACTTAAAAGACAAGCACTTTCTCTTCTACTTCCAAGATAAAACAGTAGATAACCAAAAATTAGGATAATCTTCAAAGACACTTCTGTGAAATGTATATTAAAATCACAGGTAGTCAAATGGGTAAATAACCTCTCAGGTTTAAGTTATTTTTTTTTATAACAATGGGAATGCAAGCTTAGGATACTGGAAAGAAGATAGCAAAGAAACTGGTTATTGTTGATGTTTTGATGTCTCTGCGGTTTAATCAAATCAGGGATGCGTTTGAAGGTAAACTGCTTTTTTTAAAATAAAATTTTTATTTTCAAACAAACACAAACACACAACACATATAACATAAAAGCCTCTTCAACTACATATAGTGTGTCGATTGGTTACAAGATCTTTCTGCGTCCTTTCCATAGTCATCACTTGAATTTTATCAAAGTTCACATATTGTCAATCAAGATATCTTTGTATACATTGTTATTATGCTTCTTTTGTTTGATTATCACTATTGTCTCTCCAATATAGACAAGGTATTCTAAATATATAACCATTAATATTATAATGATTCATTATATCATCTTCAATATATCCAATAATAAAGAGTTATTTTTTTATCCTACTCTAAGTCATTCTTTTTTTTAGCATTGATAACATTCTCTAATAATTTTCAATTCCATGTTTTTCCCCATTATTAGTATCATTAATCTAATGTAATGTAAATTGTTATAATTATTAAACATCCATTAAGCCTAGCTATTATTACCATGTTTTCCCGAAAATATGACCTGTCCTGAAATTAATGACGTGCCACATTTTTTGCATGGGCAAAAATATAAGCCCACCCCTGAAAATAAGCCCCCTGGACAACTCTCCCTCTGGCCGGGCAGAGCACCCCTCACCAACCTAGCGGTATCCCGAAGGCACCAAGCTCTGGGAACTGGGGGGGGGGAAGGCGCTCACATTGCTTGGTGTCTTAGGGATACCGCTAGGTTGGGGAGTGGCATTCTGCCTGGCTGGAGGGGGGGAGTTGCCGAGTGGCTGCTCCCTTGCGAAGTAGTTCCCAAAGAGCTGGGCACAGCCTCACGGGCGAAGCAGCCATGAGGTGACCACACTCACGAGCAACTGCCCGGGAAACTCCCTCTCCAGCTGGATAGAGCACCATTCACTGACCTAGGGGGTATCCCTAAGGCGCCAAGGAATGTGGTGTTCTGCCCGCTCCCCAGCTCCCGTGGCTTGGCATATTTGGGATACCCCCTAGATCAGTGCATGGAGTTCTGCCTGTCTTGGGAGAGGAGTTACGCGAGCGTCTGTTCCACCCTCGCCACGCTCAAAGCATAACTTCTCCGGCTTCCAAACTCCAAAATTTGGCTGCTGAGTCTTCCAGCAGTGACCACTCTAGCAGTGCACTCTATGGTTGTGGGCTGGCTGCTGGAAGACTCTCTGTCCGGAAGACTCTGTCCGGCAGCCGTGAGCATGGTCACCTCATGGCTGCTTCGCCCCTGAGGCTGTGCCCGATTCTTTGGGAGCCAGTTCGCAAGGGAGCAGCTGCCTGGCAATCCCAAAACAGTAAGCCCTCCCCTTATATTAAGCCCAAGGCCATATTTCATGGGGCAAAAGAAAATAAGACCCTGTCTTATTTTCAGGGAAACACGATACATCCTTTCAACATAAGGCATATTAGATTTGAAGTAAATTTATATTATGACATTTCATTACATCATCCTGAAATCATCCAATGATATTACATCTTTATATTCTACTCCAAATATAATTTTTTATCTTTTATAAAAGGACTTTTCAACATCATCTCCATAATCCTCACTTACAGTTTGTATAAAATTTCATATTATCAATGTAGTATATATAAATGCTTTGTTTTCATTATTAATCCTTTATTTGACTATAGCTATTATTACGTTGTACATAGCACTCAAAATTTAACTCTATTTAACTAAATTTTATTGTGACATTTCATTTCATTATCCTGTATCCTTCCAGAAATAGTGTAGTATAGTCCAATATCTTTTGCCATTTGTAAAGTCTGTATTCTAAGTGTTTTCTTGATAAGTCTTATGTGGACTTCTATTAAGAACTTGTTGTTCATTGCATGTCTTATAAGGATTCAAAACCCTCTATTTGCTCCTTTTATCAGCTTAACTTTTGTTATCATTAGTGCTTCTGCTGAGATTACTCTTATTATTTCTGCCAATTTTTTCTCCTTTCTTCATCTATGTTCTGACATCTGAAATAATGTTCCAGTTCATCGATCTCTCCTTTCCATATTTCACACTTGTCATTTCCCTCCACTCTCAGTTTGCTGTCAGTGTCAACAATTTTCTTATCACTTTCGTATGTCTCTGTGATTTTTTGAGCTCTGTCCTCAAACTTCATCACTGTCCCCGTACTTTCTGTATTTTGAGCTATAATTTCAAGTTTCTTTTCAATTCTCTCTGTGATTATTAAAACTTTTTGAATTTCTAAGAATTTTTTTTGCAAAGTTAGTGCCTTTTCTTCTTCACATTGTGCCATTTTCCAGGTTATAAACACTGCCAAAACATCTGAGACTTTTTAGGTTTCAAACAAATTCAGTGGAGTTTTTCAAATCAAAGCTTTCTCTTTCCTTCAAAGGAACACCTGTATAAACAAAACATTTTCCACTGAGAAGAAACTTTTAATCCATGAATACAAAAAATGGAAAAATTATAGAGAAAGAAGGAAAAAAAGAGACCAGTCCAGTTTAAAAGTTAGAGGCATTTGTAAAAAGTCCATCCATAGAAAACAAACAAAGTTAAGGTAGAAAATATAACACAATAGTTTTAAACCAGGGTTAATTCACTGCTTATTTTCTTCTGTCTTCAATTTTATTTTAAACTCCAAGTGTTTTGGGTTTTCCCTTCTCTAATAATAATTTTTCTCACCATTTCGACACACTGTCTCTCCTGTACTGCTTCTGTTTCAGGGGCTTGTCCCAACCTGCAGCCATTTTGGCTGCTTCTCTTGTAGCTGGCAAAAAGAGCTTTCCCCTGGATCAATCAGGGACTTTGCGATGTCCCTGGAATTAGCAGGACATGCTCTTCTCTATCACTGTTCTTTCAGAACAGTTTAGGTCCAAAAGGACCGTCCAGGAACAGAGATATCGACAGCAATCCTGGAGCCCCAAGATTGCATGTCGTGTTGTTGCGACGTCAAGCCCGCCTTGAAGGTAAACCTACTTTTATACAGCCATTTTGAAGTTTCCAATGATCAGACAGAAATCTGATTGATTCCATGGCCTTCAGCAAACAATGTTTCATTCAGAAAAAGAAGGCATAATTTTAAATCAGAGACTTTGGAGGTAACCTCTGAAATTATATAGAACTTGACCTAATCAAGTAGCTGTTTCATTGTCCTACAATCTATTGATTTGCCTTTTATGTCTACAACTTTGATGTTCCTCAAGAATGTGATCGGTTTATGTCAAAAGTTGGTCCATTTGGTTCATTTTCAGTGTATAGATTGCAATTAGTTTCATTCTTTTTTCCCTCCACAAACCATGCAAAATCTTATAGGTTGTCAATTTGGTTATAGTTAGCAAAGTGACACTTAATCCAGACACTGGATATGACTAACAGGAGAAACTAAGTCAATTGGCAATCAACTCATTGTTGATTTTTGTAATATTACCTGTATATCTGGAAGCAGAAAAATAAAAAGAAAGCTACAATAAAATAATGCTGCAATCCAAAGTCTGTAGTATTTCCTACAGAGAATATGCAGTATAAAATAATTCTGTTTAATTCCCCCAGGCTATTAATCTAATATGAGTTTAAAGTTACTTTCCAGGATGTTTTTTCCCTTTAATTGTGACTAATTCTTGCATAGTGCCTGGACATGACCCTGCCATTTTCTTGGCAAGATTTCATAAATGGTTTGTCCCAGTTTCCTTCCTAGGGCTGAGAGTGAGTGCTTAGAGTGATTTAAAAAAAAATAAAGTTGGAGCATGTGAATTTAAGAAGTGATGCGGGTAAAATTCTTCTGAGGGCAGCAAAGATGGCTGTTTTCTCCTTGCAATTTAATTTGCTCCAATGGGCATGTATACTGATTGACCACCAAGCCAGAATCAAACAAGAAACAAGCAATTTATTCTGTTTTGAATCGAGTCAAAGGTAAATATGGGAAAGCATAGGGAAAATGGTAAAAATGTAGCATAAGATGATACATTGCATTTTAAAATAGATTTAAATACTACAATTGAAGTTTTCACATGTAACTATAACAAAGGCAGCGATAAAGGCGACAATAAAGCAATTAATGAAATACACCATTTTTGAACTCTTTGAAAGATAATAGATGACAAATGGAATTCAAGGGAGACAGCTGACTGAAGCCTTCCAAATTCACAGCTATTAAGAGAAATGCATTATTTATTTCTCTAATGGAGCGATTAAGATTCCAAAGTTCCAAATAGTTTAAATATTGCTGTTCAGCTGCATTTAAAATGAAAAACAGTCCAGGAAGGTTAAGAAAAATAAGAAAATAAATAGCGAATAACAAGGCCTTTTTGTTTCTTTGTTTTTTTAAAAAAAGAAGAGCATTTTTTTTTGATAAATGTATGGTAGAGTTATTATAATAGTTATAGGACTAAACTCAGCCGGGCAACTTATTGTGATCATTAGCTAGAAAAATGAAGGGGAGAATTCAAAAGGGAGAAACATATTTTTTTTTCACTAAAGAGACTAAATGAGAGCAACAAAAAAGCCATTGGTGTATAAGATCTAATTGCTTGTGCTTCCCCATTGGAAGAAAGCAAAAGAAATACAGCTAGAAGCAAGAGAATTAAACAACAAAGGAAACAATTAAAAGCAAATTAAAAAAAAAAACACGACTTGGTTCTAAAAACACATTGGAGTTGTCTATGTTTCCATTGGTAGTTTCTTATTAAAATTCCAAATCCTATTGGGAATGGGTCTGTATGGAGTCTATATGGATTAATATCTGTGTACCAGTAAAGGAGAATATTTGTAAGCACCAAGGATTCCTTTGAATTGAAGGGAGCCCCTTGGTGTTCTCTGACCTTGGTTGTTTTCTTTATTTTCATTATCCAAACTAGGTAACATTGTCAGTACTTGTCAAAATTTGTGTAAAAAGACCTTGGTTTGTCCTTTAAATTTAAAAGCTTCATATATACACCTTCCCTTGAACCAGAGGTGGTATTCTACTGGTTCGGACTGGATCGCCCGAACTGGTAGCAGAAATTGCGAGTGGCTCCTCCCACCCATGCATGGCTCTATGGCATCCCATTAATCCTCTTTTTCCGCCAAAAGCGCATGCTGCACATGGCATGGAGGTGGTGCGTGTAAATGAAGCAATCACATTTGTGAACTGCTAGGGAATGTAAGTGTATACCACTCCTTCTTTGAACAGCCTAAAAAGTGAATTTGGTAGCTCTAGGACACTGATTGAAGGGTGGCATGGAGAGAGGAAGGAGAAAAGCAAGAATGAAACTAGAATGGAAATAAGTGTTGTAGGAGAGGTAAGCAGGATGTGTCTAAACTGCAACTTATTGCTGCAGCATTTATTTTCATAGTTACCCTGCATTTTCTTTTTAAGAACAGAGAAATAATAATTATGGAACTTAAAACAAGTGTTTGTTTTGTCTTAAAAGAAACTCTCTTCTCTCTTTTCAGTGAAGCTGAATATTGGAACAGTGTCATGCATATTTCAAGTGCAGCAAATAAAACAAGGTGGCTTTGGTGACATGATCTAATATTTTAGTTATGTGCTAGAGTGCTCCCTCTTTTTGGAGATGTATGTGTCAGACACTATGTTATATTATTTATTTATTTTTCCTCCCTATAATCAGGATTAAAACTGGACAGAGCGCACTCTGTCTCCAAAGGAAACTTGGGAGGAGAGCATCTCTTGAAAAGACAGGGCCTTCCCAAGCCTTCATTTATTCAAACTGTTTGCAGCACACTGAGAGGAGTGGCCACGTACTGCTTTCTCTTCTATGGGAAGACCTTGATTCCAATCTGCAAATGGCACGTTAACTGTCAGGGTTGTGAAGTGCAAAGCACGAGTTGCACGGTTAAACGTTTAACCTTGCCACCACAACCAACCGTTTTGCTTTTTATCTTAGCGTGCCAGGCATGCTCTCCTGGTTCCTTTGTTGTAAGATTGGGAGCCGCTAGCTGCTTCAGGTTTAGATGACCTTTGCTCTGATGGCGAGTATTTCATTTAATGGCTTTTGAGAAAAAAACCCCACCAGACCTTTACTGGAGTTACTATGGAATACTGCGATTGCGTTTGCCAATCTTCAGTCCCTGGTTTTCACAAGGGTTGTGCCAGTGGTGAAATTTAAATTTGTTTACTACCGGTTCTGTGGGCATGGCTTGGTGGGTGTAGTGTGGCTTTGTGGGTGTGGCAGGGGAAGGATACTGCAAAATCTCCATTTCCATCCTCCTCTGGTGGAAGGATACTGCAAAATCTCCATTCCCACCCTACTCTGGGGCCAGCCAGAAGTGGCATTTGCTGGTTCTCCAAACTACTCAAAATTTCCGCTACCGGTTCTCCAGAACTTGTCAGAACTTGCTGGATTTCATCCCTGGGTTGTGCCCTTACCAGAAGAGCTAGTTCAGAATTTTCTTCACTGATAAGAAAGCAGACATGTTTGCCTTGGTCTAAAGGCAAGATTGTGGAGAAAAATAAAGTTTGCTTCCGCAGCCCTTTAAATACATTTAATAGCACTAGCACTTATATACTGCTTCACAGTGCTTTACAGCCCTCTCTAAGCAGTTTACAGAGTCAGCCTATTTCCCCCAACAATCTGGGTCCTCATTTTACTGACCTCAGAAGGATGGAAGGCTGAGTCAACCTTGAGCCTGGTGAGATTCAATCTGCCAAATTGCAGGTAGTCAGTAGCCAGCAGCCAGCAGAATTAGCTGCAGTACTGCATTCTAACCACTGCGCCACCATGGTTCTTGATTAAGGAACATTTAATGAAAGGATGACTGCTTTTCAATGGCAAGTTAGCGATGAATGCCACTGAATGTCAGCACTATATTGTAGAGGAATTTGTGGGCTGTGAAGTGCAAGTTGCGGACTTCATATCAGATGTGGGAGCTCTGGTGGGTTACTGCTGGATATGGTAGGAGTAGCAAGCATGACTTGAAGGACATTTTACCTTTTATCTCTTTGGGGTGCTTTCTTTGAATCATGTCACCTGCACATGTGCTTTGTCTTTCACATCCATCCTACTTTTTTTGTTATGTTTATTTTATTTAAACTTCAAAGAGGATCCATGTTTTAAAATTATGTGGGTCAATTTTGTAGGGCAATAAACAGAGATTTGATCTCTACATTATGCAAATATAAGGGTACTTAGCAAGAGGGATGCCAATATTGCTTTACCCCGCCACCTGCATCCTGTTGTGTTATGAACGTATTTCATGTTCCCTGGATAAAATATTGGCGGCTGACAAACGCTGGCAATAAGAGCTGTAAGGTTGCTTCCAATATCAGAACAAATGATATTGGGATTATGAAGTATGGAGTAAACAGACTGAACAACACTGCCAACTCAGATATGACCTGTCTCCTGTGTAGCTGTAACATAGCAAATTCACGGATCCAGAAGTGTTGATAATGGTTTACAATTCTGTTAATTGCTTACAGTGGAAAATGTTTTTTTGTTTCAGGTACTTTTTACCTAGACGTATTGTGAATGTGAAGAAATTCTAAACATATCCCTTTTAATCTCATAACTACTATCTAGCATATTCATATTTCCCTTCATTATTTTCTTACATCTATAACAGTGGTGGGTTTCAAATTTTTTTAAAACCTCTTCTGTAGGTGTGGCTTGATTTGTGGGAGTGGCTTTCTGGCCATGTGACCGGGTGGGAGTGGCTTGCCAGGCATGTGGCTGGGTGGGCGTGGCCAACTTGTAAAATGTGGTGAAACTCATTTAACAGTGCTCTTGCTTAGCAACCAAAATGTTGGCTCAGAAACTCTGGCATTTGAAGCACGCAAGTCTTAAAGCTGTCAAGTTACAAGACCCTTTCACCCCTAACCCCTTAGAAAAAAACCCCAGGGGTGTTCAAACTTGACAGTTTTAAGACTTGTGGACTTCAACTCCCAGAATTCCTCCTCTTGCTCTTCATCTTGATGATGTATGGATGGGGGGGGAGGCAGCTGGAACCGGTTCTAAATGGCACTGTAGATTTGTGGAACCTCTTCTATAGAAGAGGTTAGAACTGGAAGGAACCCACCCCTGATCTATAACCTATGTTAAGCTATTTCACAGTAGATGAGACCAGTGGTGAAATTCATATTCTTTTCTACTGGTTTTGTGGGCGTGGCTTGGTGGGCATGGCAGGGGAAGAATACTGCAAAATCTCCATTCCCACCCCACTCTGGGGCCAGCCAGAGGTGGTATTTGCTGATTCTCCAAACTACTCGAAATTTCCGCTACCTGTTCTCCAGAACCTGCTCAATTTCACCCCTGGATGAGACTCTCAAAAAGAATGAGGTTCTGAAAGAATTAATTCTAATTTACTTGAGTCTCTCCTTGCTGCTTTCAAGGTAATGCAGTACTTGGAAATATTACATTAGAGGCATTCTTTGTTCCTGAAGGAGGTCAGACAATAAACAACTTTGACCTCGCTGCAAATGATTGCCTTGCTCTAAACAGGAAGGAAAAGTGAGACTGTGTGTTTATGTCTTGGCAATTGTTGTAGGCCTCTTGAAAGAACGGAGACACACCACAGATAGTAACAGGAAGATGATTGAATGGTTTAAATACTTAAGTATGGTAGTGGAAGGATTTATAATAACCTCTATTTCTACGATGTATCTACTAGCTACAGACACATACCAGGAAAGCTAAAGAAAGGGTGGCAGTTAGTTAAAATTATGTCTCCGCTAAGAGGGAGAGAAATTCATTTGCAGCAATGCATCTTTTTTGTGGAATTTTGGAAAATGGGAAAGATAATGTTGATCTTGACAGCACTGTCCTCATCTTAACCGGTTTCCAGGCATTTCCATGTACTGACTGACTACAGAAAGTCAGGTTAATATCAGGCTCCCTGAACCCTGTTTAAGATTTAAGGTATGCTCCCATTAACTGGATGTCCCAAGTGATTACAGGGAGAAAAACTGTACACCTATTAGTATAGGCAGGGAACCTTGACTTCTGCAGATATCATGGAATTGACATCAAGGGAGAGGGATTATCTGAAAATTGGAAGAAATTAAAAATATTTAGCTCTAGCTCTGGACAACAAATGACTTGAGTCAGCTGTCACAATGGCTGAATAGCTATTTATGTCAGTAATAATCGGAGGCAGATAATTTTAAATTATCTATTCTAGAATAGATCTAGCATATATTTTTCCTTGAGATAATTATTTTAAAATGTTTAAAATAATTGAAAAAAACCAAGTTCATTTTTTTACACACATTTCCACAAATACATTACAGCCAACGAGGAGCACACAATACTTGCCCCATTGAATAGCCTGATTATTTACCGATTTGTTTAATTCAATTTATGTTCAAGTTCAATTTACTCATTTTATTTTGTTAATACTGTACATATTAATATAAAACTTTCACAGTTTTCAGTAATATAGAACAAATCACCAACATATAATAACTGTAAATATTCAACTCCAGAATACTTTAAGTTTATACCATTCCATAACTATTTTTTATCAAGTACTTGATGGGAATTGATTTCCAGTTTTGGAAACGTAAGCGCTTTAAGTAATTCTGATGGATATTATTTTGCATAATACTCAAAAGCTCCTTAAAGGTATCTTCCAAATGTTTTGAATCTTTATTTTTCATATGCAAATAAGATGCTTTTAAAGAATCCCATATAACCAGGAGCTTTTGGATTTGTATGTGTACGAAATAAGACTATGAAGAGTATACAGGTAGACCTCGACTTACAGAAGTTCATTTAGTGACCATTCAAAGTTACAACAGCACTGAAAAAAGTGACTTCTGACTGTTTTTCACAGGTATGACTTTTCCAGCATCCCTCTGATCATGTGATCAAAATTTAGATGCTTGGCAACTCACGTGTGCGTGCGCGCGCACACACACACACACACACAAGAAAATTTATATTGCCACCTATTCGCACATGGCAACTCAATATTTATAACCATTGTTGTATCCCAAGATCATATGATCCCCTTTTGCAACCTTCCGACGAACAAAGTCAATGGAGATGGGAGATTCACTTAACAACCTGGTTACTAACTTGTCAACTGCAGTGATTCATTTAAGAAATGTCATAAAATTGGGCAAATTTACTTAAAATTTGTTTTATTTGACAACATTAATTTGGACTCAAATGTGCTTGTGAGTTGAAGAGTACCTGTACAAACCCCCAAAATCTTGTTCGATCTCTTATAAAATTGGATCATTTAATAATGACACATTTAGCACAATCTTCAGAAAGACATGACTTGTTTTTAATCAGCCTAGTGATTATTAACATGTTTAATAACAATATTAAAATATTTTGTTTACTTGTTCCACTATTGAGTTTGAAGATTTGGTAAGCATAATTATGATACAGCAGATTATGTAGTTCCATGAATATATTATTTAACATTTTCTAGATTAAATATGAATTTCTTGCAGAAAGGTACAAGTTTCTTGTAAAAGAACAAACAAAATTCAAACAAAATCCAGTTTTTAAATTATTCAATTTACTAAGGATCCATATCTTCCTGGAAGGACATCTAAAGCCTTTTAAATCCCAGGAAACACTAAAGATGACATACAGGTGAAACACACTACACATAAAATATCCCAATCCGTATATTTTCACAGCGATTTTTAAAGAATCAAAAAGAAAAAATGGAAAAGTCAGAAATAGAAAAAAACATTGAAGAGAAACTTTAAAATAATGAAATACAACAAAAGGAAAAAAAATCCAAAGCAAAACCTGAAAGAGAATCTTCAAATCATAACAAAATTAATTCTCTAGGGTTTTTTAAAGAAAATAATGTGTTGGAAATGCAGTTTAGGACCTCATCACTTCACAGAAACAGTATTGTAAAGCTTTAGTTACTATAAGAAAGACCATTGTGTTTGTTGCAAGTTGTGTTTCTGTTTTGGGACAAACATAGGAAGACTATATGCAACTAATGGTCTTTGGGGCAGCAATATTTTTTTCGGAGTGGTGGTGATCTGTAATATATTTAAGTCAGTGGTGGGATTCAAATTTTTTTACTACTGGTTCTGTGGGCATGGCTTTGTGGGCATGACGTGGCTTTTTGGGCATGGCTTTGTGGGCGTGGCAGGGGAAGGATACTACAAAATCCCCATTACCTCCCCACCCCACTAACCTGCTTTCCAGCTCTGTCCTGTTCAGGGCAATAAAAGAAGATCAGCTTGGAGGTTGGGTAGGGGCAGTGGGGCGGGGCCAGCCTATCTGCCGGTTTTCCAAACTACTCAACATTTCCGCTACCGGTTCTCCAGAATCTGTTAGGACTGGCTGAATACCACCTCTGATTTAAGTATTGTTCACTGGGAGTATCTTGTTTGTCTATAGGGTTTTTTTGTGCCAGCATGCTTATTGACTGTGTAGCTCATTTTTAATATGTGTACTAAAATAAGGAACATAAGTTAAAAATTGTATGAAAAAAATAACAATCCAACTACAAATAGCCTTAAAGCCATTGCTTGACTCATATACAAACTATTGTGTGCCTACTCCTTTATCGAAATGTACTCTTCATTAGCTCCTGAGATTTGAGTGGTTGTAAACCATCCTATTGCTTAACTGTATTCTCAGGTAAATTGTATAGAGCTTGTTAGATTTTGCTGGCTATACGGATTGCTTTCTGTATTTCATCAATCATATTAGGACAGCTTGACTTTGCACAGCTTTGGATTTCATGCCCTTCTTGTTTGCCATGGAAACCTAGTGTGGTTTATATGGGGTGAATTAATGGGAATGATTGTGATAAATGATCATCTGGACCATTATGTGGACCAAGAAACAAGGAAATAATTTTGCTTTTGTTTTTGCTAATTAGGATGGAACGTATCTGCACATTTGGGGTGTATAATTACCTTGCAGGAGTGGTGAATCTGTTAAATTAGTCTGCTTTGAAATGCTGATGAATCCTGAAGGATAGCATTGGCTTTTTCCCCTTCCTTAAAATGATAAGCAATGTTGGTGCTCTGGTTGATCTGTGCAATTCAGGTGGCTGACATAACTATCCCAAGGATCCTCTGTTGGTTTGAATTTTATTTTCAAATATAAGATGATAAAGTGCCTTAGTGATAATTGAGGAAAACCTACTCAAAAACAAATAAAATATGCAGTCCATAAGTATGCCATGATGGATCAATGAATGGATAGATGGGTGGATGGATGGATAGATAGATGGATAGACGATAGATAACATTTATAGAAATTAGAATTCATGTTAAAGATGAATGCATGGCAATAAAACCCACAAACAAATATTTTTACTTTAACTGTACAACCCAAATTGCTTATTTTGACCTATAAGGTCAATGTTTTGAGGTTAGAATGTCTAAAGGTCCACTTACTTCCATATGAATTTACTCTACAATTTAAACTTATGATTTAAAGACATGTTTCATGCCCCATTAGATAAAACAGCTATGTTGGTTGTTACAAGGGGACCTTTGGGCCAGATTCTCTGCCCCAAGGAGGTGAGAGGACCCCCACTCTTCACTTTGCTAGATACATGAAATCTTATATGTTTAAAAAGTCTAAAGAACCCCAGAATGAGAGGGAAGAATTAGAATTTTATGTAACTTTCTGTTCCAGCTAGCATTTTTTCAGCCCAGATAAAGTAATCCAACCATGGATTTCACTCACTAAAAGTGCATATATAATCTAATCTGTTACAATCTTATAAATTTAGAGATAAAAGCATTCCAAAACTTGGTATAGCTTTTCATTTTCTTTTGGTTATTCATTGTTCATTGATTTCTTACTTATTTTAACTGTCCAAACTAGAATTATAGCCAGGGTTAGCTGTTTGCTGTTGTTGATATTTATAGAAATAAATATTTTCTACTACGTTCTCTTTATAAGAGGTGGCTGACACTTGCAAAAAAAAAAAAAAAAAAGGTTACCCACCATGACCTGGATGGCTGAGAATCTCCATAGACACAAGGGTTACACAGGTTATTTTTGTATGGAAAATAATTATTAATTATTGCATAAGGGTATGCATGGCACATTAGTCCATTCAAATCATCTGCGAATACAGACATTCTAATGAGGAATTACTGATAGGTCTCCCAGTTCTACAATTAGTATTTTGCTTCCAACAAAGCTCTTCAGGCAGTCAAATAGAAATGTCTAATTACCCTGCTTAGACTTCAACAGACATTCACATTCAACATTTATACTAATGAGCACATTCCCAACATTTATCTATGATGCTGTTTGTTCCAATGAAAGGTTAAAGATCCTGCATGGATGAAAGTAGAAACTGATTCAGAAATGGGAGAAGGATGGTCAGAAAGGAAGCAGGTGGGGAGAACACAACTAGAAATGTATCCAGATGAGGGGGCTGACCAGAGGTGGGTTGCTGTTGGTTTGGCCCATTTCAGCCGGACAAGTAGTGGAATTCAGGCTTGAGTCACAGAACCGGCAAGGACTCAGGCCTGACATGCCCGCGAACTGGTTCCCTTGCTGCTGCTTGGGCGGCGCCATTTTGAATTGTAGTGACTGCACATGTGCAGTTCACTATAAATTGTTCTGCACATGTGCGCAGAACAATTTACATTGAACAGTGCACATGCATGCATGTTGCACGTGGGTTGTGAACCGGCGGTAACGCTTGGAAGCAACCCACTTCTGGGGCTGAAATATTTTTGTCTTTCTGCTAGTTGTGGCCGATAACTTGATCAGTATAAAGGATTGTCCCTGACAGTTTGTGGTCACCTAAAGATTTCATTATTCAGCATGTTTAGAAACTACTAGTGCTAAGATTGTATGCACAAGTGTATTACTTTGCAAGAAACTCAGTTATATGATGGACCAGTTATATACTAATGCACATTTCTGTTTTACGTACACATCTTATTGATTCCTAAGGATAGTCAAATCTGTTAATGAAATCTGTTTATCCACAGAACACTCTTGCATTTTTGACATCACAGGGAGCTTTTTTTTCCCCACTGAAATTATATGACAAGGTAGAATCAAATAAAGAAAATCAGTTGCTTTGAGTGTTCCAGTGAGCATGATAAGGACTTTCTTTTCATTTTTTATCTGTGACAGTAGCTATGTGCCTGCAAAAACATTTAAAATTGTTACGAGGTGGAGTGATTTCCAAAAAATTAAGGAATTTTCCAAAAACTTACCATTGTTTTGAGATCATACCCTCCCTCTCCCCCATCTGTCTCCTTTTCTCCCTCACATTCTCCCTCTCTTTTTCTCCCTCTTCCTCTCTCTCTCTCTCACACACATACCACACAGAGGTGGGTTCCTACCAGTTCGCACCTATTCGGTAGAAACGGTTCGTCAAATCTACCGAACCGGTTAGAAGAGGTTCCACTAGTGGACCCGGAAAGCAGGCCACACCTACAGAAGAGGTTCCAAAATTTTTTGAAACCCACCACTGGCAAGGATCTTGTAACTTGACAACTTTAAGACTTGCATGCTTCAATGCCAGAGTTTCTGAATAGCTACTTGGACTGACCTAAGTACTAATTCATAATTTCATATCCGGTCACATAGGCGGCAAGCCACTCCCATTCGGTCACATGGGTGGCAAGCCACTCCCACAAAGGTGGCCACACTCACAGAGTAGGTTCCAACAATTTTTGAAACCCACCACTGATACCACACTACAAAAACACAATTGATAAATATAGTCCGAGTCCAGTAAAAAATGCTAAATAATTTCTGGAAGCCAATTCAACCTTTTACAGGCATATTGAGCTAAACAACATATGCATACAGAATATCAGAATGGCATCTTACTTAAATGAGGAATGATGGTCTTCTAATGGGAATAAGGGTCTAATTCTCTGTATCACCACCCAATGATGGGTGCCTTGCTGGGACTTGAGACAGTTTCTCAAGGGAATGTTAGGCAGAAATCTGTTTCAGAAGAGCCAGCCATGCCTTAGCCTAAAACACATAAGGCAGCTGTTTCTGTTGGAAAGTGTCAGGACAAGGCAGACATTCGTCCTCATTTTACATAGGTTGGATTTTGTCTCCTCCAGCTACCCTCGTCATCTCAGCCACAGTGGAGAAAACGGGCTTCACCAACACTAATTTGGATAGAATAAGGGAAGTTATCCTCTTATTTTGTCTCTCACTGTCCAAAACAAGGATTCTGATTGGTACCTCTAACATCCATTGCAGTTCTGTATTTATTTATGTGTTTAATTTATATGCCACCTTTATTATTTTTGCAAATAACTCAGGATGGCAAACATATCCAAACACATCTTCCTCTTCCTATTTTCTTCACAACAGTCCTGTGAGGGCGGTGGGGGGTGGATTGAGAGAGTGTGACTAGCCCAAAATCACCCCGCCAGCTTTTATGGATAAGCAGGGCTAGAACTCACGGACTTCTGCTTTCTAGCCTGATGCCTTAACCTCGAGACTAAACTAGGTCTGATCGGATTGTATCTGATACATATGATTGGATGATCTCTTGCTATTCTTTGCATGTCATCTGTAATGGCGTCCTTCTCTGGGTGATTTGAGGTGAATTTACAGGGTAGCTTATTCAATAGTAAGAAACTTTTCTTCTCTCTGTCAAGTTGCTGGAGGAAAAATGAAGAAAGATCACCGGGACAAAAGGATGACACAAGGACAAAAGGATGTTCGCCTCAGTCTGATATTACAAACACATTTTTGGACTGACCAAATTCTTGACCCTTATTCTGTCTGTCTGATTAAAGCAGCCAAACTGGAACTGGCCTCAGAATCAAGATGAATTTTTCCTTAAGACTAGGACAAGGTTCTGTACGTCTTACGAAGACAATTATAAAACTTTTATGAAAAGAAAGTTCTACCTTGACCCACAAAAAGTCCGTCTCATGTAACCCATTCATGTCCTTTTACGAAAGTAGCAACAGCAGTGATGTGCACCTAACTCACAGAAGGTCCTGACTTGAAAACGTTACCCTTGAAAATGTCTAGAGATTGCAGTTGGCACAAAATGTAGCAGTTGGGCCACTGACCAATGCATGATACATGGTTTTAAATAGGCAGGCATTGAGGGAATGTTACGACCAGTCCTTTATTGAACTACAATAACAATCTTCAGAATGTGCGCAAGGACAGCGCCCACCTGACAGCTATTTATACTGACGGCTGTCAGGCGGGGAACCAATCGGGCGGCTGCTTTTCTCCCGCCATCCGCCATCCGCGCCAGAGCCAATCAGGTCTTCTCTGGTGAGGCTGCGGCTTATGGCTGCATCGGCCGGACGCAACACATGGGCCATAAGATTCCTGTACTGAAATATTCATACAGGCTGCTTGTTCACTATTGGACACAATTCAAGGTCTTTGCACACACTCATAAAGCCACAAACAGCTTGGAGACCCAGTTTCTGTGGGGCAGCTTTTCTCACAATGGACCTAATTGCTCAGTTTCATAGGAGAGGCCCTTCTGAAGTAGCCCCCACTGCTGACTCTGTGACATACAGAAAAGCTTTTAATCCTTGGCTCTTTTAATATTTAGCTTTTATCCAAACTTCAAATCGGGTTATTGCTGTTTTGTTTACAGTTCATAATTCTTATTGGTGTAAAGCCCCTTTGATGATCAGATGAATAGAAACTGATTGATTACATGCCGTCAAGTTGTTGTTTATTCCTAACAATCATCAAGATCAGTTAAGAGCAATTAATTTTCCCATGGGGTTACATAGGAAACTGAGAGTTTTGTGAAGGACTGAATTAACAGGGCGGCATAAAAACAGCTAAAGGGCTACATGTGGCCTGCGGGCAGCTGAATGTCCATGTCTGACCTAGATACATTTTCTCTGTGATTATATTTCCCTACTGCTGGTCCTTCAGTAATTCCAATGGTGGACTCATGGTTACTATAAGTGCCATAGGCTTGCAGTATAGTTTGGTTAAGACTTTATACATTCGTCTTCATATTTCAGTAGATATTCCATCCGTTCGCGTAACTTGGTAAATGACAGGGTACTGATCTAACTTGATTTCCTAGCAATTAAAGATTCCCACATGATGGAAAAATCTAAGGTATTTTAGATATTGACATCTCCATTGTACAGAATTTCAATATACTTCTTGCTTTGCTTGATTTCTTTGTTACTATCGGTCCATTGGAAACTTTTAGCATACCAGTTCGAGGTTGGATAGATATTCAAGGACAAATATATAAAGACCTAATAATTGCACAATCTCCCCATATTTCTGAATGTTTATTTTTTTTAAATCTACCTTTGCTAAAAAGGAAGAAGACTTCACTAGTTCTGGGCAGCAAAACTATTATATGATTTCTGAATCATGTGATTCAATTGTGAATAAAAGTGGCTGAATTAACAATAGTAATAGCACTTAGATTAAGACTTATATACCACTTCATAACGCTTTGCAGCCCTCTCTAAGCAGTTTGCAGAGTCAGAGTTAACAGAGTCAACAATCTGGGTCCTCATTTTACTGACCTCAGAAGGATGGAAGGCTGAGTCAATCTTGAGCCGGTCAGGATTGAACTCCTGACAGTGAGCAGAGTTAGCCTATAACACTACATTCTGCTCCATGAAATCTTGCTCATGAAAACACAGATATTTTTTGAGTTAATTTTTTTTGAAAAAAAAATGGAGAAGTGGAATCCTGTATGCACTGGGAAAGCAATGTAGCAGTGTTTCACTTTTGAAGTTATTCCTTGGTTTAAAATGATAGTTTTGTAGAACAGCCTTCTTTATTTGAATTTATTATTGAGGTTATTGTTGTCAATAATAATAAATAATAAATACAAGAATTAGTAATCCTTTGGGTGATAATTCCATACAGTGGATTATAGCCAAAGTAAAGTGGAAAATTAGTAATCAAACAGCAACTAATAACAAATACAATAATTAACCATAAATAATGTCTGAAAGATTATAAAAACAATAGATAAAAATATCGGAAACATTACAGATTAATTAAATTCAGACTGTTTTTTTAAAGTCTTTATCACCTTCCTGAAGGGTAACAAAAAAAGGGTTCACCGACAAATGCACGCTTGACAAAAGCGCGCCGACAAAACCGCTTGGAAAAAACCGCGAGTTCAAAATCACACCGACGAATGAGTGCAGAAGCGCGCTGACAACAGCGCGCCAACAGAAGTGCGCTCTAAACCTAACCCTAAACCTAACTCTAACCCTAAACCTAACCCTAAACCTAACCCTCACCCTTACCCTAACCCTTACCTTAACCGTAATCGTGCTTCTGTCGGCGCTCTTTTGTCGACGCACCTTTGTAGGCGCACTGTTGACAGTTTTATCGCCACGGTTTTGTCGGGCGCGCTGTTGTCGGGTCACGCAAAAAAAGAGGCTGTGGACAAGACCAGCCATTCTGTGAAAAGACTAACCTTTTCTTTTTCTCTGTTAATGTTGGCCTGCTTTAAAAAGTGTCTCTTCTGGGTTGTTGTTTGGCTCCTATTTAGAAAAACAAAAGCACAACTATTTTATTTATTTTATTTCAATTTGTACAGCTGCTTATCACATCTATGTAATTCTGGGTAGGCTCACATAATTAAAAACAACTAAATAGCACAGCCAATAAACAAACCCCCAAAATCAGTAAAAGTAGGTTAAGATGACCAAAAAACATACACATGGTCAATATGAACCCACAGGATCTTCAGGGCCAAAACTCTTAGCACTCATATCTCAGCTGCAAATAATTACTTTTCTCTACGTTGCTCCTGCTCTTCCTGCCTTTCAGGAGTGGCAACAAATTATAATAAAATACTGATGAATATCTGGCATGCTTGATAAATAGCATTTTAACTAGAGCAGTGCTGATGAGGCAAGAGATATTAACCTATACTTAAATTCCATGGATTGCTTTAGACCAGCACCCACACAGTTCTCCTTTAATCTTGCAGATGTTGGACAAAGGGAACAGTGACTTGTTAGTGCTGTCCAGATTTGAGAATGTTTTTTTGTTGAGCCAGACAAGCACATCTGTGTCAGTCCATTGGCACCCAGACCATCTGTTATACAGAGTGAACAAGTGCTTAAATTAATGCATTCCTTGGCTGACATAAAGTTGCAGCGCATTTCCCAAATTTTGCTTGCTGTTATCACCTCTCAATCCTTTTGATCAGAATTTTACCATATGCTTTCCCAGGGCACAGTTGACAAAGTAAATCTCCTTATGGGTTTTTTATTTTTATTCTTTCTTACTGTTTTACCCCTTGTGTAAGGGAATAGTGATAGCATTCCAGCCAAAGATGCGGTCTTATCACATAAATTAATTGAGCAATGCTGTGAGTAAACCATATTTATATTTTTGTATTATTTTAATTTACACCATCTACATCCACATTCTTCTGTTTTTCAACATTGCCATAGCATTACTAACACCATTTTCATCCTTCTGGTTTTTGAACATCAACATTTATGGTGTTCATTGAATATGCTATTTTTTCCTTACAAATCTCTGAAATACTTTCCACATTCTCTCACTTTAGTTTCATCCCAAATCATGCCATTAGTTTTTGTTTTGGGTTCTGTCCACTCTGCTAGAATCTCTTTGTTTCTTTTCACCTCCTCCTAAAATACTTTTTTTGTTCCCAGCAAAGTCATTCTTTTAATCTTAACTGTAACTTGTTCTGTTTAATTACTTTGCTTTCTAAACACTTTGTGCAAAATCCCTCATCGCATTTGTTTGGAGTTCTTTTTGAATGTTTCTGTGCATCCATAACCTCCTTCCCTTCATCCTTCCACCAAGCATCTTTTCCAGTGGTGGGATTCAAATTTTTTACTACCGGTTTCTGTGGGCGTGATGTGGCTTAGTGGCCACGGCTTTGTGGGTGTGGCAGGGGAAGGATACTGCAAAATCCCCATTCCCTCCCCACCTCACTAACCTGCTTTCCAGCTTCGTTCTCCTATTCAGGGCAACAAAAGAAGATCAGCTGGGAGGCAGCTGGGGTGGGGCCAGCCTATTTGCCGGTTCTCCGAACTACTCAACATTTCCGCTACCGGTTCTCCAGAACCTGTCAGAACTGGCTGAATATCACCTCTGACCTTTTCCCATATCATTGTATGTCACTTGATAGCATACAAATAATTCTTTACAAACAATTTCTGCATTGTCTTTCTTTATGTTCACTTTCCATTCATTCTATTTGGAGATTGACTTCTCTTCTAATAATTTTGCACACAGAGTTTATAGATTGATTGCAGTCATTCCCCATTCTTTATAGTTCTTTCACTAACTTTTTTCATATTCACTGATTTGCCAGGTCAATCTGCAATAAGGCCTTCCTTAATGGGCCCAAAGACCCATTAGATCACACAGGGCTGGCCTCCTCCGGATTCCGTCTACCAGCCAATGCCATCTGGCTACTACCCGGGGGAAGGCCTTCTCTGTGGCAGCTCCGGCCCTTTGGAACGAACTCCCCACAGAGATTCGGACCCTCACCTCTCTCCAGGCCTTCCGAAAAGCCATTAAAACCTGGCTGTGTCAGCAGGCCTGGGGTTGATGAGTTCCCTTCCCCTCTCGATTTGTGTGTCTGTTGGTTATTTTTAAATGCTTGTATTTGTAGTTTTTGTGTTCCCTTTCCCCCCTTGGGTTTGTGCGCCGCCCTGAGTCCCGCTGGGAATAGGGCGGCATATAAATAAAATGAAACCTAAACCTAAACCTTATTGCTGATTTGACCACTGCAGAAAAGATGGACTTGGCATGTATCATAAAGGCCTGGCTTTATGGGACAGAGGGACAGGTTCCTCTCAGAAATGTGACCGGCTCAGAAATGTCACACCAGCCTAGACTGCAGGGCAAGGGATATGGTGTGCTCATTGTTATCCAACAGTCTCTGACCACTATCAGGGGTGCATCTCCACAATTGCTCTGATGTGAGATCCCTTTTCTTAGAGTGATTTCCAGGGACCATTTGGGATTACTGCTATTGTACCAGTCTCCCTACCTTATCTCTTGGACTTCAGTATTGGCAGTGAAATTTCCCAGGATTATGGTTCTGGGGGACTTCAACCTGTGGGGTTGGCGGTAGCTTGGGAGATCATGGAAACCATGGCCTGTTCCAGGTCATCCAAGGCCCGACTAGGAATAGTGGTCAAACCTCTGAATTATTGCTCTTGTTGCAGTGTGCCTTTGGCTGAAATTCTGGAATCTGGAATTGGTGGACTTATTTTTTGATATACCCTGGGAGTTTCTTAACTCTCTTTCTCTGTGTCCTGTTCAGCTCTGGGCTGTGTTGTCTCTTGTTTCACCACATTTCTTGGAAAGTTCTCCCTTCCTCCTGAGAAGCTGCCACTTCACTGTAGTCCATTACACTCTCTCCTTTATTAACTGAGGAAAATTTAGAACATGTTTTATTTGACCGAACTTAAATCCTTTCCAATAAAAATTTAACATGAGCTTCCTTCCCTTTATTAGTCAGACAAATGGAGATAAAAGTGTCACTTTCTCCACAAAAACATGCACTAAACTAGAGGATAATTTATAACCATTCTACTGCAAGGACGTAGAAGACAAAATGGTTTTGTGCAATGGTAAGTGTCACAGTGTGATGGAGTTTCTTTTTAACTGGAAGTGTATTTTGTTTTGCAAGAGTAGCTGTCATACCTGGAAGCCATCTTTTACCTTTGGGGCTTCAGGCCCGCCACATTGTCTATTGTGGGAAAATGGGAGGGGGGATTATATAGAGTCTGGGTGATATATAGTCAAAATAACATTCTTTCTCAGAAAGTCAAGGCCATCTGGCCCTCCAGCTGCCATGAGGTGAATGGGAGGTATCTCCAATTTTGAATGGTGCCTGATTGGGCCATGTGATGGACATGTGGGTGCTGGGCAGGGACTTGATCCTTCCTTTTGGGTGGGGAAAATCTGGAAACTTTCAGATTTGGGTTTTCCCAGATGTGCCAATTTGATATCTCTAATAAAATGGAACTTTGAGAAAACTCAGGCCTTGGAGTCTTCTTTCATTGGGGGTGTTACTTGGAACCCTGATATTAGCAACTGAGACAAAAACCTATACCATAGATATTTTAAACTATTTACAGAAAAACCTATAAAAACACAATTCTAGTGTTCACCCAATGTCAGGTTTCCTCCTAATTTTCCCTATTTATTACCCCTTCCAGCTCCCCTTCGTCCTCCCATTTCACTTTGACTTCCTCCCTGTTTCTTGCTTGTCTAGAGAGGATGAAAAGAAAGAAATTGCCTGGATTTACTGTAGTTTGTGACTTTCTCCTGCATCTGTTCAGCTGAAAGCTTCTCTGTTGGAGGAAGAACCTCCCACAGGGTCTTTTGCCCAATCTTTCCTCAGAGACCATGGTTTTGCCAATGACCACTGATTCCCTACTTTCCCTTTTTGGATCTTTGTGAAGATGACCTCTGCTGCCAGAAAGTTCCTCCTTCCTGTGCTGGGTCTTGGATAAAAAACTTGTCTCTCTAGAACAGTGGTTCTCAACCTTCCTAATGCCGCGACCCTTTAATACAGTTCCTCATGTTGTGATGACTCCCAACCATAAAATTATTTTCGTTGCGGTTCACCAACAAATGCACGCTCGACAAAAGCGCGCTGACAAAACCGCGGTGAGAAAAGAGCGAAGTCAAAATCGCGCCCACAGAAGCGCGCCGATAAATGCGCGCTGACGAAAGCGTGCTATCAACAAACCATGCGAAAACAAGGTAATAACCCTAACCCTTATCCTAACCCTAACCCTAAACCTGAAACCTAAACCTAACCCTTAGGGTTATTACCTTGTTTTCGCATGGTTTGTTGATAGCGCACTTTCGTTGGCGCGCATTTATCGGCGTGCTTCTGTGGGCGCAATTTCGACTTCGCTCTTTTCTCGCCGCGGTTTTGTATGCGCGCTTTTGTCGGGCGCGCCTTTGACGGATCACGTTTTGTTGCTACTCTGTAATTTTGCTTCTGTTATGAATCGTAATATAAATATCTGATATGCAGGCTGTATTTTTGTTGTTATAAATTGAACATAATTAAAGCATAGTGATTAATCACAAAAACAATATGTAAATTATATGTGCCATCTCATTTTGGCACCCAACAACAAAAAGGTTAGCCATCACTCTCCTATTGCTTTCGGTGCACACCTAGTCTGGTTTTCCCATAAGTGTAGACAGTTACAAGAGAAAAACACATAATAGTAACATTCCAGTTCTGCAGAGTACGAAAAAAAATCTATCTTTGGAAAATAGTATCAAAGCATGTAATTTCTGTAATTTATACTAGTTCTGTGGATAGTATCATTACATAATTTAGCCCCTAGGAGGCACTTAACAAAATAAAGGGCTTTCTGTGGCTTTTGCTTTTCTTCCCTTTTTTTTTTTATAGAGCAACAAAAATAAAGTTAAGTTTCATGTCCTGACTGATTTGTCTCCAGTGCCTTCTCAGATACTACTTAAGGTATATCAGCTTTCTAGTCTGGCTAAAAATGATTAGCATTCTACTTTTCCCCAAATTTTCAGTCTCCATGGCAGCTGGGCAATCTGGAAGGAGTCACCCCAGAACATCTGGAGAGCAGCTTGGAGAAAGAAGACTGATACATCCCACCATGAATATTCTCGTTTTTTTTACATCTTGTTTTTCTTAAGATAATTTACTTTATACTAGTTATTTTGGTGAGACGTTGGCCCGAAATACCAGCAGCAATCAAAGTTCTTGTGATCTGTGCTACAGAGAGCTTTAAATCCTACAGAGTCAATGGTATAGTCTTCTCCTGCGGAGGGAGGGGGAAAAAAAAGTCAAATTAAGCTTTTTCTGGGTGTGGGCAGTGCCTTAGGAGTCTGTTCAAGCTATACTTTTGTGACTAGCTTGGAATTTAAATCCTTTATATAAACATCTACTTAACTCCTAACCTTTCAATGTCATAATTACATGCCACCACTTATATTCATTTTGCTTTGCTTTGCTTTTATTACAGCACTGTAGAATCATACCATAATATGAATATTAAACCCAAGGGAACTTAAAAAAGAAGCGTTTTTCCTAACACATTTATCCAGCTTATTTTTGGAAAAAAACAGCACATTTCTGAAGAAAAGCTATTGCACTTTCCATATAATCACCGTCTAGAGTATTGTTCTACAAAGGCTGCCAGTTTGAATTACAATAATGACAAGTAATTTGCTGTTCTAATTGCTGACAAAGGTGACAAAAATGCATTTTTGGCCTTTTCTCAAACTTCAATGAGCATTCTATGCTCCAATGGTGCATCCTGGAATGATCACATGCTAGATGAAGCAAATTGTAGAAAAGAGAAAAATAGCAAAAGCAGATCCAGATATTCAATGACTAATTTGGTGCTCTTTTTTTCACTTGCAATCTAAAAAAAAATGAATCAATAATTAATATTTTGGCACTTTGTACATGGTATTCCCCAATAAGTATAAGTATAATCTTTATTGTCATTGTACTTAAATACAATGAAATTGGTGGTATCCCATAAGATGAAATAAAATGCATTTTTTTTTGCTCATAAACTGCTTTCCCTTCCTGAATTATAAAGCCAGACAACAACAAAAAATATTTTAGTTTCCAGTGTGACAAATCAGAACAATAAAATAAGATGGTGTGTATCCAAATTGTCTGGAAGTACAATAAAAAAACTCATTGAGGGTAAGCTTCTGCTATGAATTATGAGCAATTTTAAGGGGAAAGTTTGGTTCTAGTTGCAGAAGGTAGTCCTGAAAGTTAGTTGACATCTGATTTAACCTATTTTTAAAGATGTTCTGCTCACTTTCTTCCATTAGGAATAGTGTCTGCAGTTATAATTACTCACATTTAAGCTTATGAGTTACTGATAGTCATAACCCACAAAGAACAGTGCTCGCCTGAGAGACATTTTTGCCTGAAAGGAGGGTGGGGTGGAGATGAGTAGAAACTTATTAAAAATCTTGGGTATATTTTCCCATTCCAAATCTATTTATTTATTCATATGGTTTATATAGCCGCCCATCTCCCACAAGTGACTCTGGTTGAATGATAAAGATTAAAGCAGAGGGGAAAAAAAAGATGAATCAGAATAGAGCTGGAAGGGACCTTGGAGGTCTTCTAGTCCAGCCCCCTGCTCGAGCAGGAAACCCTATAGTATTTCAGACAAGTGATTGTCCAGTCTCTTCTTAAAAACCTCCAGTGATGAAGCACCCACAACTTCTGAAGGCAATCTGTTCCTCTGGTTAATTGTCCACATTGTTAGGAAGTTTTTCAATTCCAGGTTATAATCCTGATCAAGATAAACAATAACCCCACTTGTAGAAAAACACCAGCAGAGGTCATCTTCCCATTGACTCCAATCAAAGGTGTTATTCAGCCCAGTTGGACAGGTTCACCCGAACCAATAGTGGAAATCACAGTTGGGCCTGCCCACCCACCCCGGCTCTATGCAGTTCTATTTAGGCATGTTTTCAAGCCAGGGACGTGCAGTCAGGGGAGGCAGAGCCTCACCACTGTCGTCATGAAAAGAAAAAAAAATGTAAAAGGAAAAAGGCTGAGCTAGTTGCTGCCAGAGTCACAGTGGATGACTCTGCTTAGTGCTTAACTGTTTAAAAAATCCTCTAAAAAAGTGCCCTCTACAGGAGGTGGCAGGAGAACAAGGTGCCTCATCTAGTCTAATTTTATGATCACTCGAGCAGAACTAAGCAAGGGTTAAAAGCCAAAAAATTCCTGACGTAGATGAGGCACGTCGTTCTCCTGCCTCCTGTAGAGGGCGTTTTTTAGAGGCTTTTTAGAGGCTTTGGCAGCAACTAGCTCAGGCCTCAGCTCTTGCCTTTTTCCTTTTACATTGTTTTTTCTTTTCATGATGGCAGGCAAGAGCAGAGTTGAAATCCTCTCTGAAACAGCTGGAAAAGGTACATGTGGGTCAGAAGGAGGGGGAGGAATTCAAAAAGTTTGATTGCATGCAGAGCCACGTTGCCTTTTCAAACACACACAAACACACACAGCTGGATAAAAGTATATAAGCCCAGCTTCACTGATTACAAGTTTGAAAAGGCAGTGTGGCTCCACCTGCAATCAAAGGCTCGGATCGGAAGGCAGCAGGGGAATGGGGGCAGGGTATGGCAGAGGAGCTGCTTTCAAGCCATTGGAAAATATATCCAATCCAACTTCTGTGTTTGTGTTTGTTTGAGAGTGAGTGAGTGAGAGAGGGATCTAACTTCTCTGTGTGCGTGTGTCTGTTTGAGAGAGGGAGAGGGATGGGGAGAGGGAGGGAGGAGGGGAAGGGAGAAGAAAAAGAATGAAGTAAAACTTTTTCGCAAAGGAGAAAAAAAATGCCGTTGCTTTAAATCAGAACTGAGCATGCCTGGCTGTAGAATTCTGGGAGGTGAAGTCCACAAGTCTAAAAAAATTTGAAACCCCTGTGTCAGTGCTTCACCAGCCATAAACCTCACCACATGTCACTGTTTCAAGCAGTGCGCATGCGTGTAAGCTTCACGTGCCACCAAAGCACATTCACGGAAGGCCAAGTGCATGCATGGACGGGGGCACGCGCTCACATTTGGGAAACGGTAGGGAAAGTAAGTAAATACCACACCTGACTCCAATGCTTGGAGAACAGCCAAATCTTCAATGCCCTCTAAAAGACTAACAGGGTTTGGGGCCATTTGAAACTCGGTGCGGGGGGGGGGGGGGCACAAATCTTTTATTAAAGATTATAATTACAATAAAAATGAATGCAATGAAAAAAAATAGAAGAACACAAAGAAAGAATAGGAGATGCAGAAAATAGGGAAGAAAAGAGGGAAAATAGAAAAAGAAATAAAAATGGAAATATAGTAAAGTAAAAGAAATCTATGAAGGCGTGATTTCCCACCTTCATCCAAAGACGTATCAACAATGTTAGTAATCTGTCACCTGCTGAAAGAAACAAATGCAATACATGAAGGGAAAGTTATCTTGGTTCTTCTTCTGAAAGCATATTTCTGAGCTGACCATACTCTCAGAGATATTTGAGTATTTCTCCCAACCCTCAACTGCACATGCGCCACACAGAGAGAGAGAGAGAGAGAGAGAGAGAGAGAGAGAGAGAGAGAGAGAGAGAGAGAGAGAGAGAGAGAGCCTTTTTCTACCTATTGTAGTCAAAATTTCATCTAAAACAACCAAATCACTCTGAAGATGCAACATCATTTTATTTGCATGCATTCAGTTAATACAATTCATACTGAACACCCAGGAAAGCTTTGATACTTTGCTGAGCAACCTGAGAAAACACCAAACCTGTACCTTTGGCTTACTATATTGCAAAGGCAAGACAGTGAAAAAGACAGGAAGAGTGGAAATTAAGGCACAACATCAGAATATTTTAAATCCATCTGTATGACCTCTATTATTATCATTACTTATCCCTTCCTACTAGGTCAGCATGTCAGCTATACTATCTCTGAGATAAGGCTAATGAATAGAAACAATTTGGTTCGCTGGGACACAGGTTCCTGACTGAGTCTTGTCCTTGTCACCACTCGGGGTCACTGAAGCTTGCCATGAATGTTTTCTTACAAGGACACTTTAAGGATTTCCCATGTATTGGAGGGGGGCATCCCATAGGTTTAGTAGTGAATGCAGCTTATGTGGGATTTGGGGACAGCCGAGGTGGCGCAGTGGTTAGGGTGCAGTACTGCAGGCCACTTCAGCTGACTGTTATCTGCAGTTCAGCGGTTCTAATCTCACCGGCTCAAGGTTGACTCAGCCTTCCATCCTTCCGAGGTGGGTAAAATGAGGACCCGGATTGTTGTTGGGGGCAATATACTGACTCTGTAAACCACTTAGAGAGGGCTGAAAGCCCTATGAAGCGGTATATAAGTCTAACTACTATTGCTACTATTATTGCTATATCTTTTACTACCACACAGCTCTATCAGTTGGGGGGGGGGGATAATTTTTTTTTTTAGTGAAAAACCAAAATCGGCCTTAGCCCATAAGATTGAAATCTGCCAGCTGTAATGTTCTAGGCAACCATACACCATTTTTCCCTACCAAAGCTGTTAAATGTATACTGAGCCTGGCCCTCCCCCCTCCCTCTGGTGCTACTTTGATTTTTTTAATCTCATATTCTGCAGCCAGAAGACAGAACATTATTTTTGCCTGAGAGAAGCACCGCACCGAGGAATAAGAAGAATCCTAGCAGAATGCATAGAGTAACCTTTTTTACTTATGGAATTAGACCTTTTGCTTAGGTAGGGGGAAATCCTATCTCCAACTTATTTTTGTTTTTCCTTTTAATAGCAATAGCAATAGCAGTTAGACTTACATACCACTTCATAGGGCTTTCAGCCCTCTCTAAGCGGTTTACAGAGTCAGCATATTGCCCCCAACAACAATCCGGGTCCTCATTTTACCCACCTCGGAAGGATGGAAGGCTGAGTCAACCCTGAGCCGGTGAGATTTGAACAGCCGAACTGCCGAACTAGCAGTCAGCTGAAGTAGCCTGCAGTGCTGCACTCTAACCACTGCGCCACCTCGGCTCTTTTAATTTCCAAACACAATCAGCCCAACTTTTCTATCTCGGGCATGTCCCCACCCGAATAAAGAATGAATGTTGTTTACTATTTTACTTTTATGTATTGTTTTGCGTTTATTGTCTTGTACCCTTCCTTCCTTATTTTATGTAAGCCGCCCTGAGTCCCCTCAGGGAAAAGGGCGGCCTATAAATACTAATAAAATCTACAAAATCTACAAATTCCATTTTTGACATCTGCATTTGCTGTCCAACCCTTTCTCTTAATCTGTTCATATTTGTTTCCACGCTCCCAGCCTGCTTTTTTTCCCGGTGTTTGAAACCCTTGTATCCTTTTCCTCAGCGAAATCCAACATAAACAACTGCCTTTCAACACTTATATTTTAGAGAATATTTTAGCCCATTTGCTTAAGGTTTAAACAAGGCAAGGATGTAAGTTATCGTTTCCCTGGTATTTTATAGCGCACATAAAGCTCGAGTTAGCTAGAAACTAGAGGGAGGCATCTCACAGAGCAAATTGGCCTAGCCTGAGGACACATTTTAATAATATTTAACAGTACGTTTGACAAAGGAATGTTGATCACAAACAAGCAGGATGAGGTTATAATACAATATTTGAGAGAAAAGGACTTTTAATTAGCGGAATGCATTGTTCTTGGCAGGAAACCTTTCCCCCATTGTCAAAGGAATGAAGGAAGATAAGCAGTTAAAGATGTTGCTGATTGCTAAGGCTCTTGCTAATATCACTGATGGTCGAGGTCCTTCAAACTGAATTTAATATGACTAGAATAAAAAGCCTGTTCAATGATACATTTAGATAATTTTAGATTCTGGACAGAAGCTAGTCTTGTGACACTAATGTGCCTCCGTTTTTTTTTTGTTTTTTTCCCCAAAATGTAGCAATGCAACCACCACAAAGAACACATAGAAAGTTTACAACAAAGCTGATTAAAAAAAAGGGATCATACTTCAAACTGCTGCAAAAATATGTGATCTTAAATATTTTGGCTAGAAATATTTTTAGAAACTCCGGAAGCTTCTAAAACACATATTTTTGTAGCTGTTGAAACTGCAATATTTTATGGAATCATGCCGTGCTATTTTTCTTTATAGAGCAAGATGTGGTAAGCTGACAATGATTTCGGGATTTGAGGAGTCCCTTCCTCATTATCACGAATGGAGCAATGGAGGTCTGCCCTATAGTCTCCATAGGATGGCACCACATTATATGAGTGTGACTGTTTGACAACAGTAGAGATCTAATCTTCTCCTTACTTCAGAGGTGGGTTCCTACCAGTTCGCACCTATTCGGTAGAACCAGTTTGTCAAATCTACCGAACCGGTTAGAAGAGGTTCCAACAGTGGACCCGGAAAGCAGGCCACACCTACAGAAGAGGTTCCAAATTTTTTTGAAACCCACCACTGGTCCTTGGATATGATTATTCTACACTATCATGCTCATATTTATAAAACTCAGTGCCTGTGTGAAAGGTAAGGAGGACTACTGCGTTTGTGGTGCAATCAGAACATTCCGTGTGTTGAAGTTGTTTTAACGCAAACCAAAGATGCCTTTTAAAAAACAAGTTTACATCATATTCTTATGCATGCCAGTGCTGTGTGTGAGGTAATTTAAGGTGGTTCTGACAAGTGTCCTCAGCATCTTCACATCCGGTCACATGGGCGGCAAGCCACTCCCATCCGGTCACACGGGCAGCAAGCCACTCCCACAAAGGAGGCCACACCCACAGAGTAGGTTCGAACAATTTTTGAAACCCACCACTGCCTTACTTGCACTGTAGTTTGCTGCAAATTAGAGGAAGTTATTTTATTCAGCTTGTGTAAAATTAGTTTCTCATCAAAGAGAGAAAATCAAAGAGAACCACAGGGGGGAAAACAGCTCCACAATTATAGTCACCTGTGGTATTGCGGCCAATTCTCATGTTATACAGGTGACTTATAGCAATAACTGTAGTCAAAAGTAAATTGATCGGTGACATGAACTATCACTTCAGGGATCATGAATGCTCAAATTCCTGTTTAGGTAATCACACTGTCTTCTGACTTAAGAAGCTTGAAGTGTTTATTTGCTTCACACAGCTACTTGTTTAGCAAACATAAACCTGGGGATATTAATTTAAAAAACTGCAACTTTCATATATGAACCTCCTAAATTTATTTCTCCTTATAATTTATTTAATACTCATAGCTGAATGTGTAAAGCAACCACGAGGAACAGTATTGTCCTTCAGATTACATGAATAGAGTAAACCCCTGATTTAAAAGTCCATTCAGTGAGCTTGGTGACAATTCTATTTGAATGCAGCATTTTCTAACCACATGAAACATTCTCCTCCATGCCAGAGCCAAATTTATTGATACAATGCACACGAAATACAGCAATGTGTAGTTCGGTATTTGGGTTTCATCACTGATGGCTCATTACCACTTAATGCAGAATGAGCGAGATTTTGGCAGTGACGTAAAATGAATTTGGGGTTTTTCCAGTGGTGGGTTTCAAAAATTCTTGGAACCTCTTCTGTAGCTGTGGCCTGCTTTCCAGGTCCACTGGTGGAACCTCTTCTAACCGGTTCCGTAGATTTGACGAACCGGTTCTACCGAATAGGTGCGAACTGGTAGGAACCCACCTCTGGGTTTTTCCCTCTCACATTGTAATACCCCATAATAGCACCTCTGCCATCAGTCCCGAGCATATAAAGCCTATTTCTGGCATCAGCTGTAGTATTAATATATTTCCCATCTTAGAATGTTGGGAAATGCTGACATTAAATCAACACCATTGGATTAGTAATCTGCGGACAACATTGGCCTGATGGTTTTAAAGCATACCATATGTGGAGTGTAAAGATAAAGGTTACCCTTGCACTTATCAGCTAGTCATTCCCTACTCTAGGGGGCAGTGCTCATCTCTGTTTCAAAGCCAAAGAGCCAGCGCTATCCAAAGACCTCTCCATGGTTATGTGGCCAGCATGACTAAACGCCAAAGGCACATGGAATGCCTTTGGTGGGTTATCTTCCCACCAAAGGTGGTTCCCTTTTTTCTACTTGCATTTTTACATGCTTTCAAACTGCTAGGTTGGCAGAAGCTGGGACAAGTAACGGGGGCTCACTCAGTTATGCAGCCCTAGGGATTCCAACCACTGAACTGCTGACCTTTCTGATCGACAAGTTCAGCGTCTTAGCCTCTGAGCCACTGCATCCCTTACTGTGTAAGGGATTTACTGTGTAAGTACTAGCTAGTGCATGCTCTTCCTTATGATTTATACAGCGGTGGGATTCAAATAATTTAACAACCGGTTCTCTGCCCTGATGACCAGCTGGGTAGGCGAGGATCAGTGGTCCTGTGACTGGGTGAGCGTAGCCAACTCAACGTCACTCAGGTCGATGGGCGCTTCGCCTTAGCTGTTACAATGTAACAAGGGTTAACTGGAGAGGCAGTTTCTGTAAGCAGGGCAATAGAGATTAGGCTAGAAACAACACCAGAATGTTTCCTTCCTGCCTTCCTTACAGGATTAGCCCTGTAAAGTGGGGGGGGGGAATGAGATTTCTTCCAACAACTGGTTTTCTGAACAGCTTAGAAAGTTAAGAACCGGTTCTCCCGAAAGGTGCAAACTGGCTGAATCCCACCACTGGATTTATAGCAATTACACATAGTCCTTGACTTACAACCACAACTGGGGTCAGGCTTTCCATTGCCCAGGAAGTTGGCTGTTAAGTGAGTTGCACATGATTTTTTGTATCCCACCTTTATTATTTTTATGAATGACTCAAGGCAACAAACATATCCAACACACTCTCCTCCTCCTATTTTCCCCACAAGAGCAACCCTGTGAGGGGGGGAGAAGAGGGAGGGAGAGAGAGAGGGAGACGGAGAGAGAGAGAGACAGAGAGAGAGAGAGAGAGAGAGACAGACAGACCGACAGACAGACAGACAGACGCCCAAAGTCACCCAGCTGGCTTTTATGGCTAAGGTGGGACTAGAACTCACACACTCCTGTTTTCTAGGCTGGTGCCTTAGCCATTAGACCAAACTGGCTCAGTTGTTAAGCAAAACATTGTAATAATTAAGTGAATTACATCTAGCCATTAAACGAATCCAGCTTCCCGCATTAACTGTGCAACCATCATAAATGCACACCAGTTGCCAAGCTTCTGAATTTTGATCATATGATGTGCAACGGTCCTAAGAGTGAGGATTTTTTCGTAGTTGCTTTTTTCAGTGCTGTTGTAACTTTGAACAGTCGCTAAATGAATGGTTGTAAGTCAAGGTTTGCCTGTAAATCAGCGACTGAAATATACACAAATTAATTACTCTGGAGGGACATGCCATTTTAGTTCATGCCAGGGTGTTCAGTGCAAATCTACCTTTAAGTAGTTTATACTTTATTCACTGACAATCATTTCTAAAATACATTCTTTTTTATGTTGTGATTCTTCTTTATTTTGGGATCTTGGGCAGTGGTGGGTTTCAAAAATTGTTCGAACCTACTCTGTGGGTGTGGCCTCCTTTGTGGGAGTGGCTTGTCGTCCATGTGACCTGATGGGAGTGGCTTGCCGCCCATGTGACCGGATATGAAGATGCCGACGACACTTGTCAGAACCACCTTAAATTACCTCACACACAGCACTGGCATGCATAAGAATATGATGTAAACTTGTTTTTTAAAAGGCATCTTTGGTTTGCGTTAAAACAACTTCAACACACGCAATGTTCTGATTGCACCACAAACGCAGGAATCATCCTTACCTTTCACAGAGGCACTGAGTTTTATAAATATGAGCATGATAGTGTAGAATAATCATATCCAAGGACCAGTGGTGGGTTTCAAAAATTTTTGGAACCTCTTCTGTAGGTGTGGCCTGCTTTCCGGGTCCACTGGTGGAACCTCTTCTAACCAGTTCGGTAGATTTGACGAACCGGTTCTACCGAATAGGTGCGAACTGGTAGGAACCCACCTCTGATCTTGGGATAACTTTTATTGTCTAGAATTGTTCTTTAAATGCTGGTTAAGGTCCTAAGTAAAGCAAACTAAATCCAAAGTAATGTTCCTTTACTCATCATCCACTAAGAGACTGTGCTATAGGAAAGTGTCTTGAGTGTGTCAAAAACACTCGTCATTCTAAGTATATTGATAGTTTACAAAGAAATTATTTGGAATGTGTGCCATTAAAAGCTAAAAGCTCAGAAGGAGTTGCTTCAATTTTATCTTAACTTCCCCAATACATTTCATTTATTTATGGTTTTAGAGGTTTTTGCCATCTTGTTTTTTATTTTGTGTTTTTGTATTATTTGTTTTTAACAGTTTTATCAATTTCTAAACCACTCAGAGATGCTGGGAGCCTGGTAGTATACACATTTAATAAATTATTATTATTTATTGTAACTTCTTTGATTGTTGTGAGCCACCCAGGATCTCTGCGAATTGGGCAGCACACAAATATAATAAATTGTTGTTGTTGTTATTATTATTAATATGCAAATTGAGATTTTTTCTCTCTCTTATCCTTCCCGCTAGTAATCTTGACGAAGTTTGGGGTTCTATGTTACTGTTTCTGAATAGGTAACATGGAAAAGCATGATAAAAGAGAATAAGGAGAAATAAACGTATTTGAGAAGAAAAGCTCTTAATATAAGAATATCAGAGTAAATCAGGGTTAGAAGGATTTTATTAATTTTTGTTTTTTATCTGAATTAGAAACTATACTTTTTTTGCATTGGAAAAGAATGTAATATGGCAGTGGAAGGAAAAAATATATTTAGGAATAGATTTGGGGAGGGGGTTGTAAATTTTGTTTTCTCTTTTGAGTATTAGCTAGATTAAAGCTATAACTCAGTGTTTCTCAACCTTGGTAACTTGAAGATGTCCGGACTTCAACTCGCTGGCTGGGGAATTCTGGGAGTTGAAGTCTGGACATCTTCAAGTTGCCAAGGTTGAGAAACACTGCTATAACTACTATTAATACCATAATTCTGGAATGCCCACTTTTCTAAATGCTGTCAAGTCCTGCTTTTTGGTTATTATGATTTGAGGTTGTTTCCCCACGAATGGATGAATACCTAATATTGGATGAAAGTGCAATATTTCCACATTTGTGCCTGTATCAAAGTCAGATGTCTTCAAGTTGGTATAGCACCACAGAAATTTCATCTGCTGACAGTGTGATTGTGCTGTGCCATCATATTAGAGCCAGTCTCTCTTTGACCTAACATATTATCCTAGTCCTTGGAGTCAGTGTTTTCAAATCTTGTTATTTACACAGCAATTTGGAACGTGTTTTGGTCATGATGTCAATTTTTGAAGACCATCACATGGATGAGTCATGCAAAACATAATTTTATTTTATTTTTCATTTTGGGAAAATGCAGAGAAGAATTTCCAAAACTCTAGCCACTAATATAACGTAATTGACAAGGGGAAACTGTTCTATTTCTAGAAGTAAAATTGCTTTTAAGTGGTGTGTGTGTGAGAAGGGAGAACAAGACTGAGTTGATGGCCAAATTATCTTTCATTTCTTCGAGATTTTACATATTTTCACCATTACTTCAAAACAATCTGGACCTCTCATGTATTTAGTGTTTCAACAACCTTCAAAAAAACCATCCCATCGTTTCAATAACAGGCTGTTGGGGAGGGGGGAAGAAAATACTGTTTTTAATAGCTTTCTCCTTGGGACCTGACAGACTTGGTGACCAAAAGGAAAAAAGGCACAATAATTTCTTGTAGCTGCCATATAAATGTCAGATCTACATTAATAATGACTTTAAATGACCACTTGTTTGCTCATCCAAGCGGACCTTCAGAGTGAAGCACCTGTTTCTCAAAATCACAAATGGGCAAAGTTGAGATTTAAATTTGATCCAATTACAAAGATGGTACATCATTCAAAAATTTTTATAAATAGAAGGGAAGGATATTATGAAGGATATGAACTGACAAGAAAAAGAGCAATAAAAAGAGGCACTGAAGGCAAGAAAAATAAATGAAGGAAAGCTTATGCTGTCTTTTAGAGTTAGTTAAATGTTCCTGTTTATTCATTATTGTTCTAAATCTCCATTTTAAGAGCACATCTCTTTTAACTAGAGGTACAACAGACATTAAGAACTTCTGTCCAGGATGAAAGCTATCAATGATATCCTTTTCAGACAGAACCTTTCAGAAATTTATTTTTGAGTAAGCTATGCTACACTTATAGAATCTGTGTGGTGGTAAGAAATTTTTGATGAAGGAAGTTAATTTTTGTAGTTTATGGAGGGCAAGGTAAGGCCCAATTATATCAGAATGACATATTCATTTCATTGTCCTTGTTACTATGGTTCTTGAAGTCAATCCTGACTCTGGATGACTATAGGAATAAGCCCAAGTAATTTTCTTGGCAATATTTTCTGAATGTGATATGTCGTACCTTCTTCCTGTGGTTTGAAAAGAATCTCTGACCCATATCAGGGAAAATTAGAATTCACAGTTTCCCAGCTTCGAATCCAGTGCTTATAACCACTATACCATATTGACAATATGATTTTATTTCTGTACTATTGGCTGCTGTAGCATTCTCCCCAGAGGTGGTATTCAGCCAGTTCGGACAGTTTCTGGAGAACCGGTAGAGGATATTTTGAGTAGTTCAGAGATCTGGCAAATAGGCTGGCCCCGCCCACGCTGCCTCCCAGCTGATCTTCTTTTGTTGCCCTGAATAGGAGAACGAAGCTGGAAAGCAGGTTAGTGGGGTGGGGAGGGAATGGGGATTTTGCAGTATCCTTCCCTACCACACCCACAAAGCCATGCTTACAAAGCCAAGCCACGCCCACAAAGCCACGCCCACAGAACCAGTAGTAAAAATTTTTGAATCCCACCACTGATTTTCTCCATATCCGGGGAGCTCATTCCATGCTCTTAAACTTTGACAGTAGAAAATATAAGACCCCCATTGTAGCTTTCATAGAGATTTGTGGTTCCACCATATCCAAGTTCTCTCTCACACACAAATGCACACAAATAACTCCCCCCCCTTCAGTTCTACCTAGCATTTAGAAAGTCTCAATTGAGAGGCCGCTCAAACAGCAAGCAGCACTGGCCCAAATGGCAAGAAGTTCTTCATGTGAGATTTCTTTCTGGCTTCATCCAGTATTGCCACGGTATCTGGGTTGCCTTCAGTTGGGGCTTTTTATTTACACTAAATTAAAAGCTTCATGCAAGATGTCCAGACATGTGTTTAAAAGTGCCCAGTCTGACAAGAACTTTGCAAAGTAGAGAAGATAATAGAGTGAAGTCAGAGAGTTCCTCTAATGTACATAGAGAAAACCTTCCCATTTCAGCCTAGAACTGCTCTGCTGCCTCAGTTTCCTGTGAGCTGGGACCTTCCTTCCTTCCTTCCCATAATCAGTGGTCTTCCAGAAGATCACTCAGCACATATCAAAAGCAGCTTCTGCCTTTCTTTGCCAGGCAGTTCTCTTACCAACCCTGGCAAAAGAAACCAGAGGAAAAAGAATGGTTTAGCTGACAGTTTTCTGATTCCACAGATCAGCTTTGTGGGATTAGAGAACTAGCATTAAATGAACCATTTCCCCCCACTGCTTCTTTGGACCACGGACTGAATTCCCAGTCATTCTTCAAACATTAACTGGAAGAGAGAGAATAGGGAGACTATGGTGGAAGGACATATCAGAATTAAGGAGTGTGTTTTTACCTTTGCATCTCTTCTAGACGTCAAAGGCACAAGTTCAAATAACTGCAACCTAGACCTTACTGTTGCGTGGGGGGAAAAAATTAGTTAACTTGGAATGCCAAAAAAAACAAACGCCCATTTAAAACTAGATGACTGTTCACTGAAACAAAGCTAAAACTGAAATATTTTAGACATAGAACGAGAAGGCAGGAGTCGCTGGAGAAGACCCTGATTGGAAAAACTGAAGGCAATCAGTAAGAGCTTGACAGAAGACAAGCTGACTAGATACCATCACACATGATGTTAAGAACTCAAACGGTTATTGACAAACAATCCTTGCAAAATGGTGATTATGAAGAATCTGAAGTGACTATAACACTACACTCTAAAAAGTTTTTGGCCTCCAGCAGAACTCTGCTGGCCAAAAACCGGCCCTGCAAGGCTCTCATTTTTGGCCTCCTCAGCCTCCAGCACTTCGCCAGCTGAAAACTGGCCCTGTTTTCGGGTCGGCAGAATGCTGTCAGAGGACTGGATTGGACTGGATTACAGTTATGTGGCCTCAAGTAAGCGCCTGATCTGGATAGAAAGCAAGCAACATCCTATGTTAATACTACAGTTTAATGTCAGATTTTTACATACTGTAGATCCATTTAATCTACAATCAACAATCTATAATTGACAGTCATTTCTATTTGCAGGTATGTACGAGTCTTGCATATTGCAAGGAGAAAATATTCAGAAGTGGATCAGGCAGATATTTCCCTAGTTCACTGTGATATAAGAATGGGGAGGATATATAGTGAAAGGACCCCTGAAGGATTAGAGCATACACAGAGTGTAACCTAATTCAGCTTTTGTTAAATTGCTGAGAGAAGCTCCATTGTAACCTAACGTGCCAACTTCATAGATTAAACTTCTAGGCGAATTGCCAAGCTTAGCCTACTAAAGTAACTACTTGTTAAAAGTAAAAAAGTGGATTCAGTAAAATATACTTGCTTGCAACTTGAAATGTGCGTTCAGCATTCCCTAACAAAGTTCTGTCTTATATGCCAGAAAATGTATTTTTTTCCTCTTCTAAAGTCTACTGTTTTCAATGAGAAAAATCATGAGGTTTGTGTAACATGAAATAATGTTTCTAACACTATGACGATCTGTACAAGCTACGCAAAGACTATAAGAAGTTTGACAAAAAGGTTTTTTTCCAAGACTGGCTGGTGAGGCTCGCACCTGTTTTTCTCTCTCTCTATGCCTGCTCTGTTAAGGTGGGAGACAAAAATGCCATCAAGTCTTTTTGCTTTCTGCAGAAAATAAAAACTGATTATCAGTAGCCTCGTGTTCAGAGTTTCATTGGAGTTATCAGATTCTGAACTGAATTCAAAGACCTTACAATATAGTATAACCAGATTTGCAAGATCCTGTTGTTATAGCCAATCCCAATAAAAATAGTTCTATTTTGTGGAGCTGATATCCTGGTATGGTCTGCCTAGTGGGGCTGCCATTAAGACTAGGTACTGACCTCGTAATTGGACATGGATCTGTACAGCTTAAGGTCTAGTTCCGTGTTAATTTAACTAGTGTAGGAAAAACAACCACCCTAAAATTGAAAAACAAAGCACTCAAAACATTTCTATATTCTTTCATTATTAACTTTTTGAGATATGTATAAAATTAAAATGTCACCTCTTTGGGGTAGAATTTTTTACATTCTGCTTAATTGTTCTGCACATGTATTGTGGGCAGTTAGTAATAATGAATTATGAATATATTTAATAAGAATATATATATATATATATATATATATATATATATATATATATATATATATATATATATATATATATATATATATATGAATCAAACCTCGGCTGTATTACATATTAGGCAATTAGCCACTAAGCCACAGTCTCTCCTCCTCTATCTATCTATCTATCTATCTATCTATCTATCTATCTATCTATCTATCTATCTATCTATCTATCTATCTATCTATCTATCTACCTACCTACCTACCTACCTACCTACCTACCTACCTACCTACCTACCTACCTACCTATATCTATATATCTATATCTATATCTATATCTATATCTATATCTATATCTATATCTATATCTATATCTATATCTATATCTATATCTATATCTATATCTATCTATATCATATCTATCTATCTACGGCAGTGATCCCCAACCCCCGGTCCGCGGACCGGTGCCGGGCCGTGGAGTACCTGGCACCGGGCCGCGCAGCGGCCGGGGGCCATGATCGCTGCAGCGGCCGGGGGCCATGATCGCTGCAGCGGCCAGGGGCCATGATCGCTGCAGCGGCCGGGGGCCATAGTTTCTTTCTGTATGCAAATTAGGGCTAACTGGCACAAGGGGTGTTACTGGACCGCTGGTGGCACTCTGACGTCACCAGCGGCCCACCGCCCCCCTGTGTCCAGCGCCGCCCTTCTCATTCCTTTTCAGCGCTTCAGCGCTGGCCGATTCCTGAAAAAAACCTAAGAGCGCCTGCGCAGTTACGTAGGGCTAGCGTTGACAGCGCTAGTAGCGTAGCCTTGCACTTTATATTTATGTAATTGTATTTTATTTTGTAAGGCATGTTTAAATACAATAAAATAAAAGTTGTTTAATCAAAACAATCTGATATATAAACAATCAATGTTTCATCGCGAACAACGCCCCCCCACCCCTGCGCGCGCTCAGCGGGCCACGGTAAAATTATCAAAGGCTGACTGGTCCGCGGCGATAAAAAGGTTGGGGACCACTGATCTACGGTATCTATCTATCTATCTATCTATCTATCTATCTATCTATCTATCTATCTATCTATCTATCTATCTATCTGTCTATCTATCCTATCATTATCTATCTGTCTAATCTATATCTATCTATATCATATCTATATATCTATCATCTATCTATCATCTAATAAGAATATATTTAATAAGAATGGGTTGTCTTGCCTGTAGTTTTCTGTTAAGAAAATAGCATAAACAGAGTGCATATTTCTTAAAAAAGGCTCTTTGTTTTTATTGGATGGTTAATTTCCAGGAAGCCTAGAGCAGCATAATGATATGAATGCAATGTATTTATGGCATTAGTTACAAATCAGGACTTTGGCACCTCACATTTAGTATTATTTGTGCATTTTTTCTCACTGACTTAATTGCCTTTTCATTCAAGTGTGCACAGCTGAAATCATAAGATTAAAAATTATAGCCAGACTTGCAACAAGGCTAATAACCCCCAAAATTAGAAGGACAAACAAATCTGCACCAAGAATGCATTTTCAATGCCAGAGGAAAAAAAATGTGATGAATCATAGATTTTGTATTACTGCTTAAATAGTTGGACTTTATTGAAAACAAATCATTATCTCCTATACATCAGTGCACAGGAGGTACTAGAGTCAGCTATACTGTGCTATTAAAATATGCTATAGTACCAACTTTTAAAACATAAATGTAATTGGAGAGCCAAATCTACAGCAAGTACTGTATATATGCATATGCATATACATCACCTCATTTCTAAACATCTGATGATATTAAGATAACAATGTGAGCTGAGCTTTCTGTATACCATTTTGTTTGAGTTCACAGCTAAGAATATAAATAGTCTGCTTTTGAGATCTCTCTGTAATGACTCATTCACACATGTGTGAACACATTTGCTGTTATAGTCAGTAAATGCTAAATGCCAACAGAATGACAGAAATCTTTAACCTATTTATATATAACCAACTTAACAGAAGAGCTGAACAGGAGGAGATCTGCTAGCATGTGTATAATAAATACACTTAACAGAACACTTAGCTGCGGAATTATCGCTCACTTTTCACTATAAACATGCTGTAACAAATTTCATAATAGTTAAACATGAAGACAGAAACAGGTTCTCAAATATTATTTGAATGCTTTGGAGTATTCCAAATTATTTCAGTACATTATCTTCTTTCAGTGTTAACAGTCTTTCTCTTTGCAGCCTATTATTCACATTCTATCTACCATCACTCATAAAATTAATTCATCATGGAAAGCAAAATTGTTAGTTCAGTCTCTTGGATTGCCATCTTAATTATTGAGAAATATGCCACATGGAACTTGATCTGCTAGTTGTTCGTCATGATGCTAAATGTGTGGAATTCTAATTCTGTAGAACATAAAAGTGAACTATTGTTTTTAAATATACGTAAGTGTAACAATTTTGTTTTGATGAACCCAAATAACTATGGTGCAGGATTAATGGTTGTTAAGTTTATATGACCATGGGATTTATAAAAATCCTTCTACATACTGTGAAAATATGTGTTTTGATATTCCTGAGTAATGAACCTAGTTATATTGGTATAGATCACAGATTAGAATGCAGTACTGCAGGCTACTTTTGTTGACTGCAAGCTGACAGCAATTCGGCAGTTCGATTCCCACCGGCTCAAGGTTGACTCATCCTTCCATCCTTCCGAGGTTGGTAAAATGAGGATCCAGATTGTTGTGGGCAATATGCTGACTGTGTAAAATACTTAGAGAGGGCTGTAAAGCACTGTGAAGTGGTATATAAGTCTAAGTGCTATTGCTATTGCTCTTATAGGGGCTGATAGAGTTTTTTCTCAACTGGCTACCAGCCAAAGTTAACAATGTAGGCATTTGGAGGTTCCAAGTTGGGGAACCCTCATCAAATAACATACCCCCTACTCCTTAACCTCTAGCTTAAGAGAAGAAGAAAGAAAATTCATTACAGCTCTCCATCTGTGGGTGCACTTTGATCTTAATCTTCAAGAGTGTTTCTTGTCCTTCTTTCTGGCCAACTTTTCACCAAGTGTAGTTTATATAATTTCTGCAATATGTCATTGTAGCCCAGCTGGGCATAGTTAGATCAATTGATTTCTCCCCCTCCACTTCTCTATAACTAGAATCTTCCTGTTCTCAAGACACCCAACAATAATTCTCTGCTGTCAAGATGTTTTAAGGATTTGTGCCAGGACAGATTCTATTGAATTACTTGGATGTGGTTAATGCACACAGAGACACTTCGAAGAAAGACAATTTAATTATTTGCGCCTAGGTAGTCTCCTATCTGTAATTTTAGATATATGTTGATTGAGCTAGGGTTTTTTACTTGACAATGTTGTGATTTCATTATTGATCCTGATATAGCTCAAGTATCACCTGTATTTTTCCAATCCAGCATTGCACGTGCAGAATTATCATTTATTAATGGTTCTTCATTCATGAATATCACAAAACATTCCTCCCAAAACAACTAAAAGCTCAGTTTGGGACAACATTTGGGTTCAACTTTAAATCCCATCAGTGCTTTTTGGACAACGATGACCTGGATGACTGAGAATCTCCATAGACATTCAACTTTAAATGGTTTTTCATTGGCATGGCTGGTGGACGTTCCAGGACATTTCCTTACTATGGAGCAAATGAGGATGTGGCCTCCTCTATTCTATTTTCACATTTTTATGAGAATATTTTTAACTGAATACTAAAGTAAAATAAATAAAAAGAAAATAAAATAAATAGTGGAGTCATCTATTGATATCATATGACCTGTATTGTTCTCATTAGTAATTGACATTTCAGTGTGGAATTCAGTCTATGAAAATATCCTTCTCTTCTGATAGACTTCTTAAAGAATGTTGGATCTAAAACAGCTAAAGAAGCGTTGCTTTCTCTAAAACTTCAAGGACAAAGTTTAAACACAATGTAAAAGTATGCTGTCATAGCTACCATTCCAAGAGCCCACATTTTTCCATTTGGTATTTGTATGATGAAACAGTCATTGGGATGACTCATTATGCATAACCTTTTGCACTAAGATCCCTGGTTCAACTCACATTGAATATAAGAATAGAAGCTTATTTTTAGAATATAAAAAGTTCTAAATCAAATGTTCCTCTCTGCTATTTTTAAAAAAATTAGATCTAAGTCTGTAATTCTATGCATTCTCACTTAGAAGCATATGTAATTAATTGCAGAAAATCAGCTTACAAATATGCTTGAATCCCAATGGGCTGGTTATTTTATATCCTATTAATATTATTTAGATTACTGAACAAAATAAGGTTACATGGCTTAAGAATTAAGCAGAAATGTGTAAAAACTGTCCTCCAGATCATCAGAAATTGTTTGATATATTAAATATAAAAGTATAGTTTAGCCAGATAGCAGTTATATTTATTAATTATTTTAATTATTTTTAAAATATTTTATAGAAAGTTATTATCATATTATTTTAATATGTCTTTAAACCTTTGGTGGTCCTTTCAGCTTCTTCTATTATTCTGAGGCCTTGTCAAGAGTTGATTCACTAATCTGTATAGATAAAAAAGCTTCAGTGAAAGCCAGCATCCTTAGTTGGTTAAAATGGTACTACCATAGGAAGTACCTATGGTAACCTCATGGAACCTTGGAATATGACTACTCTACCTCACCTTACTGGATGGATAGAAGCCTACAGAGAATGTGGTTCCTCAAATAACTAGGCCCTATGCCAGAGGTGGGTTCCTACCAGTTCGCACCAGTTCGGTAGAACCGGTTCATCAAATCTACTGAACCGGTTAGAAGAGGTTCCACCAGAAAGCAGGCCACACCTACAGAAGAGGTTCCAGAAATTTTGGAAACCCACCATTCTCTCTCTCTCTCTCTCTTTCTCTCTCACACACACACACACACACACACACACACACACACACACACACAGACTCACACAGAGAGAGAAAGAGAAAGAAAGTAAGAAAGAAAGAAATAAAAAAAGAAAAAGAAAGAAAAAGTGAGAGAGAGATGAAAGAAAAAAGGAAAAAGGGACAGTGAGACAAAAGGAAGGAAAGAGAGAGAGAGAGAGAGAGAGAGAGAGAGAGAGAGAGAGAGGAAGAAAGAAAACACATGGCCGGCAAGCCACTCCCACCAGGTCACATGGCCAGCAACCCACTCCCACAGAGTAGGTTCGAAAATTTTTTGAAACTCACCACTGCCCTATGCCATGGCGGGCTCCATAGATTATAACCCACACCTTGAATTGCATCCAGAAGCATATTGGCAGCCAGTGTGGTTCACAAAGGAGTGGGGATACATGCATATACAGCAACACTACCTGTTCCATTGTGTTCTGGACAAACCATAGTTTCTGAGTGGTCAACAAGGGCAACCCCATGTAGGATGCATTAAAGTCATCCAAGCTAAAGGAGACCAAGACATGACTGTCTCAAAGCCCTTCTGATTCTGGAACGGATAAACTCACACAAAGGGCTTCTTGGCCATGGCTGTCTCCTATTCTTCTCATTTATGCTCCCATGACCTTGTTCTGAAGAAAACCAAAGTTTGTCTTTAAAACCCCCAAATTCATTAGGATTGTTGATACATTTTGAAAGGGCCTTGAAGATGTTTCTTCTTCATGAAACAAGCACTATGAGAAAGCATTGAATTAAATATCTTCTAACCACATGTGTCCTGTTTGCAGCTATGGTTCATTTGTGAAAAAATTTGGAATTGACAATGGAATATATACCCTATCAAGATATGTATACAGATTGCAGTGAGCTAGGGGCAAAACATTAACATAACAACAGAAACAAAACAAAATATAAACAGCAAAGATTGTTAGGAAAGCCTGGGAAATGCCAATCTTGAAGCATTCAAACACATTTGCTTGCCTTTCACAATGGACTGCCAAAGAGAAGGTATGGATGGAGATATGCTTGCATTTTTTTTCTGTTATTAAAAGTGATTATGTACCATTGTATGCAGAAGTAGAAATAAAATTATTCAGATCTGCCAAAGAACTTGCCTAAATGTTGCCAAAAGGCTAGTAGCAGAGATGTGTAGAAATGTAATTCAGCAACATTTGGAGGGCCACATGTTCCCCCATTCCTGATTTACTGTTATTATAAAGACAATAAATGTGTTCTAGTATATAATTCACCCATGCCATAAAAATTCATGCAATATAGTTCTCTGAGATGAAGATCCTGTATAAGACCATCAGATTTCAAAACTGATTAACAGTGTTGGACAGGACTTTATAGGTCATCTAGTCCAACCCCTGCTCAAACAGGAGACCCTACACCATTTCTGATAAATGGCAGTCCAGTCTCTTCTTGAAAGTCTCAAGTGATGAAGCTCTCACAACCTCCGAAGGCAAGCTATTCCACTAGTTGATTGTTCTCCCTGTCAGAAAGTTCCTCCTTATTTCTAGGTTGAATCTCTCCTTAGTCAGCTTCCATCCATTTATTCCTTGTCTGACCTTCAGGTGCTTTGGAAAATAGCTTGACTACCTCCTCTCTGTGGCAGCCCCTCAAATAGTACAACATTGCTATCATGTTTCCCCTGGTCCTTCTCTTCACTAGACTAGCCAGTCCCAGTTCGTGTAAACGTTTTTCATATGTTTTAGTCTCCAGTCCCCTAATCATCCTGGTTGCACTTTTTCTAGAGTCTCAACATCTTTTACACAACCTTATGTGTGCTGGATTCTGCTCTTAAAGACCAACGGAGATCTCCCCCAGCATTTGAGCACTCTAAAAACGCTTTGTTAAGATTGTGTCTGTACTTAAGAAATAACAATTGACAGGCGTACATAGATCTTTGCAATGAATCCTGGCTGAAACAGAAAATCTATTTCGCTTCTCTCAAATTCCTCTGCTCATGTCACAGTTTGAAGAAGGAACAAGTGATGCTGTAACTTTGAGATTTTTCTATTTCAAGTAAATAATTGTGCCTGTTATTTTAATCCCTGAACATTATTGACCCACAATGATATTCCTTCTTACTTTGTAACGTACAATGATACACATTGTACGTTACAAAGTAAGAAGGAAGTGCTCCTTGGAAAAGTTTTTTTACTCTCTTGAAGCATTGGATATTAGTGATATGTAACAGATGTGATTAATAGCCACAACGAATAATTTATGTGTCAAAAAAGATTACTGCGGATGTGATGTTTTAGAAAGTGTTTGTCTTGGTACAGATCTACAGTTTGCCACGGTTGTGTGACTGATTCATAAGTTTTTAAATCATTGTGCGTTAACACAATTTTTTTTGTACAGATGGGTGACAAGCAGAAATTTAATACTTGAAGCTTTTCCCGTCACATAAATATATATGTGGGAAAATCTTGCATTTTGGCTTGGGAAGCATGGACTAGAAAGGAACGGATTGTTAGCCATTCTGGGACAGTATCATTTTTTCCCCTTCACTTCAGGCTGATAATTCTTTTTATTTTATGGTCAAGAAAAATATCATCCTGGCCTTTGTCATACTTCAGATTTGAGGGCCACAAATCTGGTTCCTTGAGATACAGAGGCATATGTCATAATCTTTCTTAGCTTGGTGACCTACAAAGTTGAACAATGTGTCACAAAAGCTATAATGCAGTACATTCTGAGAACAATATATTTTCATCCAATCATCTGTGGACAATGGCAGGTTGCTCCAGCTATAGGGTTTTTTCCTCTGACTGGATTAGATGCTTTCCAGTCCTCTCTAAGCGGTTTACAGAGTGAGCATACAGCTCCCAACAATTTGGGTCCTCATTTTACCCACCTTGGAAGGATCGAAGGCTGAGTCAACCTTGAGCCTGGTGAGATTTGAACTGCCAAATTGCAGGCAGCCGACAGTCAGCCGAAGTAGCCTGCAGTAGTGCACTCTAACCACTCTAACCGAATGGTGGTGATTCCATGGAATTCCTCTGATTTGTTGATGTATTTGTCCTAAAAGTAGGTATTGAGACAGAGATGGATGAGGTTCATGGGTCTGGGTATTTTGATCTGAAGTGTATTTGGCTAGGTTGGACAGGTTGTGTAATACTGCTACTATGGATTTCTTATGAGAAGTCAAAATCCAGCAACCTCGACTTTAAATCTCTTTGTAATAATTACTTTGATCCTCTAGTAAAACCTGTTGCCACACATTAATCTTTCAACTATATGCACAGTAACTCTTTTCTAAGGAACTCCAATAGTCATTTGTGGTTGGGACAATTTTGTCCAAATGTTCCTTTTAAAAAAGAAGCAGAAATAACAGTGCTATTTTCCACAGCAAACTCTATGTATCCACAACATGCCAAAAACACATTGAAAGGTTCAAAAGCATGAGAATACATGGCTCCAGAGAACACAAATAGCAATAAAAGAAACAGCAAGAACACAACAATCCAACATTCCAGTAGCTTAAAAGGTTTCTTCAAAATTAATTCCATAATAAGGCCCTCATTATGCATTGAATCCTGTAATCCCTTGCTGTTTCACTGCTATCATAATCATAGTAATGGTTTTTTTTTTAAAAGGTTAAAGCAAGAGAGACTCTTCATCTTACTATTGGCACTAATCCTGTGCCATTTTTAAAAAAAGTTTTTTTTTATTTTCAAAACAAACACAACACATAAAATCTTCCTTTTTTACATACTGAAGAAAGTGTATCAGTTGGTTACAAAAGACTTTCGTGCGTCTCTTCCACAGTCATCAAGCATAATTCATATTAACTCAAGTATTTTAACTCAGATATTTATACATGTCACCATCATCATACCTCCATTTTCATTTGACTATAGTTGTTTAAACGTCCTCCATCATAAAATATACCAAGATTTAATACATAACCACATACTGGCATTTCATTTACTATTTCTAAAATCCTCCAATGACACTAAATCCTTATGTCTTATTCTAGCTAAACATCCATAATATTTAATAACAAAGTTTTCTATCCTTCTTTTCAAATCACTGTTTACAATTTACATCTCATTTCCTTATATTGTACCCATACATATATATACGTTATTATCATTATCCCTCCTTTATTTGACTATATCCTGCATCATATCATTTTCCCCCTAGTAATCAAGACTTAACTGAATCTAACTTATTTCTTTATTATTATTATTATTATTATTATTATTATTATTATTATTATTATTATTAACCTTTATATATAATCCAAAAGGGTTTCTAATCTTCCTTTCATGAGTACCATTCAATACTCATATCCAGTTATTACTTATCACAACACTACACATTGTAAACATTATTATCATTATCAATATATCTATTATCACTAAATTTCACTAGGTTTAGCTAGTTTTAAATTATACTCTTCCATCTATCAACCTGTATCTTTCCAGTAACAAAACAGTGGCATATCTTCTGCCATTTGTGGCGTCAGTCCTCTAATCATCTCCTTAATCAGCTTTGTATGGACTCCTCTTAGCAACTCTTCGCTTATAAGATCTCTCATGTAATTTTGATGCCCTTCTTCTGTTTCCTTAATCAGCTTATCTTTGAGTCTGTGCCACTTTTGAAAGGTCTTCTCTCTGATGGGGAGAGACATTCATATTATAATAGTCAAATGCAACAAAGAGTGTTAAAGATAGTATGGGGCTTGGAGCTAAATCTTATGAACAATGATTAAAAGGCCTGGTTATATTTACATATTTATATTTATATCAACTATGACTGATAGTTGAACGTCATAGATCCTGGGCAATTATTGTACTTGATAGCTGAGGAGGCATTTCTGTGTTATTAGACAGTCCACTCCATGGGGCGAGTTAAGGGTAGCACATTTTAATCTACCTAAAATCAGGTAGACTAAAATGTTCTACCGCTAACTTACCCCATTTTGAGGTAATTTTATCTTTTGGCTTTTTAGAAATTAACAAATGAACAAGTGATTAAAAGGCCTGGTTATATTTAGCCTAAAAAAGAGAAGGCTAACGGGAGGCATGATAGTATTTCCATTAATTGATGAGCTTTCATCGGGAAGAGGATACAGATGTATTTACAAAGCTCCGAGAGTAGAACAGGAAAGCTTTCTAAAGCGAAATTCAAACTTGAAATAAGGAGGAAATTCCTGACTATGAGACTTATTGACCAGTGAACATCCTGATTACTGTAGTTGTGGGTGTCTCAGCACTAATGATTTTCAAGCAAAGGGTGGATAAACATTCATCTGGGATGGAATGAAGGACTAGAAGACCTTCAAGGTCTCTTCTATCCCTGCACATCTATGATATCATATTCCTATTGTAGCATAGTATATCAGATCATATGTAAGGTCATATGATATTGATGGACAGACTTTTCTAGGAATCAAATTCTATGCTGATCTGACTTTTGATGGATGCTCAACATTTTTCCAATCATCCTTTACCTCTTCCCCCTTCCTTATTTTATACATTATCACTTCTTTCTGCAACTTGCTAGTGCCTAGCGAGTAGGATAGGAGATTGTGCTCCAGGCATTTTCCCATACAGATTAAATTGTACAATATCTATAAGATGGTGATTGCCAAATGCCCTGGCTTGGAGAGGTTCATTTGGTAATTATGCTCTTGGCTATGTGCCTGTTGTACGTACAAAATGAAGATCAATATAAGTTAGGGAGATGAGCCAGAAGCAACATATTTAATTGGAATTAAACACAGTGAGAAGGATGACATGGTGTTAAAGTGCCAGGAAAGAGCACATGTCTTTTCCTGCTGTGTATTTCATAATGTTCAAACACACAATTCATTTGATTACCTCTATGGTATTATTGTATTAAAACACCTTCGGAAATTAATGTTCTCATATTGCCTGTTATATATCTCCAGCATCATGTTGAACATTTTAATTCTTCCAACGTATCAGCCCTACACACACAGTGGTGTTATTCAGAACCTCGTAGTTTGTTTCCAGTGGCCTGCAGACATACTTCAAATTGTTAAATACACTTTCCAGTTTTTCTGTTTATCCGTGTGACTAGAAGCTTTGCAGTATTCTGCAGTCAGGTAAACACAGAAAGAGCAATATTGATACAAGACTTTTACAGGACAATTAAACAAGTCATGAAAGAACTTTAGTTCCTAAATCCACTATGAGTAGAAGAAGTTAGTCAGTGCTCCTTATTCCCGAGAATGCCTCAGTTTTGCCTTGAAGGATTTTTAACATTGGTAGCAATGCATGGTTGCTGCCGGCATTACTGCAAAAAAATTTGCCCAGCGCATGAGCATATTTGCATCTAAAATTGTCTGCGCATGCGCAAAATGTTAAAAAAGGAAAAAAATATATATTTCTGCAATGAAATCTGTTCTGTGCATGCGCAGAACTGAAAATCAATATGGCGCCGCCATAGGAGAACCAGTATGGGGGCATGGCAGGCCCAGGTCGCTACCTGTTCTAGCGACCCAGACAGCCAAGTTGCTACCTATTTGTCCGAACCGGTCCAAACCAGTAGGAAGCCACCTCTGTAGCAATGCCATAGTTTCCACAGCTTATCTTGTTTTTAATATTCCTGTTTTGGTAAGACACATCTTAGGTAAATTAGCTTCGCACTGGATTACAGTAGGGATTTTAAGTTGCTAAACAATAGTTATAGTCTTTCAGTGCACCATTTCTCTCCAAAAGGATGTAAGGACTCATATCTGCTGGGAAATAAGTAATCCTTGCACCTTTTAATCACATTTCTAGACACTTTTTCCCTCATGATTTCTTCTTATTTAAAATAGGACAAATGTTTCTTGCATTGATTGCTAGGCATTGTCACCTCTTCTTGTTCCTTCACCAAGGAAACAGGAGTTATAACTGGAAAACAATACCTACATCTGAAAGAGCAACTTAAAAATGAGCCCTAACAAGAATTAAACCCAACTTGGATGAAAACAATCACAAGCAATGTTAGAGGGCAACACACATGCCTCTGAAAATGAACTAATTAAATTAGAAGAAATGGATGAACAAATCTCGTCCTTTTAGTTCGATTCTCTCTGAAGGAGAAATTCCCTTCATGGCCAGAATGATATTTTGAGGTTCAAAATATGTGCATATAAAGGTACTGTGTTTCTGATTCCTTCCTACAACTCCGACGGATCGTCAGAAAGGAAACACTGGACAGAAGCTTTCATTATTTATCTTCCTTTCAGGTTGATAGTGGGCATTTATTTCCTCAGGGTCCAACACTACTCATGGAAAACCGACATACAAAGTCTACATTTTGGATAGAGAGGACCATTGGTTTAAAGAGAAGTGAAAGAGCCCATCTATGTTAAAACTGAGCAGCCTTCTCTCAACAGAAGGGTAGGATGTAGCACCATCTATCCCCTGTCTACAACACAGTGGTTTCAGAAGTTCTAAGGAGGTTCCACACCCATTTGCACTCTGATTTAGGGCACAGATAAACTCCCAAGTGGCCGCAACAGAGAGAGTGCTAACAAGCAGATGAAATATAATCTTTCTAAACTGCAAAGAAATATAATCTTTCCATTCCTCCCATCCTGCAAAACCTATCCTTCCATTGCCCCTCACCATCCTATTACACTGGATGAAGCTGCTGCTGCTGCTCTTTCTCCTTCTCCTTCTCTTTCTCCTTCTCTTTCTCTTTCTCTTTCTCTTTCTCCTTCTCCTTCTCCTTCTCTTTCCCCTTCCCCTTCCCCTTCCCCTTCCCCCTCCCCCTCCCCCTCCCTCCCTCCCTCCCTCCCTTCCTCCTCCTCCTCCTCCTCCTCCTCCTCCTCCTCCTCCTCCTCCTCCTCCTCCTCCTCCTCCTCTTCTTCTTCTTCTTCTTCTTCTTCTTCTTCTTCTTCTTCTTCTTCTTCTTCTTCTTCTACTACTACTTCCATAAAGGAAAAAAAAAGTCCAGTTGCCTTTTGAAAAAGCACCTTTGAGACAACTATGACCTGGATGACTGAGAATCTCAGGACATATTCTGTTCCAATGTCTTCTCCATCTCTTACCATCTACTTCTCAAGTGCATGATCTATACACACTCACTTTTCATTTACAATGAATCTGCAGCGAACACAGATTGTATTAACTAATAGAAGTAATAACAATGTTCGGTGGTCCAAGATATGGTGAATAGTCTTCCAAAAAGTTGCATCAGCCTTTCCAGCCTTTTGAACTATTCTGGCTGAGAAAAACAACCGAGGATAAAGGCCTGTACTTGTTCTCACATCTTGAAGCACTCAGCAAAATCCAACCCTTAACGTTCTGTGCAGGGGGAAAACAAGCCACCACCATTCCACTTTCAGCTTTAATATTATTCCCCAACATTTTTCTTTCCATGTATTTTGAGTAGCTTTTCCTGTCCCCAACAGTTTTATGTGAGGAGGCAAAGTGTGTTTTGTCTTCTGCTTTCATGGTTGTAGAATTTTTTGCTTAAGACCTGCTGCCAAGGAACACAAGAGTCAAAGCTTGACTTGGCAAACTCTTTGCCTGGCATTGTTAGACTAACAATTCCCCAAAAGAACTTGGGCATGCTTGATATTCAGTTTTATTTCTAGGTACTATTGTGTGTCACAGGAGTTGGCTCAAGATATCTAGACAGGATATTTTTAGTCAGGCAACTTTCCTTGTGCTTGTTATTTGATTGGAACCTATGGTCATGTCTGCATTTTGCTTACTTTAGGTTTTGGATCACCCTTCTGCTCCATGAAGAGTCTCAAGTTCACATGGATTGCTATGATCATGGCAGCTGGAAAAATGGAAGGGCAGTCATTGCAATAACTCTTAGACTTATATACCGCTTCACAGTGCTTTACAGCCCTGTCTAAGCAGTTTACAGACTCAGCATATTGCCCCCAACAATCTGGGTCCTCATTTTACTGACCTGGAAAAGATGGAAGGCTGAGTCAAACATGAGCCAGTGAGAATCGAACTGCTGGCCGTCGGCAGAATTTGACTGAAATACTGCATTCTAACCACTGTTCCACCAAATGATTTTAGGGATGCACAGTCCACGATTCAATCTAAAACTGTCTTAAGTTGGACTATATGATTGCTTCATCTAATATACAGTCTTTTCCCTCATTGGTAGCAATAACACAAGATAGCACTTCCTGGGGATCTTTTAAATGTGGCAGATATCCTCTGCCTCTGAGCTTTCTTCTACTAATGCACACTTCTCTAAGAAATGACAGATGCATGAATAACAGAAGAAAACTCAGCAGCATAAGGCCTGTATCTCAAAGATGGAACATCTCCCTAGTTCCATTCCTAATATCACGGGTGTCTACTACTTCCTAAAACCTTGGAGAGGTATGCTTCAAACTGCACAGGAGTACTTCTATAACATCCAACTGCTATGCCTTTGAGCAACAATTTCTGGATTTGCAGGGTTCAGCTTACAGGCTCTCCTTGAAAAGACTTGGTTTAAGGAGTTGAAGACAGTTGATGTGTTAACATCAATCTGCTCTCTGAAGCTGTGACCCGACAAAAGCGCGCCGACAAAACCACGGTGCTAAAACCGTGATGTCAAAAGGTTTAGGGTTAGGTTTAGGGTTAGGTTTAGGGTTAGGTTTAGGGTTAGGTTTAGGGTTAGGTTTAGGGTTAGGTTTAGGGTTAGGTTTAGGGTTAGGTTTAGGGTTAGGTTTAGGGTTAGGTTTAGGGTTAGGTTTAGGGTTAGGTTTAGGGTTAGGTTTAGGGTTAGGTTTAGGGTTAGGTTTAGGGTTAGGTTTAGCGTTAGGGTTAGGTTTAGGGTTATGTTACAGCGCGCTTCTGTCGGCGCGCTGTTGTCGGCGCGCCTCAACGCTCATTCGTCGGTGCGGTTTTGTCGGCACGGTTTTGTCACCGCGGTTTAGTCAGGCGCGCTTTTGTCGTTCGCGCATTTGTGGTGGAACCCTCTGAAGCACCTTTTTGCCTTTCATTATGAAGCACTGCGCAGGCCTATTGAAAAGTTGCTATTGGTATGTGTCAACAATACTGGGATAGACAGATGAATGGCTTGACTCAACAGAAAGCAAATTTCAAGTGCTCTTTTTCCGAAGAGGAAAACCAACAGGGACACAAAGCTGACTCTCGACAAAAGATCCAATAATCTCTTCAACAAAATTTCATCCTTTCTTTTCCAAGCATGCATCCTGATTCAAGTTATGACCAGGCATTTTGTTACTCTGAAATTCATAATTTGCTGGGCAATGTTTTTTCATATATTTGTTAAAAATTTCATTTGCAATTTCGATAGATGCGTTAACATATTTCCATTAGGAAAAACAGTCGTTACATTTTCCAAGACTTTGAGATTCATAGCCCTGAATAGATAATGCACAATATCGTTTGGGGGGGAAAAATGACTCCAGTATTTATGAGGGTTCAGGTCACTTAGAAGGAATAGGAATTCCAGTAGTATTTTTTAAAAAAAAGAAAGTTTATCCCCAAGGAACAAATTTAATATGATACATTAATACACAACTTGATTTGCAAGAGCATGTCTTTATAGCTCTAGGTTAAAAGAAATAATATTCAGACTAAACTCACCAATTACATTTTAAATTATGTAATTTGCTTCCATCAATTCATCTATGATCCAAGTGAAGCATGTGTCTCACTAAAGAGAGTCAATATTCCATTTTCAAGTAGCCCAGTTAATGAACACAGTGGCTCATGTGGTTAGGACGTTGGGTTGGAGGTAATGTAAGCCCATGTTTGAGCCCTGAGTGCTGCCATGGGTTGGGGTGAGCTCTCATCATTCACTCCAGCTCCTGCCAGGGACATAAAAAGAACCCCCAACTGGGCGTCTCCCAGTTAATGGTGATGTCACCAGCTAATCCTTTCAACCTGAAAGCGCCTTGGTGCTTCTGACAAGAACGCAATGTGAAGTGACCCAATCTAACTTCTATTCAAAAGTCTAAGAAATAAGAGGAAAAATATTGCTTGTCAAGCTGGATAACAGATTGAGCAGGCCCGCAGATCACTTGGTCTTAGTCTAGTCCTTCTGTTCTACAGTGCCATTGACAGAGTAGATTTCCATAGTTGAACTGATCGAGATTTAAACATTTTGAAATGTTATATGGATTTTTCACCTGGGTTGTCTCTGGTGGTTGTTTGGGTTTGGGGCTTCATGTTATGTTTCCTCTGCTTTGGCAGCATAGAAAAGGTGGTCTGTAATGCCCGAATCTTCCAATAGTCATTGAGAGCAGCCCCTGATGGAATAAACTGAATGCAATTAACTACAAAGTTAAGATTAAAAAGAAAGTGGCCTTCTGTTTACTTCTTTTTTGGTTTTCTACTCTCCAGGGGCTCAAGGTGGCTTATATAGGGATTATTATAACTTCTTAACAATTGCTCTGTGAGGATAAATAGATTAGCCCAAAGCCACCCAATGTTTCTAGTCTGAGAGGGACTTGAACCCAGGTCTATTATTATTTTCCATTTCCTTTTTCTTTTTATAATTATTTTTTTATTATATTTGCTCTATTTATCTATTTTTCCTTTGATTAATAGCATAGATATTTCTCTCTTTCTCTCCCTCCACCTCTCCTCCTCTCCCTCATATCTATCTGTCTTTCTGCCTTTCTGCCTTTCTGTCTGTCTGTCTGTCTGTCTGTCTGTCTGTCTGTCTGTCTGTCTGTCTGTCTGTCTGTCTGTCTGTCTGTCTGTCTATCTATCTATCTATCTATCTATCTATCTATCTATCTATCTATCTATCTATCTACCTACCTACCTACCTACCTACCTACCTACCTACCTACCTACCTAGCAGTGGTGGGATTCAACTGGTTCTCTGCCGTAATGACCAGCTGGGTAGGTGTGGCTCGGTGGTCATGTGACCGTGTGGCTGTGGCCAACTCAACGTTACTCACGTTGAGGGGCGCTTCGCCTTCACTGTTACAATGTCATAAGGGTTAACCAGAGAGGCAGTTTCTGTAAGCAGGGCAATAAAGATTAGGCTAGAAACAACACCAGAATGTTTCCTTCCTGCCTTTCGTACAAGGTTAGCCTTGTAAAGTGGAAAAAAAACAAAAGGAGATTTCTTTCAAGAACCAGTTCTCCAAACTGCTTAGAAAGTTAACAACCAGTTCTCCCGAATTGGTGCGAACCGGCTGAATCCCACCACTGCTACCTACCTACCTACCTACCTACCTACCTACCTACCTACCTACCTACCTACCTTTCTATCTATCTATCTACCTACCTTTCTACCTATCTATCTCTTAGGCAGATGTGTTAACCATTGAGCTACAGAACTCGACTCCTTATCAGCCAGGCCAGGGTGAAAGGTATATATTTAAAGTCACAACCCCTGGTATGCCCAAATATGGGAGGAAGGTCACACTTCCATTCTCTATCCTTCGGCTCGTCACAAGAGACCATCCAGACAGAAACCCAATATTTTTTACTGTTGCCTTTTTGTTACATTTGTTATATTTGTGCTGATAAATAAATAAAGGGAGACTAGTATAGATCTATTTCAAGCTATTTAGCTCTCATCAGCTAGCCATACCCTTGCTGGGAATCAAACCTGTGCTCTATTGCCTCTTAGGCAGATGTGTTAACCATTGAGCTACAGAACTCGACTCCTTATCAGCCAGGCCAGGGTGAAAGGTATATATTTAACAAATATAAATATAACAAATGTAACAAAAAGGCAACAGTAAAAAATTAGTGTAATTAGTGTTATATATATAATGTATATACATATACACAACACACAAACACATTAAATAATAATACAATACGTAGGTGACTTTAATAAGTAAACAGTTTAATATTGAAAGCTCTAATGTAACAATTATTTTTATGTGAGTTGCAATGTTTTTTTAATGTTATACTCAGCTTTGAATAAAAAAAACCCTAAATAAATTTAGGTGGTACTATTGCCATTTTGGCAAAATCATGAAACTCTGTCTCACTTACTTTGGCCATATCATGTGGAGGAATTCAATGGAAAAAGCAATTATGTTTGGAAAAGTTAGTGGTAAAAGGAAACCAGTCTGTCAAAGAACACGGTGGCTGGACACCATCAAAGCTGACACCAGCCAGAACTCAGAAAAACTCAGTTAAGTAGTGCAAGATTGGAAGATGTGGAGAGAATTTGCCCATAGAATCACCAAGGGTCAGACATGACTGAATGGACATCATCATCATTATCGACATTGTTCATCTTAAATTATAATTAAAAGTGATAGAATATTCTTTCTCCTTTCCATTCTCAATATTCCTAGATATTTAAATAATAGAAGACTAATAGTTTTCATTTTCTATACATTCATGCATATTATATAAGCATGAATGTATAGAAAGAATACAATATACTAAGATTGAGTAAGAAAAATGAATAACTACATTATTAGTACACGATATGTTAATATTAAGGGGAAAAAGGAGAATACAATTGCCTTTTTCAGAGCACTGTATGTAGAAAGTTAATTCTGTTGTAGGAGCATTTCATCCAAATCACAATAATTGCAACCTAATAATTTCCCCATAGTATCTAATGTTAGTACATGATTGAAAGACATAAAATGCATGATTTTAGGTTAATACATCACACAGGACTATTTCTCCCTCCAAATTTCTTATCAGTTTGTATGTTACTATGAAGATCAATGATTTCAACCAGCATTTTCCTCTTTTGTGGAATAGCTTTATTGTCAGAGTGTGGACAAGGGCATGTTCTCAGTCCTGTTGTGGTGAGAGATTTTTTTTTACTTGTGCCCTAGTCTCCTGATTGTTAATTCATTTTGTCTACATATATATGATTCCAGAATTTTTATACCCGGAGAAGACCTGGGCTTGGTAGAACACTACATATGGCCTTGGCCAATGGATCTCAATAGAAGGTAATATAATAAAGGAAATTGAACAGAATATTAAATGTGGTTGGCAAGCTTTGAGCAAGATAAGCATAATTTTCAAGAACTACCCCCCCCCCCCATGCCTGAAGAGAAAAGTTTTCAATCAGTGTGTGCAACCTGCTCTAAGATATGCCGGTGAAGCATGGACACTAAGCTCGCAATCGATACAAAAGATATGAGTGGCACAAAGAGCCAATGAAAGATACATGCTCGGCATCACAAGACAAGATAGAAAGACCTGCACATGGTTTAAAGAACAAAATCAAGAGGGTAAAAGAATTGAAATAGAAATGGGTAGGTCACATATCAAGAAGATGGCAAGTGAACCAAGGCAGCCATAGAATAGATCCCACTTAATAAAAAGCACACACAAGAGAGACTTAAAACAAGCTTGATCGATGACATCAGCAAGTATTGCAGGCCCAATTGGCAAACGACAGCTCAGGACCCTATTGGTTGGAAACATGAGAAAGAGGCCTTCCTCCTGCAGTGGATAGACAATGGCTAAAATAATGATGATGATGATGATGATGATGATGATGATGATGATGATGATGATGATGATGATGATGATATATGATTTGAAGTAGGTTGTCAGGGCTGCTTCGCTCAGTAACCAAAAAAGGAACCACTTAACTCCATTTTTCAGAATTAAGAGTTCTTTTACTGGTCATGAGTAGATAGTAGCTAGGCAAAGCAAGATCTGAGGCAAAAGCGTGCGTAATCATAGATATAAATATGTGACCCAATCCCCTCCCTTTGGTAACCCCATCCCATAGTCCAATCCAAACACCCCACGGTGTCATGTGGGAGACATCTTCAAAAATCATCATCAGGTTGGTATGCCGGACAATTGGCCTTGGCGGCAACCCCTCCCTCTGCCACATGCGCAGTAGACGGTGAGAACAACTCCCTTATTTCAGTCTCTCCTGCACAGATTACTTCCCTCACCCAATTACCATGCCTCCTTCCCCAGGCAGCCGAAAAGCAAGCAGCAAAACAGAGGCTGACAGAGGTTTTCCGTAAAAGCCCCTTCCCTCCATGGTAAAACTCACTTAAAATTGACTGATAGTTGAACATCATAGATCCTGGGCAATTATTGTACTTGATAGCTGAGGAGGCATTGCCGTGTTATTAGACAGTCCACTCCACGGGGCGAGTTAAGGGCAGCACATTTTAATCTACCTAAAATCAGGAAGACTAAAATGTTCTACCGCTAACTTACCCCATTTTGAGGTAATTTTATCTTTGGGCTTTTTAGAAATTAACAAATGAACAAGTGATTTGCTGTGACATTTAATATTCATCTTTTGAAACAAGGCTTTATTGCAAACAATACAATAAATGATACAGATAATTTTTTAGGTCGAGACACTTCCTCTCCTGTTATTTTTATATCCGTTCCAAGACTTTGCAGTGGTTGAAATAGATGGGGTAAGCCTTCATATTTCATTCTGTGTTCATTTGAAATAAGGTTCAGCACAGTGTCATTTCACTTCTACCTTCATTTTTCAGATAGGTTTCTGGATGATTCTGCCAGTTCAAACATTGGAATACAGGAGAACGAAGGACTTTTAACTAATGTTAGTCTTCAAAGAAAATACGCAACAATACCGTATATACTCGAGTATAAGCCGACCCGAATATAAGCCGAGGCACCTAATTTTACCCCAAAAAGCTGGAAAAGTTATTGACTCGAGTATAAGCCTAGGGTGGGAAATGCAGCAGCTACGGTAAATTTCAAAAATAAAAAATCAGTGTTATTTGAAACTCAAAGTTATGTTTATTCAAGGGACCCGCTTAATTAAAGTGTTCTATAATATCAGTATGACTTATAATACTGCAAGTCTGCAATATTAAAATACTTGTATAGGGGATCCCCGGGATCCCACGAAGAGATCAAATCACAACCAGTATGCCACCTTCTTGGTATATTATTTTTATTTTCACTGAGTTTTTAAAAATGAGCATTATTTCACCCTTTTTTTCTTTATGTTTGATTGGTATCTGCAATTTGTGTTAATTCTGTTCATACATATAATATAAATGAAAAACCCAGCTCTCTTAAAAAATATTTTAAGTTCTTTCTGGTGCTCCCTTTTAGAATTGGCCAACTAATATTTCTGTTCGCCCAACTAATGTCAGGCAGAGTTAACTGAAAAAGTAATTTTTCATGAAAGGACATTTTCCTAGGATTTTAATTGTTCTTACTGTCAGATTTCTCCTTATTTCCAGCTTGAGTCTCCTTCTGACAAGTTTCCATTGCTTCTTGTCCTGTCCTCAGGTGCTATTGCTGCCGCCTCCTCCTCCTCCTCCTCCAACAGCACCAGCACATTTGCTGCCCAGCGCTGCGGCTGAGGTGAAGCCGCCAAAGCTCCCGCTGGCGCCCCCGCAGCGTTGGGCGGATATCCGGCAGTGCTGTTGGAGGAGGAGGAGGTGAACCAGCCTGCCATCGCCGGCCACCGCTAGCCCTGCCGCTCTTCCCACCCCCTTCCAAGCCCCACAGGTCGTCCCATTCAAGTTATTGGGCGTCAACACCGCCACGTTTCCCCCAAGCCATCGCATTCGAATTAATGGACTTCTAATCCCCTCTCTGGGAGTCGCTTTCCCCGGGTTTACCCTATTTCGACTACCGAGAAGTCTTGCGGCCGCTGAGCCTCCCATTTCCTCTGCCCCGCCATTTCCCCTTCGCTCAAGAAGGCGCTAAGCAGAGACGCCCGCGACGGCGAGAACGGCTTGTTTATTTCCAGCCGCTGAGAAGACTTGCTTGCACTCAAACGCGCCTTTAAGCCGCGTCCATAAATACAAGCCGAGCCTTCTCGCTGCGTTCCCAGCTTCGGGCCGACCCGAGAGAAAAACAAACCAACCGAAGTACATTTTCTCTTAGCAGAGGCTTCCCCTCAAGGGGCGGCGCGGGAAAAGCCTTCCTAAGCGCCCCAAGAATTCTCGGAGGGGGGAAGGTTGGGAGGAATGGAAGCGCCCCAATGGCGGGGCGACTGAGGAAAAAGCCGCCTCTCCACTCCTCTCCCCCTCGCCCCTCTTCTTAGTTCTCACCGGAGAGGCGGCTTTATTTCTCCCCAAACTCCCCCACCCACATGAAAGCCCCCATCTCCACTAATGCCTTGAAAATTCAGCCGCGTAGGGAAAGCACATTCCATCGCATGCTTTCTCCGCGGCGCACCCCGCAGTCGCCAATCCAGCGGAACCACCGCTCGCCTGCTGCCTCCCCACAATTATCAGCGAGGCGTCGCTGGAATTCACACACACACACAAACACCAGAAAAGCCTCGAGAAAAGGGGGGGGTACAACCTCCCCTTTTCGCTCCCGTTAAAACAGCCAGGTTAGGCTGGCGGAGGGGCACGAAGATGGGGGTGTGGTGGAGGCGCCCGTCCTCCTGCCTTGAAGCAGCCGTAGACAGGCTCGCGCCGGCTGCGCAATCTTAACAACCTTTCCCTGGAAAACCAGCTGTTTCCCCCGACCTGATTCCTGCGTGCGTTGCATCAAACTAAGGCTAGGGATCCGACGGATTCCCACCTTGGACAAACAACAGCAATTGTTATTGTTGTTGTTATTATTATTATCATTATTTATCTCGAATGTCATCTTTCCTTGATCCCAACGACCAGGTGTCTCGTTTTAGCCGTCCGCTCATACCCCACCCCACCCCGCCTTCCCAAGCCGCTTGATGCTGGTAAGCACAGGAAGAATGGGGAGAAAACTTAAAACTAGCTACCGTATGGCGATGGCAGGCTGGAATCCCCTCTCCAAGGGATCCCCGTGCAGAAAATGCGGGGAGCAGCAGCGAAGCCCCGGGGCTTCGCTGCTCCATCCGCTGGACTGTGGGGCTTGGAAGGGGGTGGGAAGAGCGGCAGGGCTAGCGGTGGCCGGCGATGGCAGGCTGGTTCGCCTCCTCCTCCTCCAACAGGCAACAGCACTGCCGGATCCAGTTGTAGACTCGAGTATAAGCCGAGGCGGCTTTTTTCAGCCCAAAAAGTGGGCTGAAAAACTCGGCTTATACTCGAGTATATACGGTACTAAGAAGATTTTCATGGCAAAGAAATCAAGGGTGTGCTCTGTAATTTTAAAGACCAATCCACAATCTTTTTTATCCATACCATTTTAGTATAGATACAGCTGATTTACTACTCATATGCCTGACAAACTTTATTAAATTGACTTCAGCTTTAGAGTGGAATAGGACCACGTGATGGATCCATCTTTTCCTGCCACAATGGTATGGAAATAATCTTTTCTCTATTATGTTTTTCATTTCAGTGAACTTATTCCTTTGGGTTATTTCTGGCAGCAGCTGGGTGACCGTCTGTGCTCAAGAGCTAAGAAGGGTTAGTCCAGGTTAATACTTGGATGGGACATTGTATGGCTTTAGATAGGCGAGAAACTTGAAATAACATTTTTAGAGGTGCAGAAAACCCATTTCCCTTCTGGAGTCAGAAACAAAATGTCATATTATATATGAACCTTTTGTTCATTATTCCTTATGTGTTGAAAAGTTATATTTCTAAATTAAACATGCAGAATGTCAACTGCTCCATAAAAGGTTTTCTCTATCTTTTCAACTATAATCTCTCTCTGTTGAAGGTGCAGTAGGGCAAATATGTCTTGCATCGGTATCAGGGTTGGGATTGAAAATTTTTAGCAACTGACCAATTGCTGGATGGGAATGGCCATGGGGGGTATGGCCTCCTCAGCCTCCTCACAAAAGGTTTTTGCCCTACCCAGGCACTGGAAGTTTTTCCTGTGCCTGTTTTTGAACTTCCAGTAGACCCATTTTTCGCCCTCCCAGAGCCCTGTACTTACCTGTCATGATGAATGGGACTTGTGGAGACTCCTGGGAGGGGCGGAAAAGGGTGGGCGGGGCCAGCCAGTCCTTGAAACAACCAATTTGGTGAACCAGATGCAAAATTAGCACCCAGTTTGCCCAAAATGGTGCGAACCAGCTGAGTTCCTGGTTCCCTGGTTCCCATCCTTAATCAGTATAGAACCTGATTGTGTTCAAATGATTTTTTGCCCAAGGCCAGTAGAGAAGATATTGGAAGTGGTTCACATTTAATTCTCTGCTATATCTTAGCCAAAATGGTAGTAACCAAATGCAAAAGTGGTGAGAGAACAAATATACCAGGAAAGTTTCCTGAAGCAAGATGAGGAAGTCACATTGAACTGCTACTGGTTTTCTATTCAGTGGTCTGATTTGCACTTCCTTCTTGTCCTGCAGATGAGCCATCTACCCTTTTGGAACAATGGGAATGGAGGACATTGTCCTCAGCCTAATCCTAGGCTGCTGAGAAGGTGGCCTCCACCCAGGGCTTCTTACTCTTTAGCAAAAAGTCCCCTATTTTCCAGTGCATATAGAGTGGTCCAGTCTGATTGCTGTGTTTTGCACAAAAGCTTCTGATTGTTTTATTTGATTGGTATGTGTTTTGGTGGGCACCTCCCCTGTCTTGGCTATCAATGGTCATTTGGTACATATATATTTTATGGGGTTCTGTGTTGAAATGATGAGATGTTGGCCATTAATATGTTGTAATATTGTAATTTCTTTTACCAGGTTCGGCAGAGGAAAGACAAAACACTGATTTTTTTAGTTGAGCAAAATTGATGAAACATCTGTCACGTTTCCCTTTCTAACCAAAGTGAATCTGTCCCCCTCCCCACCGCTCTGCCCATCATTGCTCAAAAGACTCACCCAAGCAAGGAAAAATAATTGGTATTTTCTTTCTTGAGTGGGCCAGAAAAAGAAGCAGGAGAAACCACTCCTTGGGGGAGCATGTTATCATTGTCCAGATGAAACACTCATCTGGCCAAAGCATAGAAATCTGGCAAGAATTCTTATGCCAGTTTATGCACAGGAAACAAGTAATGGAAGGTTGCAATCCTCAAAACCTCATTACATTAGCACAGCTACAATACAGTATATGTATATGAAACATACATGTACATGTTTATGAAACAAAGTTATAGTAAGAAACATCAGCCCTTTGAAATTTCCAAGTATATCTAATGCCAATGTGCCAATCTGAACTTCAAAAATACATGTTAACAAGATCGGGGAAATAAAAATACCCAAACAACAGAATTTATTTATTAACTGGAACCTTTTGAAACAAATAAAGTAGTCTTGGGCCCTTACACAGTGCAATTCAGTTATTTTCCCCCCTATGTTTTTATTTATATCAATGAGATGTGGATGAAGCATTAAGCTAGATACCAGCCCTGCCCTAGGCACAAAACCAGCTGGATGACCTTGGGCCAGTCATTCTTTCTCAGCCCTCGGAAGCAGGCAAGGGCAAGCCGCTATGGAAATTTTGCCAAGAAAACTGCAGGGAATCAGGTCATTATCTCTATGTCAGTGAAGGCTTCACCACATTTTTAAGGTATACACATTTGCCAATGTTTGAATTTCTTTATGATATTATTTGATATTGTCTATAAAATATGCAGGCCAAGTATTAGTAGGAGCAGATTCCTTACATAGTCTTGACACTTTCAACCCTAATCCTAGATCTCATTCTAGATCTCCAGGGAGGAAACACTGCATTTTGAAATATTTTTAGCTTGTGAGGTTTTCAAAAATACTGTCTGGTTCAGCAGTTGAAAGCTACAGCTTCCAGCTGGGCTAAAATTTCAATTAGGTGTTTTCTCATCCACAGAGAAAAGAACCATTTTGTCTTTGAAAGAAGGCTACTAAGAAAAGTCGTTAAAAGAAGAGAAGAGTCTTCAGACCCTCCTTTACTTCCAACGATGCTCAGAAAGGGGCATGAAGTGCCAGCATGCCCCAGTCAGGCTGCCATTCCACTTTCATGAGTCTCAAAAAGCAAACACAATAGAACAAACCCTCCACAAAGCATGAAATGGATCTCCTCAGTCTCCTGTGAAATGTGCTGGGTGCTCAAGAAAGTATATTGCAATTTCATTGTATTCCTTTCTCTCTCATGAGGAGGAAACACAATTATGTGAAACCATTTGTGCACTCCAGTACATTGAGAAAAGGGAAGTGGTTTCCATTATCACTCCATTTTCCTTCCTTCTTTCCTTCCTTCCTTCCTTCCTTCCTTTCCCTCCCTCTTTCTTTCTTTCTTTCTTTCTTTCTTTCTTTCTTTCTTTCTTTCTATCTATCTATCAGTTGAGTATCTAATTTTTGGAACAATCTTTTATTAAAATCCAAGACTTTATTTATAAAAAACTGAATATGAAAAACCCAAATCCATCCTATCTTTCCCCCCCTATCCCCCCCCTCACGCACAGCCATTTGCCATTTAATCTCTAGGAAGTACGGTAAGTCTTTCAAAATATATTAGGAGTTTGAAAGAACTCTTAAAAACTAAGAAAAGTCAGGAAAATCTCAAACCAAGAAGACTCCTTAAATGTGTTCCAGGGTCTTAGAATTAGAAGCTGTAAGCAGGGTGAACTGAAGAGACTTACATGGTAACACACTCTACAAAGGGCAACATATTTTGACGTGTCCATCTGCCTAAGCTGTAAGCATTAGAGCTCATACTGTAGGCTTATTCCTCCCTTCCCTGCATCCCACCTCCAAATCATGGGAATGCTAAGAATCTTAATGTTATATATGCAAAGATCTAAGTCTAGGCAATTGGACCCCTAGAGCTTTTCAGAAGTATAACTTATATGAGTGTGCACATCTCCTATGAAAATGTCCTGCATCTCCCTGTAGGTCAGATCTGGACTTCATGTTTAGACAACATGGGGAGAAGGATATGTAGGGCAATGATCTGGACATCTAATGGGCAGGAGGAATCACTCTGAGAATAGGAGGGCTGCAATGAAGATAATGGCTAGATAAAAGAAATTTGAGTTTGGGCCAAATTGGTAACCCAAAGTAAGCACCTCAGAGAGACCTTTGCTAGTTCTCATAAACATAAAGGAAGAGAAGCACATTCAGACTTATAAGATTATATTACTATAACCTTATAATAAAGGTAGCATAGCATGTGTGGTTCTTCCTATTCCTGGAGTTCTGTCAACACCTAAAGCAGGTTCTAAGTGTTAATAAAATATTTGGAAAATTATCTCTCTGTCTTCTCCATAAATATTTCCATATATTCCCAAGGCATATTATATTTGGCAAGGATAGGAACCTGAACCAGAAGTCATTGTAAGCAATATCAGAATAAAAGCAAAGTGGTTTTCATCATGTGAAACCCCTATGCCTCCACCTCAAAAATAATACTTTTTGACAGACTCAACAAGAAATTTCCATTTGGAATGTCTTTTTAGTAATATCAGTGGGCTGTAGGCCATCCTGGGCCAACAACTGTTATTGCTCAAGCTTCACAAAATTAGGGTTAGACTAAATTGGCTCAGGAGTTCCACTTTCAATAACTTGGGATTGACAAACTCTTTACTGATTCTGTGAAGAGCAAAATTCTCATTGTCCTTATAAAGATAATGCTGAGGGGAGCATCCAGTGATGGGATTCAGCCAGTTTGCACCTATTTGAGAAATTTTAAATGTTAACTTTCTAAGCAGTTTGGAGAACTGGTTGTTGGAAGAAATCTCATTTTATTTTTTCCCCACTTTACAGGGCTAATCCTGTAAGGAAGGCAGGAAGGAAACATTCTGGTGTTGTTTCTAGTCTAATCTTTATTGCCCTGATTACAGAAATTGTCTCTCCGGTTAACCCTTATTACATTGTAACCGCTAAGGCAAAGCGCCCATCGACCTGAGTGATGTTGAGTTGGCCACACCCACCCAGCCATATGACCACTGAGCCACACCTACCCAGATGGTCATTAGGGCAGAGAACTGGTTAAAGTATTTGAATCCCACCACTGGGAGCATCTTTTTCTGTTTTTTGCTTTTAGCATGAGACATATTTTTGTAAACCTAATAGACTCACCATAGAGGCATTCATAATGTCCACAATTGTGAAGAAGCTTTCATCTGGACAAGTTGACCAGTTAATCCTAGTGGTCTCTGTGCAGAAGTAAAATTTTACTTAACTGAATGTATGTGCTATCTATAACCTACCCCAGAATTCTCCAAAGTGGTCAATATTGATCCCCAGGTGACAACGGGACTACCCATTATTGTTAATTTTTTTTTGATGTAAATGTGTTTTTATTTTCCATTTTCATTTTCGTACAGTCACATATATACTGTGCATAACCGGGGCCATATAACATTAAACAATAAACACAGCCATTCCTCTTGTCAACAATACCCCCCAAAATACAAACCCAATGTACCACTTCGACCCTCCATACACCCTTTCTTTCGCCCCCCTCCAACTTTCCATCTTCCCTCCATCCTTCCCCTCTATCCTACTTCCCCTCCCCCTCTACCACTCCTCTCTCCTGATACACTCCTTCCCTTCCTTCTCCCCCTCCCTCCAGTCCTCTCTCCCACCCTCTCTACCCCTCTTTCTTCTATCCCTCTACTCCTCCCTTCGGTGTATTTCTACTATCTATTAATATATTCAGCTTGTCCTATTTTTACAGTGGAATTAAAGAGCAACAGTATGCAAGTGCAGTCACATTACCTTAAAATCTAACACATACTATGTATCCCCCCTCCCCCCTCCCCCTAACACCCCACCTCCCTTCCCCCCCGACTTCCCAGAGCCCATAAACGGTATAGATTTTTAACAAACACAGTCTAAAATATATTAAGACAAAGGAAATTTAAAAAAAAAGAAGTTAATAAGTTAAGAAGTTGGGACTACCCATTATTTTTGTTGTTGTTATTATTATTCACAGTGCTATAGGTTAAAATAGTATTTATTAAATTATTTTCATAGACTAAATGTTTAGGGTTGATGAACAACCTGAAAGTACATGAAGGGACCAATAAATTGAAACCTTTTATCTAGATGGGAAGATAGATAGGGTAGGATGATTTGGCAAGATAGAAAGTAATCTTTTCGGGTTTTTTTTTTAAACACAGATCATGATCAATTCTGTCACAAGCATCAAGCTGACTGATAGAAAACAAAATGATGGAGTGTGTCCCATTAAATCTTTTGACTTATAGAATTATTATTATCAATGAAAAGGAAAGATGCTGGCTCCCCAGTAACTTAGCATCTGTTCTGGAGAAAAGTATGAGGGTTTAGATTAGAGCAATAACTGCAAGAGGGAAGAAAGAATGACCAATTTGCAAAAGTCTGTTCATGCAAAGTGGGATATTTTCCAATGGAAAATTATTGCATTTTGTTCTGTTTGGCTATCAATTCTTATGGAAGAAAAATGGTACAATATAGAAAAGCATACATTATTATGAATCCGTTCAAAAAAAGCTTTTGGTTTAGTTTTCGAAAACCAGATTTAGAAGGAAACATTTGAATGCTGAGCCAGAAATTTTAGAAAGATTCAAGAGACCTCCCCTCTTTGCGTTCTTAAGCAGTAGAATTTCAACGTAATTGAAATATGCTTTTGCTGAAAACTTGAGGGTTCTCAAGGAATGGGAGATCAAGAATATGAAGAATAGCAGAAATAACTTTTTTGTAACTTTGGCATGGCATCCAGGCCAGAGAAAACATAATGGAAAGTGGAAGGAAAGAGAAATTTGAAATAGGAGATATTTTCATAGATATTTCCATTAGTTCACTCAGTTCAGGAGGGTTCCTACCTCCTTGGATTTTGCCAGGAAAACTGGACTGTATTGGAAGGGATTGGGACAAAATAAACCAGAAATTATAGCAGGGGTGCCATTATTTATTTAACGAAGTAAGTCAATGGTAATATGAAAGTTCAGTGGAAGAAGTATTTGAAATTAGACACACTTAATGAAAGAATTATAGATGATCGGAAATATTATTGCTCTGCATTAATCTGTCAAAAATATCTTCTGTGGGAGAATTTGCTGGGGTAAAACATAGATCGCCTAATATCCATAATGGATTTGGCAGAGACTGCTATGTCTGAGCACTAAATTTTAGTTTATAGTAATCTGCTTTATGGAGTGGCAATAAAATTTGTCCCCCGGCTTGGTTTACAATTTTTTAAAAACTACATTCTGAAAGAAATAACAAACACAAAATGTATTCAGTTCTCAAAGTTATATGCTTCCCTTCATCTGCAGTTAATTTATGTGTAACAAAACATGCCTAGGCTGAAATTATAATCAAAATGGCATACTTTAATCTTAAAATAACAACAATGTCAGCAGCGAAAAGGACCAAAAAGCTGTGTTAGGAAGACTTCTAGGACAGAGCATATCCTAGCTTTGTTTTTTTTAAAATGGCATTGAAGATACTCCTGTCTCTCATTGCCAGCAAAACTATGCTAAAAAACCAATGTCACACCTAGAAAACAGCAGCTTCTGATGTCCTTGGGGGTTATGAGCTGGGTGTTCAGAGAAGATTTGGGAGAAAATCAAAGATTCAGCCTATTATCTGGGGCAATTGCTTCAGAAAGTCATATTTCATAGAGGTGGCAGCTAGTGTTCTTTCAAATAGTACTTTCCACTCAAACCATCTTTCAGGGAAGCAGGATTGAATCAAGGTTCTTCTTTCTTGGACACGAGGCTGCAACTTGTTTTCCACTTCCTTCCAAAGATCTAGAGAACCTATCTATCACCAAGTGGGAGAGGGCAACTTGGCAGCCATGGAGAGTCAACCACTGTTTGTAAAATTTCCATGGGGTGGGATTGGAATGCCTCTCTCACAGGGGTGAAATTCAGCAGGTTCTGACAGGTTCTGGAGAATCGGTAGTGGAAATTTTGAGTAGTTCAGAGAACTGGCAAATACCACCTCTGGCTGGCTCCAGAGTGGGCTGGGAATGGAGATTTTGTAGTATCCTTTCCCTGGAGTGAGGTGGGAACAGAGATTTTGTAGTATCCTTTCCCTGGAGTGAGGAAGGAATGGAGATTTTGCAGTATCCTTTCCCTGGAGTGAGGCGGAAATGGAGATTTTGCAGTATCCTTTCCCTGGAGTGAGGAAGGAATGGAGATTTTGCAGTATCCTTTCCCTGGAGTGAGGTGGAAATGGAGATTTTGCAGTATCCTTCCCCTGAAGTGAGGTGGGAACAGAGATTTTGCAGTATCCTTTCCCTGGAGTGGGATGGGAATGGAAATTTTGCAGAATCCTTTCCCTGGAGTGAGGTGAGAATGGAGATTTTACAGTATCCTTTCCCTGGAGTGAGGTAGGAACGGAGGTTTTGCAGTATCCTTCCCCTGCCAGGCCCACCAAGCCACGCCCACAGAACCGGTAGTAAAAAAATGAATTTCACCAGTGCTCTCTTGCCTTCTATTCTGTGCCAGGTGACTGGAACTGCAACATGTGCTTAGTGAATGCCATTGTGTTCCTCCTCCAAGTTATATTCACATGGAAACTTTCGAAAATGTATGCAAGGACTTGACCCTTAACATCGCTGGCTGCATCCTTCACTCTCTGGGCATCTGGCTATTGTTGCGTGCTTAGCATCCATACAAGATGTTTCCTTTGCCTGGTATGTTCTGAGACCATGGTCAAGGCTTAGAAAGCTCTGATTGTTAGTGACAAAGAGTGAACCGTGCATGCTGATTGACAGCATATGTCTGGAAATGAAGTTGTGCTGAGTGCCAAGGGAAAGAGACTGGAAAAGGGGAAAGCCTTTATTTTTCTCTAGAAATGGAAAATATGCACGAGATATACATTTTATGGGGCCATTGAAAATATTCTTTGTCATGGAATGTTAATCATATATGCTCACATGCCATGCCAACCCGCTTTTCTACTTCAAATCTTTTCGCAAGTCTAATTATTTCCAGTCACTTTCCATGACTAATGTTCCCACCTAACCCCCATTTCAAAAGCATTTAAACCACCCATTATATCTAAAGGCCGAAGTGAAAATCTAACTAATAAAACTAACGCAATATGAAAAGCAGGCTTTCCCTGCTTTTTCTCCCCCCCCTTGAATATGACTTTTGCAATATACAGTATATACCCCAAAGTAGCTTAACCCCTCCTCCCCTTGTACTTTTTTTTGGGGGGGGGGGCGCTTGCTGTTTGATTGGAATGAATAGTACAGTATAGTCATGTGGAACATAGGGAAAAAATCCATGCTTTTGTTGATGTCCATCTATTCTTCTTTCCAGTTTGTTAGATCATTTAAGTGGTAGCCTGGCCCAGGAAAGGAACAAAATAAAATTATTCTATGAATAGTCTGGTAAGGATGACTGAAGCTAGAATATGGTATTGGACTTGGGTACTTGAGAGACCGCCTGCTGCCAATTACCTCCCAAAGACCCGTTAGATCACACAGGGTCGGCCTCCTCCGGGTTCTGTCCACCAGCCAATGCCACCTGGTTACTACCCGGGGGAGGGCCTTCTCTGTGGCAGCTCTGGTCCTTTGGAACAAACTCCCCGTGGAGATTCGGACCCTCACCTCTCTCCAGGCCTTCCGGAAAGCCATCAAAACCTGGCTGTGCCGGCAGGCCTGGGGTTGATGAGTTCCCCTCTCTTCTCGACTTGTATGGTTGTATGATTCTTGTTTATTTTAATCACATGTATTGTGTTTTATGTTCCCTTTTTTCCCCCTTTGAGTTGTTTGCCGCCCTGAGTCCCTCCCGGAGAAGGGCGGCATACAAATAAACTAAATCTTAATCTTAATCTTAATAGAACTATTATAGTGCAGAGCTGGAATGGGCAAACTCTTTGCATCCTTTCAGACCCATTTCTTAGTTTTAGGAGCCTTAGCAAATTGCACAGTTGAAACTCGTTGGTAATTCTGTCAGTGGTGGGATTCAAATAATTTAACAACTGGTTCTCTGCCCTAATGTCCAGCTGGGTAGGCATGGCTTGGTGGTCATGCGACTGGGTGGACGTGGCCACCTCAACGTCACCCATGTCGATGGGCGCTTTGCCGTAGCTGTTACAGTGTGATAAGGGTTAACTGAAGAGGCAGTTTCTGTAAGCAGGACAATAAAGATGAGGCTAGAAACAACACCAGAATGATTCCTTTCTGCCTTCCTTACAGGATTAGCCCTGTAAAGTGGGAAAAAACAAAATGGGATTTCTTCCAACAACCGGTTCTCCGAGCTGCTTAGAAAGTTAACAACCGGGATATACATTAGGCTAGACATGAAGTGTTAGTTCTCAATGCAATGTGACTTCACATGTATACTGTTTTTCTCTAAAAAAAATTTAAAAATAGGATAAGCCAAATACATTTACATATAGTGGAAATACACCGAGGGGAGGAGGAGTAGGAAAGAAGAAAGATGGGTAGAGAGGGATGGGAGAGTGGGTGGGGGGGGAAGGCGAAAGGGAAGGGGGGGGAGCGGATCTGGAGAGAGGAGTGGTAGAGGGGGAGGGGAAGTAGGGTAGAGGGGGATGATGGAGGGAAGATAGAAAGTTGGAGGGTGGTGGAAGAAAGAGGTGTATGGAGCATGGAAGAGGTATATTGGGCTTTTATTTTCTGGGGCATTGTCGACAAGAGGAATTGATGCAATTACTGTTTAATACTGTATGGGGTATACATGTGAGTGTATGAAAATGAAAATAAAATATACTAAAAGAGAAAAAAAATAGAAAAAAGATAAATATACAAACTTAACAACCGGTTCTCCCAAATAGGTGTGAACCGGCTGAATCCCACCACTGACTTCTGTAAAACAAAAGAAAATCCAGTAATTAAGTTTGCGATGCCTTTTCTACAAAAGAAATGAATATAGCAATAGCAATAGCAGTTAGATGTATATACCGCTCCATATTGCTTTACAGCACTCTGAGTGGTGTACAATCTAAGCATATTGCCCCTTAACAATCTAGGTCCTCATTTTATTAACCTCCAAGGATGGAAAGCTGAATCAACCTTGAGCCACTCAGGATCAAACCCCTGACAGTGGGCAGAGTATGCCTGAAATACTGCATTCTGACCACTGTGTCACCATGCCTAAATGGGCTAAAAGCACTCCTTCTACCACCTCTTGGGATGTCACTGGACTGGTTGTAGTTCCTGATGGCAAAATTTAGTGTTAGTAGCTGCAATGTAAGGGTTTGTAGCAGAAAAAACAAAATGTTTCTGGAATGGAGAAACTTTCCTTTATGGCCACAAATCATTCTGAAAATGATGAAGCAAGTATCTGGGGAAAGAGGTGATGGCATCTTGGGAATGTCACAAATTAAATCTGTGGCAAGAATAAATCTTATAGAGACTTAATAAAAAACTTTCTGAATACTAGATACAAATAAATTGGAATAGGATTGAAGAAGGAAACTGCTCTGAGGTTGATTTAGTAATCACCAAAAGGTGGGAAAAATTAATAGAGCCAACCAATTTAATTTAGCTGCTTTTATCCAAAATATATAATAAAAAAACTGGGGGAAGGGGGAAATCGGAAAATGTGTGAATAAGAAATGAGTTCTAAGTGTGAAATCATTCAGGGCTGTTGGCAGTTGGCCAATATACCACATATGGCTATGACTAATGTCAAGATGCGAGGATGACTGTCTCAAGAGAACCTCTGTGTGGTGCCTTGAGCATTTTTTCAGCAAATGTTTAAATCAAGCACCTCTGGGAAGATGATTGTGAAATAAAGGGACTCCTTGCTTTCAAGAGCAAAGTGGTTTTGCAAGTATGTAAGAAAATTAAGGCAGAGACGCAGTGGCTCAGTGTCTAAGATGCTGAGCTTGTCAATCAGAAAGGGCGGGAGTTTGGTGGTTTGAATCCCTAGTGCCACATAACGGAGTGAGCTCCCGTTACTTGTCCCAGTTTCTTCCAACCTAGCAGTTTGAGAGCATGTAAAAATGCAAGTAGAAAAATAGGGACCACTATGGTGGGAAGCGTTCTGTGCGCCTTTGGCATTTATTCATGCTGGCCACATGACCACGGAGATGTCTTCAGACAGTGCTGGCTCTTCAGCTTTGAAACGTAGATGAGCACCGCCCACTAGAGACTGGAACGACTAGCACATATGTGCGAGGGGAACCTTTACCTTTAAGGAAATCAAGAATGGCGGCAGGCATGTTCTTCACACTGGAAAGTAGAAGATAAGTCTTCTTCTCCAGCTTCTAAGTTTTAAGATCAGGCTGAAGAATCCCTGATCATGAATGCTGTGCAGTTCTAAAAATTCTATCAAGAACAGCTAAGGTGACACTTTCTTCCATCTGGCTCCAGGTCCAAAGAAGATATGTGTCAATAAATAGCAATAGCAATAGCAGTTAGACTTATATACCGCTTCATAGGGCTTTCAACCCACTCTAAGTGGTTTACAGAGTCAGAATATCGCCCCCACAATCTGGGTCCTCATTTTACCCACCTCAGAAGGATGGAAGGCTGAGTCAACCCTGAGCCGGTGAGATTTGAACCGCTGAACTGCTGAACTAGCAGTCAGCTGAAGTGGCCTGCAGTACTGCACTCTACCCACTGTGCCACCTTGGCTCTAAAAAGGGAGTTGTCAGAAGTGGGATGTCAAGCAACAAATCCAACATGTACTTACCATTCCCTTTTTACCATATCCAGAGCACCAAAAGCATGGATAGATGTTTCATAACAACAAAAAAATATATAGTTTCGATGTGATTACAGGTTTTTACATAGCTACTGTTATAATTATACAGCATCATCATATCTTATATGGTATGTGCTCCGAAATGCAGGGACTTGGAGATCTCAAGCTAGATGCTGAAAGTGGCACTTGATCAACATTTTATTTCTGCATTAATGGAAGTAAATCACAGGTTACTTGAATTTTTAAGTGAAGTATGGTAATACATAGTTGTATCTTTAATGTATCCAAAGTTTCTCAACTAAATACTTCTTATTGTGTCAGTTAAAAAAATGGGACATCCTCATTTCTATGCCTTGTAAAAGATTTCTACTGAGAAAAAAAGTAGATGGTGAAACATATTTTTGTTCTATTTAAGGTTTCAAGTTAATTAGATATCATCTACAGAAAACCTTTCTTGTGTGTTTGGGTTTTTTAACATTTTTATTTTAAGAAAATAAAATCTTTAGAGCCTGATAATAATAGGAAAAGGTTACATTTGTCCCCAAGAATAAAATAAATATAGAACTCTGCATCAAAGCAAACTCTTCATTTTCTCAGCTTCCTTTTGGTTAAGCACAGTCCAAAGATAACATAGATTGGACTATAAATACAAGATTGGCCAAGGGAGTGCCCTGGCCTGTGATTTAAGCAAAAATAGCAGGATATTTAGAGAATCTTTGGTGATAGCTGTTCACGACTCTAAAATTTTGCAAAATGGAGTATTTTATCCTACAGAACTGTTTTAATGATTAGAGCAGTTTATTTTTGTTTAAATATTTAAATAATTGTATCTGTCTACTGTAACATGCTCTACATGGGGCTGCCCCTGAAGAGTGTTCGGAGACTACAACTGGTCCAGAATGCAACCGCGCGAGCAATACTGGGTGTACCTAGGTACACCCATGTTACACCTATCCTCCGTGAGCTGCACTGGCTTCCCATCGGTCTCTGGACACACTTCAAGGTGCTGGTTATTACCTATAAAGCCCTACATGGCCTAGGACCTGGATATCTCTGTGACCGCCTCCTGAAACATACCTCCCAGCGTCCAATAAGATCGCACAGGGCGGGCCTTCTCTGGGTACCATCAGCCACACAATGCCGTCTGGCGGTTCCCCAGGGGAGAGCCTTCTCTGTTGCTGCCCCGGCCCTCTGGAACGAGCTACCCCCTGAGATGCGGACCCTCCCCACTCTCCTGGCATTCCGCAAGTCTGTTAAGACCTGGCTGTTTTGGCAGGCCTGGGGCTGTTGAGCTTGATTGAACTTCAGCCCCATTATATCTGAGTGCATGTTGTGTTTTTCTGTTTTAAACTGTATTGTTTTGTGTTTTTAATCTTTTTAATCTTTTAATTGCTTTTATGTAAGCCGCACGGAGTCCTCTGGGATTGGGCGGCATACAAATCTATTAAAATTACAAAAATTACAAATTCTTGGAGCAAAATATTAGAATAAGAAAAGTGAAATATATATAAATGAGCCAGTATTATAATGTCAAGGAAGATCGTGTTTTCATAGATTATCTGATTCACCAAAGTTCGAGCCCAGTGTTGAATAATTAATTGATCTTTTTTATTATCTTATCTTATCACATAGCACTATGTAATAATGGGAATTTAGGAACTCCTCAAGGTTGCATAGCATCAGTGGTGGGTTCCGGATCCCGTTGCAACCAGTATTGTTGCAATAGGGCCTGGCATGCACCACATGAATGCATGCAGCATGCATGCACACGTCCTTACCTCTTTTTACGCCTCTGGGACACTCCAGCTGCTTGGCGGAGCATCACGCAGGCACCGTGTGCTCCGTGTGCATGCACGGAAGCCCCAAATAGCTCAAATACAGATAAGGAGCTTGGACGGGCGGGCCCTCCAGAGAACCATACCAGAATGCCTCTGGGCAGGCACCAGTACGCCCGTACTGAGGCGTACCGCCTACAACCCATCACTGCATGACATTCATATAGGAAATGTTACTTTGCTCTCTCATTCAGATAGTTGACCAGTATATGAAGAGAATGAGTCGCCCTGAGTCTCTCGGGAATAGGGCGGCATACAAATTGAATAAATCCAATCCAATCCTATGTAGGCTCTGCTTTATATAATCTTATTATAGATGAGTAAGCAAATTTCTTTGCTTTCTTTACTGTTATGTTATTTTACAAATGTATAAACTAGCCATTCACAAATGTCTCTGGATGGCTAACAAAATTATAAGCAACAATATTAGCATCAGAGCTATGACTAAATTCTACAGACGTTCATTTATGGCACCATGTAACTCTACTATCAGAAATAAGATTGTCATTCCACGTTTACTGAAAATCAGATATTAAGGTTTCTTTTCTACAATTTTGTTCTAAACCCCTTTTGAATGTTGTGTAAAATTTTAAATATTCTTCTATGTTCTCTCTAGAATGCTAGAAGACAGCTGGTGGATCTTGGAACCACAAAGAGAGGTCAAAGAGCTTAGTGGAACCTCAATTAAGTCTTCGTACAAATCTGTCATTTAATCTGTTTTGATCTTCGTCTCAACTAGGTTTCACATTGTCCTCAAGTTAAATAGAAGGCGACTTTATTGGTAATCCTTTAGCAAACATTCTATCTGGCATTTGTGGTGAAATAGCTGGTCAAAAGATTCACTTTGTCTCTGCTTATATACTCTGTCTTTTATCCTTCTGCCAGTTAAAGAAATCCACTGTTGGACTTGTTTGTTAAATGGATATATATTTATATTAGTAGAGACACAAAAGTTATATTGAAATCATCTATAAGCACATTTTAAATTTATATAAGATCTCTCTCTCTTTGTGTCTCTCTGTGTCTCTCTGTGTCTCTCTCTCTCCCTAAGACATCATAATCACCAAAATAAATTTGGCTTTTCTCAGAGGAAAGCTTGCATCAAAATCATTAGGCAGAAAGATACATCATTTGCCGGATAGTTGTATGAAATATGGAAATACTCCTTGGGTGATTTTGCCAAACAGTCAACAAGATGTTTAACTATCTGATCTTGTACATTTAAAAAACAGCTGGTACACCTGCTCAGGCTAGAATAATGTGAGGAAATCTTTCCACATAATGTGAAAGCACAGCATGTTGACATATGGTCTAATCCTATTTGGTGCCATTCTGAGAAATAAGCATGTGGGATTAGGAATTTGAAGCAGAAAATCATAAACAACTTACGGCATTGCAAGATGATTCACCGTGTAAGGGGTAAATGAGTGCTACTTTATTAGCACAGCCATGATTATCAATGATGTTCTACAGATGGCAGGTCCACAGAGAATAGGCTAAGAGCTCATAAAGAGTGTTAAAATGTGGTAAGCGCATTGAGGAATATAGTTATTCCGGAAGAAATATTTAGAGGTTCCTTTGCTTGTCCTTAATTCATTACATCGTAGTTTTATCCACTGCTTTTTTATAAAGCTTGTAAAACCATGGAAAATTGTGCTAATGTTACAGTGGTGTAATTTTTTAGAACCTATTCTGTAGGTGTGGCCTGTTTTGTGGGAGTGGCTTGGCGGTCATGTGATGGGGTGGGAGTGGCTTGGCAGTTATGTGAACAGGTGGGAGTGGCCAACTTGTTAAAATGAGGTGAAACTCACTTAACGCTCTTGCTTAGCAACCAAAATGTTGATTCAGAAACTCTGGCATTTGAAGCATGTAAGTTTTAAAGCTGTCAAGTTACAACACCCTTGCACCCCTAACCCTTTAGAAAAAGACCCCAGGGGGTGTTCAAACTTGATAGCTTTAAGACTTGTGGACTTCAACTTCCACAATTCCTCCTCTAGTCATATTGGCTGAGGAACTCTTGGCATTTGAAGTGTGCAGGACTTAAATCTGTCAAGTTAGGGTTAGGGTTAGGGTCCTGCGGTCACCTCTTCAATCTCCCATCCGGGTACACAGTGGTCCTCCTGGAGGGGCAGCCAAGGGGCACTTTTCCCAACCCCCCGAATAGCGTGTAGGCTGAAGAAAGTGAGAGGGGAGAGTGGAACTGCTCTTTTTCCCCACTTCTTGGCCCGAAACAAAGTGGCGGTGAGGAAGGAGTCTCTGGTGGCTGCAGTGCAGTAGCAGCAGAAGCGGCTGTGGCTGCTGAAACACAATCCTGGGCAGTCAGTTCCAGGCTTCGGGCAGGAAGTCCAGTTGTGGACTTCAACTCCCAGAATTCCTCCTTCCCTTGCTCAGCTGCTATCGATGTGATGCCGCCAGGACAAGCAAGGTCTTGGGAGGGATTTTCCCATCCCCTCCAGATAGCCCATGCTGAAAGAGAGGGGGTGGTGGGCTGGTTTAAATGTGGGCGAGTGGACGGTTTAATGGCCCCCTTCTTTACTCATTTGGGCAGATGGAAAAAGAAAGGAGGCATGCGATAGCCAAGGGCGAAGGTGCTCCCCTTCACCCTTGGTGGCGGGGGTGCTTTAATCACACCCCTTTCTTTCTCCGCCTGCCCGAACAAGTGAAGGATGTGCTGGCGGCCGGCCCCAAACCACCTGCTTGCCTGCATTCAAACCAGCCCGCCCCCTCCGCTCTCCCGGCATGGGCTCTCTGGAGGGAGGGGGAAGGTTCTTTCCTTTCCTCCTGCGACTGGCAAAACAGATATTTTTACAGCGGCGACTGAAGCACAATCCCAGGCAATCAGTTCCGGCTCTCCCTTCCCCAAGTATATCCTGTTGCTGCTGGAGCCACTTTGTTGAATCCAGCACAGTAGTGTGGCTCTTGCCATTGCTGAGAGCTTCGCTGGCAGCCACTTCTTGCCATCGCTGCTGCACCAGATTCAGCAAAGATAGTTGCTGAATCTATTGACCCCTGCCTTTCTGCTGCCTCCAGTCCAGCTCAGCACAATCTCCCCACCACCCCACCAACCTGGGGACACTCCCGGCTGCAGTTGGCATTCTCCTAGCGATCTTTCCTTGCTGCAACCCCATGAGTGTTACATGGTGGCAGCACGTGGGCTGCTGACTGACCCAGGGCCTGCCCTGACACCCAGAGAGGAAGGTTTGGCAGGAGAAAGCCAACTGCTGCCAACCACGGGGCACAAAGGAGCATCCACCCAGCAGCTGCTGCATCCCATTGTAGGCACCCAGGTTGCCTCGATGTCCTGCCTCCCTGCCGCTTCCAGCCCTGCACAATCTCCCTGCCAACCCACTGACCTCGGAACACTCTGATGGACAGCCTCTCTTTCGTGCTGTTGCTGGTTGCAGCCATGGCCAGGCAGGTGCTGCCCCCCCCCCACGAGCTGTCACATGGCAGTGGCGTGTGGGCTGCTGACTGTCCCAGGGCCCGCCCAGTTGCTTCTGGAGGAGGCAGGCAGATGGCCAGCATTCCCCCCCACCTCCCTGGCTGCCTGCAGCCTCGGACCCTCGGCTGGGCGGGCAAAGGAAGCTGGTGGGCAGGGCAAGCATTGTGTGGATGGACAGGGTGAGCAAGCGGTGATTGGGCGGGTGGAGGAAGCGAGCAGGAGGGCAGGCCAGGAGAGAAAGCGTTCTGGTATGGGATCTCCAGAAGGTCAGGTACGGGAAGATATGCTAAACTTCACCAACCGGTTTACCTGTCCTGGTGCGTACCCATTGAACCTACCCCTATAACATTAGCTCATGAGGCCATACTCTTGATTTTTCCAGGATATACTTCTAGGAATATGACAAAAGGTGTAAGTCTACTGGATTACTCTTACTTTTTCTAATTCTATAATTCTATCATCTTCCAATAAAAGGGCTTATTGTGGCCACCAGTGGCCAGCGGAGCTGGCAGCAGATTCGGACAGTGAGGAGGTTATGGAGAAACATGGGCCAGTCCTGGAGTCAGGGAAGGCTCTGACAAATGCGCTACGTCAAAGTCAGAGATGGGGCCAGGGCCATCTGAAAGTTATCAGCTGCCTTCAGAGTCAGACATCAGTGAGGCAGACAAATAGCTGGAGCTTGTTCCCAGTGTGCACATGCACAGAGTTGCCAGAAGGCAATAGCTAATGAACAAGGGTCACCTTGGGAGGAAGGCCACAGTTGGATGGTGAATGGCCTCTCCCATAGGGAATAAAAGAGGAGTGAAAGGGGAGGAGTGCTTGCAGGAGACAATTAGTTCATTCCTACATTCTTGTCAAGTATTGTGGCATTTGAAAGATATCTACCTGGCCACTCTGATAAAGGTCGGTAATTGTGAACTATCTTGAAAGACTGTGGGTCGGGTCTTTGCTGGAGAGGAATTCACTGTAAATTAAATAAAATGTGTTTATTGGGATGAGGACTCGGCTTTGTGCTGCTGGGGAAGCCTAGATCAGAACAGGACTGTCATTATTACTCATCTCCCAGTACAATTTCCAGAGGTAGCTGCCATGCTACCTGCTCATCCTCTAGTACCAGGGAACCATAGAAATCCACATTTTCACCTCTGCCCTTGCTCTGCTGCAACATTCTCTTTCAGTTTTCCAGATCATCTTTTCAGTTGGCCTTTCTCTCATTCTTCTCAGTTCATCTTCCCTGTTTGCTCAATCCACCCAGCCCTTCTTCACATAGCAATAGCAATAGCAGTTAGACTTATATACCACTTCATAGGGCTTTCAGCCCTCTCTAAGCGGTTTTACAGAGTCAGCATATCGCCCCCACAGTCTGGGTCCTCATTTCACCCACCTCGGAAGGATGGAAGGCTGAGTCAACCTTGAGCCGGTGAGATTAGAACCGCTGAACTGCAGATAACAGTCAGCTGAAGTGGCCTGCAGTCCTGCACCCTAACCACTGCACCACCTCGGCACATTTACCTTGACTTCTTTCAATCTTCCTCTTAGCTTCTTCCTGATTTTAAATCTCAATCTATTGATACATAACTCTAACGGTGTCTTCAAATATGCCACTACCTCTCCTACATGCCCAAATATAGCAGGGACGCGGCAGCTCAGTGGCTAAGACACTGAGCTTGCCAATCAGAATGGTCAGCAGTTTGCCGATTTGAATCCTTAGGGCCACGTAATAAAGTGAGCTCCTGTTACTTGACCCAGCTTCTGCCAACCTAGGAGTTTGAAAGCATGTAAAATGCAAGTAGAAAAAATAGGAAGCACCTTTGTTGGGAAGGTAACAGCGTTCTGGGTGCCTTTGGCATTTAGTCATGCCGGCAACATGACCATGGAGACATCTTCAGACAGCGCTGGCTCTTCGGCTTTGAAACGGAGATGAGCACTGCTCCTTAGAGTCAGGAACGACCAGCACATATGTGTGAAGGGAACTTTTACCTTTACCTTTAAGAGAGGCAGTGGGCTGCTTAGCCCACCATTGTGATGTTCTCTGCATCAGATAAACCAATCAACTGCAAACCTTTGGCCTTCAGCCTTGGGAAAACCCAATTGTTCGAAATATCAAATTAATTTAGCTCTTTCTTCTTCTATGAAATGTCACGGTGAACAGTTTTCCCAGCTTTCTGTAGAGAAAATATCATTTTAAATTTAGAAGCATCCTCCTTTGGGGTTAATGTGGAAGTCGAAAGAAGTGATGAAGGGTAATGCCTTTATACTTCAATTTGTTCAATGAGTGACACTTCCTCCACTAAAAAGAAGTGACTTTTTATTTAGCAATGATGGAGGGGACAAGTAAGCCCTTTGCTCTTTTATGTTTTGGCTTTTATCGCCTGATTATGTGTTTCTTTCATTTGCTTACACTGTGTGTTGAAACATGATAAAGTTAGTCTTTGGTGCTTCTTTTCCGACAACTAAACAGTAAATGGAAAATTCTTCCTGGCCAGGAGGAAAGGTTAGTGATCAAAGAATCAAATTATTCTCTATTAAACTAGGATCAGTTCCACAGCTAATTAATCTTTTCTCAATAGTGAGCAGTTCTGTTTGCTCAATTGCTGAAGTTTGCTCTGGGAATCATATTGGATTACTCTCTTATGTTCAATTTTAATTAACATTTGGAGGAAACGTGATAGCAATGGAAGAAAAAGCTGCTATTATAGGAACTACTAAGCTGTGTTTAGACTCAGTTAATATAGGTGGGTGGATAGCTAGATGCTGGAAGGAGACAAACACATTTGTCTTATCGTAAAAATGGGAGAGGAAAACAGATTTGTCCTTTGATTAAATATAGGCAAATTTAGGAACTCAAGTACTGTAGATTCACACAGTCACATTTATCTTTAAGGTAACTTAGCACCAGAGATGGGCTGCACATACTTTAACAACCGGTTCGCCAAAAATGTGAGAGCATGAGCATGCCTGCTTCATGTGCACACGCTATGCACGCACAACTTCCACGCTTGCATGCAACACTTAAAATAAGGCTTTTTCAATGGGGGTTGCTTTCTGCACACCTGTTAGGTCAGTCATGGTTAGTAGAACAGGAGAGATGCACAAATCACCTGGGCTGTGGGGCAGGGCGAGCGAGCTGGAAAGTGAGATATCTAGGACCAGATAGCGTCAGGGCGGGTGAACGAGGCTTACCAGTGCTCAGAACTACTGGTTCGGGCGAACTGGTCTTGCCACTGCTTAGCACATAGGTACAAAATCCTAGTCTTTTATTAGGCTCTTCCAGAATATGATTAGTGATAAACTTTGAGCCAAAATGTATCACTTTTTTTGGGTTCATTCTCATTAGTTTAGACAATTTTGTAGGAACTGAACAAATTCTTCAGATTTCATGACTTGAGGTGTTTTTTTTTGTCACAGCAGAAACCAATTGCATTTTCAGCTTACCAGTTGAAAAAGGAGAGGAGGCTTGTGGTTCTTTGTTGACCTGCTTCCCTGAATTTTCATTAGTGCCAGAACAACACAAAATGACACACCTGTTCTTCAATCCCATGATGCCTTCTTTAATGTTCAACTAAGCACAAAATCTGCTCTTTTAGGGGTGAACTTGAAGTTCCAAGAATTGTGCAGTATAAAATTCAAGTTATGTCATGTTCATGAGGAAAACAATGGCTGATCAACAATGTGAAAGGTCAAGTGAACTTCAGATCATGACTATTTTTTTATTCATAATAGCAATAGCAATAGCAATAGCAATAGCAATAGCAATAGCAATAGCAATAGCAGTTAGATTTATATACCACTTCACAGGGCTTTCAGCCCTCTCTAAGCGGTTTACAGAGTCAGCCTATTTCAACAATCCGGGTCCTCATTTTACCCATCTCGGAAGGATGGAAGGCTGAGTCAACTTTGAGCCGGTGAGATTTGAACAGCCGAACTGCAGAACTGCAGTCAGCTGAAGTAGCCTGCAGTGCTGCATTTAACCACTGCGCCACCTCGGCTCTATAATGACTTAGAAGACAAATGGCTCAGACTTCACTATAACTCTTTACAGAATGCTCATCTAGGTTTTCAAGATGGAGGAAAGGCCAACATTTCAGTAATAGATCCTCTTATTTGAGTATAATCAGTCTGAGATTTAGTTTGTGCATGCAGATTCAGATTTCAGCTTTAATTCCAGCTATGGCAGGATATGATCAGTATAACCTCCTTGAATTCTGCTCAGGGGGTTCGCCCAAAGCAGTAGTAAAAAATGCCGCCAGTTCGGGCGAACCAGTATTTCCGATGATCAGCTGGGGGACGATCATCAGCTGTGACACAATTTATATTAATTAGAATCATCGAATTTCTTGCTCTGTAGCTAATCTAAATCACATGGCATAGCAGATTCCTCCTCTCGCTGTTCTACTTACCTTTGCAGACTCGGAAGGCTTCAAAATGTTCCTTTTTTAGCACTGTGCGGGGAACTCATCAGGTGCGCATGCATGCACAAAGTGTGCGCTTGGTAGAAAACTCATCGAACTGGTAGCAGATTTCAGAAGATTACACTGCTGATTCTGCTGCCCTTCAGGGTGGAAAATACTGAGCTAGGCAGACCAAAATTCTGCCTAGAACTTTGAGTCAGGATTAAGCAGCTTTTTATGTCCCTATTTCATGAAACCTGGCATATTACACGAAGCTGTTAAAATTTAAAGAGAAGGTGATAATTCATTCTTAAAACTGTTGTACTTTAATTTCAGTTATGAATGATTACTGCATGCAACAAAGCTTACAAAGAAGTATGTGTGCTGCAAAGACATACACTAAGTGTGCAAATTATAATTACATCCTATATTAGCGTTGTCCTCCTATGCTTAAAAGCATAGTTTGAACTCTTAGAGGATGGATATTCTAAACTTCAGATGTGAAGAGTTTTTAATACATTGTAAGTCTATTTAGTTATACAAAATTATAGAATGTTCCAACTAAAGATCTTTTGGGGTGGTGGAAGTCTTCATTCTTGTGGAAGGTTGAAAAAGGAGTAGATAGGTTGCTTTTTGGACTGATACAATCTCTTCAGAGGTGGGTTCCTACCAGTTCGCACCTATTCGATAGAACTGGTTCGTCAAATCTACCGAACCGGTTAAAAGAGGTTCCACCAGTGGACCCGGAAAGCAGGCCACACCTACAGAAGAGGTTCCAAAATTTTTTGAAACCCACCACTGGTCCTTGGATATGATTATTCTACACTATCATGCTCATATTTATAAAACTCAGTGCCTCTGTGAAAGGTAAGGATGACTACTGCGTTTGTGGTGCAATCAGAACATTGCGTGTGTTGAAGTTGTTTTAACGCAAACCAAAGATGCCTTTTAAAAAACAAGTTTATATCATATTCTTATGCATGCCAGTGCTGTGTGTGAGGTAATTTAAGGTGGTTCTGACAAGTGTCGTCGGCATCTTCATATCCGGTCACATGGGTGCCAAGCCACTCCCATCCGGTCACATGGGCGGCAAGCCACTCCCACAAAGGAGGCCACACCCACAGAGTAGGTTTGAACAATTTTTGAAACCCACCACTGGATCTCTTCATCCATGAGCGGCATGGTGGCCTAGGTGTGCAGATGCTTGCCTCCTACTCAGAAGGTTGAGAGTTCAAACCTAGGCAGCAACAGATGTTACCCTATCAGGGCGCAAAAAAAACCTGCTGCAAACTCTGAATGGCATCAGGAAGGGTATCTGGCCAAGTAAATGTCCAGCTCCATCCAGATTCTACCCTGAATTAACAGATTACAGGGTTTTAAAAAGGCAGTTATATGATTTTTCCATCCCACCCATCCCCAATCCTAAGGTGAATGAAAAAAAAGAGTAAAACATGCATAGCATTCAAGTGATGCCTATGAATGAAGGGCTGTAGCAGCTTTACGCTGGCTAGTCCTGCCTTAGCAGGTGCCAAAAAGAGCCATAGAACTCATATTTGAGTAAGCTGGAAAGAAAAAGCCCCATCCAAGACAAGTATACCTCATTCTTTATTTATTATTTCTCTATGCTGGTCCACCTCTTTAGTCAACATATAATGGCCAAGTGTAATAAGGACAGTCTGCATTCTAATGCATTTACAGAGGACTGGCTGCCGATTCAACGCTACTATCAAGAGGAGACAAAAAGTTTGACTAGGACATAGTACCCCATTGAAAACAGTCAGAGTTAACTGGGCAGTGGGCATCCGTCTCATAGTCTTTCAGACAAATAACAGACAAGATACACCTTCTTATGATGCTGCATTTAGTGAGCTAAATCCATAAATGAATTCCAGCTGAATTGTCATGGTAAAAACAGTCTTTAGGCAGAGGTGGCCAACATTCAAAGTCCAAGAACCTACCATCAGATTTATGAATGTGATCAGGCTACTATTAAGTCCCATTTATTTCAATGGGAAAGAGACTCTTAACAGTCTTGTGGACCTTAATGGCCTTAAATATGGTAGTTTTTGGCTTGATAATGGTCTGAATCCAAAAAACATTCTTTCTTCCTAGATCTTTTCAGTTGATGCCTCTCCCATGTCTCTTTCCATCTCTTTCTTTTTTCTCTCCTGCAACTTCTCCTACCAGGAAGGATGCTGACTACATTAAAATAAATGTGTACCTAATAACCCAATAAAAAAAATCATTTTTTGAGCCAGTGGTTAGAATGGAGTACTGCAGGCTACTTCTACTGATCACCGGCTGGCTGCCAGCATTTTGGCAGATTGAATCTCACCAGGCTCAAGGTTGACTCAGCCGTCCATCCTTCCAAGGTGGGTAATATGAGGATCTTGTTTGTTGGGGGCAATAGGCTGACTTTGTAAACCACTTAAAGTGGGCTATAAAGCACTGTGAAGCAGTATATAAGTCTAAGTGCTTTTTTTTTAAATTTTTCTTTTACATTTTAAATCCGAATTTTGGTTTCAAATATTCTACACTTGCTGTATCTTGCTAGTGGATTATTCATATTATCCATTGTGTGAGCAGCACCTTCGAAGAATGTTCATCTATGTCATCTATGTTAATTTTGTCACTATAATTTATTAGAGATTTACATTTTTGTAATGTTTATTTATTTTTACACACACACACACACACACACACACACACACACACACAATCTAGGGATATTAATCTTTTGTCATGCACTTGTACTTAGCTTCATCAGTAGGAACACAAACTCAAAAAGCAGACAAGGCTTAAAATTCTTAGAAAAATAATTAAATATCTACTAAGGATTGTAAAACAGGCTATACAGGATATAGACTATTGGAAACAGAATTGAAAAGAGCTACCTAAGACACTGAGTCAAGAGTTTCTGCACCATAAAGAATCCATATTTAAGCATTTTTGACTGACCCAATAGCTTGAATAGTTGTTCCTGGCCTGTTTTCATATTTTCAAAGAGAACTTCATTGGCAATAAAAAAATCAAGATTTTTTGGGGTAAGAAAATATTAAATGTCTTCAGTTTGTTTTCTTGCTTAGTACAGCTTTGTCACAATCTCACTTACCCTAAGCAATCCCAGAAAAAGATGAACCAAAAGTAGTGACATAATTCCTGTTAGGTTTATTTAGGTTAGGTTTATTTAGCTTGTATGCCACCCTACTCCCGGGAGACTCAGAGCGGCTAACAATAAAAAGGGAAGGGGTACAAAAATAAAAACAACAATTAAAAATTCAGCAACAGTCGTAACATCGGATGGGGCTGGATAATTCAACAGCCCCAGGCCTGCCGGAACAGCCAGGTCTTAGCTGCTTTGGAATTATTGTTGGAAATTTCTACGATGGGCTTGAGAAGTACGCAGCATTTTCAACCCTGAAGACCATATCTGATGTTGGATTGTAGAAGGTCTAGCTCTCATTCATCACAGTATTGAGATTTGCAAAGATGTTACAAAGAATGATTTTAAAAGAACTTAAGTAAAATTATTTAATGCTATGGAAGAACCCTTTGTTCCCACTTCCCCGTTTACTCTTTTGGACGGTCCATTTGGTTTTCCACATACTCGAAGCTCCCTCTCAGAAATGCTTGAGGGAACCTTTGAAAGGTTGGTCGGGGGTGGGTGGGGGGAAAGAGGTAGTAGAATAATAGTTGATAGTATATGATTTTCGGCATAGAGTTTCACAATGCAAACATATCTGAATTAAGCTTCCGAAAACTATATACAGGAATTGGAAGATTTTTTTTAAAAAAAATTTGCATACTTCTTCTTAGTAATAAGTAATACACATTGGAAGTAACAAGTTTCTACATTCAGACAGACTATAAGTTCATATGCATGCACTTGGATTCTCACCTTGCAGATGTTGGAAACTGCCAATCATCCCGAATTAGATAGTCTAAATCAGTGGTTCCCAAACTTGGCAACTTTAAGACTTGTGGACTTCAACTCCCAGAATTCTCCAGCCAGCAGAGCTGGGAGTTGAAGTCCACAAGTCTTAAAGTTGCCAAGTTTGGGAATTGCTGGTCTAAATGAACATCATTGGCCCTGACTCTTACCAGTTCTTCATGGAAATGCCAGGAATTGAATCTGAGATCTTTGGCACCCAAAGACAATGTTCTAGTGCTGAGATATGCCCCAATTACTGCTGCTAACATCTACTCTCTTATGCCTCATGATTTTTAATTGTTATAAATGATGATTTTGTATGTTTGCCTGTTTTATAAATTAGTTGTATAGTGCCTACAGTCACTTTTTGTGAGAGGGATGGCTATATAAGTTAAACATGTATGACCTTCCCTCTCTAAAAGCTGTATTGCTGGAAACTGTGAGCTATTTAAACCATCTAATGTCGGATTGCTTAGAACATTTCAGAAAACCCAACAGCTTAATTTCACAGATGACTCAAATACCATTGATAGGTGCATAAGTAGGGAAATACTTAACCAAAAATCAAAGGGAGCACTTTTTCCAACTTTCCAATAAAATATTTCCAATTTTATTACTACAAGACCTCTTCTGATTTTTAGCTACGAGAGACGAACATGGGTTTTCTCTATAAAGTTTGTATAGCTGTTAGAAGCACTTCCTGTCATACTAAAGGCACATGGGTTGTAAGTATCTAATAAATACCATTTCTGCTTTCTCCAAAGGAAGAGTTATATTTGGTTTAAAAGCAGATCGTAGAAACGATCAGTTCTCCACACATGGTTAATATGTGATCCTAGGTTTGCTTTTATATCTCCCTCTATAAATCCCCTTTAATCCTCACATAAACGAAGCGGGGGGAGGGAGGGAAACCATCAGCAAAGAGTTTGATGCAACTCTAAATAATTGATTGGTAATCCCGAGCTATAAAGGAAGGAAATAGATGAGGACAAGGATGACAGCAGGGTGTGGGCGGAAGGTTGCAACAAGCACCTGTCCATAATAGGGTTTAAATCAATGCCGCACTCATCTCAACTCTCCTGGTTATGATACAACTTGGTAAATTAAATAATACTTGGTTGTTTTAGTAAGCAACCTTCAGCAACACAGAGAGCACTTATTAAACCCTATTCTGCGCTGAGTAGCTTCCTTCCAAATGTCAGCCAGGCCATTCTTTCAAAGGTTTCATATTAAGTCAGGTCTAAAGGAGGAAAGACATGTGTTCACATTGTCATTAATATTAGATTGGTACCACTGCCAATGGCAACAACAATACTTCCCTTCCGTGCAAATTAAATTCATCAAATGCTAGAACCACTCATGTTTATATATCTGATGTAATTCTGCCAATTACTTCCCATAGACCAATCAGATCGCACAGACTAGGTCTCCTCCGGATTCCATCTGCCAGCCAATGTCACCTGGCGACTTCCCGGGGGAGGGCTTTCTCTGTTGCAGCTCCAGCCCTCTGGAACGAGCTCCCCGTGGAGATCCGGACCCTTACTACTCTCCTGGCCTTCCGCAAAGCCACTAAGATCTGGCTGCTCCGGCAGGCTGGGGGGCTGTTGAAATAGCCAGCCCCACGGTAACTATGAATGTTGTGCATTTTAAATTGTTGTTTGTCTATTTGTCTATTTATCCCCTTCCCTTGTTTATTGTAAGCCGCCCGGAGTCCTTCGGGAGTGGGCGGCATACAAGACCAATAAAATACAAAATACAATAAATGATGTAGATTTAGCTGATCATATCTTCTTGATCTCATGCAGTGCTTTGCTAAATTTGCACTTTCATAAACACATTTTTAAATACTAAAACAAGAGCACTCCAACCTTAATTCTCTCGGTTGCTGAGTTCAGTTAAGCAAGTAAATGGCATACATGCAGTGGTAAATATCCAGACAAAGGTTATTTTCACCTTTGTTAATAAAAGGCCAAAGTCAAGGAAACGTGCCTGACATTTTTTGTAATTTAGCAATGAGCAGGTTGACCACCGTGCTCCTTTTTTTCTTTTTTGCAGCCAGGACTCATGTACCTCATAGAGCAAAATTTCAAATCTGGAACTGTGCGGTCGGACCTAAGCATAGTAAACAAAATTGTCTGCTACAACATCCTACCTGTCAATGACTACTTCAGCTTCAACCACAATAATACACGGGCAAACAATAGATACAAACTCAAGGTAAATCGCTCCAAACTTGACTGCAGAAAATACGACTTCAGCAACAGAGTGGTCAATACCTGGAATGCAAGGGAATATCTGGCTCCCTTGTTTCATCCTCAAACCCCACAGCATCAACCTTAAGCTGTCTACCATGGACCTCACCCCATTCCTAAGCGGTCCGTAAAGGTGGTGTGCATAAGTACACCAGCGTGCCTACCTTCCCCATTTACTTTTATTCATTTCCTTTGTTCATGCCCATGTTCATACCTGCTATCCTGTAAATGTTTGAGAAACTAATAAAATAAATAAATAAATTTAATTGAGTCTGTTTCGTGTACAAGATGAAAGGGGTTGTCCTTGAGTCCTTGAAAGTTATTCTTTCACTACTGTTTCTGACACAGTCTACATACCCACAAAAGCACCTGGAGCATGTTCTGGAGAAAAACATCCACCTTTTGGGTCAGGCTGTAAACTGGATGTGGAAAGTCAGCTAGAAGCATGTTGCTAATTTTTAACATATTGTGCAATTCTCCCTTCTGCCCTAAGATGCGTATAAACCCAAGTTGCTGAAATGGATTACCATTGGTTTAACTGATCATATCACCCTAAATTTTATATCTATTTCTCTGCCTGCTTATCTTTCTTCCCCAAATGTTTTAAGCGGTTGCATCAATAACGGTTTTATCAATACATGCATCATTACTGGATCTGAGCATGGTCCTCCAGCAACACATTAAATCATTATTTTTATGAACAGCTAGAGCATTGATAGAGCAAAAATATTCTCAAAAGAAAAGCATTACCATCTTCGCTTCCCTTTTCTCATTCAATACCACCAACATTGTTTTAGTAAGTCTCTCTCTCTCTCTTGATGGGACCAAATAGTTTCTCAATTGTACAATTGGTTTTTAAGAACAGTTAATATTCTATTATAATGCAAAATCTTCTAGGGATATGATTTTGGACACTGCATGGTATGGTGCTGCTGTGAGGATGTCCTGCTTGTTAACTTTCCATAGGCATTTGATTGGCAGCTCTGGAAATTGAATGCTTGAAACCAAATGCTTGACTTTGGACTGATCAGGGAAGGCCCTTCTCGCAAGTAGCTGTACAATTTATATTTATTTACATATTTCATATATATATATATATATATATATATATATATATATATATATATATATATATATATATATATGTAGGTCTCTAGTTGTTCGGGTTTTCTCCCGCGTAGAATTGGAGATGTCTTGGCGACGTTTCGACGAAGTCACATTCGTCATCTTCAGGCTGCTGCTGACTACTTCAGGTTTGGTGTTTCCAGGAGTAGTGGAATAATATATCTATATATATCTGTTGTATTTCTGCTGATAAATAAACAAAGGGAGACTAGTATAGATCTATTTCAAGCTATTTAGCTCTCATCAGCTAGCCATACCCTTACTGGGATTTGAAATACAACAAATGTAACAAAAAGGCAACAGTAAAAATATTGGGTTTCTGCCTGGATGGTCTCTTGTGACGAGCCGAAGGACAGAGAATGGAAGTAGTGATCTTCCTCCCATATTTGGGCATACCGGGGGTTGTAAAATCTAATATATATATATGTATGAATGAAGGAGGGCAAATTATCTCTTTGGGAAAGAGGGAAAATTATCTCTATCTCCATCTCTATCTCTATCTTTATCTCTGTCTCTGCCTGTCTATCTAAGTATTTGTATGTATCTATCTATCTATCTATCTATCTATCTATCTATCTATCTATCTATCTATCTATCTATCTATCATGTACATATATAATATATGCATTATAATGTGTATATAATGATTTTCATATTAGTACCCGTAATTTCATGATAAAATTATGGGCAAGGAGAGATAATCTGTAACTTAACCAACTTCTCATTTTAATTTTATTTTTGAAATTTTTTGCTAGACTTTTAATCAACAGATATGCTGTACTGCAAATCCCATCATGCTCATCCAGCCATGCTGCAGAGCACAAGATTGGAGAGAACCGATTAGCATATTTTACATCAAGCCTTGTTCTGATTTCCATCTTCATCAAACATTCATGATGAAAAATTGCTTTCTACAGTGTATCCATTAGCTACCAACACGGAGACTAATAAACAAAGCATGAGTGCTTTAGATAGCAAATTGAAATGAGTCACAAAATATACATAACATGCCTTTCCTGTTTCGTGCGTCACAAAGAGAATACTTTTTCCTTAACAACAAGCTTATGAAGATTGGAAGCGCAACCTTTTTTTTTTTTTTTTTTAAAAAAAGCTTGGTTAACAGGAGCTCAGTTAGCAATGCTAACTACCTTGTTTGCTTTCCAATGAATTATATCAGGAAAAAGTAATATGCGAAATGACCTTTATAGCCCAAGATATTTTTAAATCTACATTTAATACATATATATCTGCGGGTGTAGCAAAGCTCTGTAAATATGCGTATATGTAGTCATTTGATCTGCTAGCTCCGAGTACAAATTCAGCATCACATCAGAGGAAACTGTTTTGTAATGGACTCATTAACCTAAATGCCATGATCCTCGATAGAGAGTTAAGAAGGAAAGAACATCATGAATATCAGAATCAATTGAGTACATGCTTGAGTTTAGCCAATAAAATAAAACTATCCCTCTGATTAGGGAAAAAGATGCAATTTCCCTGGGCAGTCGATTTTTTTGGGGGGGGGGGGAATATAGTGAAAAAAAAAATCTGCCTATGGATATTTCCTCTTGAGCTTTCTTGCAGTCCCACGAGCAGGTTCAAAGTGAGGGTCAAAAGTCTTCTCAGCTTCAATGTTGAAATGTTATTGCAGGCATGCCAGGAGCAAACAAAAAAATTGTCTCAGTTTGGTCCTATTGAAAAGCAACTCAAAATTAATACTAGATGGAACGCTTCAAGCATCATTGCAACTTATTTGGAATCTTGAAGAAATCATTTACATTTGAAATCATATCATGCCTCCTTATTAAATAAATGCCAAATCACATGCTGTCAGCTTTATGAGGTAGTCAAGACAGAAAACATGCCCAGATGAACTAATTCTACATCATTCTAAGGTTACATTAACAGAATCTTGCAAATCTTGCAAAGTGTCCCCGGCCCCTGTTGCTTTTAACAAGAAACTAGAGAAGGTCAGTTCTGGGATGTTGGCCTCATCCACATTCCTTCTGAAGGCCAAACTGCCTCTTATTCACCCATTTCCTTGCCTTTAGTTCTGCCGCTTGTCTCCCAAACTCGTTCCCACATACCCTTACCCATGCAACTTCTCATTGTACATTTGGAAATGAAAATATAGGAATCCAAATTCAAACTTGTCAGATGGCTGCGTAGCTTTTGCTTGAACACATCTAATTAAGGGAAGGCCTGAGTAATAGGCTTCACAAATTACTTATAGAATGATTCTTTTAAAATCAATTGGGCATTGCCTTCCTATCAGTGGTTCCCAAACTTGGCAACTTTAAGACTTGTGGACTTCAACTCCCAGAATTCTCCAGCCAGCTCAGCTCTGCTGGCTGGAGAATTCTGGAAGTTGAAGTCCACAAGTCTTAAAGTTGCCAAGTTTGGGAACCACTGATTTAAATCTTTATGCACAGAGAGAAAACAGGTCTGGCCATTCTTCTATGCGTCATTGTGTCATTCTATTATTCCATATTCTGCAGTTGGAATTAATAGTTCTTGACCTTCCCCATGATGCCCTTATAACATCCCTGCTCAAGGCTTCCAGCCTCTGCAATACCTTTTCATAAGACGTGGTAATCTCCTTATCATTCTTGCTGACCTTATCTGAACTTGTTTCATTTTATCTTCTGAATCTTCATGTTGCCCTTTAGTAGCTCTGGTGATCTATGCACCTTACCCTATAAAATTGAGTTAGGTTAGGGTTTTTTTTTTTTAAAAAAAAATGTGTGTGTGAATTTGATAAGTCAACTTTTCTGGCAATATTTTCAGAAGCAGTTTGCCATTAGCTTCTTTCTAAATCTGAAGCAAGATGCTTAAATCATCCAGCAGGTTTCTCTGCCTAAGGCAGGATTATAACTTAGTCTCTGGGCTTCCAATCCAATGCCTTTATCCCACCTCACCAAACTGGCTCTCCTTAAAGTAATTGCCATGCATTAAATGAGGATGCTCAAGTGCCACCTGGTGAACATTTCAAATATCTAAACCCTATTAGAACTGAAATACATAACTGAGATCTTGAGTCACTTCAATTTCAATCAGATGCAAGCAGAAGTATCCTTCATCCTTCCTATAAGTATCTCTAGCATCACTAGAGTTCAGTTCTGTCTATTTAGAGCTGCAGCTTTAGTAAGCTGTCAACCTGCTTACCTGTATCTTTAATATGCAGAAACATGCTTCCTGTCACCGGAATTATTGATTTATAACATGTAGATGCTGCGCAGAGTAGTGTTTGTTCTTTTGCCTTTGCTTCATGTTAATTGTAGCAGAAACTGGGGTAAAGAGCATTTGCCTCATTTTATCACAGCAATGGCTAGGTATAGCCTCTTAATATTCAGCAAGGAACAGATGGAGGAGCCAAATATACTGATTAGTATCTTATGAGAAGAAGATCCATGTTTCTGCAGAAAGCCAAACAATGTCTCAATGTGCCATATGTCTAATGTCAATTTGGAAGACGTCAGGCGGTTTAAGAAAATGAACAGAACCTGGATTGTGATTTTAATAGTCACCGAGACAAAACAAAAAAAAACATACTTGTCACCTACTATTGGGTGAACTTTATTGACACAAAGGATGTTGCAATGGGTAGAATCCAACTCCTGTAGTTTCCATCCACCAATTGAAAATTGCCCATTTAATTGATGGAAACCTTAAATGAGTTAAAAAAAGAACCTCACACAAATTGAATTTAGCCCTTAATTCTAAACTTTCCAAGTTCTGCCAAACCTGTAGAAGATTTGTTCCATCATTTGGAATGATGGATTGTACGCAGTGCATAAAGCATCACTTCTTCCACTCGTTCTGCCTTAACAATAGCATCGGCAACGTTTACAGAAATCTGAGTTTTCCTTCACTGAGAATCATAGCTTGACTTCTTAAAACAACAGTCAAGACTTAGAACCACAAAATTGGCCTATCCATATATGTCTATTATTCCTGCCCCATAGAGATCTGGAAAAAGCACCTTCCTGACCTCTGTTCTCTCTGTATTCGATTAAGCGCAGAGTACGTTGCCAACCAGAAATACACAGTGGAAGAGACTTACCTCCAAGACTTGTCAGTAAATTAACTACGGCTTTAGCTGTTTCATCAGGGGAGGAAAATCAGTTCCAGACATTTCATGCAACTTAAGGTCTTTTGTAACAAGGTTAGAATTATGAAGAGGACCATCGCAATAAAGAATGGTAGCTTTTACTTATTAATTTCAGCAAAGCAGGGAGCCAAGTCTTCCATCCAATTCTGTTTGGTTTTACTTTGTTTAATATAGAACACAGTTCAAAAAAGGACTAAAAGGGTTTTAAAAAATCCTTTTGCATTTACAAATTTGTGTGTGTGTCTGTGTATTTACACATATAAAATTTGTATATGGGCGTGTGTGCACATATAGATAGGGTCTCACACCCACACCTATATGTCAAATATCTTACATGACAATTTTAGTAAAAGATAATCATATTTAATTGTTATAGTCCATACATAATTGATGTCTCTTGGCAACTTATTCATAGAATGCAAGTAATATCCATTCAGTAATTGGGACCTTCAATTTGTCTTTCCAGGGTTGAAGAACTAATCCCCTGGCAATAATAAGAGCATGGAAAAATCATTTTTGATATCCAGCTGTAAGTTTCCATGCAGTAAAATAAAGCCAAGCACTTATTTCAAAGAGTGGGGGGGGGTGTCAAAAGAAAATAAGACCCAATCTTATTTTTGGGGAAACATGCTAGGTAGAACAGAAGCTTCAAATTCTTTATTCCATTTACTCTTTAAAGTTTGCATAGCAAAAGACTAATTGTGTGCATTGGTCTCATAGGACTTAATAACTCTGTTTAATAATATAGGTGTCTCTAAGGTTGAAAATATTTTGGCCAAAATGCTGTAATTGTACATTCTACCAGTGGATGGCAACTGTCAAACAGCATTTACCTTTTAGAGTAGAAATAATAAAAACACATTGTTATCATCTACTGTATTAGTTGAACTAATATAAGGATCCCAACATCCTACCAGATATTCCATAAAACTATTTTTAAATTAATTTGGAGATAAAAATTATCCCATATCCTCAATAGAAGAACGATCAAAACACATTTCCCACGGAAATAATATGCTACAATTTTCAAATCAATATGATAGTGACAGGTGATAAAGCCAATCTTTGACAGTTTCAAGTTTTTCAAAGTTATTTTTGGAATTTGGAAATAGAAATGTACAAAAGCTTTTGATGTTTTGAAAACATTTTTCAAAAATGGATATGTCTGTAGGTATTTTTCGCAAAAGATAAAATATCCTGGGACTTACAATCAGTTTAAAATTGTTCGTCCTATATTGGACTGTAAGGTTTAATAACATCTATCAACATTTGGAAAGAGAAGCTTCCAGTGAGGAATGGCAAATTGATATCCTGCAATTACTGGGAGAAACAGTGGCCTAAAATGCAGCTGGTTGCTGGACTTTGAGCATCAAAAATCTCTCTGGAGAAAGGAGAGCTCTTGAGATCACCCTATACTCCTGATAGCTGTTTTCCTATTGGAGTAGAAGGCAGAAATGGATATTTTGGCAATCTCCTACAAAGAGATGGGAATTATGGAATTCTACAGACCTCAGGACTTTTAACGTAGCCTTTAAGGTTTGACTTAACCAGTGATGGGATTCAAGTTTTTTTACTACCGGTTCTGTGGGCGTGGCTTGGTGGGTATGGCTTGGTGAGCATGGAAGGGGAACAGAGGTGGGTTCCTACCAGTTCGAACCAGTTTGGTAGAACCAGTTCGTCAAATCTACCGAACCAGTTAGAAGAGGTTCCACCAAAAAGCAGGCCACACCTACAGAAGAGGTTCCAAATTTTTTTGAAACCCACCACTGACACACACACAGACAGACTCACACAGAGAGAGAAAGAGAAAGAGAAAGAAAGGAAGAAAGAAAAAAAGAAAAAAGAAAAAAAAAGTGAGAGAGAGATGAAAGAAGAAAAGGAAAAAGGGACAGAGGAAGGCAAGAGAGAGAGAGAGAGAGAGAGAGAGAGAAAGAAAGAAAGAAAAAAGAAAGAAAGAAAACACATGGCCGGAAAACCACTCCCACCAGGTCACATGGCTGGCAAGCCACTCCCACAAAGGAGGCCACACCCACAGAGTAGGTTCGAAAGTTTTTTGAAACCCACCACTGAAGGGGAAGGATACTGTAAAATCTCCATTCCCACCCCACTCCAGGGGAAGGTTACTGTAAAATTCCCATTTCCTCCCATCAGCTGGGACTTGGGAGCCAGAGAAAAGATGGGGGTGGGGCCAGTCAGAGTTGGTGCTCTCCGAACTACTCAAAATTTCCACTACTGGTTCTCCAGAACTGGTCAGAACATGCTGAATACCACTTCTGGACTAATCCTTATTTTTTCCCATCAGTTTGGAGTTTACTTTTTTTTAAAACTGCTGTTAAATATTTAAAACTTTCAAACCATATTCATAGGATAAGGTTTCCTCCAATTCTTTAATTAATAAAATTTAGAATTTAAAGGTCTTTCCCTCCCCGTATATAGAAAACACAAATGCCAGGGTTTTAAATTTAATTTATGTATGATTTAACTACGGTTGTTACTGATCATTGTCTTTTTTGGGTGGGTGCATTCCTATCTAATTTACAATCTAATATCTCATTAAAACCTGTCACTACAATAATATGGTGATAAGAGATATCATTTAAATAATAAAAGCTTTCATGAAACAGAGTGGGAGTCTAAATCAAGACAAAACTGTAGACATTAATCATAGCTGTAGAAACTTTACCAAGTAGAATTACCAAATGATCTTTTTTATCTGTTATAATTGATTGACCCTTTAAAGAGAAGTTAATATGAATTGGAACAGCCATCTGTTTGCCATTTGGTTGAGGTGGTAATTAAATACCTGTCCAAACCAGTGTCTAAATGAAAAGTTTTTACCTTTCTCAGTTAGATGTACATCAGACTTTAAAGACCTGGCATTGATTAAAACTCCACATGGCTTCCTAGATCCTCTCAACTCTTTCACTTTAAAACCAAATGAATTTAGTTTAATGAAATCTATTGGCTTACATCTTCCAGGGTTCTAATAGAGAAAGTCCCAACATAAGGGCAGGAATATCATGTGTATCTGTCTAATGAGGGCCTAATCGTTCTACTTTGGTTGCTCTGTTTTCGTACAAGTAGCTTATACAATATAGTACCTCAGTGGACAGTGAGCAAAATTTTGCAGCATTTCACTTCTCTCCAAATTGATCACAATAATTGATGTGATTAAGACAGTAATGAGAAATCTCATGTGATGCCCTTTGTAAGCTATCAGTGGTGGGATACGACCGGTATGCCCCTGTATGGGCGTACCGATGCCTGCTGGGAGCACCAGTACCGTTCCGGTATGGTGCTCTGGAGGACCACCTGCCCGCCCTCCCACCTTACCTGTATTTGAGCAGATCAGGGCTTTTGCGCGTGTGCACGGAGCATACAGCGCCTATGTTATGCTCCGCCGAGCAGCTGGAGCGTTGCGGGAGGTTGAATGCGTGTTGCATGCGTACTGCGCACATCCACGTGGTGGACGCTGGGGCCTGTTGCAACGGGATCTGGAACCGACCACTGAAAGCTATGTATAGCATTTTTCATATAGCCCTATGTTTTTTTTTCTTTTTACATTTTAGATATTTGGCCACGTTGTGAGTAATCAGCAGAAAATTCATTGTGCCCTGAAATTCTGATGAATATGAACATGTACAAAAAAAAAAAAAAAAAAAAGAATTCCTCAAGCAATTTTCAAGCACGTAAACATGTGTTTTATCAAGCAGTTTTGAAGCACATAAATACATTTATGTGTTTATGAATTGAGTGTGTTTTCTTTTTAGTTAACATATTCACCTTTCCCAGACGACCACACAATGTGCATAGCTATGGTTTGCCAGGGAATTTTCATGCAAGATATCATTGGCAGCCAAATCAATTTTAACAATGTTCTTATCCTTTCTAACTTCTTGGTCAGGCGATAGCAATAGCAATAGCAGTTAGACTTATATACCGCTTCATAGGGCTTTCAGCCCTCTCTAAGCGGTTTACAGAGTCAGCATATTTCCCCCACAGTCTGGGTCCTCATTTCACCCACCTCGGAAGGATGGAAGGCTGTGTCAACCTTCAGCCGGTGAGATTTGAACCGCCGAACTGCAGATAGCAGTCAGCTGAAGTGGCCTGCAGTACTGCACTCTAACCACTGCGCCACCTCGGCTCATTGGACAGAAAGAGAAAACTAGATGAAATCTTCTGGAGACATATATCCAAGGCTACTAACAATATTGCCAATGGGATTCCCTATTATTAATAGTAGTAGCAAAATTAAAACATTGCCTTTTATTTTTAACATGGGATTCCCATTTACCCTTCACAATTTGTAAATGGATCATAAGCTTCCTAACAGACAGGAAACAATAGGTAAAGCTAGGCAAAATCACATCAGATACCTGTAAATTAGCACAGGAGCCCACCAAGGGCAGTGTGCTCTCTCCACTTCTCTTCTCTCTATACACCAATGACTGCATCTCAAAAGATCCCTCTGTTAAAGTACAGAAGTTTGCAGATGATACAACAGTGATTGATCTTATTTGAGATAATGACGAATCTGTATATAAACGGGAGGTTGAACAACTAGCCTTGCGGTGCAACCAGAACAGTCTTGAACTAAATGCACTCAAAACTGTAGAAATGGTTGTAGACTTGAGAAGAAACCATCCTATACTACCACCTTTTACAATACTAGTCAACACAGTATCAACAATAGAGTCTTTCAGGTTTCTAGGTTCTAACATATCTCAAGACTTAAAATGGACACCTAACATCAACAACGTCATTAAAAAAGCACAACAAATAATGTTCTTTCTGCGCCATCTCAGAAAGCTCAAACTGCCCAAAGAGCTGCTGATACAGTTCTACAGAGGAATTATTGAGTCTGTCATTTGCACCTTTATAACTGTCTGGTTTGTCTCTGCAACCAAACAAGACAGACACCGACTTCAGAGGATAGTTAGGACTGCAGAAAAAACAATTGCTACCAACCTGCCTTCAATTGAGGACCTGTACACTGCATGAGTCAAAAAGAGGGTCGTGAAAATATCTACAGACCCCTCACATCCCCTCACAACACATAAATTGTTTCAACTCCTATCTTCAAAACGATGCTATAGAGCACTGCACACCAAGATAACTAGGCATAAGAACACTTTTTTTCCTGAATGCCATCATTCTGCTAAACAAATAATTCCCTCAACACTATCAAACTATTCCCTAAGGCTGCATTACTATTACTATTAGTCTTCTCAATGTTCCTATCACCCATCTCCTCCCACTTATGACTATAACCATGTTGCTTGTATTTTTACGATTTATATTGTTCTGTTTGTTTACTAGTATGATTTGATTGCTTATTAGTAACCTATAGCTATCGCTAAGTGTTGTATCTTATGAGTCTTGGTAAATGTACCGTATTTTTCAGAGTATAAGACACACCAAGATTCTGAAGAGGCAATCAAAAAAGTTTTTGCACTCTGCAAACCTCCCCCAAACAACCCGTTTTTTGCAAAAACGGGCCCATTTCCCCCCCAAAAGGCATGAATAGCTTTTAGGGGGCTTGCAGAGTAGTCCGGAGGGGGGGGGACCCAAAACAAACAAAATATGGTCTGTTTTTCACAAAAACGGGCCCATTTTTCATTAAAAAGGACATGGATAGCCTTTAGGAAGCTTATAGAGTACTCCTGGGAGCTGGGGGGGGGGCATTTAAAATTGAGCAAAAAACAGGCTGTTTTTTGCTCATTTCTGCCCTCCCCAGCTCCCAGGAACTCTCTATGCAAGGTGAAAGAGACAGGGCTTTAGGAGGCAAAAAATGCTGTATTCAGTGTATAAGGCTCACCGAGATTTTCAGCCTCTTTTTTGAGGGAAAAAGGTGCGTCTTATACTCCAAAAAATACAGTATTTTTTCCTTTTTATGTACGCTGAGAACTTATGCACCAAAGACAAATTCCTTGTGTGTCCAAACACACTTGGCCAATAAAGAATTATATTCTATTCTAATTCTAGGGAGCTCACAACTTACTAAAGGTAACAGATGTTCTCAGACTTCCTACAGGCCCTCTCGCCTACCACAAAGCAATAGAAGGAAAAGCACAACAGTGAAGAATTAAAGTATTAAATACAGCAATTGGTGAAAACCAGCAGGACCATTCAGTGAAATACAATAGAAGATAATAATATCTGTAGCTCAGGATTGAATGGTGGCATTCTTGGTGATCTTGGTTCTTTGACTGCAGACGTTTCATTACCTGACTAGGCAACATCTTCAGTGTTACAAGGAAGTGGGATTTGCTCTCTGTTTATATATAATGACCTGTCAGCTATTGGTGAGATATTATTTTCTCCTTGCAGTTATATATACACATTAAAACTGAAAATCGTTTTAAAATGTGTGAAATGTAACTGGATTTTATTTAAAGGAGAGGCTAAAGATTTGGCAAATCTCCAGCTATAGCATCTTTCATAGTCAAAGTTATGTCTGTCTGGTGCTCTTTGATTTGCCCCATTAAGGTAGAGTGATTATTTGATTTTCCTCAGTGAGGAATTTTAGATTACACGGCAGCTGGAATTGACCCTCACAAAAACCGGAAAAGCTTCTCCACATGAAGTCTCTTTTGACTATTGCAATTGTGAGAGAAGGCATCTGGACCAGACAAAATAAACAACACAGCAGGATTTTCTCACAAATCAGCTTTAAATGCACACTTTGCCTCAGCCTTTGTCAAAAATAAATACTCCTTCAAGGCGTTCAATTTTTTTTATTTTAAATTGTATTTATTTTGTTATATTTGTTTTTTTTAATTGAATTTTTTTAAAAAAAGCTTTTACAAATATTTACCCCCCCTCCCCACCCAAACCCAACCCCCCCAACCTCCCCCCCCCCACCGACTTCCCAGAACAAATACAGGATATAAATCTTTAACAAACATATTCTAAAATAAACTTAAAGAAAGTTAGTATCATCTTTCATTTGAGCTTTAACTCCTCTTTTGTTAGGCTAACTCTAAACAGATTATATCGCTCCTCGCTTTTTCAGTCATAAACTATCTGGAATTTCTTAGTCCTGTATTTATTTTGAATATAGTCAATCCATCTTCTCCACTCCAGTTTATATTTCTCATTTGAGTGGTCCTTAAGATATGCTGATATTTTAGCCATCTCTGCTACGTTTGTTACTTTTAATGTCCATTCTTGAATAGTAGGCAATCTTCCTTCTTCCAGTATTGCGCCACCAACAGTCTTGCTGCCGTTATTAAGTACAAAATCAAGTTAGTCTCTATAACAGTACAATCAGTAGTTATACCTAACAGGAATAACTGAGGGGTAAACTTTATCCTCTTTTAAAGAATATTTTGCATAATCCACCATATTTTTATCCAAAATGCTTTAACCTTTTTATAAGTCTACTACGGTATATATGGTAATATGTAGTATCAACACAATCACATCTTTTTTAGGATCTAAATGCCATCTATAAAACATTTTATAAAAGTTCTCTCTCAAATTTTGGGCTATTTTATTGTATTTGTTAACATCAGGTCTAGGACACTAAATCCCAGAAACTCCCAGCAGTTTACAGAATTATGTATATTAAAAACACAAGGCATACCATATGAAACATTTCCACCCTTACTAAAAGAAATGATATCGTATAACAATTTCTTCTCATCAGTAACAGTTCTGTGAAATGACAGCATCTTCAGGGCCCTCTGGACATTTTTCAGGGGTTAGTTGAAGGTCATTGCTAGTTTAAAACCAGCAACCAAGAACTCTCTCTACACTGATCTTCCTTTTGCAAGAATGATACCACCCCCAATGATGCCATTGACTAATGGTAGGAGTCAAAACTGGTCCTCAAGCAAATATAACACAAAACTTGCCTTGTGGCTTATGAGTCATAGTGACCTAGGAAATATTTTAGATGCTTAATCTCATATCTAAATTATGTAATTAGCAAGTTTGGAGCTAACTATTGTTCAGTAGTTGAAATGTTCAAGCAGTCATCAAGGACACCATGAGGATATATTGAGCAGACTTAAATTATGTTCATTTCTCCTTAAAATTAAAGAGAAACATTTGTCTTTAAGCCACAAGTCTTTCAATTGCTATTATTTTTAAATGGTCGTGTTTCTAATCTCATTTTAGATATCAACATATATCTAAAGGCAGAACGGGGGTGCTTTCAATGAACTGGTAATATTGAGTGGCAGTCAGAAGTGGTATTTTACTGGTTCAGACGGGTTTAGCTGAACCAGTAGCAGAATTTGTGGGTGGCCCCACCCCAGCTCTATGGCATCCCATTTATGTTCTTTTTTCACCAAAAGTGCATGCGCAGAAGGCCCCAGGTGATAAATGAATCAATGCTAGTAGATTGCTAAGAGAATCTGGTTTCCTCGTCAACTTTGCTTCCCAGAAGGCTGCACAAGGTGATCACATGACCCCAGGACACTTCAACTGTCATAAATATGAGCCAGGTTACAAAGCATCTGAATTTTGATCATGTGACCATGAGGATGCTGTAATGGTTGTAAGTGTCAAAAATGGTCATATGTCACTTTTTTCAGTGCCGTTGAAACTTCGAATAGTCACTAAATGACCTGTTGTCCGTTGAGGACTATCTGTGTGCAAGTGTACTGAGCATGTAACTTGATGCAATGTTTCCCAGGAAACTTTCGTTGGCTGTCAGGTATGCTCGGATTGTGAATTGACTGAAAATGTGGTAAAGTAGCGCTTGTAATATAATTCAAGTGGCCCAAGAGTGAGAGGACTTGATGAAAAGCTTGATCTTCAACATTTCTGGTAGTCTACCTGAGTAAATAATCTTTTGCCAGAAATTAATGTGGCTAGTGTAACTGTATTGGTTGATGTGTGTGTGTGTGTATGTGTTTGAGAGAGGAGGGAGGGAGGGAGGGAGGGAGGGGGGAAGGAGAGGAAGGGAGAAGAAAAAGAAAAAGAAAGAAGGAAACTTATTTAGCAAAGGAGAAAAACAAATGCTCTCGCTTTAAATCGGAACTGAGCATGCCTGGCTGTGGAATTTTGGGAGTTAAAGTCCACAAGTCTAAAAAAATTGCTGCCCCACCAGCCATAAACCTAACCACACATCACTGAGATAGATAGATAGATAGATAGATAGATAGATAGATAGATAGATAGTAGATGGATAGATAGATAGATAGATAGATAGATAGTAGACAGAGAGACAGACAGACAGACGGACGGACAGACAGATGGGCGGACAGACAGACAGACAGATAGATAGTAGATGGATAGATAGCTAAATAATAGATAGATAGATAGATAGATAGATAGATAGATAGATAGATAGATAGATAGATAGATAGACAGCATTTAACCTTTAAGCCTTTCAGGCCACACAGCCCAGCAGTCCAACAAAATGACCACTGACAGCAGAGGGAAGCAAAGAGTCTCTCTCTCCCTCACTCTCCCACCCCTCTCTCTGCATGATGCTCAGGCACACAAACATTCGTGCTGACCAGAGCATAGTACATGGATTGTACTGCTTTAATGAAGCCTCTAGGGAGAATACTGGATAGAAGAATCATATCCAAATTACAAATCAGATTGTTTATGCAACTGTCTTCAAAAGAGGTTCCTTAGTTCATTCATCTTGGCAGACAAAGCACTTATCTAATCGTTTGTCAATTTTGCCTAGACAAAGTCAGATTTTTGGGCTTCATCCAGTCCATTACCTGGCATTGATTTAGTATCCTCCACTTGCATTTGGTGAAAATGAAAGGCAGAGTTAGACGTCATCTGGGTAGTGATGACACATCATGCCAAATATTTGGATAATTGCTCTCTAGGCTTCTTTTGTAGATATTAAACAGTTTTCAGAATAAAATACAGTTCTGTGCAACTGTTCAATTGCCAAGGAATAGAATAATCTTGTCCCCAAAGTGTTTTTGCAGAAACCCCCAATAGGAACTGCCCTTTAATTGTGGTTTCTTGCACAGTCAGCCAGATGTTTATATTGGGTTTGGCAATATCATCCACTTGCTCTTCCCAGTACCCAAGATAGGTAGATGTAGTTAGTTGCAGAGGTGGTATTCAGCAGGTTCTGACCAGTTCTGGAGAACCAGTAGCAGAAATTTTGAGCATTTTGGGGAACCGGCAAATGCTACCTCTGACTGGCACCACCCTCATCTATTCTCTGCCTCCTAAGTCCCAGCTGATCAGGAGGGAATGGGGATTTTCCCCTGGAGTGGGGAGGGAATGGAGATTTTACAGGATCCTTCCCTTGGAGTTGGGAGGGAATGGGGATTTTGCAGCAATCTTCCCCTAGAGTTGGGAGGGAATGGGGATTTTGCAGTATCCTTCCTTGGAGTGGGGAGGGAATGGGGATTTTGCAGTATCCTTCCTCTGGAGTGGGGAGGGAATGGAGATTTTACAGTATCCATCTCCTGGAGTGATGAGGGAATGGAGATTTTACAGTATCCTTCCCCTGGAGTGGGGAGGGGATAGAGATTTTACCGTATCCTATCCCTTCCACGCCAAGCCAAGCCAAGCCAAGCCACACCTGCCAAACCATGCCCACAGAACCAGTAGTAAAAATTTTTTGAATCCCACCACTGTTAGTTGGTGATAAAAAGTTCACTGCAGGATGCAATCTGTTCCAAATAAAACAGCTTTTTTGCAACCGACCGTTATTATTTATTTATTTATCTATTTCCAGTACTTACATTTATCATAGCTACCCACTCTGGCCAGCTTACATATACAAGACATTACAACATCCCATAGACCCCTGGCAAAAACAATCAAACAAGAACAAATCAAGCCAAACCAAAGGCACATCAACACATCTGAAAGCCACCTTTGTACTTCCTGCCAAAACAAATTACAACTGATATATGATAATGACAAGCACTGAAAAGTCTAAGGAAGTCCAAAGTAGTGCCTTGGGGAATCCTTTGCTTTGGAGAATTCATTGAACACCTTTTGAAGAAAACCAAAATGAAGAGTTGAAGAGTTGAAAGCAGAATGCTAGGTTAACAAAACTACAAGAAGTCTACTGCAATCTCAATTTATTCATTTGTTTAAATAATTTATACGGCCACACATTTCACAAGAGCGGCTTAGGGCAATGTACAAAAAAACCAACAACAACAAGTACACCTGCCTACACTCCGCCTGAGGTTAAAATTGAAAAACCGTGATCAGAAAAAACCACATCAAGTGGTTGGGTGAACTGCAGAATTCACCCAACCACCTGTCCCAAACACCCGGGGAAACAGATAGGTCTTCAAATCTTTGTGAAAGGCTATCAGGGTTTGGACCACCCAGATGTGAGAAACAGGTACATAGGCTTGTTTGGAAGACGTGTATTAGATAATCTTTGGCTGGTTTCTCACAAACGTAAACAAACATTTTCTTCAGCAGAATGACACCAAGGTAAGTATAGTGACTGACTGCTCTCTCTCACTCCTCCCCTCCCTTCCTTTGGAAATAAAGTGCTGGAGTCATTCCGAGGCTACTTTAAAAAATGAAATTGGCACAGCAAGGATGTTGTTACAAAAGAATAATGCTTTGCTTGTCAAAAGAGGAGGAGGGAGATAATTACGGAACACAAATTAAACAGTAGGTCCTATTCCAATACCTATCAGTATTCAGTCAAGTACATTTTTAAAAAATCAATTATGATGCCTATTGAAAAAAATTGTGCAAATGCTACTTTGAGGAGAGGATTACACTACAAGATCTAACTTGTTTTATTAATTACTTTTTGCTGGGTAACAGCAGAAACTCACTGGTAGGGAACTTTTAGTAAACTGAGACCACAGGGCATCAAGAATGCAATGCATTTCGATTTTAAACTACGGTGATTCTGTGCTTTCCTCCTCTGGCTCCTCTGACCTTTGATTTACAAAATTTATTTATTTTTTTCAAATAAATGATTCTCTCTGGAAGCCGGCAATCAAGAACAGTTGCTGTTATTCAGTGTGTTTTAGGACAGAAATGGATAACTGTGCAAGATGCTTGCAGCACACATAAAGCGACATAGAATCTAATGCTATTACATGTATTTTCCACTTTTGATCTTGCAGTATGTGAAGCCTGCTGCTGCCTGCTGCTGTTATTTTTAATTAAGAGATTTTTATCAAAACAAACTAGAATATGGTACCCCACTGAAAGATTCATGGAAGCCTATTCACTGCAGATTAATATAATACGAAGGTAAAATTCCCATCTGAACTAAAATGATTCTATTTTTCAGAGTAGTCCAAATGCATTTTGGTTATGTATAAAAATGCAATCTTATCACTTCAGCATTTTAGTCTTGGACGTCTGGTTTTATACATGAAAGGAATGTTGGTTCCTTGTAAACTTCCAATTATACTTGGTTACAGCACAGCTCATATGCAGATTTAATTATCGCCTTAATTTCTGTAACTAATTCCAGCACTAGATTGCATAAACTTTATAAGTTCTGCCACGGTTTTCTTGAAAGCCAGTAATGTGGCTCACAGCAGTTTCATAATCATACAAAGTCCTTAAATAATGACAATATTCTATGAAATAGGACAATGAATTACATTAATTGACTACAATTAAACTATCAAAGCAGCTGCCCAAATTTAAAATAAATGAAACAGAAGATTTTAAAAATTAACTGGCCAATTGTTTTAAAATATCTGGCCATATAAAAAGATATTTGCTTGGTACCAAATGGGCGTCACTTTAGTGCCAGATAAACAACATGGAGAGGGAATCCTAGAGACAGGAGTGTAACTGAAGAGGCCACTCCTGAATAGCTACTTACTGCACTCCAATGAGAGAGATTCATAGATGATAATAGGATATAATCATAGGCATAATTGGACCAGGGGTGGGTTCTGACAGTCACTACTGCCGGTTTGCTCGTGGGCACGCTGTGAGTGCACCCACGAGCAAATAAAATTGCTCTGTGCATGTGCAGAAGCAAAGAACCGGAGAACTGGTTCAGGGGAGTGTCAGGCCTGGGTCGCTGCCCGCTCCAGCGACTCAGGCCGCTGAATCACTACCGGTTCAGCCAAACCAGTACAAACCAGTAGGAACCCACTACTGAATTGGACCCTTAAGCTGGTATAAGAGATGAAAGACATTATGATCCTTGCCTTTGTGCATGGTAGTGGAACACTATCTCCTTTATGTCCCAAAGGTGATTTTTTTTTCAAGTGACAACATAAAGGAGATATGTCTGTGGAGATTCTCAATCATTCAAGTCCAGGTTGTCCCAAAGGTGCTTTTTCAAGAGGCTACTGGACTTTGTTTTTTCTTTAAAGATGTTTTGCTTCTCCTCCAAGTTTTTTAATCTTCAAGAAAAAAACGAAGAAAGTCCAGTTGCCTCTTGAAAAAGCACCCTTGGGACAACTATCACCTGGATGATTGAGAATCTCCAAGGACATATCTCCTTTATGGTTATTATTGTTATTATTTTTTAAAAAGTACAAAAATCCCTTTATCTAAGGATGCTACATCGTTCTGGCCTGCAAACGTTTGGATGACAATCAGATAGCAGTAATGAGATAAAGAAAATTCTTAATTTATCTTGAGAGATGGGATAGAGGCAACAGTAGGTTGGCTTGCAAGCATTCTCTAGCTCAGAAATCCTAGCTTCACAAAATAGTAGTTTTGGCACTGTCATTAGTATCATTATTAGCAGCATTAATACGACTAAAGTTGCTAACCCAAGTCTACACCTTCTCAATCTTACTAAAAGAGAATTATGTGAAAGCAATAATGAATAAGTAAGGAATGAAAGTAATGAACACAGAGCCATTTTTTGTTCTGACCGAGGCTTCCCAAGAGTATGAAGCTAACTCCTTGTCCCGACAAACCCCCTTTTATTAATTTACTGTGAATTCTGCTCATTCACATCCAGCAAAGTCTTTCAAGGGAGGATTTACAGTCACAGACCTTATCTGGCTTGGAGAGCTGACAGGCTGATATCTGCAAAATTTGGCAAAGAGTCTCAGAAAGTCACAAATCAATTAAATGAACTAATTGTCTCCTGCAAACTCCACTTACCTTTCACTCCTCTTTTATTTCCTCTGGGGCTGGCATTTATCATCCACCTGTGGCCGTACTCCCAAATTGACTCCTGTTCTTGAGCTGTTCTCTTCATTTGGCAACTCTGCCAAATGAAGAGAACACTGGGAAAAGGCTCCAGCTGTTCATCTGCCTCACTGATGTCTGACTCTGAAGGCGGCTGATAATTAGCATACAACTCTGGCCCCTTCTCTGCCTCTGACACAGAGCCCTCATCAGAGCCTTCCTCAGACTCCAGGAATGGCCCATGTTCCTCCCCAACCTCCTCATTGTCCGAATCTGCTGCCGACTCTGCTGGCGGCCGACAATATTTTGTGCTGAAATATTGAGATAAAAGGATGCAAAGATACAAGCATGATTAAGTTGGAAGGGACCTTTGAGGTCTTCTAGTCCAACTTCCTTCTCAAGCCATAAACTCAGATTTTTTTTCTAGTAGTACTTAAAGAATATAACATTACTTGGATCAAAATAGCAGAATCTTTTCTGCTTGGAGAAATTAATTGTGTTTTGGGGAATAAACTCTTTAAAATCTGTCCTGATATTTTTCCTTTAACACATGTATGTGTGTGTGTGTGTGTGTGTATGCATATGTATGTATGTTTTTTCTACACAGCAGATTTAACATTTGCATGTGGAAAATAAAACTTCACCTCTGCTAAATGAACAAGACAAATTTCCTGTTACTTTAGACTATTTTTGTAGAACAGTCTTGGCAGTGATCACAATATTTTTGTCAAAATCTATTAATGAAAAAAATTGTTTACATTTCTTCTAAAACAACCAGGTCATTAATGAAAAATATAAAAACAAGTGAAATGGATTTGATTATTAAGATTTGAACAACAAAAGTCCAGGACATTTGTTTCTGATTATGTCTGACTAGAAAGATTTTCTATTTTTTTTGTATCGATGGCAATCTGATTGCATGTTGCTTCTGACTTTGACTAATAACCCCAAATAACATAAGAGTTCGGACAGATAGGAAAATAAGGATGTAAGAAAAGGCCCTTTAGATCGGTTTAGGGGTATTGTGTGTCTATTCAGCAGTGGACAATCTGTTTTGTTCTGGAGATTTAGAAACATGGACCAGATGGCAAACACATTTTGCTCTTGAGCCCCTCCCACGGGGTACAGTTGGCTGCCTATGACTCTGAAGATTACAAGCTGTTATCAAGGCTAGCAGCCAATGGTTTCTACGCTGTCTGAACCTGTGGCCATCTCCATATTTGATGGTTGCAAATTCCACAGTTAAATGATGTTTTGCAGTGAAGCACTTTATGCTATTGCAAAGATTCTAAATGTGATCATTTTAAGCAAATGGACTTTTCCCTTCAACATTTCTTTCCAATCATCCCTTTTCATAGTTTAATGATAGTTTTGTTTTAAAATGATATTCTCTTGAGTTATCCCATACAATATATATTGTAGAGATAAGTGATGTCCCACTGAGAGCAAGACAGGCACACGAGGAATGGATTGATAGATATCCACATGTTCATATTGTTGCAGCAGATTTGTAATCTACTTACGAAAGACCAGGACTTGAGACCACGAAGGTGAGAGAAACAGGTTTATTTGATGCATTGAGTTCAGCGTGTTCACACACCAAAATCTGAACTGCCTGGGCTCTGCCCAGGATGCTACTTTTATGCCGTGTTCCACACTGTGCATTCTCAAGGCGTTTCCATACACGAGACAAACATGACATTTCAAAAAGGGGAAGTTCACTTTGGAATGTTACAGAGAAGTACATAGGAAAAATACAAAAAAGAGAAGTTCCTATAATGTCTTAAGCTGTCAGCAGTTTTTACCTCTGTTCTATCTCTCACGCACGCCTGGCTTCCTGTGCCCCTCCTTTACAGGGTCTTGCCACACTGTTCAGCCCTATTTTTAATACTTATGAGGAAGTTGGAGAGAAAGTTCACTCCAGCTGAAAGTCAACTTTGGAACTCCAGGGCACTAGAATGAAAAGCCAAGCTAATATGAATTTATAAGGTCCATTCTATTAAGACCACCTAACCTGGCCAGCACTGGTGGGTTTACCTGTGCACCACCTCCTGCATCAATACTAATCCAATTCATATTTAATCTTGATTTTTTTGAGTCTGGACAAGTCCCTACAGTTTCCTTGGCAATGTTTTTCCGAAATTGTTTGCCATTGCCTCCTTCATAGGGTTGAGAAACAGTGACAGGCCAAGGTCAACTAGCTGCCTTTGTGCCTAAGCTCACTGTCTTCCAATTTCTAGCCTGATGCTTTAACCAGTGCACCAATCTACTCTCAAGCCTGATGTATGTAGGCATCAAATGACAATGTATTGTTTTGGTTTAGTGCCATGTGCCATCAATTATAGCTTAGAATTAGATATAAAAGTAAGGTAAAGGTTCCCCTGCACATGTGTACTAGTCGTTTCTCACTCTAAGGGCGGTCCTCATCTCCGTTTCAAAGTCGAAGATGCAGCACTGTCTGAAGAAGTCTCCATGGTCATGTGGCCGGCATGACTAAACACCAAAGGTGCATGGAATGCTGTTACCTTCCCACCAAAGGTGGTCCCTATTTTTCTATTTGTATTTTTACATGCTTTCAAACTGCTAGGTTGGCAGAAGCTGGGACAAGTAACCAGAGCTCACTCTGTTATGCGGCGCTAGGGATTCGAACCGCTGAACTGCCGACCTTCTGATCAATAAGCTCAGCGTCTTAGCCACTGAGCCACTGCACCCCTCCCAGAATTAGATATAAACCAGGCCATTATGACAATTTTAGCAAGGAATATCTAACATATTTTGGCTTAACATTAAATGTTAATGCAGTCCCTGAAGAATAAATATGTGCTAGTGGGTGCTCAGCTCTTCTAATCCTATTCCCCAACCAATCTGCTCTTCATTTCCCAACTTTAAGAAAGGTTAGAGTGAAGTAAAACTTCTGAGAAAGAGGGAAAATGATGGCAAAAATCAGTCTTAGCAACAGCCTTCTCTTCCTATTCTCCATGCTGCTGAACCAAATCATTATGACGAACATTAAAATGTCATATATAAGAAATATTGGCTGAAATGTTATGTATTTATGCAGTCACTGAGGAATATGCATATCTTAGCTAATAAACATATAGTCTTCACACCCAACAGCAACCATTAGTATATTTGTAGAATGAATCTGAATGTAACATAATGTGGCTTTGTGCTGATAGGAGACTTTCTGCCCATTAGTAGAGCCACACAAAAATGGATTTTTTTTTTAAAAAAAAACTCATTCTGAAAAAAACAAATATTCATTAATATTAAACATTTTCAGTGGGCTAGAAGGATATTTAGCGAAATCACATAAACATACTTCTACATAATAGTTTAGCTGCTGGCCCAAAGTTCACCTGCATATGTATAAAAATGTTTCTGGAGTTATAATATAATTAATTGTATATTCTGACAATCGAACTGAAGGTCTGGAATAAATTAATCTGCTAAAACAGTAGTTATCAACCTGTGGGTCAGGACCCCTTTGGGGGTTGAACTACCCTATGGAATGATCTCCCAGTTGAGATCTGGACCCTTACTATCCTTCCGGCCTTTCGCAAAGCGATTAACACCTAGCTGTTCCGGCAGGCCTGGGGCTCTTGAATTATCCAGCCCCATCCTAAGTTATGAATGTTTTGAGTTTTTAATTGTTGTTTTTATTTTTTTCTATACCCCCCCTTCTTATTTGTAAGCCGCCCTGAGTCTTCCGAGAGTGGACGGCATACAAGTTTTACAAACAAACAAACAAACAAACAAACAAACAAACAAATAAATATCCTTTCACAGGGGTCGCATAAGAGCATCGGAAAACACATATTTTCGATGGTCTTAGGAACCGAGACACCAATTTTATGGTTGGGGGTCACCATAACATGAGGAACTGTATTAAAGGGTCGTGGCATTGGGAAGGTTGAGAACTACTGTGCTGAGACGTAAATATATTGGAATGTAAATCATCAGAAGCTTTGAAACTATAAATACAATGCAAGCATAGTATTAATATTATTCTATGTACGCCCTCGCATATCTGCAAATCATAAAGCGTGAAGATGTAAATAAGCAAATATGTTAAGCCGGTGACACAATTACCACAAATTCTAACACTTAGGAACATTGTGGCTTTCTAAATATTTTCTGCAATAACAGTCACAAATGTAACCTTTATAATTTGGCTAAACAACTCTTTCCTAATGAATTAATCCAGTGACCACTACATATTTCCTCCCCCCACAAAGAGGGATAACTGTAAATAGTAAATTGGACAGGTTGCAGTTGGCAGCAGTTCTTCTACAGGTCTGAAGCTTCTTGGCAACTTGACATATGTCTATACTTAGGTTCTCCTGCATTGCTGTCATATTAGACGGCAGCATAGGAAGTTCAGAAATGGCTCAGAGTGAAATTTCTTGGTCTACCTGAACACAATCTTTCATTCTATGCTGGCTGACCTAATTAGTATACTGGTAGCAGCCCCCCCCTTTTTTTTTACAACCTAACAGATCCATCCTTGTTTAGGGCTCTATGACGCCAACAAAAGACGAGTTGCTCTAGGCACTTCCTACTCAGTGGCCTTTTCAATATTCACCCTCTCTCCGTAGCTGCATAGCAAATAAAAAAATAGGGCAAAACAGGGGATGAGTATATACAGATTTAGCCAGAAGTGAATTGGGAAAAAAGAATCAGACTTCTTTTGTTAATTTATTTATTTTTATCTGCCTTTATTGTTTTTTAAATGACTCAAGGTATTGAACATATCTAATATTCCTTTCCTCCTCCTCCCATTCTTTTCCCACAACAACAACACTGCAAGATGGGTTGGGTTGCGAGATAGTGACTGGTCCAAAGTCACCCAGCCAGTCTCTTGGTTCCTAGCATGGTGCCTTAATCAGTAGACCAGACTTCTGTTGAGAGGCATACCAACATATCTGCTGCCTAATTCAAGTCATCCTGAATTGTCTACTGCTGGAACATAAAAGCATATGACTTGATGGGAAGAGGAGAGTCCTGGGATTGGCAAGATGGTATAATATTCACCAACCTCTTAATTTAATCTGAGTAAAAAGGTAAATATTTCCTGTCCAATTGTGTTCAACTTTAGGGTAGGGTGCAGTGGAGGGTTTCAAAAATTGTTTGAACCTACTCTGTGGGTGTGGCCTCCTTTGTGGGAGTGGCTTGCCACCCATGTGACCGGATGGGAGTGGCTTGCCACCCATGTGAACGGATATGAAGATGCCGACGACACTTGTCTGAACCACCTTAAGTTACCTCACACACAGCACTGGCATGCATAGGAATATGATGTAAACTTGTTTTTTAAAAGGCATCTTTGCGTTATAACAACTTCAACACACGCAATGTTCTGATTGCACCACAAACGCAGTAGTCATCCTTACCTTTCACAGAGGCACTGAGTTTTATAAATATGAGCATGATAGTGTAGAATAATCATATCCAAGGACCAGTGGTGGGTTTCAAAAATTTTTGGAACCTCTTCTGTAGGTGTGGCCTGCTTTCCGGGTCCACTGGTGGAACCGCTTCTAACCGGTTCGGTAGATTTGATGAACCGGTTCTACCGAATAGGTGCGAACTGGTAGGAACCCACCTCTGGTAGGGTGCTCATCTCTGTTTCTTGGCTGAAGGAGCCAGGGTTGTCTGAACACGTTTTCCATGATCATGTGTCCAATATGGCTAGGTTGGCCACATCACCATGACCGAAGTTACATGGAATGCTGTTATCTTCTCATCAAAATGGTACCTGTTGATCTACTTGCATTTGCATGCTTTAGAACTGCCAGGTGGGCAAGAGCTGGGAAAAGTAACAGGTTCACATGCATCTTGAACCCAGGCTGGGAGCTCCAGCTGACAAGCTCAATGTCAAAAGTAATAATATATACTGTAAGTGGTATTTTTCAGCTTGAGAGAAACTGAAAACAGAACTCATAGATTAATCGTATAAAAATCAGAATGATGAGTGGAGAATCAGGGAGAGTTTGAAATAAATTGCTTGAAGTAACTCAGATGAAAAAGCAGGTTGTCTGTTTATTATGATTCATTACTTGCTTGCCCTTATCTACTACTCATAGATAACAGTTTTGTAAAAGGTTGCTATCCATAGCATCTAAACATTTTTATAGTAAAGCAAGAGTAGAGAAAATAAGGAGCTTAGTTTTCTCCCTTCCTTTTAATATTTTTTAACAATAGGTTTTCTTTTTGGGGGGACTAAATTGTTTTGGCTAACGCTTTGGCTAAATTGTTTTGATTTCCATACATTCTCTGAAAAAAGCAAAAGGAAAATCCAGGCTGGAGCAAAAAGTTGTTTTTGCTGGCTGATCTTTCCCAATTATGTGTGGCTGGCACAGAAAATGTAAAGCACTTGGCATGATATCCAACAATTTATGTGCTCAGTTTGCCTAATTGGTATAATTTCCATAAAATACAGATTAGGCTACCTGGATTTGGAGAGCTGAAATATCTAGTGGTGACACAGCCAGAAGGAGATTGGATAGAGGATTGCCTTCTTCTTCTCAAATTGAAGAGAAAATGACAGGCAGGCCAACTTTCTAAGAAGCAGATGCCATAGAAGTGAATCTCAATGGAGAACAAATTGGAGATGACTCGTAGAAGAATCCTGAAATGTGGAACTGTATGGAAGAAGACTGCAGACTTCAGATGATTTGCTTTAGAAATATCAGTGAACAGAACAGAACAAAAGAGTTGGAGGTCATCTAATCCAACCCCCTGCTCAAGCAGGAGACCATGTACCATTTCTGGCAAGTAGCTGTCCTTGACTGAGATGGCTGAAATGGAAATGCAGATAGCAAACCAAAGTAATTCTCTTTAAAATTTGGAGAAAAAATATATATCAGCTTTCATTTTGGCCAAGGCAAAAGGAGAAACACAATCATGTTATTGGATATGATCAGAGGTGGTATTCATCAGTTTCTGACCAGTTCTGGAGAATGGGTAGCGGAAATTTTGAGTAGTTCGGAGAACTGGTAAATACCACCCTCTTACTGGCCCCACCCCCATCTGTTGTGGCCCAGCAGGAGCCATTGGAGCCGCCGATGGACTTCGATAGCAAGGACCCTATGAGTTGGCTCTGGAAGATGTGGAGGACCCTGGGCAGGGTTCAGACTCCAAGGAGGGACCAGAGAGGCTTGTTGGCTACCAGGAGGCGCCTGAGACATGGACCAGTGGTGAAGATCAAAGGGAGTTTGTCCCTGACATCAGGCCCTGGAGCAGTGGTGAATATCAAAGAGAGTTTGTCGCTGATGCCAAGCAAAGAAGGGCGGAGAAACAGAGGCAGCAGTTATGGAGACAGACTCATAGAAGATAATCAAGCCCAGGTGGTTGTGGCTTGGCTCCTCCCAAGAGAGTATATAAGAAGAGACTTTGGGAGGAGACTTTTTGCAGGACACAACCGTTCAAACAAGCTGGAGAAGCTCTTGTTTGTTTTGTATCTCTTGTCTGTGGGAGTCTGGGTTGCTGCCAATGTTTTGCCTGTGAGTAATTGCTGTCAGTAAGCCTGTGTTGGCGTTAATCACAGGACGGAGGGGGGGTCAGAACACCCATCTATCCTCTGCTTCCTGCGTCCCAGGTGATTGGGAGGGAATGGGGATTTTGCACTAACTTTCCCCTGGAGTGAGGTAGGAATGGAGGTTTTACAATTTTACAGTATCCTTCCCCTGCCACACCCACAGAACCAGTAGTAAAAAATGTATCCTACCACTGGATATGATGGCATATGGGAATAAACTTGAGAGACAGGATGAAGAGCCACAGACTAGACAACCATCAGTTAAGAGGTAACTGAGCCTGGAGAAGGAATGGGAACGTGGGAAACATCTCAGAAATGATCACCCTCAGTTTCTTGGATTATAAAGATGTGGAGAAGGGGGAGATGTACTTTCAGATTTGGGGGATTCTGTTAATGTAACCTTATTATAAAGTTAGAACTAGTATTTCTAGGTGGATTCCTTTCCTGGACTACCTCGCAAAGCTGACATGGGTCTGTCATTCTGACTATCATCCTCTGATATATCAGGGTTTTTTTTCAACTTTATCTGAGGAGTGAGGATTGAACTGATTCTCGATACCGTAAAAACCAATTATTGTACCGTAACCCCACCCCTTCTTTACGATGATTCACACCCTGGTCAGCCCTTCTTTTTTCTCCTACCATCTGGAAGAAGATATAGAACAGAGGTGGGTTCTTACCAGTTCGCACCAGTTTGGTAGAACTGGTTCGTCAAACCTACCAAACCGGTTAGAAGAGGTTCCACCAGTGGACCCAGAAAGCAGGCCACACCTACAGAAGAGGTTCCAAAATTTTTTGAAATCCACCACTGATATAGAAGCACAGGCAGACACATACACAGGCTGAAGAACAGTTTTTATCCATGGGCTGTCAGACTCCTGAATGCAAAATAACTCTGCAACAACATAGTACGACTGACTTTTTGGTGGGTTCCACGTGCAATAAGTTCACATGGTGCAATAGGATTGGGTGTTTGTTAGTAGGTTTCACTGGGCTAGGGATTGTGAGTTGTATTGTGTTGGTGTGTGTGTGTGAACGAAGGGAAGCTCAGCCAATCTTATTGTACACATGTTGTACTCTGACAATAAAGGTTTGAATTCAAATTGAATTGAATTGAATTTTGTTGAGTTTTGAATCTGTGCTCTTTTCAGTGCAAAGCAATACTTTGCTATTGTGCTAAGGTCTTCCCTCCATAGACTCCTAAGGAAACTAATGGCTAAAATGGGCTACTTGGTTTGGTGGGTGACAGGGAGGTGACAGGATCTATTATATACCAACCAGTGTTTTAATCTAATACTTTTCTCACTCTTTCAAATCAAATAGGATAAGAGACTATGCCAGGAGCCAAGTTTGATAAATGCAACTGCTTTCAGAGGCACATCCAAATTATATATACACACACCAGATGATCAGGTATTGGTGGACATTATAATCAATTTTGCCTTTCTCCTTTTAGACAAAAAAACTAAGTACATATCTTTTGAAGTTTTTTTTCTGGATGATTTTCAGATTTCTTTTGCAAGAAATGAGAATGATGCAAACATCAACACTATTTTAAATGGAATGTTGAAAAAGCATATGGTCAACAGACAGACCTTTTCCTCATGATGCTAAATGTTTGCACTTTTACTTTAGTAATATTGACATGGGTTGTATTTATATTTCATCCTGAGCATTTTTTTAGCCCAAGCAAACAAGAAACAAACTAAAAACTGTGTATGTGGAGAAGATCCTTCCTTCCTTCCTTCCTCCCTCCCTCCCTTCCCTCCCCTCCCTCCCTCCCTCCCTCCTTCCTTCCTCACTCCCTTCCTCACTCCCTTCCTTCCTTCCTTCCCTCCCTCCCTCCTTCTTTCCTTCCTTCCTTCCTTCCTTCCTTTCTTTCTTCCTTCCTTCCTTCCTCATCATTGGCATTAACTAGATTAATTTGGAAAAACTTCTGATCAGGAACAATTCATTTTTTGTTCTTGAGATCTTTTGATTTCTCAGAGAAATTATCTCCATTATTATTTTCTTTAAGTTTTTATCTAATTTAAAGCAATGGGGTGGGGTGGGGAAATTCTCCTTTGTTTTTCTTTTTCCTTTCTGGCTATTTCCATAGTACAAGCATAAATCACAATCCCTATAATTATTTACTAGTTGGATTTATTTGTTGTCTTCTAAAGCCAATTCTCCATGCACTATACTAATGATGTCAGCTGTTCTTTGTTTGCTGGATGATGGCCGATTTTTTCTTCGAAGCTTTTAGCCGACACTTGTGAGCTTATTTTTCCAGCATGACAATCTCCAGACATTTAAAATTTCAGCTCATCCTGACTTTATTATCATATTCTTCTTGATCCACCAGGGGAGGCATAGTTCAGAACACATTCCTAAGTATTCTCAAGTAAATCAATTTTGCATGTGCCTTCATAATTAATCCCAGAGTCATTTTGATAGTGAGATGAGTGACATATAAAACAAACAAACAAACAAATGCAAGAAGTCCCATGACTTGGGTCTACAACTTCCTTTTCCATATTTCTCATTCAGACTGGAAGCTGAAACAATTAGCTTCTGATTGACTTGTTCTTTTTGCCAACTCTACCTTATATATCCATGTCCCACCATTTCCAGAATATGTAGCTGCAAATTAGTAGGTGTTTTGAATGCTGGGAAAATATCAAATATTTCCTAAGGAAGAAAAGCAGGGAAGCAGGCAAATATGAATTGAGGGTCACTCTTTCCATTCAGTTCCATTAATTGATGGACTAAAGATAGCAGAGAGTGATTAAAAAAAATCTAGTTGCTGGTTTGTGTTGTTCCTCTAAAAGATTCTTCAGGAGATGGTTAGTGTATCCGAGAACATTCAAACATGAGAGAAAGGAATGATGTTTCAGTTGGGAGAAATAGAGGACCGATAAAACTATTGAATTTGAACTTACAAACTTTTATTAAAATGAGAAGGAATGACTTTATGCCCTGCTTCTTCCCCTCATATTAATTTATGCTAAAATGAAATTACATTTACTGTCTAACTTGTTAATTGAAATTTAATCATTCACTAAAATTATTGAAGTTGCAAAATTACTCTGTTTGATATGACTAGATCAACATTTTGAAGCTCTGGGTGTATACACAGATATTGGCAGGAATAAACATTGCTTTTTCTTCTGTGATGTTTCAATAGCTCTATATGAACACTCTGCGTATTATATTAAGACTTTATTAATCTTGATCTATAAACAAATTCTTCATGCAATAAGCTTCATGTATATAGGGGAACTACTAACTGTGGATTGGTTTTATCAACTAGATGCCAAGTTAATTCATAATAAACATAATAAAATGCTTACAGTGAGAGGTTAGCTGGATAAAATAATATCTTTCTTAGGTGTTATTTTAAATAAACAAATTATTAAGTCTTTGGTAATTATTTCTGTAGAATAATTGCCATACATTTAGGGATTTATATAATTTTCTGCAATAGCTGGATTCAACTCAATCATATCGTAGGGGTATTTATATGAATGTAAGATGGGGGCCTTGCCACTGATATGGATAATGTGGGCCACTACAGAATATCATAGAATGTTTTCTGTAATTAAGTTAAATGTTGGACTAGGATTCACATCATAATACAGAAGATTCTCAAAGTGAATTTAAAGATAAAAAGAGAAACTTTTCTTTTGGATTTAATGGAAAAAAAACTTGGAAAAAAATGGAACTTTGATGTTATATGTTGATGGCAGCAAGATTATTTTATGCACAAAAATGCAAAGACACTTTGATTCCCCCAATGGATAAATGGCTGCAAAAGTTAATAGAGTTAGCAGAGATGACTAAAGTGATACAATTACTTTTGTTGTAAACCACTTGTAAATCACTTCTGGACTTTGTGCATGAGGTGGAAAAAAAATGAAACTTTGATTTGGGGTTTTGCTGATTAGATTTGTTGTTATAGAAACAACATATGGCTAGTTTATACTATTATGTAAAAGTAAAAGTTGAGGTTTGATGTTATTATCTTCAAATAAGTTGGAGTTGGAACTCAAAGCCTTTTCTTTCTTTCCCCTTTTTTCTTACACTTTTCCCCTCCCTTTCCCCACCCCTATTCTTTTACTATTTTATTTTACTATTTTATTTTATATTTTTGTATTTTCTCCTATAAACTAATAATAAGAGAATGATACAAAAGAATATCATAGAAGGGATAGGATATCTCTGTGTGCATGATAGGGAGGGGGTTAATTCATTTTTCATTTTATCATAAGTTTATCTAATTTGCAATATGTATCGAATATATTGTTTCAGCATTGACACTTTGACATAATCTCATAATGCGAACAGAATATCCTATCAAAATTTTAAGAGGAAAATGCACACAGACACGGGCATATTTGGGAAACAGCACACAAAATCTATTGAGAGAAAAAAATCTTGAAAATAGTGCATCTTTTAGTCTGCATTTTGGACTGATGCAGAAAGGAATTTAGGGATGGTAAAATGAAAAAACAGAATTTAACCTAAACTGACAGACCTTTCAGTTTCCAATGATAGCATGCATGCCTTCTGCATTGAAAAGGTCTGATCCCTGTCATCATGTGGATCTGGTTGCATTTGATGAGAAAAACTGTTCCTCGAGATTTTGGAGATCTATTGCGAGTCACAGAAATAATACTTGCCAATATGGATGGTAGTCTAATCCTAATTAGCATGGGATGCACAATTGACTGTGACACTCAAATGGCTTGTTTCTTCAACTAAAACGGGATTATATACTCATGTATAATTTTCCAAGGACAACTTGACAGAATAAGAAGACAAGAGAAGTCCGCTGATGGGGAAAATATCTGTGAAACACTCATGAGATTTGGTAGTAAACAATTTCCCCACTGATACTTTCTATGAATTAAATATTCTGTCAGTGAATAAAAACATTACAAATAAAATCAAGGTTTACTGGCTCCAAGACAGCTATGCATCTTAGCTACCCTGCTCAGGCTGGGGGAAAAAAATGAAACAAGATGTAAGACAGATGTATGACAAAACAATGCTGGTTTCTCATATTCATTTGCTGCATAATATTTTAGGAAGACAGATATCAAGATTACAAATAGCCTATGAGTCTTTATGGGAATAAGCCCCCCTCTCATTCTCATATGCACACGGAGGTTCATGTTGTAGCCATTCAATGTGATTACTGTAAAGTCTGACATTGTCTTGAGAGTCATATTATTCTAGAAGAGGTGACGAACTACACAGCAATATGCATATTTATAGTATGCACATGGTGCTTTTGTTCTTCAAAGCGGCTCTATGATTCCCAGGAAGAAGCTGACAATAGATATCAATCATCTTAATGTTTCTCCAAATAGATTAGTGGTGGCTGTGTGGAGTACACTTACACATATTTAAACAATGGTTTGCCCAAGAAATCTTTGTACAGAAGAGCAGGAGGTACCAGATATGGTCTACACCCAAGCATCTTTGAGGTGGATTCAGTATGGGACTTTGACATAGAAGATGTGCAGATGGATTAAAGAATCTGCAGTAGTGTTTCAGCTTGCACTAAAGGCACACTGTCTGTTGAAGCTTGTTTCCCTGGGGTTTTTCCTGGATGAATTGTGATATTTGTTTGTGGGTGGAAAAAGAAGCCAGTTCTGTTAAAACACAGTGGTCAGTTATGGTTAGAGAAATCTTAAGGGTCTTAGTAGGGCATGCCCTAGATTTCTTTGTGTTAGATTGGGTAAAGGAAGGCACACAAAGGCTTCAGTAACAACAGCTCTTTATTACAAGACAGGTAAATATCACGCTGGGGAAGGGTCGGACAGCAGCCCCTTTTAAAGGGTACAATGGATACAGAGTAGGCACTTTGTTGTAACACTTTATTAATTGTGTGCTTATAGTCTGCGCATATTCGGACAGACTCGTCAGACTTGACGGGTGTCACAATAGGCGTCTCCCAGCATGTGTGATCAACTGGCTGTAGGATGCAATGGCTCACGAGCTTGTCAATTTCTTTGTCAATTTTAGGACGGAGAGCGAAAGGTACTCTCCTGGGTTTTAGCCTAATTGGGACTATATTGGGGTCCAAGCTACAGGAAATTGGGGTTCCCTTGTACTTACCCAGGCCAGTGCCAAAAATGTCCTTGAACTCCTTAAAGATGGCTTCAGCACCATCGTCCCGCACGGAGTTGATTCCGGTCACTACCATCCCCATGTACTTGGATGGCTTGGCTGCATAGTGGGTCTTCAGCATCTGTTGTAGTGTAGACCAGGATACCACTTGGAGCGGGGTCAGTTCTCAGAGGTTTTTAGCCATTTCAAACACTTCCCGGCCGCAGTAATCGAGGAACATGTTCTTCTTATGGGCTTCTGGAATGCTCGTGAGATCGTTTGCCTCGAGGAAACACTCAAATCGTAGCATGTACGATTCCCAGTGCTCGGTGGCTGGGTCATACGAAGTTGGTAGGGCGTGCATAGCCATCTTGATTCAGTTTTATCATTCAGTGATGGCTTGCTCAATGCCGCACAGGATACTCCGGGCTGGATGTGTTTGCAGGATCACTTTTGCTCTTTTTGTTTGCCTAGTTGCCTTCCAATCCCACCTTCGTCGCCAGTGTTAGATCAGGTAAAGGAAGGCACACAAAAGGCTTCAGTAACAACAGCTCTTTGTTTCAAGTCAGGTAAACATCCTGCTGGGGAAGGGTTGGACAGCAGCCCCTTTTAAAGGGATCTGTCAGATCCTTTGACAATGGGATTAAACCTCTGTTTCCGCCAGAACAGAGGACCTTGGTGGAAACCTCTGTCAGTGGGGGGAATTTCTAACACTTTGGTCTCCTCTTTCTTCCAAAGTCCAAACAATACTCTGATCTCATGAGTGGGAAATAGATTCATCTATCTCCTTCTGCTTCTGGAATGTTGAGCCCTACACTTCATAGTTCAAGAAGAAACAAGGAAGATTGTGCTGCAAATGACTTTAAGACATCTCAGTTTCTAATTCCCCCAATTCAGGGAGGCTAATAATATTTTTTTGATAAATGGAATAACTTTGGCTCAAAACAGATCACCCCAATTATAGAATATATTTAAAATACACATTTTTCTTATTAAACTATTTCTCCTGGAAGAAAAGCAAATAACCTTGATAAAGAAACCCCATCCCCAAAACCAATTGAACAACAGACTGATAGATTACAGACAAAGGATCATTATGAGACACAACATAACTACGAAGTTTCAGAATAAATCCTAAAATATATTTCAGAAAGCATCAACATCAAATAAAAAAAAAACTATGGAATATCAGAAGCTGGAACAATTGCTCTTCTGAGATTCCCAGCGTAGTTTTTCCCATAACAGAACAATGTAGAGTTTGATTTATAGACTCCTTGCTGCAGTTTTGGAAAGTCACATGGCCTAATGCTATAAATTTCACAGGAAGGTTATGAGACACAAAAGGAGGCTGCTAGTCATAGAAATTATCTTATGCATGCCCAAAAAACTAACAACTAACACTGTTAGATTGTAAGCAGGAGGAGGAAGAACAAGAGTGGAAGGCTAAGACTGGTTGTGTCTTTGGTTTCCATCTTTCCTATTCTTACTGTTCCTAAAATTGAAGGATAAAGGATGGAGTGTTTTTTGGGGGTGGGGGAGGCTAGAGGAGGAATGCTTTCTGGTTACCTAGACCTAGATCAAGTTTTGCTCAAAGTGATAGCTACACTGGGGTCTAGGTGCAGAAGGGAAAAGGTCACAGGATTGGAAAGAAGGAGGGACCTTCACAAGATGGGCATCACAGCCATTATGGCTAGATTGTCATTCCCCCCCCCCTTTTTTTAGTTTTCATGTCTTTGTACCTTGGATATATTCCTGTGTCCCCCATTCTGGTATGTATGATTTTGCTAGGTCTTCTCAGTTCTTTCATAAGGAAAAAAAAATAAGGAAAAGTGTTAAAGAAAGAAAGAAAGATGAAAAAGTGACTCATCCGCTAGGAAAGAAGGTCATTGCTTTTGATCTGTGACCACAAAGGAAGTGGTGCCCTCAAGAAATGAAGTTTCTCTACTGGATGTTCCCTTCCCTTTTATTTTCTTTTTGGCTTCCTCTGATGCTTTTTGTTTTTGGGACTTGCTCCAAGCGTGCAGTTTTTATGAAACGCTCAGCTTTTATATCTTTGCTAAACATATTCACCCCATTCAGGCATTAGGTCAGCTGCCCCAGTGGTGGGTTTCAAAAATTGTTCGAACCTACTCTGTGGGTGTGGCCTCCTTTGTGGGAGTGGCTTGCTGCCCATGTGACCGGATGGGAGTGGCTTGCCGCCCATGTGGCCAGATATGAAGATGCCAAAGACACTTGTCAGAACCACCTTAAATTACCTCACACACAGCACTGGCATGCATAAGAATATGATGCAAACTTGTTTTTTAAAAGGCATCTTTGGTTTGCGTTAAAACAACTTCAACACACGCAATGTTCTGATTGCACCACAAACGCAGTAGTCATCCTTACCTTTCACAGACGCATTGAGTTTTATAAATATGAGCATGTTAGTGTAGAATAATCATATCCAAGGACCAGTGGTGGGTTTAAAAAAAAATTGGAACCTCTTCTGTAGGTGTGGCCTGCTTTCCAGGTCCACTGGTGGAACCACTTCTAACCTTCAGTAGATTTGACGAACCGGTTCTACCGAATAGGTGCGAACTGGTAGGAACCCACCTCTGAGCTGCCCCTATATGTCACATGTTATAGAGAAAGCATGGGTGGTACAGAGGCTTTGAGAGAAGGAAGGTTATGCTGAGGTAAGGAAAGTAGACATTAATTGATCCATATAATGAACATTGGAAGAGGTGTTGGTGTATAAGAAAAGGAGAGAAAATGTTTCTGGCTTTGTGGAGGTACCCAGACTCTGTTCAGGTATTCAATTATTTGGAACATTAGTCAGATAATGAGCTAGTCACACCCAGATGACTTCAACCTTCTAGATCATTGTTTCTCAACCTCCACAGTGTTAAGATGTGGCTGGCTGGGGAATTCTGGCAGTTGAAGTTCACACAGCTTAAAGTTGCAGAAGTTGAGAAACACTGACCTAGATATTCAAGGATCTTCAACAATGAAGTAAGCATGTGTGCGCATGTGAAGTTCTGCCTGACACAGATTCCAATACATGTGCTGACGCATGAATGAGAGCTTTGCTTTGTACACGCTGCCATCTGTTTCTGGATGCTAACATCTTTTGAGTAACAAAAATCCCATAAGGCAGATTAGTACCAAAAATGAATATGACAAATAGTGAGATTCATGGTCCATTTCTTCATCTCAATCCCAGTGAAGTTCACCTTCTAGCCACCGTATTTCACCACGCTCTGCATTGTTTGCAAGTGCATTACCAATAAGGCCTGCAAAGCTATTTCCATGCACCTATCAGGCTTGAAGCATCTACCATAATTGTTCTGACCCCCCCTCTCTCCGTACGGTGAGTCACGCCGACACAAGATGACTGTTAGCCAATTTATTCACAGTAATTAACTCACAGACAAGACTTTGGCAGCAACCCAGTCTTCCACAGATAAGAAATACACACAAGAGTTTCTCCAGCTTTAGTATAATGGTTGTGTCCTGCAAAAGGACTCCACCCAAAGTATCGTCTTATATACTCTCTTGAGAGGAGCCTAATCACAACCACCTGGGCCCAATTATCTTCTATGTCTCCATAATTGCTGCCGGCACTTATCAACCTGTCTCTGCCTGGTGTCCGAGACCAACTCCCTTAGCTCCTCCCCACTGCTCCAGGGCCTGACATCAGGGACAAACTCCCTTTGGCTTTCACCGCTGCTCCATGCCTCAGGCACCTCCTGGTGGCCAACCAGCCTCTCTGGTCCCTGCTCGGAGTCTGAACCCTGTCCAGGATCCTCCACATCTTCCAGAGCCGACTCATAGGGTCCCTCGCTATTGGAGTCTGTCAGCAGCTCCAATGGCTCCTGCTGGGCACATAATATATCACAAATCTCCATGTATTCTTTTCAATCACATAAATTCTAGGTCAAACTGAAGTATTTCTTGCTGGTGGGGGATGGAAAACATTGTTAACTATTTGGAGAAATTGGTTTTAAGTCATTAAATCATTTATTGCTAAATAACATATACTTTTGTTCTCATCCACATGCTTATGGGTATAACTAGTCATGGCAGTTCCAGGTTAGTCCCATTATTCTTGTTCTACTGGTAGTCCCCGCCCCCCTAGATTTAGACTTTTAAATCTAATGACTCCTCAATGGTATTGGGGCACCTCCATAAATCTACTGTACTAACTTTATGGAACTAGTATTTAGAATAGAATAGAGTTGAAAGGGAATTTGAGGTCTTCTAGTCCAAACCAGAGGTGGGTTCCTACCAGTTCGCACCTATTCGGTAGAACTGGTTCGTCAAATCTACCGAACCAGTTAGAAGAGGTTCCACCAGTGGACCCAGAAAGCAGGCCACACCTACCGAAGAGGTTCCAAAAATTTTTGAAACCCACCACTGGTCCTTGGATATGATTATTCTACACTATCATGCTCATATTTATAAAACTCAGTGCCTCTGTGAAAGGTAAGGATGACTACTGCGTTTGTGGTGCAATCAGAACATTGCGTGTGTTGAAGTTGTTTTAACGCAAACCAAAGATGCCTTTTAAAAAACAAGTTTACATCATATTCTTATGCATGCCAGTGCTGTGTGTGAGGTAATTTAAGGTGATTCTGACAAGTGTCGTCGGCATCTTCATATCCTGTCACATGGGCGGCAAGCCACTCCCATCCGGTCACATGGGTGGCAAGCCACTCCCACAAAGGAGACCACACCCACAGAGTAGGTTCGAACAATTTTTGAAACCCACCACTGGTCCAAACCCCCTTGGTCAAGAAGGAGAACCTACACTATTTCAGAAGTGAAATAATAGTGACTGTCTGGACCCTTCTTAAAAATCTCCAGTGATGGAACACTCATGGTTTCTGAAGACAAGCTGTTCCACTGCTTAATGGTCCTCACTGTTAGAAGTTTCTCCTTAATTCCAGGCTGCATCTCTCTTTGATTAGTTTCCAACCATTGTTTCTTGTCCTGCCCTCTGGTGCTTTGGAGAATAAGTTGACCCCCTCTTCTTTCTGACAGCTCCTCAAATATTGGAATATTGCTATCATGTCACCCTAATTCTTCTTTTCTTTATACTAGCCAGATCCAAAACCTGCAGCCATTCTTCATATGGTTTTAGTCTCCACACCTTTTTTGTCCTGAGTGTGCCAATTTTTTTGTAGCACAGCTCTTGAGACTTTCATCTTGAAATTGAGGCTGTTATGGAAAAAAAAAATCTTTTCTACCTTTTAAAATTTGGCTTTTTCCCCCCATTATTTCTTCACTTTCTGCATATTCTGTTTTCTTTGATTTTTGACCCAGTCCAAACTTTTTTCCTAAAGGATTATCAGCTGCCAATAAGAAATGTTCAGCCATTTTTACTAATTAAAAAGCATGTAAGATGATTCTTTAGTATCTACTTTCAACATGTTGCAAGAACTGAAATAAAGAAAAATGTGTGGTGGCTGAGTCATAGCAGAAATCTAGCAGTGGACACAAATTTCATTAATCTTTTCAATGGTGGAGCTCACTTTCTGAAACAGAAAGGTGTTACGAAGCACAACACCTGTAAAACTCTACTCAGTTGAATCAGAAAGTTAAAAGTCAACATTATACTTTAAATATATTTTCTTAACAGGTCTAGTCAGGTAGATGATGACGATTAGATAGATGATAGATGATAGATAGATAGATAGATAGATAGATAGATAGATAGATAGATAGATAGATAGATAGATAGATGATAGATGATTGGTAGGTAGATAGGTAGGTAGGTACGTAGAAATAGATAGATGATAGATGATAGATGATAGATATAGATGATAGATGATAGATGATAGATGATAGATGATAGATGATAGATGATAGATGATAGATGATAGATGATAGATGATAGATGATAGATGATAGATGAAAGATGATAGATGATAGATGATAGATGATAGATGATAGATGATAGATGATAGATGATAGATGATAGACGATAGACGATAGATAGATGATAGATGATAGATGATAGGTAGGTAGGTAGGTAGGTAGACATAGATAGATAGATTTTTTTTGCCTCTTAGTCTTGTGTGCAGGAGTGGGTTCTGGCAGAACCACTGTGTGAGCCAGTTTGCTCACACGCGCTTTGCATGTGCATGCACAGTGCAATTAAAATTGCATGCACAGAATAAAAAAACAAAATGGCGATGCTATGGTGCTGCCAGGAGAACCGGTTCAGGGGTGTGGCAGGCCTGGGTCGCTGCTGGTTCCAGTGACCCAGGCCGCCAAACCACTACCGGTTTGGCTGAACCGATCTGAACAGGTAGGAGCCCACCACTGATTGTATGCAGTCATACAGTATCTAATGCAGCATTTCTCAATCATGACAAGTTTAAGATGAGGGGACTCCCAGGGTTTCTCAACCATCATGGCAGGCTGAGAAGTCTGAGAGTTGCCATGCAAAAGTTGTTGTCAGCGTTCCAAGTATCTTGTAGAATTAAATCAGAGTCCAAGGCAAAATGACCCTTAAAGTTCCAATTTAATAAATCAGACATCTTAGCACATCTGTGTAATCCCAATTCTGGAAATTACATTAGAATCCCACCCAGTTAAAAGTTCATGATCTTGTCCCCCCCCCCCCCACAATCCATCACATGGTCCAATCTTCTTCTTCCACGCTGGCATCTACTCCCAGCTGCTTCCGGTCAGGTGCAAAGGTGCAGAGACAAAAGATGACCTTGGTCTTCTAGAAAAGAATGATAACAACACACTCCACAATCCTACTCCTTTCTATTCCCCCCTCCCATCAAAAATGTGGCAGGCCAAAATTCTAAAAGGGATATAATTGCAGGCCTGACAGTTTGCCAAGTTTGAGAAACACTGATCTAAATTCTCAGCTATTAAATACCTTGGTAATATCTCTAGAAATAATTCCTTTTGAATTCCTTGTGCCATCAATTTGTTTTTGACTGAAAAACACACAAAAAACCTATTCTATGGAGAGAGGGAGAGAGAGAGAGAAATAGGGAGGGTGGGAGGAAGAGGGATAATGAGAGAATATATATTTTCCCTTCATCCAGACACTTTAGAAGAGGAACTGAAGGCATGTGAAGATCTTTTCCATTTTGCTGGCATCAGATGGGCTCTAGAGGGAATCAATTCCAAGTCATATGTTCTTTATGTCCTTTATACAGACCACAGTTCTTCTCTCAGTCCCTAAATCTCAAAAACGTATCTGTTTGATTGGGTTAGTTGCTGTGCCTTTGACTGAGAGAATATTCTTTCCACTTGGCTATCATTATAGATCATCTTAATTTCACACTGACATAAGCAAAATGTGTTTTCTGCTGTACAATTAGGAAAACATGCTTTATACTTCCAAAAAGAGGAGGGTTTTTTAAAAAGGTTTTTTTTTAAACGTTCAAAACATATTCGGTAGTTTATGAGCCATCCTTGACTTCAATAAAACTCCTTCAATTGTAAAATCCAGGAAAGTTAAATCAACCCTGACTGTTATAATTCACAAAAATCTTCAAATAAATATTAGCAAAAAAGATGGCATGATATTATGATTATAAGTCAGCAGGGGTCTTTGGCAAATCATTTAGACTTTTTATTTGTGTTTTACGGATCAACACAAATCAAGGAAAAATAAAATTGATCTCACATGGTGTTGAAAGACTTAACAGTGGCAAAGCTAAGAAACTTATGCATAAAGACATTGTGTCTTTAAGAAAAGTCATTAGCCTATTACAGTGATGGTGAACCTATGGCACACGTGCCACAGGTGGCACAGCAGAGTCATATCTGCTGGCTTTGAGCCGTCAGCTCTAGAGAGGATGCATGTGCTAGCCAACTGATTTCTGGCCTTCCAGAGGGTTGAGGGGAGGCCATTTTCTACCTTCAGGAAAATCTCTGGTGCCTGGGGAGCAGTGGTAGGTTTCAAAAATTGTTTGAACCTACTCTGTGGGTGTGGTCTTCTTTGTGGGAGTGGCTTGCCGGCCATGTGACCGGATGGGAGTGGCTTGCCACCCATGTGACCGGATATGAAGATGCTGACGACACCTGTCAGAACCACCTTAAATTACCTCACACACAGCACTGGCATGCATAAGAATATGATGTAAACTTGTTTTTTAAAAGGCATCTTTGGTTTGCGTTAAAACAACTTCAACACATGCAATGTTCTGATTGCACCACAAATGCAGTAGTCACCCTTCCCTTTCACAGAGGCACTGAGTTTTATAAATAGGAGCATGATAGTGTAGAATAATCATATCCAAGGACCAGTGGTGGGTTTCAACAAATTTTGGAACCTCTTCTGTAGGTGTGGCCTGCTTTCCGGGTCCACTGGTGGAACCTCTTCTAACCGGTTCGGTAGATTTGATGAACCAGTTCTACCGAATAGGTGCGAATTGGTAGGAACCCACTTCTGCTGGGAAGGGTGAAAAATGGGCCCAATGGGTCAGCTGGAAGTTTGGAAATGATCTGTTTCTGGCTTCCAGGGGGGCCTCCGGGGGCCCAAGGAAGGCCGTTTTCACCCTCCCCAGGTTTCAGGAAAGCCTCCTGAGCCTGGGGAGGGTGAAAAACAGGCCCAACAGGTCTACCGGTAGTTCAGAAACTTGTTTGGGGGAGGGCACTTTGCATTATGGGTGCCGGCATGCCTGCACATTTTTGGCTCCCAACATCAAAAAGGGTCACCATGACTGGCCTATTAGATACAGAAGTTCTCCTTAATATTTTCATTTAGGTTACAGATATTAAGAGCACTGGGTGCATAGTGTTGCTTGACCTGATTGGTTTGCTCTGCTGGCTTCCTATGACTAAAAGTCATCTGACTGTGAACCTTGGATTTTAAGGGCTGGTCTAACAAATTACATAAGGTCAAATTGTACAAAATCATTTGGCTTCCAGATCTCAGCATCATACAAAATCTATTGCAATTAATATTTTATTTCTCCTGATTAACTGCCATCATGCACTAAAATTTAATTTGTAAATGGATTTTCCATTTTTCCACATTTTCCATTTTTTGGTTGTGGCTCATAAGTACAAGTAAAATTTGTTTATTTTCTAGATAAGGCGCAATATTTGGGGCGTTCTTTTAGTCATTGCGTTTACATGTTTGGAAAGCTTAATTTCATCTTGAGTTCATCTTGAGGTTTATTTATATTTGTTTGATTATTATAACCACCTGCTTGAGACATGACTCTGGATGGTGTATATCATCAGTGAGCAAACCCAAATTGAGCCTATATAAAGCCAACATGGCATTCTTTTAGTCATTGCATTACATGTTTGGAAAGCTTAATTTCATCTTGAGTTCATCTTGAGGTTTATTTATATTTGTTTGATTTATATAACCACCTGCTTGAGACATGACTCTGGATGGTGTATATCATCAGTGAGCAAACCCAAATTGAGCCTATATAAAGCCAACATGGTGAATAATGAAACACAAAATACAGAAACGTAGGGGTTCAGCCAATAGACTCATACCATCTCTTGACCCACTGCCTGGAGAAAGAGCCAAATCTTAAGACCCTTCTGAAAGGCAGTCAGACAGGCAGGTCAGGTCGGGCCAATTGAATCTCAGGGGGGGACGCTGTTCCAAAGGATAGGGGCAGTAACACAGAAGATCTTCTGAGTCACACTAAATTACATTGTCTAAGTCAGGGTTCCTCAAACAGGGGGGCAATTCATGGTCCCTCAGACTGTTGAGGATCTGGACCAGCTACGTGGATGCAGCTAGGTGGTCATGTGATTGGGTCAATTTAGCAGTCCAAACAATACACACAAATTAAACTTTAATTTATTTTGTTCCTGTGGGTGGAAAGCTGGTTAGTGAAGGGATGTGGCTGCCTTGGGGTGTGTATCAGGGACTTTTGTTTGTGTGTGTCTACCTCCCTCGCCCCCCTCTCTCTGGAGGCCAGGGAGGCAAAAACCAGGCCTGTTTTTGCCCCCTGTCTCCAGTACCACTCTGCCACCCAAAAAGAGTCAATTTTTGGCCTCCAGAGGCCTCTGCATGGCCCGTTTTTGGCCTCCAGAAGCGGGTGGGAACCAGTGGATAGGCAGGGTGATATGGGCAGGGCAGCCCAGATTAATGGCTGTATCTGTCCCGCGGGGTGGAGTTTGAGGCAGTGACATGCAGTCAGGGGAGGCAGGGGAGGCAGAGCCTCACCACTGTCATCATGAAAAGAAAAAAAAATGTAAAAGGAAAAAGGCTGAGGTAGTTGCTGCCAGAGTCACAGTGGATGACTCTTCTTAGTGCTTAAGTGTTTAAAAAAGCCTCTAAAAAAGTGCCCTCTACAGGAGAAGGCGGGAGAACCACGTGCCTCATTTAGTCTGACTTTATGATCACTTGAGCAGAGTTAAGCAAGGGTTAAAAGCCGAAAAAGTCCTTATGTAGATGAGGCACATGGTTCTCTTGCCTCCTCCTGTAGAGGGCGGTTTTTTAAGAGGCTTTTTTAAACAGTTAAGCAGAGTCATCCATTGGGGACTCTGGCATCCCGCCTCTATGTCGAACATAGCGGCGGGGCGGCCAAAAGCCACTTTCTTTCTTTTTGCCTCACCAGCCATAAACCTCACCGCACGTCACTGGTTTGAGAACCCCTGATCTAAATGATAGAACTTGAAGTTTGCAAAACCTGTCAAATTTTACTCAGTAGGCAAAAATAACCAGACAGAGGCCAACCAATGATTCCCTCCTGCTCCATGAAGAGCTGTATAGGTGAGAAACAGCACTCTGAATTTCAACTGGAAGTTTACCGATGACCAGGGCATCACAGAAAGTAGGGGTGTTACATGGATATATCAAGATACAACTACCCTCACTGCTGCATTCTGGGCAAGTTACCGTATTTGAGAAATCATCATCCCATAGAGAACACATCCTATGTAGAGTACTGTGCAGTAATTCAGTCATGAGGTAACTGTTGTATGTGGGAGTCTTGAAGAGACAGGACTCGTGGCTAGTGCAACAGCTCTTTATTGATTAAATGCATATATAAAAGTGCAGCTCCCTCTTTTAAAGGGAGTAGTCAGACAACTCAGCCATTGAGCTACCTTGAATGTTCCTGCTGAACCAGTCCCTTTAATACCTTGAATGTTCCTGCACAAACCAATCCCTTTAAACCTGCAACTTCCCGCTGGACAGGCAGACCAGAGGGAAACCTACACCCAAGGTTCCCCCCCTCATTACCATATTCAACAGTAGCCACCAACTGGAACTGGCCTCAGAGGAAGGAGAGCCCCTGTAACACCAGGCCTTCCATTTTCAATATCACAGAGTGGTCCAGAATCTTGATTGATGGCACCGAAGACCAGCAAGAAATCAAGAAGGGTCCGAATGGATGCATCAACCCTCATCCTGCCATAGATAATCAACAAATGCAATCAATGCCATCTCCATACTGTAAAAGTCTCAAAACCAACTGTAAGGGATTGTCAGCACTCCCCCATTCAATAATTAGGAAAGAAAACCACGAGACTCCATTGATAGAAATCAAGTGTACTTTTACTAATTATAAATGATTAGAAGCGTAGCAAAGCGAAGACTGATTATTTAGGCGCGAAAGCAAATGATATATAGAATAACCCATTCCCCTCCCCTTGGCATCCCAGTTACAGTCCAATCATAATTCTCCCAAGTGTCAGGTGTGAGATAACTTCGAAAGGCATCACCCAGATGGAATGTCGGTGCCGTTGGCCTTGGCGGGAAACCTCCTCCGCATGCGCAGTAAGACAGGCAGCAGAAACTCCAGAATCTTCCTCCAGCACAATTAATATTCCCCTCCCAAATACCATACCCCCCTCCCCGTTTCAATGGCAGCCGAAGCAGCAGCAAAGCAGAGGCTGACAGGGATCAAGATAATCTGCCTCAGCCAAAACCTGAAACTAGCCTGACCCATATTTCCAGAACCTTCCCTTTTTAGAGACAAGCCAGGTGTTGGGTCACCGTGGCCGGCATGATTGAACTATCGAACACCTGCCCATTTTTTAAATTATTGTGCAAATAAGCGAGGTGCATGATAAAAGGAATGGTGGCTTGATTGCATGTTCACACTTGCCATTCCAATTATTTTGGCTTCTATCCTGGATGCCCAGTAAATAATTAAAAAAAAAAAATCCTCAAGCCTCTTAAAATAAGTTTTTTTAAAGTTCACAAGAGGTGTTTTTTAAAAACATAGATTTTAATGATGACAATTTTCAGTACATGCTTTCATTTACATTTGACTCCTCGTTTGTGTAATGGGATTTTTAAAGTATGAAATTAAAGCCTAGCCCTGAATATAAGCAATCAGTAGTGGTTATCAGAGGAAGAGTGATTAAAGATTTCAACAACATACTTTATTTAGGGATTTTTTTTAAAATTAAGACAAACAGTTATTTTCTTTGTGAATGGGTGAGTTGTTCTCCAGTAATGACTTTGAGACAACACTTTACTGCAATTTTAATTTTAATGCATTTGGATTAAAGTGTTTGTGTAGGGTGGAGTGGAATTCAGAATATAAATGAAAAGTATTTCACTAAAATGCTGCTATAGCTCTATGAAATCTGCAATATTTCTACCTCTCAGTAAATTTATGTAGGTTACAATAATCTTCATATCCCAGTAGGTTATTGTAGGAGCCATAGTATAGATTGGATCACTTCCTCCCAGGCATTAAGAGACTTTCTCCATTGGAGGAAATATTGTCTTGCAGATATCCAGGGGTGGGCTTCAAAATTTGCAGCAACAGGTTTGCTGCCCTGTTGCTGGGTGAGTGTGGCGATGGTGGGCGTGGCCTAGTCAGCCTCCTGCACCCGTGACCTGACAAAAGCGCGCATGACAAAACCGCGCCGACAAAACCGCGTCGCTAAAACCGCGACATCATCAACGCGCCGACAACAGCGCGGCGACAACAGTGTGGAGACAGAAAGCCGATTTAACTTAAGGTAAGGATTAGGTTTAGGTTTAGGTTTAGGTTTAGGTTTAGGTTTAGGTTTAGGTTTAGGTTTAGGTTTAGGTTTAGGTTTAGGGTTAGGTTTAGGGTTAGGTTAGGGTTAGGGTTAGGTTTAGGGTTAAGGTTAGGGTTAGGTTTAGCGTTACGTTTAGGGTTAGGGTTAGCATTATGTTTAGGGTTAGGGTTATGTTTAGGTTTAGGTTTAGGTTTAGGGTTAGGTTTAGTTTTACAGCACGCTTCTGTCGCCCCACTGTTGTCGGTGCAATTCAGTGCTCATTCGTCGGAGCGCTTTAGAACACGTGGTTTTGTCACCGTGGTTTAGTCGGGCGCGGTTTTGTTTTTCGTCCTTTTGATGGTGAACCCCTGCACCATGGGGGTGTGTGTTTTGCCCTACACAGGCTCCAGAGGCTTTTCTGGAGCTTCCCTCCCGGAGGGAAAAACTGCTTCTCCTAGGCTCCGGAGGCCCTCCAGAGGCCAGAAACAGGCCCATTTTTGGACTTCCAGAACCTTTGGTAGGCCCATTTCCCCCCTTCCTGAGCCTCCACATGGGCCCTGTACTTACCTGGCATGATGAACGGGCCATGTGGAGACTCCTGGGAAGGGTGGGGGAGGGGTGGGATGGGCAGGCAGGGGTGGCATTTGGGGGTTCGCCGAATTGGGCAGAATCCTAGCTAGAGGATCGCCCAAACCCTTTCCAACCTCCAGAAGCCCACCCCTGCAGATGCCCCTCTTCCTCAATACCATGGAAACTTGTAAGGAGCTCTGACAGAGAGACTAATTGGAGGGTGACTGTGATCCCAAAAGTTTTCCATTCAGATCATCCCCAAACCTCTCATTGTTCAGATATGACCACTTTAACCAGTATGTATAATTTCCTTTCCAGCAGTTGCAATAAAAATGACCTTTTCTGAGGGGGGCATTCATAGAATAATCCCAGATGAAGAAAGAAGGGAGGGGGACCCTGTTCATTTTCCTGATCTCCTAATCAAACCTAGGAGAGTTTTGAAGGAAGCTGTTTTTCTGTCTTCACATATTTCCATTTTAGTTAATGAGATTCTTTGGTTTACTATTCAGTAGGACATATGATTAATCTGAAACCAACTCCAGAATTTTTTTTTAAAAAAAACCCTTACTCCCTAGTAGTCTCCCTAGGATTTCAGTCTAAAGTTGCTGAATTATTAGGATTAAATCTTCCCACCCTGAAGGCAATTGTAATGGTATGTAGAGACCTTGGGAAAGGAGGAAGAACCTCAGCCTAGGCAATCTTTCAAGACATATCTAGTCCTCAGATGGAAAAAGGATGTGGGGGATATCTCAGAAAACACCCTTCCTATTTTTTGGGGGGAAACTAGTAAAAGCAATGGAGGGGAAAATGCTTTCAGGCTTGCAAATCCTGTTACTGTAACCCTACAATAAAGACAGTATTAGTACTCATGGTTTATGCTTCTTGTCTGGACTCCTCCAAAGGGCTGACCTCAGTGAACCATTGATGGTATGGTTCTGGGGAAAGATAATGCAACAATAAGGTAAAAGTTCCCCTCGCACATATGTGCTAGTTGTTTCTGACTCTACGGGGCAGTGCTCATCTCCGTTTCAAAGCCAAGGAGCAGTTCAAAGACATCTCCGTGGTCATGTGGCCAGCATGACTAAATGCCAAAGGCTCATGGAACGCTGTTACCTTCCCACCAAAGGTGGTTCCATTTTTTTCCTGCATTTTTACATGCTTTTGAACTGCTAGGTTCAACCTGCTAGGTTGACAGAAGCTGGGACAAGTAACAGGAGCTCACTCCATTACGGGGCACCAAGGATTCGAACTGCCGACCTGCCGGCCTTTCTGATCGACAAGCTCAGCGTCTTAGCCACTGAGCGACTGCATCACATAATGTAACAATACTGTAACATAATGTAAAAATACTCACCCATTAGTTTACTAAATGCTATGTTTTACTCACTGCCATGTTGGCTACAAGTACCCATACTTTTAATATTCACTGGTAATACCACTTTTGACTTGTACAACCAAGGGGATTATGTTAGGAGTGTTTAAATCAGCTTTTTTTTTTGTATTTTATTAGGATTTATAGGCCGCCCTTTTCCCTGAGGGGACTCAGGGCGGCTTACAATCGTTAGGGAGGGGGTGCAATTCAAAACAAACAATATGTGAAGAAAATAAATAAAGTAATAAAAACACAACTTGCATTCAACATTCAACACTCGGGTGAGGCAAATTAGAGACTTATCCCCAGGCCTGTTGGGATAGCCAGGTCTTAAGGGCTGCGCGGAAGGCCTGGACGGTGGTGAGGGTGCGTATCTCGACGGGGAGATCGTTCCACAGGGTCGGAGCTGCAACAGAAAAGGCTCTCCTCCGTGTAGTCACCAGTCGACATTGACTGGCGGATGGGATTCGGAGGAGGCCCAGTCTGTGCGATCTTATCGGTCGGAGGGAGGTAATCGGCAGAAGGCGGTCTCTCAAGTACTCAGATCCACTACCATGAAGGGCTTTAAAGATGGTCAACAGCTTGTTTATATAGCGGTGTACAGGAGCCCTCAATGGAACAGGTGAAGGCAACAATGAGAATGGTTGTAATAAAGACAAATTTGAATATGGGAGGGAGATATTTCTGAGTAAAGAGATAGAGGATTTCTGCAAGATAGGCATGATCTGTCTTGGCACTTCACTTTGGGTGTGGGAGGTGAGATGATCTGTCCACATGAACAGAAAACCACAAAAGGCCAGAGATACAGCAGAAGCCAAGCACTGCAGCTGCTCTGATCTGATAGCGGGATGTGAGTGAATCTTTTTTGAATCAAATAATTCCAACTTAGCTTTGAAGAGCCCCAAGACAAGAGGACAGTCACACTGATAGTAATATTGTTATGTCCTCGGAGATACGACCGACGGCTGCCGAAGGATCAGGAAGAAGCCCAGATTGGTTTAGACATGGCTGCCGGCCAGCGGGAGAATTGCTGCATTCCCATTGGCTCCCCGCCTGATTAACTAAAGTTAGTTGAACCAAACATTCCCTCAGATTCAATTGCTACGAACTTAAAAAATATGCTGTTGCTTTTTTATTTTTATTAGAAACATTTCCATCCTACCATTCAGCCTCGTTTTTAAGAACTGAGGCTGGCACGGAGTGCCTATTATTATTACTTTCGCAACAACAGAATTGTATCACAGCGGCCAGTTGTTTTGCCGAATTTGGCATTGATTACTAGTCGGGCCCCACCCAGGGGCACAGGACGTCGTAATGTATTTTCGTAATATGCGTGCAGATCAAAGCAGTGTGGCTTTTTGCATTTGACTGATGGTGATTTTGTTCATTTTTAACTGTTTTAAATGTAATTCCAGTGCTTTTGGAATAGACCCAGTGTGCCAATTACCACTGGAATTACTACTGCTGAATTTCGATTTTTAAGTCCTGGTATTTCGCGATTTTTTCATGTTCCTTCTCATCGACCCTGCTATCACCTGGTATTGCGATGTCTATGATTGTAACCTTATTTTTCTCAACCAGTGTGATGTCTGGTGTATTATGCGCCAGTATTTTGTCGGTTTGTATGCAAAAATCCCACAAGATCTTGATCATCTGATTTTCGGTGACTTTTTCCATAATTCATACATTTGTTTTAAATAGCCTCTTTTTTCTGGCTCTGAGTTGAAATAACAGGCCATTATGGCACGATTTTCATCTGCACTATATTTTTGTCATTTTGTTGGCTGGTCCACTTGTAGCCCACTTGTTGATGGATGCCCAGGGACCTCAACATCTGCCGCGGCCCTTGTTAACTCGCACGACGACCGATGCGGTATAGAATTTTTATTTGTTCCTTTCACCATGTTATATGGGTTGGCGTTTTTTTTTAATGGGGTCAGGTTGCCAACCTGATCCCAACCCTTCTCCTTTCTCATCCAGGCTTGGGACCGGCAACGGCGGAGTTGTTGTTGTTGTTATTATTATTATTATAATTAATAATAATAATAATAATAATAATAATAATAATAATAATAATAATAATAATGCACTACAGTTTACATCCACGTGGTGATACTGATAGACTATACCTGCCACGAAAATCAGGTGGCAGAGGATTATTACAAGTGAAGCAAACAGTTGAAGAAGAAAAACATGCACTGGCTGATTATTTAAAAGAAAGTCAAGAACATCTATTAATCGAAGTAAAGAACAAAAATCTACTGAAGGCCCAACAGACAAAACAAGAATACAGAAAAGATGTGATAAAATCAAGAATGGAGAGTTGGCAGAACAAAGCACTACATGGTCAATTTCTGGAAAAAATAAAAGATAAAGTGGACAGGGAACAAACTTGGTTATGGTTAAAAACAGGTACATTAAAGAAAGAAACAGAGTCACTAATCCTGGCTGCGCAAGAACAAGCTATCCGCACAAATGCCATTAAGGCCAAAATCGAAAAATCCTCTGATGATGCCAAATGCAGACTTTGCAAAGAAGCTGACGAAACTATTGATCACATACTCAGCTGCTGTAAAAAAATCGCGCAGACTGATTATAAATTGCGGCACAATTCAGTAGCACAAATGATCCATTGGAATTTGTGCAAAAATTATAATATTAAAACAGCAACAAACTGGTGGGAACATCAGCCTGAAAGAGTCACAGAAAATCAGATGGTCAAGATCTTGTGGGATTTCCGTATACAAACCGACAAAATACTGGCGCATAATACACCAGACATCACACTGGTTGAGAAAAATAGGGTCACAATCATAGACATCGCAATACCAGGTGATAGCAGGGTCGCCGAGAAGGAACATGAAAAAATCGCAAGATACCAGGACTTAAAAATCGAAATTCAACGACTATGGCACAAACCAGCAGTGGTAATTCCAGTGGTAATTGGCACACTGGGTGCTATTCCAAAAGCACTGGAATTACATTTAAAACAGTTAAAAATTGACAAAATCACCATCAGTCAAATGCAAAAAGCCGCACTGCTTGGATCTGCACGCATATTGCGAAAATACGTTACGACGTCCTAGGCCCCTGGGTGGGGCCCGACTAGTAACCAATGCCAAATCCGGCGAAACAACTGGCCGCTGTGATACAATTGTATAATAATAATAAAAATAATAATAATAATTTCTCTCCTTCCCAGAATCATTTAGGGAAGATGAAAGAAGGAAAGCTCAGAACAGACAAAATGTGCAAAATTAATCAATCGATTCGACACCAGGATCTGTCTGCAACAAACACAGGTGGTGGTGGAGAAATGGTAATTACATTGAATTGAAGTCCCTTCCTGAAACAGTTCTTACTTTAGAAAGTTTTTTTTTTTTGGCAAATTCACCAGCTAAGCCATGAAGATGGTAATCAACTGCTGAGTTTAGAAGCAGAGTGAATACCAAAGAAAAGAACCATTGGCTACCCATACATCCTGCTCTCAACTTTTTCATCAGCATCTGGTAGGCTGCTATGGAGAACAACTCATGAGATTGGAAAGGTCTTATCTATTCTTATGCAACTGTTCAAAATCAAGGTAGAGTTGGAGGGTCCTCCATGCATCTTAAACAAAAACCTGAGAAAATTACTGCCAAACAAAACTCATGGCAGGATGCCTAACTGTCCCAGAAGCCAGCTATGCTTACATTAAGTAGCACAGCAAGAATTGTAGTTGTCTGAATTGTTTTGTGAACAGTGCTATCTTGCCCTTTTGATGTGATATCTTAAAGGGACATTCAAACCTGGGATTATGGTTTGTGGAATTGAAACAAGAAAGATTTATAAGGCAATAAATCATAATCCTTTGCTTAAAGTGGATTTCTTAGCCTATTTGGTTTGAACGCAATCATTCGAAATTCCAATTTTAGATATCGTGCAGAGCTAATCCTGCCTGGTTTTCTGGGCTGCAGAGAGAGAGAGAGAGAGAGAGGGAGAGGGAGAGAGAGAGGGGGGGGGGGAGGGAGGGAGGAGGAGGGAGGGAGGAGAGAGAGAGAGAGAGAGAGAGAGAGAGAGAGAGAGAGAGAGAGAGAGAGAGAGAGAGAGAGAGAGAGAGAGAGAGAGAGAAGGAGTGTTTGGAGGAACAGATAGGCTGCTTCTCCACACATAAACTAGAATTATGTCCAGGGGTGGGATTGAAAAAGGTTAGCAACCAGTTCTTTGCCTGGCTGCTGGGTGGACGTGGCCATGGTGGGCCTACTTGGCCCCCTGCACCATTGCAGAGGGGCATTTTCACCCTCCCAAGGCTTCGGAGGCTTTTCCCGAGCCTCCAGGGGGGCAAAAATGGCTTTCCCCGGGCTCCAGAGTCCCTCCAGAGACCAGAAATGGGCTCACTTTCTAACTTCCGGTACTTCCGATAGGCCTGTTTTTCACCCTCCGCAGGCTCCGGAGGCTTTCCCTGAGCATCCAGGAGAGTGAAAATGTAAGGTGACCAGATTTTCAGATTGGAAAAGAGGGACGCCCTTGACCGGGGGGGGGGGGGGGGGGCGCTTGATTAAAAAAAAATTTTTTGTCAAAAGGTCACCCCAGGACACTGAAACCAGCATAAATACGAATCTGTTGCCAAACAAAATTTTGATCACGTGACCATGAGGATGCTGCAACGGTCGCTAAGTGTGAAAATGGTCGCTAAGTGTGAAAAATGGTCATCAGTCACTTTTTTCAATGCCATTGTATCTTCCTGATTATTAAAATTGCAAATTCACTCAGTGTCAATCATGACTCCTGAGTCCATTTCAAAGTATTGTGCATAGAAATTTTTAAAATGGCTTGTTTCAATTTATTTTGGATAGAATCTTTTTTTAAATAGTCTAAGACAATTTAAAAAAAGAATCAACACAGAATACCACTATTTTAAAAAATCATATGCACAATAAATAACATATTATTTTAAAATACATTGAGCCTATACTCCTTACAGTAAATGACTCATCTGGAAACAAGCCAATAGCATTTTTTGTGCTTTCAAATTTACAGATTTTCCAAAATCAGCTTAAAGTCCAAATATTTAAAGACCACCCCCCTCAAAGCTATCTTACCAGAGCTTTAAATATCTTCTGGGGAGGCCCTGTAATCCCATTCATGACAAAGGTAGGGCTTTCTCAGGAGGAAGGTCTTAGCTGGTGCCCATCCTTTGGAAACCTCCTCCAGAGCAGGGAGCCCTAACCTGCTGTCCATTCAGGAAGGCTGTACAAATTATTCTGTCTTCTAGAGCCATTGGGATTTAATATGGTTTTATCACTGGATTTTCTTTTTATTGTTTTTGTGGAATTGTTACAATGATTTTATAATAATATAATTTTATTTGGCATTTTTGTTGCTGCAAACTGCTGAAAGCCCCTGATAGAATACAAATTATTTAATAATAAATTAGGAAATGTGTAGCTGTTTTCTACACATTGGTTTGTTTGAACAGCTGAAATCAAGCCTGTTCACCCAAGGCAATTCTAGAGTAACATGTGCTTCAGGACAACCTCCCTCTTAGACTGCTTTTTAAAAATGAATTATGGCTTGCTTTTTCTATATTATCTTCACTGACACTGTTAGTTTTATTGTTTTCTTGAAGAGATATTTTATTATTCTTTTGTAAATCCTTTTGGATTTTTTCATGAAGAATTCCAGTATAAAAATAAAAAAACAACACCATAGAGTAAGCTATCTTTTTCAAATACACTTGCAGTGGCAACCTATTACATATTACCTGGCAAAAGAAATCAGTGTTTCTTAAAATCTCTCCTTGGAGTCCAGAGGGTCAGACCCAATCAAGGGTACTCAAAATTCAAATTTGCCAGCCTATGTTGAAATCCCATCAAACAATTGTGAGAATCCACAGTAGCAGTGAATACTTAGATTTCAATATTTAATGCAATACATATTGATAAATATAACCCATACAAACAAACACCATTTTGGGATCCTGAGAGAAATTTTTTAAAACAAAGACAGTAATATAGAATACAATAGATTGTATTTGTTTCAGAAGTTCCTCTTTTTGGCTTGGTTCTTTAATCCAGAGATACGGAATTTGTGGGTCCTTGATATTCTCTGTGATTGGCTGTTTTCAGAGGGCAGCAAGACCACCCAGTTCAACCCTGAGTTACGCACATTTTTTTCTATCAAATTATCTTGAACAATAGTTCAATAGAGTGCTAAGTAGGCATTCTACATGAACCTGCAATTTTATTGCTATAATATTTATTATTAATTTAAAAACTCAGCCAAGATCCAGGCGGCTAACACATACAACTGTAATGTTTTGAACATATTTTTCTCTCTACACTATACAGCCTTCTGATGCATGAAATGAAACTCTTACTCTTAACTCAGACTATAGGCACACAATCTTTCCAGTAGTTCACATACTAGTTGGTAACATCTTAATTTGAGGCTTGATTGGAACATTATACAGAAGTTATTGAAAGACAGTAAAATGGACATCAACAATCTCACACCCTGCTCAAAGTTGTGACAGCAAGTTTAAATTTTTGACCTTAACTATCAAGAAAAAAAACAATTTTAAAACTGGCATGTCAGTGACTTCTTAAAAGTCAGGATGCCTGGTCAAGATTAAATTGCAGGTAGATTTCTTATCACTTTCTAAAAAGAGAAAAATTCAGAACATAACAAATAAAAGGTTGTGAATTTCACAGATGAGACAGAAAACTACAAATGGGCAAATATGATCTAGAAAGGCATGACTCTCCCATATTATGGGAATCCCATAAACCCTGCAGATGTTCATAATGAAATTATATTTAACTATTTGGGACAGAAAGACAACACAGACTATTTTTTTTTAAAAATTCACCAATATCACACCACAAGATTCTTTATCTTTTCTTTGCAACAATTTCTAATGGCACAAGAAATCTCCATCAATATCTATCCCCAAGAAGAAAACTCTTCTTTCACAGCAAAATAATGTAGAAAAATTACAAACAATAACTCTTTTCAGCTTTATGCACCACCCCAGTAAAAACAAATGTTTGATCAGAAAAAATATGTCCAAGATAGGAGCAATAAGCTATACACCATGATTTAGGAGTTTGATTTTTTTCAAAAATAAATGCTAAAATACTAAACTGTATATATGCACATTTAGGTAAATAGTGTTCTGTATACCCGCTCGGAGGCGGCGATGGATCCCAATCACGAATGGACGCCGCCCGCAGATAACTTCCATGCAGTTCAGGGGCTTCTGCCGGGCAGCGGGACCCCCGGAAGCAAGAGGAGGCCCCGGAAGCGGGAGGCTGCGATCCCGCCGCCCGGCAGAAGCCCTGGCGATCGATCCCAATCACGAACGGACGCCGCCCGCAGATAACTTCCACGCGGTTCAGGGGCTTCTGCCGGGCAGCGGGACCCCCGGAAGCGAGAGGAGGCCCCGGAAGCGGGAGGCTGCGATCCCGCCGCCCGGCAGAAGCCCCGGCGATCGATCCCAATCACGAACGGACGCCGCCCGCAGATAACTTCCACGTGGTTCAAGGGCTTCTGCCGGGCGGCGGGACCCCCGGAAGCGAGAGGCTGAGATCCCGCCGCCCGGCAGAAGCCCCGGCGATCGATCCCAATCACGAATGGATGCCGCCCGCAGATAACTTCCACGCGGTTCAGGGGCTTCTGCCAGGCAGCGGGAGCCCCGGAACCGCTTGGAAGTTGTCTGCGGGCGGCTGGCAGTGCTCCAACCTCTCCTTCTGCCGCGGCGATCCATTTTGATTCACGAACGGACTCCGCGTTCCCCACCTCTCCTCCTGCCTCTTCGTGAATGGGATCGCCGCCTCCGAGAGCGTGGGGGCAGCTGCAGCCGCCCGCAGAGAACTTCCACGTGCTTCAGGGGCTTCCGCCGGGCGGCAGGAGCCCCGGAAGCGAGAGGAACTTCTCTGCGGGCGGCTGCAGCTGCCCCCACCCTCTCCTCCTGCCTCAGCGAGCGGAAAATTCGATTAGAATTAGATTACTCACCATCAGCGCAGCTGCAACCTCTTTCGTCTTTTGGCGAAAGGAAATGGAGACTCGCGCAGGCGTGCTGAAAATTTCCCATCCCAGCCAGCTCACTGATTGGCTGGAGTCCAGGCCAATCCAATCAGTGAGCGGCAGGCTGGGCTGGCTTAAATTTGTAGGAGGTAAAAGGCTAAAAGCACGCTTTTTTTGGCGCTCGCCGCTCCCGCCCATCAGCTGCTAGCTTGCTGGGCTGGCTCATCTGGTAGGATAGAGAACAGAACGATGAGCCAGCCCAGCAAGCAGCTGATGGGCGGGAGCTGCGAGCGCCAAAAAAAGCGTGCCTTTTAAAAAGGCGGGCGGGACGCAGGAAAATGCATTGGAAAGCGGGTGTGTCCCGCCAAAAGCGGGACGTCTGGTCACCTTATGAAAATGGCCTCCCCTGGGCTCCAGAGGCCCTATAGAAGCCAGATACAGGCCTGTTTCCAGACTTCTGGGAGGCCCGTTTTTCGCCCTCCCAGAGCCTCCACGCGAGCCCTGCACTTACCTGGCATGATGAACAGGCTGCATGGAAACTCCTGGGATGGCAGGGCAGGGCAGGCGGGGGCCAGCCAGTCCTTGTAACAACCAGTTCAGCGAACTGGATGCAAAATTAACATTCGGTTCGCTTGAACCGTGCGAACTCGCTGAACATCCCTGATTATGACCCTTGTGAAGTCATTGAATCAGTCTGGTACTTGATGGCTTAATCTTGCCACACAACAATTGCTAAGGTGTAACAATAAATCTCTTTAGGGCATTGCTAAGACTATTTCATTTTTGTGGAAGACTACCAGAAGTCTGGAGACTGCCTGCAGTTGTATTGGCAAGACTTCAGAAGTGGCTTGCCACTGTCTTCTTCCTAGGGATGAGAGGGCATGAATGATTCTGAGGCAGGAGGGGGTGCACAGGTGAACCCACCAGTGGCTGGCCAGGTTAGGTGGTCTTAATAGAATGGACCTTATAAATTTATATTAGCTTGACATTTCACTCTAGTCCACTTTGACTCCTAACTTTCTCATAAGTCTTACAAATATTACGGAGGAGTAAAGGAGGGGCACAGGAAGCCAGGTGTGGGTGTAAGATAGAACAGAGGTGAAACGGCCAATAGCTTAAGACATTATAAGAACTTCTCTTTTTGTATTTTTCCTATGTACTTCTCTGTTTGCAACATTCCAAAATGAACTTCTCCTTTTTGAAATGTCATGTTTGTCTCGTGTATGGAAACGCCTTGAGAATGCACAGTGTGGAACACGGCATAAAAGTAGCATCCTGGGCAGAGCCCAGGCAGTTCAGATTTTGGTGTGTGAACACGCTGAACTCGATGCATCATTAAAGCTGTTTCTCTCGCACCTTCGTGGTCTCGAGTCCTGGTCTTTCGTAAGTAGATTGCTAAACAAAACCTCAATCTGCTGCTACAACTCAAGATCACTCATCTGGCTTCATCCTCTCTCAAATTGTAGCCTGGTGCTTTTAGCCAGCGTACCAAGCTGACTCTCAAGTTAGACATATAAGGGAAGTTAAGAAAGACAGTGCAGCATTATTAAAAAATGACTACAACACAAAAAGTGGGTGGTTTCCCACAATTATAAATTGTCAAAAGTTTTCAGTGAAGATAAAAAATGCAGCAATTGGATTTAATTGCCCGTTCTCTTTATACTAAAAACAGAATTGATGCCAGCTAGTTGTGCAAAGGAAGGTTTATGGAATGACCACAGTGAAGAGCAAATAAGCCTATAAAGAACCTCTTACCATCAATGGAAAGTCAGCCAGCTGATTTTTGCCCCCATTTCCTCTCTTAAATTCTACACTCTCACAAATCAATTCTCTCTCTCTTCCTGCTCTTTGTCCACTTGGGAACAGCAGTAAATATCAGTTTAGCAAACTTATTTTTATGCTTTTCATATATTTAGATTTTATTGCCTGCAAATATTTGGCAGCATTATTCAAATTAATTCAAGATGCAATTTTTAATCTATGTCCGATGACTTCAGAAAACTCATTCTAGAAAGAAAAAAGAAATAGAAAAATTTGCCAGTGTCTTAAGTTTGCAGTCTATTTATTTATTTCCGGATGGATGGATGAATGGATAGATAGACAGACAGATAGACAGATGATTGATAGATAGACAGATAGACAGACAGATAGAGAGAAAGATGATTGTTAGATGATAGACAATAGACGGATAGATACAGGGGTGGGAACTACCAGTGTAACAACCAGTTTGCTTCATGCACTTGTGCCTGTTACCTATTGCTCCGATTACATAACAGGGGTGGTGGCGATCACATGGGTGCATGATGCTTATCCGTGTGCAGTTCTCTGTTTCCCAATAAAAAGAGGTATGGAGTAGGAGCAGGCTCTGCTGCTTACCAAAACTACTGGTTCACCCGAACCAGTCCAAACTGGTATAATCTCACTGCTGGAAAGATAGAAGATAGATAGATAGATAGATAGATAGATAGATAGATAGATAGATAGACAGACAGACAGACAGACAGACAGACAGACAGACAGACAGACAGACAGACAGACAGACAGAAGATGGGGTGGATAAAGCTTGCTTGTGCACACGTTCCAAGTGAAAAAAAGAATAAAACATCTAGTTCTGAAATAAGAGAGATTTATGTTGTTGCTTTGATATTCAAAGTAATATTCAAAAACATTTTATAAGAGAGATTTCTTAATAGAACATAACCAACTGTTGAAGTAATATAACTGAGGGTGGGATGGATTTTCCATCGTGACCCGTCAAAACAGCACTCGACTAAACCGCGCTCGATTAAACCGCGTCGCTGACGTCATCAACAGGGCGACAACTGTCAGTGCGGAGAAAGAAGGGCGCTTTAAATAGCGCTTTGAAAGCAAGCCGATTCAACTTAAGGTAAGGGTTAGGTTTAGGGTTAGGTTTAGGGTTAGGTTTAGGGTTAGGTTAAGGGTTAGGTTAAGGGTTAGGGTTAGGGTTAGGTTTAGGGTTAGGTTAAGGGTTAGGGTTAGGGTTAGGTTTAGGGTTAGGGTTAGGTTAAGGATTAGGATTAGGTTTAGGGTTAGGTTTAGGGTTAGGTTTAGGGTTAGGTTAAGGGTTAGGTTTAGGGTTAGGTTTAGGATTAGGTTTAGGGGGGTTAGGTTTAGGGGTTAATTTTAGGTTTAGGGTTTACAGCGTGCTTCTGTCTCCGCGCTGTTGTCACCCTGTTGATGACATCAGCTACGCGGTTTAGTCGGACGCAGTTTAGTCGAGCGCGGTTTTGTGGTGGAACCATTTTCCATAACCCAAGAACTCCTTGGTTCAAAAACCTTTGATTTTTAACAAGTTCTGGCATGTTTGCATATAGATTCTTTTTTTAAAAAGAGCATGTTCCTGTGTGCAAATTCTACACACCCTACTTTCACCATTCATAGTGCAGTATGAACAGCTTGCTGTGGTACTCATTAACCAGGGGTGGTATTACTTTCCCTACTGGTTCACAAATTTGAGCACATGCTCATCCATCCATGCATACGCTTTGATCACATGGGCAGCTTAAAACATGCCTAAATAGGACGGCCGATGAATTAACAGGATATTAATTCTCAGCTAGATTGCTCACTTATACCTCTGGAAGAACGTTGTCAGCTTTTTGTTCTCCCATGCTCAGTCTAGCAATTGTAGGAATGGTTCCTTCACATAAGCAGCTCCCAAAGAATCAGAAGGATCAACAGTGGTGTATTAACCATTAAGCAGAACTAATAACAGTAGCAATAGCAATAGCAGTTAAACTTATATACCGCTTCATAGGGCTTTCAGCCCTATCTAAGTGGTTTACAGAGTCAGCATATTGCCCCCAACAACACTCTGGGTCCTCATTTTACCCACCTCGGAAGGATGGAAGGCTGAGTCAACCCTGAGCCGGTGAGATTTGAACAGCTGAACTGCAGAACTGCAGTCAGCTGAAGTAGCCTGCAGTGCTGCATTTAACCACTGTGCCACCTTGCCACCTCACCTCGAACTAAGCATATATGTAGGGCCCAAGGCCCAAGGGGGCACCACAAAGTTGAGAAAGGAAAAAAACCACAATGAAGATTTGTATAGTATGTACAAAGGAGGTGGGCACCAAGATTTGTCGGTGCTTAGAGCACCAGTGAACCTTAATCCACCACTGAGGATAAACATTATTCTAAGCCAGCTCAGATTAACAACTTGCACGGACAATACTCTCTTTTCTTATCAGTCCCTCCTAAGAGCATCTTGTTGTTTATGAGGACATCCAGTTCTCTGCTCCCTTTTATTGTATGTTGTGCTGCCATGAAGCTGCTAGGAATCAGCAGTATATGCACTTAATAGATAATAATTTATAGCACATACTTCTTAACATGAAGTGCTATATGCAAGTGATGTCATCTCGCTTCAGAATGATATATGACAGAACATATTTTTACTTCTTCCTACGTTTCCCAGATCTGGGAATTGGAGCATTTTCCAGAACAGAGTTGGGCTTGTGGAGTAACTACATTTTGGAGCAAAGAAGAAGCAAGTCCCGTAATGAACAAACGTGTGCTTGAATAGCATTGATATGTAACCCCTGAGTTGGAACATTTCAATATGTGCTTGGATGAAACTGCTATGAGCAAACAGCCAGTCCTTTCTGCCTTCTTCAAATAGCTTATCCTTCTTGCTTTCCTTAAACCAGAAATACAGTTAGGATCATTCATCATGACCGTCTTCCATGAAGTTATAGGTAGAAAGGCGCTGAGAGGGAGGGATTCATCATCTGCTTTCAACTGCCAACCAAGATGTTCTTCCAAGAATAAATAATCCAACATATCAATTTTTTAAAGATTTCTTTTTATTTTTGGTTGCCAATATGTCAATTTATCAGCATCAAATGAAAACTGTATACAAGACGAGCCGAAGTGGCACAGTGGTTAGAGTGCAGCACTGTAGGCTACTTCAGCTGACTGCAGTTCAGCAGTTCAGCTGTTCAAATCTCACCGGCTCAAGGTTGACTCAGCCTTCCATCCTTCCGAGGTGGGTGAAATGAGGACCCAGACTGTGGGGGCGATATGCTGACTCTGTAAACCGCTTAGAGAGGGCTGAAAGCCCTATCAAGCGGTATATAAGTCTAACTGCTATTGCTATCTATGTAAGTCACATTTCTATCTTTGCTATGCATTAAAACCACACAGTAATCATCAATCTAAAAGGAAAATGGTGAAATCCAGTAGAATGTCACTATCCTAGAAGACAAGACAGAAGCTATGAGCAAGACATGAGGCATTCTGCCTACCAGATGATGTTAACTTCTAAATTCGGTAGAATGTTTTATCTTCAGTTCACTTGATGGGGCAAGATGGAAGCAAAAGAAAGCACATATGGTTTTTCAATTATATTTAAACAATGGAAGAGAAAGAGTAAGTAGCAAGTATGAATGTATAATAATAAACATGCACATTGGGTACAGATGTCATAATTCTTTCATCTAATGAGTGTTGTGTTGAAGATTAAAGATAATTTCCTATAGGATTTTTTCCCCCTCTGACATAGAATGGCAAGCAAACATTTTTGTTTATATATGAATTTGTAAAGAAAATTAGGGCACAAGATTATTTAGGGATTGCTAAATCATTTTTTTTTCTTCCAGGCACACAGAATTACAAACCTGGCATTACGCCACCATCTAGATCAGCGGTTCTCAACCTGTGGGTCGGGACCCCTTTGGGGGTTGAACGACCCTTTCACAGGGGTCACCTAAGACCATCAGAAAATGCATATTTTTGAAAAAATACAGAAAACATAAAATAATTTTATGATTGGGGGTCACCACAACATGAGGAACTGTATTAAAGGGTTGAAAACCACTGATCTAGATACAAGTTCTTTTTTTACACATGTGGGTAATCTTTGATTTATGATCATTTGTTTAATGACTGTACACAATTGTGAAGTCATTGAAAAAAGTGACTTATGACTGGTCCTTGCACTTATGACTATCACAGTATCCCTGAATTATATTGATTGCAATTAGGGCACTTGGCAACCAGCCAAGCATATTTATGACAGTTGCAGGGTCCTGGGGTAACATCACTGTCATTGCAACCTTCCCAGTCAGTTTCTGATGAGCAAAGTCAATAGGAAAAGCCGAATTCGCTTAATGACCATGCGATTAGCTTAACGACTCTGACAGAAAGGTCTTAAAATCAGGTGCACTCGCATGATGACTCATGATGTGCTTAGCAATGGAAGTTTCAGTCCAATTGTTGTTGTAAGTCAAGGACTACTTGTATTTAGCAGTATCCTATCAATAAAGGTGATATTCCTGAACTCTGCTCATGGGATTCTGGCAGAAGAGTTGATGGTACCCACTTACTACATTCCATGAGCCATGTGCTATAATCCATGAAAGACAACCTGAACCAAGTGGATCACATTATGTTCCATTGGTTATTTGTGTGAGAGAAGGATCGTATGAAAAGTTATTAGTAATTGTTGCTATGGAGAAGTGATGTCCATAAATCAATATAATAGCCCCCCCCCCCAATCCTATTGTGGACTAGAAAAATCCATATGACCATTAAATGTCAACAAAGAGTGAATCAACCAATCTAATCCTTAACCAGTATTTAGTGATCGGCTGGATTTTTGCTAACCAATTTGGACATTGCTAAGTACAATATTATATACAGACCTACTCGAACAGTATCAACAATAGAAGAAATGTCTAACAGTGGCTGCATTTCACTTTATCATCATCAGAATTCACATGGTAGATTATGCAGATATGTATTGCCTACAAATATTCCTACATTCCAGGTACAATCAAAATAATTTGTACTGAAAACTTGAAAGCAGTTCAGTATGAGTCGGAAATGCTGTGTCATCCATTTAACCTCTAAAATAAGACACTTTAATCTAGAGCAAGCACTTTTTGATCCTTGAAATGGAATTCTGTTACTATCTATACTAGAATGAAGATTAATTGATTTTTTTTAATTAATGGAATATATAACTGTGATTTACAAAAATATATAAAACTAATTTGTAATCAAGCTAAACCATGCACAAAATCTATAAATATCTGTACTATAGGGTAAGGCCGACTATTCATATATGATGTTTCCAACTCTCTTGCAATGAACTTTCTTTTGTCTTGTTAATGGCACTGCTCTTCTCAAAGCCAATAATTCTGTTTCAGACACAGATTATTTTGTGCTATTGGTAACCACCATTTGTTGAGAAAACAATTATGTTTAAAAGATATCAGGTATTCTCCTGAATTATGTTTAAAAGAGAAGTAGGAGTTCTCCTGAAGTTTTTTAAAATAAAGACACAGTGAAATAGCAATACCTAGGACAGAGGTGTCAAACTCAATTTTATTGAGAGCCGCATCAGTGTTGTGTTTGATCTTGGGGAGGTTGGGGTGGGCATGGCCAGGATGGGTGTGGCCATCACAATGTCACTCATGTCAGGGGGACCTATGGTGGCAAATACTAAGGCAGGACTTCCCTCTGTTTTTGCTAGCAGAGGCACCGCGGAACGGTCCTTTCCTGTTTCCAGGATGGACCTCCAGACCAGATTTAAGTATTTTGTGGGCCGGATGTGACCTTGAGTTTGACACTCCTGACCTAGGAGGAATATTTTCGGTATAGATTCTGGAGCTGAGAAGAGGCAGACCAAAGAGCTATTTAGTTTGTCATTTTGTTTTCACTGATGTACAAGATGAATCCCCATTGCTTCTACTACTTGTCCCCAGTGGTATACTGCCTCTAATATCTGAAGAAACACAAAAGTATTCATAAATTTACCTCATTTGCATTTAAAACCATAAATGTTGGTGAACATCACTGCTTTTCTTTAGTCTCAAATCATGTTGTATGTATCCTTCCTTTCTTATTTATGCCAAATCTCCATCTTTTAAACCAATCCTTTGGTATGGTGGGAAAAAGAGAAAAAAATCTTCTCACTCTGATTTTTTACACCATACATACTTTTAGATCCCATCACTATGGGTCCTTCCCCACCTTTTAAACTAAAGACTTCCAAATGTTACAATCCTTAATTCTACATGAATTGTTTTCCCCCCTTGGTAGCTTTGGCTACACTGGGGTGAGGGTGGGGAGTTGACAGAAGATTGCATAGCATTCCTCACACATCATAACCTAGATCTAATGAACTAATATTGGCAATTTTTACTTTTGCTAATGATATCTGCCTTTTCTCCCAGCATCCAAACCAGGGGTGGGTTTCAACCAATTCGTGGCGGTCTCCGCGAACCGGTTGGTCGGCGAACCTGGAATAAGTAACTTCCGGGAACGGCGAAAAGCCCACCCACCCGCCCGTGCTCCTTACTGGTCTTTGAAGGCTTCTGCGCTTCCATGCAGGCGCATGGCACATACAGCACCTGCGCGATTCTCCGCAAGCAGCTGGAGCATCGCGCAGGTGCTAAGACGCATGCGTGAACTGCGCGTGTGCATGAGGACACCGCCGGCAACCCACCACTGATCCAAACAATGGGTTAATGGTTGTATTAAGTGGTGTAATCCTCTTAAGTATGCTACCGGTTCAATGAGTCTGCTACTGAGTGTGTACTTTGTACCTGCATGCACATTTTGCACGCATGCACGCCTGAGGAGTGCCCACAAAGCACTAAAAAAAGGAACATTTTGAAGCCTTCTGAGTCTGCAAAGGTAAGTAGAACAGCAAGGGGGTGGAATGCACTGTGCCAAGCGATTTAGATTAGCTAGAAAGCAGGAAATCTGACAATTCTAGCTAGTATAAATCATATAGATTGTCAGAAATACCGGTTTGCCTGAACCAGTAGCATTTTTTACTACCAGTTTGGGCGAACCGGTCTGAACTGGTAGCATTTCACCCCTGGTTGCATTGCGCTGTCTACCCACACAATAAGAAATCTTTTTCCCAATCATTCTCTGCCACTTGGCCCCCAATCAACCTATATTTGAAGCAAATGTATGTTTTACTCTGGTACTCTTTAGTATACACTTGTTCATACTGAACCGCTTACGCCAACATAATATTTATCATGGAAGCTTGGAGAGAACCTTTCAACTCCTTGCTGTGAACGTCTGCCAGCTTCTATTTGCAATAGGGAGAATGTCTCAACACTTGGTGTAAGCTTTTGTCAAAATATTAGTTCACTGATTTTCCTTAAGTACAAATATAGTAGAACAAAGGCAAAGGCCCTTCATAAATAGAATTCAAACACTTCGACTAAAATATATACCGAGGAAAAATTAATAACTGAGACTAATAGAAGGAAATTAATAAGAAAAGGAAAAAGAGATATTTTAAAAAGTTAAGTAGAAAATAAAGTAACGTATAAAAAATATAAAAATAGTAATAAAATTATTTTCCTCTGCCATGCAGCAACATTCTTAATAATGATTTAGTAAAGATACTATAATTCAGCTTCTAAATAAGTTAATCTTGATGGCAAGATTGCTACATTGGGATGTAGTAAACAAGACAGAGTAGTGACATCATCAAACTTTATCTCCCCCCCCAAAACCTAATTCATTGTGGGATTAATGTCTAAGAAATCAGATTAGGATATGACCTATCATATGTACTAAACAGTTCTCAAGTTTATTGCATCTCCAGAATGAATGACATTTTTAAGAATATTGGTGTAAAGATTTACTGGGAATATCAATACTGACTACTTGAACTTCTCCTGTAGTAATCAAAAGAGAATTATAGATATATACAAATAATTTATTTCTGTGAGCCACAAGAAAACAAAACACCCATCCATAAGGAAGTCTTCAGAGATATTTATCAAATTAGCCTGAAGTGGTTCTCTTAGCTGACAGTTATTTTTTATTTTATTAATCACGTTTAAGAACTTCTCTAATGCAAAGATCCATTTTCTTCTCCTTCTGCTACAAGGATACTTATCCTCTGTAGCCCTCTAGAATATAATTTGATGGATTGCAAATAACTGCTCAGAAACTGCAGAGGAAGAATCTACCTCTTGATTCCACTGGCAGAAGATATTTGGTACCAGTGGTGGGATTCAAATAATTTAACAACTGGTTCTCTGCCCTAATGATTTCTTCCAGCAACTAGTTCATCAAACTGCTCAGAAAGTTAACAATTGATTCTCCTGAAATGGTGCAAACTGTCTGAATCCCACCACTGATTGGTACTGGTAGGGAAGATAATTGGACTTGCTGATTGGACTTAACGTATGTGTAACATCTTTCATGTATACAAATTCTAATATCCTAAATAATATTAGAAATCAACCAGCACGCTTAGTGTGGTTCAGCCTTGAACTCTACCACCAAGTTTAGTAAAAGTGGAGGTTTCAAGTTTGTCTTCCAATCATTGCAAATGTGAGAAATGAAATTTGCTTGGCTTGATTTTGCATACTCTCTGCTTTTAATAATCATAATGGCTTTGAGCCCTAGATTTTATTTTACTTATCACAGCAATTTATTAGCTACCTTTCTGGGCCAAGCCCCCTCCTAAAACAGTGCATACTAAATTACAGTAATAACTAACTTGGAGTCAGAATACACAAACTTAAGATGAACACACTGGGGAAGAGTGGGGTGGCTGTTTTCCTTGGCAGGATATTTCCCATCAGGTGAGTCATCTTATCAAGGCATGAAGACAATGTGGCTTGTCCCACTGAGTCATTTGGGTTGTTCTGAGGCCTTCCCTGGCAATTTTAGAAGTTGGATGAGGTTACTGGACCTTCCCAGCAAGAGGCATCAGAGTGTTGCAAAATGAAGCAGTTTTGTTGCTCCAAAAAACCCATCTCCATAAAGCAGCAGCTGTTTTTTCTCAGCTATTTCTCTTAAGGAATCAAAGTACCGTGCATTCCAGTTTTAAGTCAGAGGCATACAATTCATATTAAATGGGATCAGCAGTGAAATGATCACTCAGAACAGTGGTGGGTTCCGGATCACGTTGCAACTGGCAGGTTTCAATGGGGCTGGGCGTCCACTACATGGACGCACACAGGGCGCAGCACGTGCACAGAACACGCACAGCACACGCACAGCATGTGCATGTGAACTTACTGCTTGTGACGCTCCACAATGCTCCAGCTGCTCGGCGGAGAGTGCGCAGGTGCCATACCTATGGACACACTTGATTGGATGCCCCAAGAGTAATTATAGTATATAAAAGATCAATCAGTTCTCTGCCTTTATTAAATATTCATTTATTCCTCCTCTTTCCCCCCTTTCTTTCCCCCCCTCTCCTCTTCCTCCTTTTTCTCTATATGCAACTAATCGGAATTAGAATCCTATCCACAACATATGTTCCAAGCTTATTATTATTCATAAGATGTAGCAACAATGAAAACTAAAACAATAGCATCTATTGCCATTTAAACATAGCCCTATTTTGTAATCTAAAATGAAAACTATGTGCAACACCAAAAAATTTAGCTGGCCTTACAATCCCGGAGCATTTCCTCAGCTTGTAGCTACGTGCAACAAAAGAATGGGAGAATTAAGCAAGTTGTGCCTTGTGTTTGTGATCCTCTTTGAATGCTAACCACAATGCAATGAATTCTGCTTTTCTAGACAAGTTATGATGATCTTAGGCAAATTCCAATAACTCTGTTCAACTAACTAAATTTGGAACGTATATCAGGTCTAGCTTGCCTTATGGCTCAGCACAAGGGAAATAAATCCAAGGGCAAGGAATCAGAAGAAAACAGAAGCGGGGAATTTTATGTTGAAAATTAGGAGCTCTCATAGCCCTTAATTGTCAATTAGTAATTATTCAATGATTGCCTTAAATTAACAATACACCACAAGTACACTAAAACTTTGTGGTGGTTTTACTACTGGTGGAGGGAGGACAATGGAATAATTAACTTGACCTATTAAACAGCAGAGCAAAGAGCATAAGAATAGGGTTATGCTCTAATGTAAGACTACTTAGTCAATTAATCCCGTTGTAGTTACTGAATAAATGGATTCAATATTCTGAATTGTAAATGTACTAGAAGAAAAGAAGAAGAAAAAGAGGAAAAAGGTATTCCTAACCTGAGCTAGGAAAACTTATTTTAGAGGTGATGGCTCTTTAAAGGTGATAGCTCTTCTGATCCCAATGTGGTGATCATTTTGCGTTGCATTTTAAGAGTGTTAGTTATTTTTCTTTCATATTTCCTACTTTCAGCAATGCTATCAACCTATTGCAGACAGTCATCCTCATTTAGGGTTCTGGAAGCAAAATATCTTCTGCTTTTGGCAGGTTTAACACTAAATGAAACATTTTCATTCTATATAATGGTGAGGATGCCCACTGAGCTGTTTGTAAAATACTCCTAAGATGTTCCTGAGGAGGGGGGAAAAAACCCCAGACATGGACAGTGGTAGGGATAACAGGAAAGAGGAATTTCTCCCTTTGCAATTCTTTGGATTTTTAAAAAATGCCAAATCAGACCAGGATTTGCTCAGGGTGGTACAAACAACATTTATTTAATTTATGGTATGATTCATGGTACTTTATAGGAAGTTTTTGAAAAGGAACATCTCAACAATGTGTTTTTCGGTACTTGAACTGTATTACTTAAAAGAGTCAGAGTCCCCTGCCGCAGCCAAGATGCCATCAGAAGACACAAAGACCTACAATTTTTAGTTCAAAGCTTGTCACTTTCCAGTAAATCAAAGTCTATTGTGGTTTCATTTTAAATTACTTTTCTTCTACAGTACTAGTTCTTTTCAACCTACATGAGCCCCTTCAGCTGCATCTGTGAAAATGAAACTGAAGATATTTTCCACAGGGTTGAACTCCACCTACCAGATGCTTGAGATAACCAGCAGCCCTGCTTGGGACTCTCCCAATGCAAAGAGAATCCATATGTATGGAGAAAGAATGAGACTTGTTTTGGATTAAAAGAAGCAGACGTTCGAGACAAAACAAACTAGCTTGGTAAAAAGAGAAGAGAGAACATAAAATATTTCCTCTGATCCTCTAGTGATACACTTCTTTTAAACATTTGGGTGTGCGTGGAGTAGTTTAACAGCCATATTGATGAAGGTTTAAATGCCCCAAATAAACCTCAACTTTTTTCCCCTGCTCTTAAATCAGGATAGCTTGTGTTAAGTGAAACATTTGTTAAAATACGGAGCTTTTCCTAGATCTAGTTTTTAAAACAACCTGCCTTTGTAAAGCAGACGTAAAGTGAGATTTGGACATTAAGTGTGAAACCTACTGGGTCAGGCTGGACAGCCTCTTAGAATCCCTTTACTTCTATATTAAAGCCACAGAGACAGAGCTCGAAAACGAAACAGGAAGCTAGTGCCTAACCACAAGATGTCAAAAGTCTATGTCAAAAGCCTACGTCAAAAGTCCTAGGTTCAATTAAAGTTAGTTAATGACACGTACTCCATAAACAAAAGGAGAAGTAAGACCCCATCTCCTTATAAGGCTTTCTCCTCAAGGCAACCACTAAGAAATGTGTTAAGTATTTTCGTGTTGCAATGCTTTTGAGAATGTATAAGAACGCGTGCTTTGATAATGAAGGTTGTTCAGAACTTGCAATGCTAAGCCATGGGCTAGCTTTCTGAACCTGGCTGCCAAACAAACTTTTCCTGTATCCTGAGGAGTCTAAAGCCTGTCATCTTCTGCAACATTTGTCTTCTTTCTATGATTACACCGCCGAGTTTTGGTCCTGTTATTTCAGTGGAAAGGCTGTGTTGGAAGCTCAGCAGAAGTTCATTTGTTTTGGGTCTCTCCACTGGAAATAAGAGTTTCCTACCTTTTGATATTGTTTCTCTATATCTCTATCCAAGCCACTGAAATACATCACGAAGGGCAACAGGTATCCATTCATGGAGGCACATTTTCAGTGATGTTGCCCTGAAGAATAGTCCACCTACCAAATACTATTTGATTTTTTTTTGGGAAAAAAGAATTTGCTTTTTCAAAGTTCTTCCCCAAAACAGAAATTTGGTGAAATGTACTATTTTCCCACTTACATCACAAGGTAGCCTGTATATGTGCATGTATATATATATTATCTGGTATTTTGTGGTATAATCACCTCCCTGGGCATCTATATTCTCCTTGGCTTCTCACACTTCAATTTAATTGCAAGAACCCCCCCCCCCCTCACTTTTTCTCAGAATGGGAAAAGGGGCAGCCATGGAGACTTCAAAGTATGAAAAAGTTTGTAATAGAAAAGAAACCACAAAAATAACATTTGCTATTATTTTCCATCCAGAAATTCAAAATATCACCCAAAGATCTTTTCTTTTAAAAAACTGACAAATATCTTCAGAACAAAATAGGGGTCCGCAGAGATGGTGTTTGTGTTAATAGTTTTTTGTGCCTCCTTTTTGTGCATTATTGTGCTCCCAAGCCTGTGAAAGAGATGGTTGGGATTTGGCAATGAAAGGAGAAGTGAAGTATATGATCCTTGAGGATAATAAGGCTCACAGAACTGCTGAATTAATTATTTTCTGCTATGACATTTCACCACATTCATAGGTTTTCCACCTCCATAGGACTACATTATATAACAGATGAAGCCTGCAGTGCTTTGCTATTGTTCCAGACTGATTTTATGGCTTCATCTGAAGCACATGGGGCTTCCCCACATGCTTTCATTGGGAACAAGAAACAATTGACAGATCAGCAATTTCACTGCCAAGGGATGATTTCACAAATGGATTAATTTAATATTTACTGCATCATTCAAACAAGGATGGGAAAGATAAGATTTGCTTGAGCAGTTTTCAGAATTTTATGCAAATAGTGTGGTCATTAAGAGAACCTATTGTCTTTTTCCCCTTTCCCCTTTTCTTTTTATTTTTTTTTATTTTTTATTTTTTTTTAGCTTCTAATCTATTTGGTTTCAATATACTCCAGACTTTGCTTGATAAGGAACGATATCGGGAATGGGATCTGGGAAGTCGGAAGGAGGTCTGGGAGGGGGGTTCATGGAGGGGGAGGGGGGGAGGGTGGAAATATAGATTCAATTTTTAAAACAATGAATGCACTTGGATACTGTTGCTTTTTCTTTTCTTTCTTTTTTTTCCCCTTTCTTTTAAATTTTTTTTCTTATAATTTTAGTGTAAATTACAAAACGAATAGACCAATGAACAGTAAAAATACACCGAAGTGAGGAGTAGAGGGGAAGAAGAGGGAGGAATTAAGAGGGAGTGAGAAGGGAATGTAAGGAGGGTGAGATGGTGGGAAGGGGAGAAAGGAATGGTTGAGGGGGAGGGGAAGTAGAAGAGGGGATTGTTGGAGGGGAGAAATGAAAGTTGGAGGGGTAGAAGAAAGGGTGTATGATGAGTTGTGTTTATTGCTTTTTTTTTTAACTGCACAGTATTTAAGTGATTGTATAAAGGAAAGTGTCGACTGGCAACTACGCGGAGGAGAGCCTTCTCAGTTGCAGCTCCGACGCTATGGAACAATCTCCCCGTGGAGATCCGCACCCTCACCACCGTCCAGGCCTTCCGCACAGCCCTCAAGATCTGGCTATCCCGTCAGGCCTGGGGATAAGACTTTACTCTCGCCCCTCCCGAATGTTGAATGAATGTTGGGTTTTTACTGCTAATTATTTTTACTCACATTTTCTTTTTGTGTTTTGTCCTGCACTCCCCACCCCCTATTATTGTAAGCCGCCCTGAGTCCCCTCAGGGAAAAGGGCGGCCTATAAATGCTTAATAAAATGAAAAAATGAAAATGAAAATGAAATAAAAGATTTTGTCAGATACAAGAGAACCTATTGTTTGCTATGGCACAGTTTTGCCTAAAAAATGGAAACATGTTCCAGTTAAAACTGCTTAAAATGAAGCCACGTGACTCTGGGGCATCGCAAAGGGGCATTGTAAATGCAGCTGTATTGTTGAATGCCTGAAATGTGTTCATGTGATGGGAGAAGGACAAACATTGGAATTTTGGCTAAAGGTTATAAGTCTCCTTTTTTGGGTCTGTTGGAACTTCTTAATGATCATTAAGTGCTGGTCGTAAGTCGAGTACTACCTGAATATAGAATGCTACCAATGTGTTTGCACATCAGTTTTGTAAGGTTACTTATTTGGATTTGGATTTGGATTTTAACTTTATTTATATGCCACCCTTTTCCCTGAGGGGACTCAGGGCGGCTCACAATCCAGGGGGAGGGAAAAACAAAACAAGATACACACATAAAGACAATACATCATTAAAAGCGCAACAGTCATACTATTCGGGCGGGGTTGAAGTCTTTAGCCCCAGGCCTGACGGGACAGCCAGGTTTTTAAGGCTATGCGGAAGGTCTGGAGGGTGGTGAGGGTACGAATCTCCACAGGGAGTTTGTTCCATAGGGTCGGAGCAGCCACCGAGAAGGCTCTCCTCCGGGTAGTTGCCAGTCGACATTGACCGGCTGATGGAATTCGGAGGAGGCCTAATCTATGGGATCTTATTGGCCTAGTGGAGGTAAGTGGCAGTAGGCGGTCTCTCAAGTTATTTTTCTTCCTCTACTTCATCTTGGCCAGTTGCAGCATAGATGAAACTGGCCACCTGGTGTGTAAAAAAAGATGAAACAAACTTATTTTATCTCATTTTGAAATCAAATTAGCATACTTAATTCTGAGGTTGAGACAAACTTCTCAAGACATGAGGTGTTTTTTGTTGTTGTTTCAAATATTTAAACAGGCTTTTTGTTGTTTTCATGTTTGTGCAGCCCCAGTGACGTGCAAAGACTGACCTACTGATTTAGATCTTTCAGAATTTTATTTGGTGGAAGCAAAAACACTTTTTAAGGAAAAATCTTTACTTGCTGTGGGAAGTTATCATCCAGCCCTCTTCCAGAAAAAATGAAATATCCTAGGAAATATTGAAAGGGCAGAATGTTTCTCTGGATGTGAAAAGAAGCATGTTTTAAAAGACAGAATAGTTGCCTGTAGCTTCCTGCCCACCCCCACGTTGTCAATAGGCCCATGGCTAGCCCACTTTACATAATAAAGACTTCAGCAGCAGCTACAGAAAAGCACGATAATATTGGCCTTTTACTCAACTCTCCACATGGCATTTGAGAACTCATACCTGGATTCAAAACAGCCTAGAGAGTAGCCCCCTGCATGGCACCATGGGAGTCTGCCAACCAATCAGAATACATTTCTTACATAGGAACAGGAAACAGAGAGGTGGGACTAAACAGGGTATAAAAAGCCTAGCAAGCCCCTTCCTCAGCCCTTCTCTCTTCTTCTCCACCAACACTGAAGCATGTGATCACCTTTTCTGTACAGGGCTCAAGCCATGTGGCCCTGTCCAACAATAACCCATCTTTCCAAGCAGCCTCCATGTCCCCAGTGTCTTCTTCCCCACTTGGAGCTGAACCCAGAAGGACATTTCTTTCAACATTGCTTTTCAAATTTTTGTGTCATGATCTTATCACCATCCTTGACAATTAGCCGCTCTTGACGACATGAAGAAACACAAGGCAAAAACAAAATGGGGATCAAGAATAACACAAATAAATTATGGATGTGTTTTGGAATTGCACGGACTTTTCGCCTGGGTTTTGGGGTCTTGCATCTTTGTCTGCCTTTAAAAAAAAGATTCAACATTCAAAGTGAGAGCAGATGTTGATTAGCACATTGGCTACTACCACGCTGTGGAAACCTACTAGCAAGCTGCAAATCAGCACTCGCTGACTAATTTGGAATGCATTTTGAGACCGAATCTGAGTTTCAGTGGCATTTATTTATTATTGCTCTTTAATGGATTCAATTATGTCATGGTGAGGTTTTTCTCCCCTTCCAAAATAAATGGTTCCTAAACTGTGGGGCTCCTTCTGAAAAAGGGGGTGAAAAAAATCCTGAAATAGATTAAACTGCCTTCATACTTCCCACCAACTGAGACTTGGAGGGTTTAAATAATTTAAGTATAGAATCTTCACAGGTCCCCAATGATCACCAGCTTGAAAAAAAAAAGAATAACTGTTATAGTATTATAGCCTAGGGGCCATTTAAACTAAAAAAAATCCAACTCTGCTTGGAGCAGAAATCTACAAATTAAAGCAAACCAGACAGATGACTGTCTGCTTTTCATGCATCCTGTGAAAAGGAGCGCACTAATAATTTTCAGTAATTAGTTTTGCTTTTTAAACTGCCTTTACTGTTAGAAAATAGTTCTAACATTCAACTAGAATCTGCCTGTGATTCTATTATTTCGTATCATGCACACTGGATTTGATGGAAAGTAACTTTTGACCTGGGCCACCTTAAGATATTTCTCTGAATCTCTTTCAATTTCTTTGAATTGTTTTAAAAGTGTGCAGCCCAGTATTAGACCCAGGACTTACATTGGGGTCCTGTGGGAAGTTATCACCCAGCCCTCTCCCAGAAAAATGAAATATCCTAGGAAATATTGAAAAGGCAGAATATTTCTCTGGATATGAAAAGAAAGAAACATGTTTTAAAAGACAGACTAGTTGCATGTAGCTTCCTGCCCATCCCCACTGTTAATGGGCCATTAAGAAGGCCAAGCTAGTCCCCTTTACATAATAAAGACTTCTCCACTGAAGCCTCAGGGGGGATGGGAGTAAAGGCATGATAATATTGGCCCTTTACTCAACTGACCACATGGCATCTGAGAATTCAACTAAACCTGGATTCAAAACACAGCCTAGAGAGTTGCCCCTGCATGGCCCCATGGGAATCTGACAACCAATCAGAATACATTTCTTACACAGGAACAGGAAACAGAGAGGTGGGACTGAACAGGTTATAAAAAGCCTAGCAAGCCCCTCCCTCGACCCTTAATGGTGGTCCTGTCCACCATTAAAACCATCTTTCCAAGCAGCCTCCATGTCTCCAGTGTCTTTTTCCCCACTTGGAGCCAAACCCAGAAGAACATTTCTTTCATCAGTCCGATCCAGTGGTGGGATCTTGTCAATGGGCTATGCATGGAAAAACAAAATTGTGTCCAAATTATATTAATTTCATCTAAGCATGGGTCGGGTAAACTTTACATATGCAGTAGCCTCTGTTGATCACCCACTTTCCTTCCTCGGTAAAATCTATTTAGCTCTCCAGGAGAACATGGCCTTTCATTAAATTGGGTTCTGAAGTAGATTTAATTCACACTACAAGAATAATATATTAAATGAAATTTGACATCTGTTCCATAGATTTCTTCATGTATATTGGCCCACAAAAATGTGCTGGCTTACCAGGCTCCTTGTACGCTAGGCAATAAAACAGGGTTTGGATCAGTTTCTATATATAAATTACACATTATGTGAAAACTGAGATGGAGGTTTTAAAAAAAGCACCTCTGATTATTTTTGTCAGGCTTTCTATTTCTGTCTTTTACTTCTCAATACCTCCCAATGTTTATGTAACATTGTTCTTATTATTAATATATTAGATCGCAAACACTGTATGGTACAACTTCACCCAAGTTGTACTTGTTCCGTGACCCGACAAATGCGCGAACGTCAAAAGCGTGCCGACAAAACCGCGGCGCTAAAACCGTGATGTCAAAAGCGCGCCGACAACAGCGCGCCGACAAAAGCGCACCGACAGAAGTGCGATTTAAGTTAAAGTAAGGTTTAGGGTTAGGTTTAGGTTTAGGTTTAGGTTTAGGTTTAGGTTTAGGTTTAGGGTTAGGGTTAGGGTTAGGGTTAGGGTTAGGGTTAGGGTTAGGGTTAGATTTAGGGTTAGGGTTAGGGTTAGGGTTAGGGTTACAGCGCGCTTCTGTTGGCGCGCTGTTGTCGGCGCGCTTCAGCGCTCATTCGTCGGCGCGGTTTTGTCGGCGCGGTTTTGTCACCGCGGTTTAGTCAGGCGCGCTTTTGTCATTCGCGCATTTGTGGTGGAACCACTTGTTCTTCAGTATGGATGTGGGGAATGGCATAAACCTGACCCGTTTTAGTGTTTCATTTGGAGGGCAGCATTTTTCTGCTGATGTTTTCCTCCCTTGTTCTCATTCATTCATTTATTTAAAAACATCTATTAAAACAAAGAAGCCAGTCCATTTAAGTTCCCAGTTTCATTAGCCCATCAACTTCTTCATGAAGTTTCACGTTGTTCATTGACCCTGAAATACTTATCATATGAAAATAATTTACTTTACTTTAACAAATAGCACTATAAATAATAATAAATAATAACTACATTGATAATCCCATTGACCAGTTTGGAGAGCCTTGGTTTAGATGGGCAGTTGGGATTCTTGAAATGCATGGGGCGGTTAGAGAGTTGTATTTTATTTTAACCATCAGGTAGCTATCATAGATTGATTGCAATTGGGACGGACAACTTCATCATGTTCCTAAAGTGGCAACATGCTTGTAAAATGAAATATATGTATATGTATATATGACTGGCTTGACTTACTACAGCAGGTCTGCCTGCAATTATTAGTGATTTAGATTACATTTAGATTTATTTTATTCGTATGCCGCCCTTTTCCGGGAGGGACTCAGGGCGGCGAACAACTCAAGGGGGGAAAGGGAACATAGAACACAATACAAGTGATTAAAATAACCAAGAATCACACAGCCACACAGGTCAAGAGGGGAGGGGAACTCATCAACCCCAGGCCTGCCGGCACAGCCAGGTTTTGACGGCTGTCTGGAAGGCCTGGAGACAGGTGAGGGTCCGAATCTCCACGGGGAGTTCGTTCCAAAGGGCCGGAGCTGCCACAGAGAAGGCCCTCCCCCGGGTAGTAGCCAGATGGCATTGGCTGGTGGACGGAACCCAGAGGAGGCCGACCCTGTGTGATCTAATGGGTCTTTGGGAGGTAATTGGCAGCAGGCGGTCTCTCAAGTACCCAGGTCCAATACCATGAAGGGCTTTATAAGTTACGACTAGCACTTTGAAGCGTATCCGGAGACCGATCGGTAACCAGTGCAGCTCGCGGAATTATGGTGGATAGTTAAGCACAATATCTATGACCGTGACTTGCAACTTATTGCTTTTCCCATTGACTTTGTTTGTTGGAAGCCAGCTATGAAGGTTGCAACTGAGAGTCATGTGACCATGGGATGCTGCAACTTGTAAATGTGCACTGGCTGCCAAATGCCCAAATCACGATCACATGACTGTAGGGATGCTAGGATAGCCGTAACTTGGAATAGTTTCTTTTTTTCAGTGTCGTCATAACTGAAGTGGTCACTAAACCACTTCAGTGGTCAGTGAGCGAAGTGGTCAGTGAGCAAAGACTATGGTACCTGTAGGCTGTAAACTCAATGCACTGTGTTACAAATTTCAATGTTTGCTTGACTTTCGTACTTCCTGGACTGACCAAATGACCCTGGCAATTTCATACATTTTCAAAAGTAAGGAGGAATGTTCTATTACATCTTTTTCTTAAAGAAAATTTCCTAGCGGGATTTAGTTTCTTTCTTTCTTTTGCCTGTGGTGTGTCAATCTTTTTTTTTAAAAAAACATTTGTATCAAAACTTTTAAACAAGTAAACAAACACTAACACCAATTAAAAGGATTTTCTGACGGCGTTTTCCCTGTCATGAGTTTGATAAAACTGACAGATTCATTCAGCAGGGCACTTTCATAAAGAAAAAAGAAGGTATTGTGTGCTACTTCTTATGATGATCTTTGCCTTTAAAGATCAATATTGCTAAAATCAATAGGAAGGACTACTCTAGCAGGTCCTGGATGTGGGTTTCTTGTAGACATTTGACTGGCCACTCTAGGAAACAGGATGATGGAATTCTTGTTTATTCTGCAGAAGATGCTTAATAGACTAGATCCTGTTTACAGGAAGTTTACTGCTTATTCCGGTTCTATCTTATTATATTACTTTATAGAAATTGATAATGTGTTTTGTGATATTATTTTCCCTATTCATTAGCCCTATTGGGGTTTTTGTTGTTGTTGTTGCTGCTGCTTTTATATTTAGGTATACAGGCTTATTTTTCCTGATGCAATAATAGTATTTACTTTTTGAAGGTTTTCTCACAGAATTGTTGACAGAAGTTGAGTACACTGAATCAAACTACTTGACCTAAGAACTGTGGAATCAGAAGTCAATGTGCTTTTCTGTGTAGGTTTTGGCTGTCATACTTATATTTTCTGAAATGTGCAATTGAATTAGTATCTGCACTGCTGATGTTAATTATGCTGAAAAGAGCAATCTCAAATGCCCATCTCTGTGAAAGTGCCCTGATTTAAATCACAAAATTAAGGGCCAATTAAAATTGGAATTCCAGTGTTTTTTCAAGTTCAGTTTCCAGTTTCCTTCCACAGACGAACTAGGCAAATGGATTTCCTCCAGATGTTTTGTTACAATATTTCTTAACTAATTTTTTGTCTAAAGATTAGGAGTTCACCTGATCAGCTGCCCTGTTCCAAGGGAGTTACACTCTATTTCCTCTGACTGTAGAACTGATATCATGTGAGCATGGAAGCATGATATGATTGGTATTTCAGATTCCTTAAGATCCTTTCAAATGCTATGCTCATATAAGAATGGGAATTTACAAATTCAGGGCAAAATGTAAGCCCCCTCATGTGAAAGTAAAGCAATAGTTGTAAGCTTAGAACATCATCTGTGTGACTTTTATCTGCAGAAAAGCTCAAACTTAGTTCACTGTTCTCTAGACTTAGATAACTTTTATATACTTGAACTTTGGAATCTTTGCCATTGTAAAAAAAAATGCATTCCTTCTGGAAGAACATGGCTATCAAAATTGCTAATACATAACAATGTTTAAATCAGACCCATATGTACACTGTTAAGGAGACTTTATTGTTCATCTGGCACCTGGCACTTTAGGTTATTTCCCTAAATATTTGTGGTTTTGTTCATTGCAAATTCAGTATGTGGACGATATTTCTATCAGCTCTCCTTTGAAATATGATTGCCAATAATAACTCTTTTCAAAAATACTATTCTGTTCCAGGACACATTTTCATAATCAAGTGATAATTAAAAAATGTTCTTTTTAAAAATATGACCTAGAGTCAATAAGCTGCACTTATTATTACAATAAGCAGTACTTCTATCTTAAATATTTTGGGGGTCTAGCCCCTAATTTTTGTTTGGCTGAGAGCAATTGTCTCTAGTTTGGTTGAGAGTAAGACTGGTCTCCATGGAGAAAATGCAGCGGGATTGGAAGCAACTTACAAGAACGAATTGCAACCTTTCCTACTGCCGTCCCTGTTGATTATGATTGTGGGAAGAAGACAGGGAAGGTTGCAAATGGTGATCACATGACCAAGAGATTCTGGACATAAGTTTGAACCAGTTGCCAAATGCCTTGATTGTGACCACAAGACTATCCTTAAGCAGAATACTTCCAAGTAGCAACAAAGGAGACCTCTGCCTCTGCTTTTTGGCAAGGGTAAATATAGTAACATTTAAAAATGAAATATGTCCCCAAAAATAGTTAAAGGGAATCATCTTTTAATGGCAGATACATTGTCAATCTGCATTTTGTGAACAGATGTTATTTCTACAGGGGGCACAATGTTACCTTTACCTTCTATCCAACTTTGATGATTCAAATATTATTTTACCGTACAGGTATATCTTTATAAAGACACGTAACTGCCCCTTTTGGGTGTTCTGCAAAAGAACTGCTATTAATACTTTACTAAGCTAAGCAAGATAGATTCAGCCAATATATTTATAAGATACCTCAATAGGGTTCCCAGTTATCTGAACAGGCAAAGAAAGAGACAAGCATTGGAAATGGGGACAAATACGAAGACACAATAGTTGTTTAGTTTTCTTGGCATCTGCAACAAATGTTACACTGAAAAACTGAAAAAAAGAAAGTAAGTAAGAAAGTATTTAGGTCTACCTTTTTCCAGCACCTGAAAGAGTCATTTTTTAAAATTACGGGAATGGGCTAGAGATTGCTAGGAAGCAAAAGTGATGAGTGTGATACTGCTTAAAGTCTTGTCAGTTTCAGGCAGCAGCACAAGCCAACAGGGGAGAGGGTTTGAATCAACTAATTAAGGTCACAGAAGAGCTTGTTAACTCACCATTAGCACTTATTAGGAAAGTGCTGCATTGCAGAAGAAAAAAGAACTCAGGAAAAGATTGCTTGCAGATTCTTAAAAAGGCAGACCAGGTTTAATTCTCAGGCTATGTTTATGGAATGGAGGACATGATGACAAAAAGGAGAATAAAAGTCCTCCTTTTGCCAGATTTTGGTAACTCTATCTTGGGCACACACCCATTGTGTGCTTCCTTGAGTTCTGTCATGGGTGATGATGGGGAGAGGAGAAGGTAAGATACTTAATACCATGCTAAAGGTATGCCTCTGCCCCAGTGTTATGTTTTCCATCTCATATGAGATAGGCTTCTGATTTTCACCCAAGTAATTTTGTATTGTTTTGTTTTTAATGGTAGCATTTTTTGAACTTAATTTATTGTTGGTAGGATTTGATGTTGTTTTCAACATCAAAGCCGCTCGAGCGATTGTGGGTGCACCTCGGTACACCCACGTTACACCTATCCTCCGCGAGCTGCACTGGTTACCGATTGGTCTCCGGATACGCTTCAAGGTGCTAGTCGTCACTTATAAAGCCCTTCATGGTATTGGACCTGGGTACTTGAGAGACCGCCTGCTGCCAATTACCTCCCAAAAACCCATTAGATCACACAGAGCAGGCCTCCTCCAGGTTCCGTCTACTAGCCAATATCATCTGGCTACTACCTGGGGGAGGGCCTTCTCTGTGGCGGCTCCGGCCCTTTGGAACGAGCTCCCCGCAGAGATTCGGACCCTCACCTCTCTCCAGGCCTTCCGAAAAGCCGTTAAAACCTGGCTGTGTCGGCAGGCCTGGGGTCGATGAGTTCCCTTCCCCTCTCGAATCGTGTGGCTGTTGGTTGTTTTAAATTCCCTGTACTTTTTGTTGTAGTTCTTGTGTTTCCCTTCCCCTCCTTGGGTTTGTGCGCCGCCCTGAGTCCCCCCGGGAATAGGGCGGCATATAAATAAAATGAACCTTGAACCTTGTTTTCATCATTCCTGGTGTTCTTGGCTCCCAAATATGCCAACTGGGGGGGGGGGGAACAATGGGTAAATTGAAATATGCCTTCTCTTGGAATTTAAGTGAGGTCAAGGAGCTACTAAAAACTGGAAAGGATTATATAAAGAAAGATCAGCCCTTATAAAAATGTGTTGATCACTCATACTTAAGGAAATATAAGAATCCTGTACCATGATTTTCACATTATTTTTATTTGGGGGGGGGAATATAATGATATTTTAGTATTTGGAGTATTTATTAATACTTATAGGCCGCCCTTTTCCCTGAGGGGACTCAGGGCGGCTTACATAAAATGAGGGGAAGGGATATACAAACAATAACACATACAATACATAAAGTAAAATAATAAGCAACATTCATTCATCATTCGGGTGGGGGCAATTATCTTTGTCCCCAGGCCTGACGGGCTAGCCAGGTCTTAAGGGCTGTGCGGAAGGCCTGGACGGTGGTGAGGGTACGAATCTCCAATATACTTCATTTTCTGCCAAAGTGAATAACAATGGACAAAATCCAAATTAATGCAAAAAGAAATCATATGCATAGATAGTTTTTTAAAAAAACCAAACTACAGGCCTTTCTCTTTTTTCCCATGAGTCTCGTCCATTAATTTCTAAATGTAGCAATTTACTCTGTTCATGTACATTGTTGTGTTTTTTTTGATCCAGCATGCATTAATTACAAGTCAGGGTTAATTAAAATATGTCATTACCTAATTAAACATTATTCTATTGTGCAGAGAATCTTGGAGCAATAACAGCAGGCCTAGGGAGGTATGCCTTTTTTCATTATTTACTGTCAGTTTCAATTAATATGCCTTTTGGGGCTGCAAGCAATGGCACAATCTGCATGCCATTATGCTTCTGTCAGCAACATGCATGCCATTATGCTCAAGTTCCTCCTTGTGTTAGGCAATAAACAATCCAAGCATGCAAAACACAAAACAGATGTTCCCTGGGGATTGATCAGCTGACTACAGCAGAATTGGAAGTGTATCTCTCATGGCATCACTTATCAAGGGGAAATATCCCACGGCTTTCTCTGGATCACTGGATGAGATTCATGAAGCATCAAGCAGATCCTGCAGGAAGCACCATTTTACCCTCTTGTTTGTTTATTCAATTTATATAGCTGCCCATATTCCTGATTCTGGGTGGCTTACAATGAAAACATAAACCACGCCAAAAATATAAAAACAGCCATATAAGCATTAAAAGCAATTAAACAATTAGAAGCCATACAATAGAACCCCCAGGAAAGTGTAGCCATTCAAAAATAATACAGCTATTTTATGGCTCTGCACTCTTTGATTCCCCAGGCTAGATGACAAAGCCAGTCTTCGGGCCCTTTCAGAATGCCATCAAGGTCAAGGCCAGGCTGATCTCAAGGAAACAATGTTCTCTAGGGTGGGGGGAAGCACCAAAGGACACTCTCTAGCGGAGAGAAGCCACAAAAGCTTCTTCTGCCAGATCTGATGGGAAAAGTAGAGGCAGTTCCTCAAATAACTTGGCCCATGACATGTGAGGCTTTCTAGATTATTACCAGCATCTTTGAGCAGATGTTGTGAATCCAGAAGACCTCCAGATTGTGCACTGGGTCTGTCTGGGGAAGTGCAACCCATCCAAAACCAAATATAGTAAATTCCTAGATCCGGGGAAAGGGGGGGGACCTTAAAGTCAAAGCCACTACATTTTGCCAGATTGAGTCAAAGCCTGCTGTTCATCATCCAGACCACTAAAGCCTCCATACATTAACATAGTTAATTTTTAAAACTGCCCATTTCCCTTACAATCTGGGCAGTGCACAAATAAAATATTAAAAATATAACAATGTATAAAATTTTAAAACATGCAAGGGTGATTAAACGTCAATGTGAAAATCAATTTAAAAGTGGGAGGAGGGCTTTCTGGGTGCTAACTAGGCCCAGGACCACATTTATTGGTAGCATTCCTTACTTCACTGGGTAGAGATATATAGATGATACATGCTGATGATACCTCACCCCCATGGTGACAAATGATCTCACCCATTGGTTTAGAGCAGTGGTGGGTTTCAAAAATTGTTCAAACCTAGGTGTGCCCTCCTTTGTGGGAGTGGCTTGCTGCCCATGTGACCGGATGGGAGTGGCTTGCCGCTCATGTGACCGGGTATGAAGATGCCGAAGACACTTGTCAGAACCACCTTAAATTACCTCACACACAGCACTGGCATGCATAAGAATATGATGTAAACTTGTTTTTTAAAAGGCATCTTTGGTTTGCGTTAAAACAACTTCAACACACGCAATGTTCTGATTGCACCACAAACGCAGTAGTCATCCTTACCTTTCACAGACGCATTGAGTTTTATAAATATGAGCATGATAGTGTAGAATAATCATATCCAAGGACCAGTGGTGGGTTTCAACAAATTTTGGAACCTCTTCTGTAGGTGTGGCCTGCTTTCCGGGTCCACTGGTGGAACCTCTTCTAACCGGTTCGGTAGATTTGATGAACCAGTTCTACCAAATAGGTGTGAACTGGTAGGAACCCACCTCTGGTTTAGAGATATAGCAGCACCTCTCACCCCTCCAATCAACAGTGACTGAAACTGGCCATTGAGGAAGTAAGACAATCAGCACAATATAGTGCTACCTACTTTCAACCCTGCAGGTGGTCCAGAAGGATACCATGGTCAATGGTATTGAAGGCTGCTGTGAGGTCATGAAAAGCAAGAATGGAGACATTATCTTCATCCTGTTCTTGGCAGAGGTAATAAAAAAGCACAACTAACATTATTTCAGTCTCAAACCCAGGTCTGAAACCCAAATGAAAGGGGTCTTAGTTTCTGTAGTCCATGAGCACATAGGAAGAAAATGACCAAAGGTGTCCACAATCCAGCATATTATTTACCCTAGTGGTGCTTAGAAACTTAGAAGAAGTCCACAAGTGAGAGATTAGTGCTATAATATCTTTCCAGTTATGTTCTTCACTAACTGCTGTTAAGAGGAATTGTACTTCTAACCCTGAAGGTTGCACATGGCCAGTGAGTCTGATGATCATTGATAGTCTTATTCTCTGTTGATCTGTTTAATTTTTTTAAATCCATCCAAATTGTTAGCCATTAGATTTTTGGGGAAACCCGACTCGATGCTTTAAGCCGACACCATGCACAACATTTCTTTTTATCTATTCCACATTCAACTTACTGGAGGACCCTAAGTTTTAATATTTTTGGAGAGACGAACTTTATATACCGATATCTTTTCATATATTTTTTTCCTATTTTTTTAAATAATAGCAATAGCATTTAGCAATAGCATTTAAATTTATATATAGTATAGCAGTATAGCAGTAGACTTATATACCGCTTCATAGGCCTTTCAGGCCTCTCTAAGCGGTTTACAGAGAGTCAGCATATTGCCCCCAACAATCTGGGTCCTCATTTTACCCACCTCGAAAGGATGGAAGGCTGAGTCAACCCTGAGCCGGTGAGATTTGAACCGCTGACCTGCTGATCTAGCAGTAGCCTGCAGTGCTGCATTTAACCACTGCGCCACCTTCACAGTGCTCTAAGCGGTTTACAGAGTTAGCATGTTGCCCCCAACAATCTGGGTCCTCATTTTACCCACCTCAGAAGGATGGAAGGCTGAGTCAACCTTGAGCCTGATGAGAACTGAACTGCCAAATTGCAGTCAGCTGGCAGTTAGCAGAAATAGCCTGCAGTACTCCATTCTAACCACTAAAAAACTAAAAAAAAAAACAAAACAACCAGCAATATAAAAATGTTTTCCTAGCAGAGAATTACTTAAGCCCTGTTCATTTCTGTTGTTTGTTCTCTTCATCTTTTCTAATTTGTTAGTATTCTGTTTGAGTTGAACAACAACAACAACCACCAGTAGTATTTCAAATCTGACCCCCATAATACAGGGAGAGCATAATTTGGAACTTGCCCAAAGTGTTACATATTATCCCCATTCCCCCAATGACAGTTGTGAAAAGTTAGTGCAGTTGAAAATTATATTTTATTTTTATTGAAAATGCTATGGGCATAGTATTATTTCAGATTTGAAGTCACGTAGGTGACTGTCCTTCCATGTTTAACTCCATAAATGCATGAAGAATGAAAAATCTTTCAAGATATCTAGAAAATAATTGAGAAAATGGATTTCCTCTTTCTTAAATGCAACCAATTTTTTTTAAAGATTTAACTTTTAAGAAATATACTTCAAAATGCTTCACACTTTCATCTCTAGATGAATAAGAGATCTCCTGGCAATCTGAGAAATCTTTCATAAAATGTGAAAGAATTTTGCACCATTGTCTGAAAATATTAATCTAATGCAAACCTTTGGAGTTTTTACAAGAATTTTTAAATGTGTTCCAAGTGATAGCTATCAAGAGGATTATCTGTGGCTAGGACAAGCAGCACAGCAAAAATAAGTAGATGAAATATACTTGCGAATATCTTTCCAAGTAACCCATATATTAAAAACACACATCCAGTATCTTTATTTAAATTTAGTAAATTTGGAATATTAGTCATCTAGTTTTCATTTCTTAATCATTTTTTACTTTTATCAATTTCTCCATCCACCTAGAATCATCATGTGCTTTTATTGTTTGCCCTTCTTATTTCTTTAATTTATTTGTCATGTTTGCGCAGCATTGTAATCTAGTATTAAATTTGTGATTAGCAATAGCAATAGCAGTTAGACTTATATACCGCTTCATAGGGCTTTCAGCCCTCTCTAAGCTGTTTTACAGAGTCAGCATATTGCTCCCACAGTCTGGGTCCTCATTTCACCACTTCGGAAGGATGGAAGGCTGAGTCAACTTTGAGCCGGTGAGATTTGAACCGCTGAACTGCAGATAGCAGTCAGCTGAAGTGGCCTGCAGTACTGCACTCTAACCACTGTGCCACCTCGGCTCTGATTGGCCTGTTTTTGTCCATAGCTGCTGATCTTCACCTTCATAGCCCTAAATAAAAATAGGAACATGGATTTAATGTTCACAGCATGACTATTAAATAAGACTTCAGCCCCAATGATAGAGATGAGTTATACCCTGGATCTATTTCATGTAATCAGGGAGGTGAGTATCTTTCATGCTACAGGAAATAATAATTATCTTTGTGATATCCCAGGTTCAATAGAAATAAACTGCTTCATGAAATAACAAATTTAATTCTTCCAGAAAATTGTTCAATATCATTATAAAATCCTTAACTATAAAATCCCTCCCCAAATTATAATCATTTAGGTATATTTTACTTTTCCTAATACTTAGACCAGTGGTGAAATTCAATTTTTTTACTACTGGTTCTGTGGGCATGGCTTGGTGAGCGTGGCAGGGGAAGGATATTACAAAATATCCATTCCCACCCTACTTCAGGGGAAGATTACTGCAAAATCCCCATTTCCTCCCGATTAGCTGGGACTCGGGAGGCAGAGAATAGATGGGGGTGGGGCAAGTCAGAGGTGGTATTTACCGGTTCTCTGAACTACTCAAAATTTCTGCTACTGGTTCTCTAGAACCCGTCAGAATCTGCTGAATTTTATCCCTGACTTAGACCCCTTAATTCTCCAATAACAGATATTCCAATTCTTCATTCCAGAATTTAGCCGGGCATTTTTATTGCTCTCAGTCTTTGTTTTCTCCTACATCACTGACAATGAAGAAGAAGAAGAGGGAAGGGCATTGGAGTACATGCTTTGGGGAGGCAATAGACAGAGACTGATTTGAAATGAAGTTCATGAAGTTATGAGCCGAGGTGGCACAGTGGTTAGGGTGCAATACTGCAGGCCACTTCAGCTGACTGTTATCTGCAGTTCAGCGGTTCTAATCTCACTGGCTCAAGGTTGACTCAGCCTTCCATCCTTCCGAGGTGGGTGAAATGAGGACCCGGATTGTTGGGGGCGATATGCTGACTCTGTAAACCGCTTAGAGAGGGCTGAAAGCCCTATGAAGCGGTATATAAGTATAACTGCTATTGCTATTGCTAAGTTAAGAATTTCAAAGCGAACAAGAATTGAGACATCACCTTGTGGTGACTAAGGAATAGCTTTCTTCAGAGCCAGATTTAACATTCTTCCTTCAGCACTCCTCCAGGGCAGGTATAAGAGAACACCTATTGCAGAACGGGTTTGTATATGTGGTAAAGGAGAAGTGGAAGATAATACACATGTTCTATTACACTGCGAGCTATACAGAGCTGGTAGGTCTGCACATATTCTCCCCTTATTAGAGAGATTGCCAGGGAGGGCAGACCATTTTTATCTAGGCTTTCTCCTCCAGGACACTAACCCGGTTATTACGTATGCAGTGGCAAAGTTCTGTGCGGCTGCAATGTCCATAAGAAAAAAAGTATAGTTGATATCTGGTACCAATTATATGGACATATCTCTAACAATCTTTGGACTATTGTATTTACTCCTATACTTAAGAGCATTGCACCCAGGTAAATCAGGGAGTGACCCAAACAATCTGAGAACATCAGAGGTGGGTTCCTACCAGTTCGCACCAGTTCGGTAGAACCGGTTCGTCAAATCTACCGAACTGGTTAGAAGAGGTTCCACCAGAAAGCAGGCCACACCTACAGAAGAGGTTCCAACAATTTTTGAAACCCACCACTGACACACACACACACACACACACACACACACACACACACACACAGACTCACACAGAGAGAGAAAGAGAAAGAGAAAGAGAAAGAGAAAGAAAGGAACAAAGAAATAAAGAAAAAAAGAAAAAAGAAAGAAAAAGTGAGAGAGAGATGAAAGAAAAAAAGGAAAAAGGGACAGAGAGACAAAAGGAAGGAAAGAGAGAGAGAGAGAGAGAGAGAGAGAGAGAAACATGTGGCCGGCAAGCCACTCCCACCAGGTCACATGGCCAGCAAGCCACTCCCACAAAGGAGGCCACACCCACAAAGTAGGTTCAAAAACTTTTTGAAACCCACCACTGGAGAACATGTATATTATTTTCCACTTTTAACGTCAATACTTTTTAATTATATCTTAATGTCAGTACTTTTTAACATATTGTAAAAACCAATGTGTATTGCTGGTCTTTGACCGTAATAAAGATTTACTTACTTGTGATGATTAAGGGGAAGTAGAGATGAGTAGGTGTTGAGGAAGATGAGAAGAAAAATGAGTGAATAAGAAGACATCCTGTCAGTTCAATTCACCTCCAGAAGTCAATACATGACTGCTTTCTTCCTTATTTGGATTCTTTGGGTTCACGTAGCCAGAGCTAATCAAACCATCTATCAAGAATTGAACTCACAGCTCACTGCAGTTTAGATGATTATATAAAGTACATCAGCTTTAGCAGCTACCTACTATACAACCTGATGTTGCAGGGAGAGATATATAAAACCTATCAGAATTATATATACAGTCCACCTTCCTTCAAGCTCTAAAGAGGAGTTATAGATGCTGCATGATGTTATTTTATTTTTATTGATTATTTTATTGATTATGAAATTTATATGCCACCCACTTGCCAGTTATATCCTTATGCAAGGAAAGAGGCATTGCAAATACAATAATGATAGAGATGAAGAGAGTATAGTATTAAGGATGAGGGAGAAGATAAAAAGGGTTTTATTTTTTTACTTTTTAATCAGGGAGTGACTCAAACAATCTGAGAACATGTATATTATTTTCCACTTTTAACGTCAATACTTTTTAATTATATCTTAGAAAATAGAAATTCTCATGAAATAGATGGACAAAAATTTCTGCCCCTCCCCATAAAAGTCTTCCAAGGTGGCGCAGTGGTTAAATGCAGCACTGCAGGCTACTTCAGCTGACTGCAGTTCTGCAGTTCGGCTGTTCAAATCTCACCGGCTCAGGGTTGACTCAGCCTTCCATCCTTCCGAGGTGGGTAAAATCAGGACCCGGATTGTTGTTGGGGGCAACATGCTGACTCTGTAAACCGCTTAGAGAGGGCTGAAAGCTTTATGAAGCTTTCAGCTTCATAAAGTCTAACTACTATCTGGCTACAAATTCATGCAAATATCAAAACTTCTTTCTGGAAAGCTGCACCCCTGCATTTGTGCACCCCACAAACTTTAGATCCAGCTAAAGTTGAATCTAGCCTGTTAGCCCCTCACAAACCAGGGAATCCTGCAGGAGCAACATAGTCCTTTTGGAGTGTTTGGAACGAAAGATAGGAATTCACTTAAAATTGAAGTCCATCCATTAATATGAGCATTGTCTAGTACATTAACTTCTTCCTCCTTTGAAAGCTGTTACTGATTTTTTTTTTTTAAAAATGATTTCTTGATTGATGGCTTCTCTAAGCACACCCTGGTAATTTTTGGCATTAAGGACAACATTGATCTAATCTTGGCAGAGCCTAAGTCATTCAATGTTTTCCTGCTGCCTATCAGTTTCTCTCACCATAGAGAATTGAACAAGCCAAGGAACTCCTTGTCTCCAACCCAAAAGGTTTTTTTTTCATGATTGTTTCTGGCCCATTTTCTCAACATGTGCACATGTCCATGCCAATGCACACATGTATTCTAGTTTCTAAAGAACAAACACCACCCTCACATTTGGTTTCCTACAGATAAAATTTGTAGTGATCTTGGATTAATCCATTCTATTGTGTTTATGAAAAGTAAAGCTTTGCACATATATTCATTGACCATTCCAAAAACTCAGGAGAGAAATCTTTCAATATTTCAGTTTTACTTATCACTCAGTACACGTATGTTTCTACTCTACAGTAAACCTTTCTGTTCCTAAGATGATCCTCTTCATTAAAAAAGCAAAGACAAAACAAGAAAAAAAAAACCAGTGTAACCTGACAATAGATGATATGTCTTCTTTACATACCTTGAAAATTTCAAAGGTTTCAAATTGTTTTGAACTTTAAAAACTTTCCAAACTGGATAAAACATAGAGAAAATATAAAAGACAGTTCATCACGTTTTAAATAAAATAGAATAGCTGCAAAGAATGACTTTTTAAATGTATCATTTGGAATCTTTCTGAGAGCAGTTCTTTAGATGATATATGTGGGGTTTCCCTGGCCTTTATTAAAACAACCAAGGGTTTCAAACATTGAGATGAATTAAAAGTTCTCAAAGAAGTGGCCCAACACTTGTAATTAGGCAAAATATAAGTATGAAAGATGTTAATGGTGGAAAAAAGTAAAAGATACAACTCTGCACAAAGAAATACCAATTAACCAAACAAGCATGAAGTTATAATATATGAAAGTAAAACTATACAATACAATACAATACAATACAATACAATAGCAGAGTTGGAAGGGACCTTGGAGGTCTTCTAGTCCAACCCCCTGCCTAGGCAGGAAACCTATACTGTTTCGTTATAGGGTACCGAAACTGATTCAGTACATTAAATCCGATTCCTCAAACATAGTGAGAAGAGAGGGGATCCGGATTAGGGCAACCGTAGATCCAGATCCTATGAGTTCCTGAACCATAGTATCAAGTGGACGATGGGTTATATATTTTGAGGGAATAAATGCAGCCTTAATTACATGCCCAAATAATTCAAGTTGCATAGGATGGGCAGTGAAACACCCTTAAAAATTTGAAAAATGAACGCACATCTGGATCTCTGGTCCAGATTTGATCATATAAATGTTTTCATTACAGTTCCTTTTAGAAGGATTCTTGAGCGGCTTACCCATAGTGATGACAGAGGCACCCTTACGTTCTCTATTATCTCTATCCATGGGATAGGAATTGTACTTTTCTTTTGCTTCACTCTCCAGTAATAACCAGTTGCTTCTTCCTAGCAAGATACTGCTTGACTTGGTTTTCCACTCCTTGATGAAAATTTCAAATAAGAGGTAAATGTCTACATCTCTATGTACATTTCTGCCTTGAAATATGGAAGTGACAAGTACAATCTGCATGCTTCAGAATAGAGTTTTCAGCATCAGCTGGGTTTCAAGTCATTTTGATGTGTGGAGTTTGAAGACTGAGTTCTAGTCCTGCCTTAGGCATGTAAGCTGGCTCAGTGACTTTGGGATAGTCACTCTTTCTGAAGCTAATCCACCTCACAGGAGGAAGGAGTATTAGGTTTGTTTGCCACCTTAAATTATTTATAAAAATAACCAAGGCAATAAATAAATAAGAAAAAAAAAAGAAAAAAGGGAACGGAGGGAGGAAAGAAGGAAAGACAGAAAGAAGGAAGGAAGCAGAGGTAGGTTCCTACCAGTTCGCACCAGTTCGGTAGAACCGGTTCGTCAAATCTACCGAACCGGTTAGAAGCGGTTCCACCAGTGGACCCGGAAAGCAGGCCACACCTACAGAAGAGGTTCCAAATTTTTTTGAAACCCACCACTGACACCCCCACCCACCCACCCACACCCACACACCCACAGACTCACACAGAGAGAGAAAGAGAAAGAGAAAGAAAGGAAAAAAGAAATAAATAAATAAAAAGAAAAAAAGAAAGAAAAAGTGAGAGATGAAAGAAAAAAAGGAAAAAGGGACAGAGAGACAAAAGGAAGGAGAGAGGGAGAGAGAGAGAGAAAGAAAACACATGGCTGGCAAGCCACTCCCACCAGGTCACATGGTCAGCAAGCCACTCCCACAAAGGAGGCCACACCCACAGAGTAGGTTCGAAATTTTTTTGAAACCCACCACTGGAAGGAAGGAAGGAAGGAAGGAAGGAAGGAAGGAAGGAAAGAAAGAAAGAAAGAAGGTAGGAAAGTAGGTCAAATTTCCGGAGCTTGTAATATAACTTGGTATCTCTAAGAAGTGATGCCTTCCAGTTTTCTGTGGTCAGCAGAGCAATGAAGTCTATGTCTCTGTCTAGGATATTTTTTTTAAGTAAGCTCAACTCTGAGTCAAGAGACCTACCATTGTTACCCTACTTTGCTATATACATTTAAGTGAAGACGGAAGATTACTAAAGCGAGTTAGTTTGGTCAAAAAAGTGAGTTGGATGAGAAAATTAAATCAGGTTTGCGGTCTCAAGGATATCATGAAGATCTCATATTGTTTTTATAGTTCCTGTTTTCTGCTTTATTGGTTCTGAAATTGAATTGTGCTTTTATCTTGTTTTGTTTTACAGTGCCAGAAACAGTCATTTCTGAATGTTACTTGGATTACTCAATAGATAAATCCTAAATGAGTAGGAACATGGCCAGGTTTCCAGAAGCAGATGTGGACATGGAATTATAGAGAACGGAGTTGCAAGTTTTTGTATTTTATATTTTGTAGGAAGTAATAGAATAAAATTATTTCCTACAAAATATAAAACGTGGAGTCTATAAAATGTGGAGTCTATAAAATGTGGAATCTATAAAACCATCATTTTGAGGCTTTAAGCATGCACTGGTACATACCATGCCATAGAACATTAAACATTAGTCACTTGTTCACAAATTTTGCCTTTTAATTATGATGGATTACAAAACTATTTTTCATAACTTTCCAAACTTCTTGCACCAATGTGCAGGAATATCAATAATATGTTTTTATTTATTTTATTTATTTTATTTATTTTATTTATTTTATTTATTTTATTTATTTTATTTATTTTATTTATTTTATTTATTTTATTTATTTATTTTATTTATTTTATTTATTTTATTTATTTTATTTATTTTATTTATTTTATTTATTTTATTTATCTATTTTATCTATTTATTTTATTTATTTTATTTATTTTATTTATTTTATTTATTTTATTTATTTTATTTATTTTATTTATTTTATTTATTTTATTTATTTTATTTATTTATCATATATTTTGATTTATTTTTAAAATTAAAGCCTGCCTCAATTTTCTCTTAAAGGCACCCTTTTCAAAAGAAGACCAAAAGTATTTATAAATGTTGTTTGGCCATTATTTGTTCCTTAGCACTCTGAAAGTATTCCATGATTGTCAAACATACTGTACATTCAATATATAACAAGAAAATAAAATTAGCATTTAATTTTTAATTATTGGTAAAATTTGGGTGTTGGCTGTTTTGGGAAGACTTAAGAAGAACCTTTGGTTGTAGTTATAGCTTACAGATTTTGTTAATTATTGAATAATATTATTTTAATGGGAAGTAATCAACATGCCTTAGTACACTGTTATGGAAATGTATTAGGGAAGCAAAAGAATTTCTGGTTACTATAAAACTAGTATCTGATGTGTTTTTTTCTCTCATGCTCAAGACATAATTGAGAAGCTTAAATATGCTTTGGCATCCTTATGTTCTGTTTTTGTAAATATATAAATTGCAGAGAAGAGTTTAATCATCTCTATCATCAACAATATCCTTAGTTCCCTAGCATTTAAAACTTTTTAACATACAGTACATTAATTTATTTTACTGCTAGTACTTCTACAAAAAACGAAACACTGTAGTGTAGTGTTTTGGGGTGCTGGATAGGAACTTGGAACATGAAATTCACATTCAGTCTTGGAAAACTTTAGACCAGTCATTATTTCATAGGGTAATATAATATAGGGTTTTGCCAGGATTAAATTAGAGAAGGGAGTCCTATTAAAGATGAACTAAAGAACCAGGCAGAAAAGAGTTGAAATGGCTAAGCTCATTATAAGTTGTCTTGAAATATTCTTTGAAATATGAACTAAGATATTAATAACTAATTACTACATATATCTCAGAAATTACCCAGATTTCAACAGTTAAACTTGTACAAGATGATGGTTTTTTAAAAAAAAAAACTTACCTAACACAGACATTACAGAATTTGAAAGTATAGAAGGCAACAAAATTGAGATGACCAAAATGGGAATGCAAAAGACAAATAAATAAAATAATGGAACAGCTGCCAAAAGAAATTCTCATGAAGCCTCTGTTTAAAATAAGCTGGTGAAAGCTTTGAAGACTCTTTTTAAAAGCTGAAGATTAATGACGGATCAAATCCTGCAATGACATTGGAGCAATTTAAAAGTCAAGATTGTAAAGAGAAAAAAAGAAGGAATATAAATTTAGACTATTTGATCAGAGATAAACTATTTGATTGATATCTGTGATAACACCTAAGGGACTTTTTAATGAAACAGAACTTAAAAGATGATGATTTGTGGATTGTATATAGGTAAAAGTTAGATTATGTCAAGAAGAGGATTTTAAAAGAAGATGAAAAGTTACTATATTACTTTATGATTAGTATGATGAAGGTTGAAAGCCATTATTGTTAATAATGACAATAATTAATTATTATATTAATTAATTACAATAATTACATATTATTGTCTTCGTTTCTTTTCTACCTTTTTTCCCCCTTTCAAATTTATAATGCTGTTCATTTAATTGGTTGAATTGGGCAGCTATAGAAATTGAATAAACAAACAAACAAACAAATGAATACTGATTTTGGAATTTGTCCCAATTTGAAACTTTGATATGTGATTCAGTGTTTATCCAAATTTAATCTGTATCTTTATTTTTATTTTTCTCATGTTTAATACCTCCACTGATAAGTTGAAATCCCCTTCTCTCATCCTATTTAAATGCAATAGGGAAAAGATTTAACTGTTTTGGGAGGAGGAATGGACACAAGTGCAAATGTGATTAACTGTATTTCTGTGTAATAGACATCCATTGAAGGAAAAGTGACAAACTAGACAGTGTCACCTAAAAGTGCTAATTCTGGCCCTTATGTGGTTACATCAGTGGTGGGTTTCAAAAATTGTTCGAACCTACTCTGTGGGTGTGGCCTCCTTTGTGGGAGCGGCTTGCCACCCACGTGACCAGATGGGAGTGGCTTGCCGCCCATGTGACCGGATATGAAGATGCCGATGACACTTGTCAGGACCACCTTAAATTACCTCACACACAGCACTGGCATGCATAAGAATATGATGTAAACTTGTTTTTTAAAAGGCATCTTTGGTTTGCGTTAAAACAACTTCAACACACACAATGTTCTGATTGCACCACAAACGCAGTAGTCATCCTTACCTTTCACACAGGCACTGAGTTTTATAAATATGAGCATGATAGTGTAGAATAATCATATCCAAGGACCAGTAGTGGGTTTCAAAAAAATTTGGAACCTCTTCTGTAGGTGTGGCCTGCTTTCCGGGTCCACTGGTGGAACCTCTTCTAACCAGTTCAGTAGATTTGATGAACCGGTTCTACCGAATAGGTGCGAACTGGTAGGAACCCACCTCTGGGTTACATGCAATATTGCGATGAAAATATGAACCATTGGGACTGAATGCTGTCATCACAGTGCATGTTTCATCCTTTTGTGAAATAAAATTTTGTCACACAAAAAATCCCAAACTCTTTTAAACAGCAAGGAATATAATTCTGGGAAATCATTTTAATATTCGTACCTTCAATTTTAACCTTCAATTTTAATTAAGTTTGAATTTGAGAGTAAATTTATGTTTTGTACCTCTAATTTTGTAGGCTCTAACCTAGCTTTAGCAGTTCATGATTTTTAATGCAAATATGATGATCAGGTTTACACAACTGGTCAGCTGAGAAGTACATTTGTTATTTACTTGGATGACTTGAACTGGGACCTGGATTTAACAAATGAAATTCATTAAGCTGTAAATCATCATATATTGTTCATATGACAGATCAGACTCTTTTGCCAGAAAGATTGAGAACACAGTCTTTATTATTGGAATTACTAATATTTGAACTGGGAATTGGATTTAACAAATGAAATCCATCAAACTGTAAATCATTATATACTGCTCAAACCACAGATCAATCTAGTTTGCCAGAAAAATTAAGAACGTGATCTTTTTAAAACTGAAGATGTTGAACAGGAACTAAATGTCCTTAATTCTTATTCCCTTGTTGAGTATATGTGACTTTAAGGTAACATTGATTTTATCTTGATTGACCAAATAATGCAATTCAAAGGATTCATTTTTAAGATGAAATAATGTCAATTGTTTAATTAGGTTAGTATTACTTGGTAACTGTTGTAATTTTGAGATTTTGATGCCCTAGTTATTGTTCTATACCAGAAGTATTCCATTCTTGTCCATTGCAACATTGACAAGACTAATGGCCTTCAAAAATGAAAGATATATCATTCCCAGCCAATCTGACCCACAGAAATTCATTTGGAAATTCATTTCTGTGGAATTTCCAAATTTGGAAGGTTTGCTATTGTAAAGGGGATAGCATATTAAATCCATGTACTGATTGACAAATTGACTGAAAAGGAACTGGTATAGAAACTTAAGACAATTCTAGCATGGATTTATAAACCTAAGATATATGCTACTATGCGTGACAGATGGAGATAATAAGAGTTAAAACAACAACAAACTTGTCATAAATTATGTTCCTAATTATGGCCCTGTGGTTGTGCAGTCTGAACCTCTGGGAAACAAGGAGCATATTCTAATATGGTTGCTGTTAAAGATTGGGTACACCCAAAATATTAAAAAATAAAGTTGTAATGCATTTCAATGATTTTAGAAGCCATTTTTATTTTATTTTATATTTCCTCAATGTTCTTAACTCTTATAGAGTTCCTTCCTTTATTCTGCTAAAAACTAAAACCAGATGCATTTGGAAAAGAGAAGGAATTAAGCCTTTGTCAACCTAGTTCAGGGAGCAGCTTCTCTTTCAATGATGGGATTAGATTGACTTTTAGATGAACTTTTAATCCTAAATGACACATACACGATTGCTAATTAAATTGCAGTCTCTTCTGGAAAATATGCGCTCTGCTATAGCAATAGCAATAGCAATAGCAATTAGATTTATATACCGCTTCATAGGGCTTTCAGCCCTCTCTAAGCGGTTTACAGAGTCAGCATATCGACCCCACAGTCTGGGTCCTCATTTTACCAACCTCGGAAGGATGGAAGGCTGAGTCAACCCTGAACCGGTGAGATTTGAACAGCCGAACTGCCGAACTAGCAGTCAGCTGAAGTGGCCTGCAGTACTGCACTCTACCCACTGCGCCACCTCGGCTCTATAGTATATAATATAGTATATAATATATATAGTATATAATAAAGTCTGTGTTTTGATAATAAATTTTAGCAGTGATTACATATAACATTTTTGTTTTTAGACTTGGTTTTTAATTGCAAAATACAATACAAAAAAAACACAACAATATGAAGAAAAATATTAAATGGTGATTATATAGGGAAAAACAAAACTTGCTATATTATGTTGATTAAAATAAACTAATCAAGACACAAAACCAAAGAAAATGCTAAGTAAGCAGAGATAAAGACAGAAAATATCAGAGGCATCAGTATAAAGATCAAATCAATCCTTAAGCATATCGTTACTGAATATAGAAACTTTTAAAAATAGATAACAGAATCGTTTTCTTAACCCATTCCTTTATTCTGGATTTTGCTCATTTATTTAACAGAAAAAATTAAATGATTTCCTTTGCCAGCCCCAGAAAATTTGGCCAAGGATATTTATGGGTATGGCACAGCATACACATTTTTTCATTAATTTATTTATTTGTATAAAAATTCTAATGAGATTAACATTGGAATCTCTCCTGGAATATACATTAGTCTTGATTAAAATTTATTTTAATAATATGAATCTTACTCTAGAGACTTAACAGACAGTTTAATCACTGAGTAAAACTCGCTGGCATTGCATCTATGCATTCAGATGTATTAAATTCAGTATATTTATATATATTTTGTGAAAGATATAAATATAAATATTTTAGAGAGTCTGTATAAATTCTAAATCCTAAACGCTTGCAGAGTTACAAATACATTAAATCCCAAGGACAACATTTTTTAAGTTAATAGAATTTAATATATAATGTGCCCTTAAATCATTCTGAATTCTTAGCGACTACATAGATAGATTTTCTTCATCAATTAATATATAGCCAGAGCATACACCATTTTACTGTGCATTTTCAATATGTTTCCATTATTATAATGTATAATTATCCAGAATAGACATAATGCCATCAGCACAGAAGAACAAGTTATATTCAGTGCCAATCATCATACACCATTAATATTTATATCAAAATATTAAAAGAAATATCCAGTGAAGGAGACAGGGTGCCTTGATGATATGTCATGGTATAAAACATGTAACTTTGGCTGCATTATTAGAATAATTATAATTGGAATGATAAGATGGGAGGGGAAGTAAGTGTATGCATGTAGAACATGTATGTGATTATCTGATTGACATATTGATTCACTGATTAAATGCCAACTCAGAATGCTTTAAAAAAATAATGCTCAGATTCTTGCAAATAGCATGCTTGCAAATAAAAGCCTGGGGTTTTTGCCTTTTAATTCCTCAAGTGGAAAGGAAATATAAGTAACCTCCATTTCTGTCCTGCTTTAAGTGTGTTTTCAAATATCTAAGGAAAGGTGCAGCTTACACAAAAGAAATATGGAAGTCAGTTGTTCTCCCCAGTGGAGGCAGAATGATTCTTAGCAGATGCTTTAGTCAAAGTTCTATTTGGATGTCCATACTTGGAGAATAAATTATAGGGAGAAAAATCTCATCTATCCAGATATAGAAACACATAAGAAATGAAGATTTTTAGCATCCAAAAATTTCAGAGAGGGAGATGACATCTTCCACCAAATCTAGATTAGACATTTCGAATGAAGGCAGTTTACAGTAGGGGAAGGTGATTAAAAAGTAATATGAGTTCACCCCAGGTGAAAAGAATTTCGAAAAAAAAATCTTGGAACTGTGTTATTTTTTCACACTTGTGTTATTACTTGGTGGAATCTGTATGATTCTGTACAAAACTATGCACGCCTTCTTTCTTCAAGGAAAGCTATCAATAGTAGCCATATATTACATCTGGATGAAGAAATCATTTTTATGCTTTCCAACTGAGCAGAATATTGGAAAGAAAACATGAAAAGGGACTCATGTCTCAGTTATCTGCCTATCAACAGGATAACTTTAAAAATTGAATAGAACACGACCCAGGTTGGTGTAGTGGGGGAAACAAGCAAAGAGAGAAAGAGAGAAAAGAAGGAAGGAAGGGAAAGAAAAAAAAGAAAGAAAAAGAAATAAAGAAAAAAGAAAAAAAAGATAGAAAGAAAGAAAGAAAGAAAGAAAGAAAGAAAGAAAGAAAGAAAGAAAGAAAGAAAGAAAGAAAGAAAGAAAGAAGGAAGGAAATGTTTTGGCCAGAGGTTTTGGAGGAAAACATTCTTGAAACACTTTCCCAACGCATCCATTCTTAGCCCTCTCTTCTCCTGCCTGGCCATGTGACCCAGATCCTGTCCTGTGCTTCTCAGTGTACACGTCAGAGGTGGATTCCTACCAGTTCGCACCAGTTTGATAGAACCGGTTCATCAAATCTACCGAACTGGTTAGAAGAGGTTCCACCACTGGATCCGGAAAGCAGGCCACACCTACAGAAAAGGTTCCAAAATTTTTTGAAACCCACCCCTGACACACGCACACACATACACACACACACAGAAAGAGAAAGAAAGGAAGAAAGAAAGAAATAAAAAAGAAAAAAGAAATAAAAAGTGAGAGAGATGAAAGAAAAAAAGGAAAAAGGAACAGAGAGACAAAAGGAAGGAGAGAGAGAGAGAGAGAGAGAGAGAGAGAGAGAGAACACACATGGCCGGCAAGCCACTCCCACCAGGTCACATGGCCGGCAAGCCACTCCCACAAAGGAGGCCACACCCACAGAGTAGGTTCGAAAAAATTTTGAAACCCACCACTGGTACACGTAGATATAAACACACACATATGTGGCACAAAGGAAGAGTAGAAGCAGGTGTAACATGTTACTTCATTACACCAAAGAAAATATACACACCTCCTATGACCCGCTGCAGATAAAAGAATCGGGAAAGATTCCAGATGCCACTGCTGTACGTATTTTCCCTAGCTGGTTAAATTAGCTGCCTCATAAACAAAATTTTATTAGGCTTTAAATAAACACTGAAACAAAAGGAAACATGATTTCTTTATGGACATACTCAGAATGCTATTAAGCAGTTTTCTATATTCTAAATATAATAATTCATTCATGCATCTCAGAGAATGAAGAATATTCTTGAACTTTGTGAGTAGTGTTCACACGGGTGTAAAGAAGGGGGCTGCTGAAAGCATTTATCCCATAAAAATGTACAGAAGACTTGAAAGTGAATTCATTAGGTCAGGCTCCCCCTATGTGGTATCCTCCAGATGTGTTGACCTTTACAGGGAAGGACAAAGCACTGACATCTTAGGTTAATCCAACACTTTATTTTTGCACTGAGTAATCAACAATAACAGATCTTTACCTAGAACACTTTGGTTGTCTTTTCTCCACTTGAATTTTTCCTCAAAGAGCATCGCAGGTGACAGCTTTACTAGACCAGTCTAATAGAGACTCACAATTATACGGCGGTGCAGATGGTAATATGTCTCCTGTCGCTGCTTTTCCTCTATGGCTCATCTCACCATGGGCCTTGTCATTTCCCCCTTTCTCGTGAGGCACTGAATAAATACAATGTTAAAAGGGTAAAAAGAAAGAAAGAAAATAAAATGCTCTTGGTCTTTAAATCAAAATAAAGTCAGTTTTATTTTTGTGGGAAAGGTCATATCAGATAAGGGTGATGGAAATTGTCTCCAAGACAACAAGTTCTGGAGGCACCTGGTCCAAGCAGCCTGAGAGTGTGCAAGTAGAAAAAAAACCTAAACTTTGCTGAAAATTCTTGAATGCGGTATATTTTTCTTGGAACTAAAAATGTGAATGTAAAGTTATTATCCATATATTACTAAGTCAGGCACTTCCTTAAGTAGCTTGGAAAAACGGTAATATGTTGAAAACAGACAAGATTTAACGATGGATGTGGTACATAGTACATTTTCAGAAGCACGTAGAGTAGAAAGCTGAATAAATCTGCATAGGAAAATCAATCTACATGCAGAGGAAGACTTTCTATGAAATCTTTTTTCCAGGCAGAGGAAGATTTTTTTTTAAAAAAAATAAAAAAATCTATCTACACACAGCGGGAGACTTTCAGGCCTGCCTATGAAAGTGCTTTTTCACACATTCAGCAAACATTCTAGTTAGGAAAATGGTTAAAGGACCATCCTAGAACAGTGGAATGAAGCTGTTTGGAGCTGGATCGTGAGGTAAAATGAGGGCATCTCAACTCTGGCATGCTAATGGGGACAACTTTATTCATCTCTGACATGTTGCTGTGTTTTACTTTGAAAACACACAGACATTTCCTCTCATGCATACAATCTGAATACAATAGCGTGTACTTACGATGTGTTTGGACTCCTCAGATGTAAATTTATTCAAAGATGGGAAAGGACCTCCTTTCCACCTTCCCTGTCAACAAAGGCAGCCTTAGCATCTACTTCTTCCTTAGAAAGCGCATTAAGAGCAGGCTGGATTCAGCAGTGGCTTCTTAGACTATGAAAGACATTGATCATCTCGTGTGCAATCATTAAATAATACACCATTCTTCCTGTAGAGGAGAGTGGCTTGGATTCTAGAATGTATCTGGAATATAGAGTATGACTAAGAGGCTCCTTGGACCAAGATTATTGCCAATAATGAAGATCAGTTCCTTCCAGCCCTCTGCTAACTTTGGAATGCCCAATAACTTCGAGGTCCAAATGTTGCAATGCTCACAGTATGCGGCTGCCTATATGGAACATAGCAGCTGTTCCTCCCTTCCCCAAACTCATTTGCTTGCCCTCTCTATCTAAGGATGCAACAGGATTTCACTATGCATTTTTCTGGAAGTGGATTTGTAAGCTCCTCCAAACAGGCTGCATGCAAGGCAGATGAGAACATTCAACATAGCCCATGACATAGATGGTCCTCCAATCCAAAACAAAGGAAACAAAGCAGTATGTGTCCAAAGAAGAACATCTGTTTCTGGAAGCCCATACAAAACCATGGCTAAGATTACTAATAATCTTAGCAAGGTGGCCAGGATTTGTCTTCTCCATTCCATATTTTCTTCAATGAGGGACTCCCTATAACAAACCAGCCTGAAGTGAAGCCCCTCGTGTAAGTGGTTTTCTTTAGGTCCACTCTTCAGAAGAAGCTACTGGATTTCAGGATGCAGGTCTGAAGGGTGTTTTTGTTCTAATGTTTTTTTTTTAAGCGAAATGTTGTTTTGAGGTTTTTCACAGCTCCAGTATGGACCCTGATGGCTTCGAAGAAAACAATAAGATTGTTCAGGAAAAAATTATATTCAAAACCACATCAGGGGAAGTTTCATTTAAAAAGTTGCTTTAGGGAAATTATATTAAAAACAATGCATGCTAAGAAATATGCATGCAGGAGATGCAGATGTCAGGGAAACGTGTGAATGAAAACTAAGGGTTATTTTTTAATTGATCTTTAATCCTATCTGTAAAGAAACAAGGCTGTTTATTTGAGTGACACTAAACAGATTAGCCTGAAATTGCCACTTATAGCAAGCAGGATTACAGTTTTGCTCTATCCGGGTGTGTAGAAGCAGTCAAGATTCCTTAATCTCCCATTCTGTCATTCTGCCTTTAGCATATGAAGCATTTCTGGATCAAGTGATCCAGATGGAACCTTCGAAAGAATCAGTAATAGGAATCTTTCCTATTACAGCTGCTTGGACTTCCTGATTTTCCCTCATTTGACATTAGGGTTTTAAAGTGAACATCATTGATATTTGCTGGCATAAGTTATTGGCTCAAACTTCTAGTTTGAAATATGGCTATGTTAAATAGACCGATAGCTTTCTAGTCTTGTGCAAATTTTAATTTGTTAACAGGCTCTGAAGAACTAATATTGACTGCCTATTTACCATGTAGTCATGTTCCCACCATTACCTACAGAAACTTTGATGCTCTCACAATTCGCTGTTGACTCCAAATTTCTGCTGGTTTTGTGACCTGGGATGGTTTATATTTCTATACTTTTGATAGACATAAATAAATAGTGTTCGTTTTAAAGTATCATTATACATATGATCTGAGGTGGTTATAGGAAGACGTCTCCAAATTGCCCTTGAAGAGTATTCGGCGACTTCAGCTTGTCCAGAATGCAGCCGCGCGAGTGATCGTGGGTGCGCCTTGATTCACCCACATAACACCTATCCTCCGCGAGCTGCACTGGCTGCCTGTTGGTCTCCGGATTCACTTCAAGGTGCTAGTTGTCACCTACAAAGCCCTTCATGGTATTGGATCTGGGTACTTGAGAGACCGCCTACTGCCAATTACCTCCACTAGGCCAATAAGATCCCACAGACTAGGCCTCCTCCGAATTCCATCAGCCGCCCAATGTCGACTGGCGACTACCCGGAGGAGAGCCTTCTCTGTGGCTGCTCCGACCCTGTGGAACGAACTCCCCGTGGAGATTCGTACCCTCACCACCCTCCAGGCCTTCCGCATAGCCCTTAAAACCTGGCTGTTCCGACAGGCCTGGGACTAAAGACTTGCAGCCCCACTCCGAATGGTATGATTGTTGAGTTTCTTAACTGTGTATGTCTTTATATTTTGTAATTTTGTTGTTTTCCCCTCCCTTGAATTGTGAGCCGCCCTGAGTCCCTTTCAGGGAAAAGGGCGGCATACAAATAAAGTAAATTCAAATTCAAATTCAAATTCTCAAGTAATGCATATAAAATCCCTTGCTCAGAAGTGAAAAAAAAAAACAATGGAAGATTAATCAGAATGACAGGAATATTCATTTGAATTTCAGATTCTTCTCTCTTCCCTCCCTTCCACATTATGTTTGCTGGATTAAAAAAAGACATGCTGTGTTCATGGAATGTTGGAACTCAGTCCCAAAGGAATCAATAAATCTCCAAAAATGCATAAATCCATTGATCACTAATGTCTCATCCAATCCTATGATTCTGTGAAATATTCCACTAAATCTTTTATACAAATCTGCTCTTAATTTGGCTGAATAATTGCACTAAAATAAAAAGACTGCCAATATGTTTATTATTTATGGGGCATAATAATATGGGGTAACAATATGTTTTCCTAAATGTGTGAAAAAGAATGTAGTCTGGATGGAGGTAATAACACAGTTTTAATATAACAATTATATAGCATTTTATAATTTAATATAGCTGATGAGACCACACATAATTTCTGAAGATCTGAAAGCAAAATAGACAGTATGTGGAGCATGGTTTCTGTATATGCCACAGCAATGGTCATAGGAAGCATTTGTAGTTTTCTCTTCTTATCAATGAAGTAATGTGTTATATCCAGGGGTGGGATTCACTGGTTCGCACCAGTTCAGGCAAACTGGATGTTAATTTTATACTAAGTCCAAAAATGGGCCTGTTTCTGGCTTCCGGAGAGCCTTCAGAGCTTGGGGGAAGCCATTTTTGCCTTCCCAGAAACTAGGGGAAGTCTCCAGAACCTCCGGAGGGTAAAAAAACAGGCCTACCAGAAGTCTGAAAATGGGTCTGTTTCCGGCCTCCGGAGGCCAGGGGAGGCCGTTTTCGCCTTCCTAGAGGCTCGAGGAAAGCCTGGGGAGGGCAAAAACTCCCCCCCATGGTGCAGGAGGCCGAGTATACCATACCCATCATGGCCATGCCCACCCAGCAGCCGGGCAGAGAACCGGTTGCTAACATTTTCCAATCCCACCCCTGGTTATAGCTATGCTCACATGCTCTTTTTCTCTAGGGGCTGTATGTTGTCTGCATGCGTGGCTCTTTATATATTTGTAAGAGAAGAACTAGCTAGGGTGGGTGTACGTAGGACCACATAGGGTAGGTGCATATATAGTGTTTGTGTGTGTTTATGAATTTCTGCTTTCTCCATTATTGCATTCTGGATGTATTTCCATGTATATATGGTGGTGTGGCTTAGAATAGAGCAGTCAGCAGTGCTCTGAGACATTACCTGTCCTATAGGGTAGTGTTATTCAACCTCAGTGATTTTAAGGTGAATGGGCATCAACTCCCAGAATTCCTCAGCCAACAGGCTGAAAATGACAAACACCGCTATAAGGAATACTTTGGGGGAAAGTTTTCTGGAAAAGAAAAGTATGTTTTCCTGCATCTCCTAGACTTTATGAATGTTCAGATTCATGTTTCTGAGTCTTTAGAAAGACACTGATTTTGCAAAGTCAGAGACTATTTGACTTTGAATGTCCAAAGTCTTTCTTTCTATTGGCTTCTAACCTCTTCTATCCTTGCTTTTTGCCAAACTAATTTATTTTTCTTCCTGAGTACATTCAGGATGATGTTAAACATGTACTTGCACTTAATGTGAATCTTGTGTTGAGTTTTTCTCACCTACATCACAGCCTAATGGCCAGCCTCTGAGCCAATGTATTTTGTAGTAAAAAAAACAAACAAACCCCAGAGGTATTGTAGCAAGTAAGAAGCTCATTACAAGTTTTGATTACCTGTATGTCAGCAACAACAATAACTCCGACACTTAATAGCCATAAAAATAAAAGACATTTTTTGTCTGTGTGAGTGTGTGTTGTAAATCCACACAAATAAGAGAATATATATCTGGCACACTTGGTAAATATTGGTGATGAACCATTTATTGCACTATTTCATTCTCATAGTACTTGTAAATGGATGTTAGCCCATGTGCCATAAACATTTGCCCATTACCCTCTTTATCATTGAGACTACAGCATCAGTTTCTGCCTTTCATTAAAAGAAATGAGTATTAAAATGCATGACCAAAATACAAGAACATAAAAGCATTAATATGGTGAGAAGGAAGCACAAATTAATTAATTGCAGCTAACTGCTACCCAATGTTTCTTATATTCTGATTAATGCCAAATGTTTCCTCAAACAATAAGAAGCACATCTTTTAACAACCAACGTTAGTTTCTGGCCATAATTAAGTGTGCATGGCAAATACACTTTCACTGCAACTATGAATTTATTTATTTATTTTGGTCTGGAGGAATTTTTAAAGGAAGCGGAAGTCAGTCAATCTGCTTGTTCATCTGGGTTTCAGGCTGAGAGCCCCTGCTATGTTTGCAAAAATGAGAACAATCAATCCTTCTGTGTTAACCTTGCTACCTCTTTCAGATAAAATGAGATGAGTGGGTTTTGGCAGGAGGCAGTGAGAGAGAATTTGTATAGTTGGCAGACAGCATCAAGAACCAGCTGTTGATGTCATACATTTGTTACAAACTCAAGACTATGAGATGCCCAGATGTAAGAATCCATGGAAGAGTGTTCACTTTTTTTTAAAAAAAGTTAAGTTTTCAAATTGCTTTCAAAATGGAAAAGAAAGAATTGGCAGACAGCAGTATAATCCAGCATTTAGTGTAGAAATCATCCTAAATAATGACAGGATAAATGCAAGTACAGGCAGCCCTTGAATTACAACAGTTTCTTGACTGACCATTTAAAGTTACAACGGCATTGAAAAAAGTGACTTATCATCATTTTTCACACTTATGACTGTTGCAGCATTCCCATGGTCACATTATTTTCATTCAGATGCTTGACATCTGGTTCATATTTATGACTGTTGCAGTGTCCAGGGGTCATGTGACATTTTTTGTGATCTTCTAACAAGCAGAATCAATGGGGAAGCCAGATTCACTTAACAACCGTGTTACTAATTTAACAACTGCAGTGATTCATTTAATGAATATGGTAAGAAAAGTTGTAAAATTTGACAAAACTCACTTAACAAATTTCTCAGGAGCATACCATATTTTTGGAGTATAAAACGCACCAAGATTTTGAAGAGGCAAATTTAAAAAAATAAGTTTTTGCACTCGGGAAACGGCCCGGTTTTGTTTTTTTATCAAAAAAGGGCATGAATAGCCTTTAGGGGGCTTTTAGAGTACTCCTGGAGGGGGCAAAACGAGCAAAAAACAGCCCATTTTTTGTCAAAAAAGGGCATGCATAGCTTTAGGAGGTTTATAGAGTGCTCCTGGGGGCTGGGGAGGGCAAAATTGAGCAAAAAACAGCACCATGGAAGCCTCCTAAAGGTTATGCATGGCCAATTTTGGTGAAGGGACGGGGTTTCGGGAGGCAAAAAATGCTGTATTCAGTGTATAAGATGCACCCAGATTTTCAACCTCTTTTTTTGAGGGAAAAAGGTGCATCTTATACTCCAAAAAATACGATAAATTCTCAGCTCAATTGTGGCAATACATTGAGAACTACTTGTACCATTTTCTTGATTTTAATTTTTTTGGGGGGAGACATGAATTGCACATAGTAGTGAGAGAAACTGAAGCACTCTAAATCAGAGAAAAAAAATAGAAGATCCATTTTTCCCTTACCCTAATCATGTTTATCCAACATCTGAGTAGATGAAAATATTTCAGTAGTATGATGACTATAAAAATTTTTTTTGGTTCGCATTTGCTCAACAAGTTTTCAAGATGATAGATTACCTTTCTGACCAATAAAGCATGAGCTTGCGTGGTAAAAAAAACCTTTGACCTCTTAATTTTGAATTGTGGCAGGGTGTTACAAAACCTTACAGTACTATTAAAGCAACATCATTTAATTTTGCACACAGACCTCAACTACATTCAAACTTTGGATTTTTCTTAGCATAAGGCTTCCAAATACTAGATTTTAGTTGATTTGTTTTAACAAGGAAAGATGTTTTTAAACCAGATAGAAACTTCTACTAATTGGTTATGCTGATTGATAATTCTTATCATAATGATTGCCTCTGGGAATGATTATATTTAATTTTAATAGTTTAAATGATATAATATTTTATGTATAATAGTAATATCTTGTTAAATCTTTCTGAAAATCCTTGTTCAATTTGATATAGATTTTTTATTTCTGTTTTGTTCCTTTAATTCATTTTTCTATCTTTTTTTCTTGATAGAACTTAGCAGGTATAAATACAATGAATTGCAAAAACAATTACACAATTATAAATAGGGAGAAGGGGAGGGAGGGGAATGCTAGAAAAAAGAAAAACATTATTCAGTAACAGCCTATTTTTTTTTTAAAAAAGATTGTTTTCTATTACTTTCTTAGGTTTTTCCATACTTTTATGAAGTATGGAATTTTTAAATACATTTAGGTGTTTTGTCAATTTATTTTTGTATTTTGAAAAATAAAATAATGAAAAAGTATTTTGTTCTTTCACATACAGACAACAATTCTTAAGCATTGATGGTAAATATGGAATCAGAAAATTGAGCAACTGTAGAGTATATACTATATATCTGGATACTGATGAGACGAAGAAGAGATAAATTGAAGTTACTTTCTTGTCAGGGAATTTTTTCAGGATAGGATGAATGAAAACCTTGTGGGATTCTGTGTAGAGAATTTTTTTCAAAAAGTTATTAATAGTATATTAATTGAGTGGCAGAAGATAGAATGTTTAAGTTTAAGTTTAAGTTTTATTTTATTTATATGCCGCCCTATTCCCAAAAAGGGACTCAGGGCGGCGAACAACTTAAATGGGAAAGGGAAACATACAAGTACAAAATAAACATTTAAAATGACCAACAACCACACGTGTCGAGAGGGGAAGGGAGCTCATCAACCCCAGGCCTGCCGACACAGCCAGGTTTTAATGGCTTTTTGGAAAGCAGGGAGAGAGGTGAGGGTCTGAATCTCTGCGGGGAGTTCGTTCCAAAGCTGCAACAGAGAAGGCCCTCCCCTGGGTCGTAGCCAGATGGCATTGGCTAGTGGATGGAACCCGGAGGAGGCCGACTCTGTGCGATCTAATGGGTCTTTGGGAGGTAATTGGCAGCAGGCGGTCTCTCAAGTACCCAGGTCCAATACCATGAAGGGCTTTATAAGTGATAACTAGCACCTTGAAGCGTATCCGGAGACCGATTGGAAGCCAGTGCAGCTCGCGGAGGATAGGTGTAACGTGGGTGTATCGAGGTACACCCACAATCGCTCGCGCGGCCGCATTCTGGACCAGTTGAACTCTCCTAATGCTCTTCAAGGGCTGCCCCATGTTGAGCGCATTGCAGTAGAATGTGAACAACTATGTACAAATGATGATCATGTAATTGCTAAAACATAGAAACTTTATAGAAACTTGAAGCATAAGTACAAGTGAAAGATTGTATGATAAAATGGGCTAAGAACTTCACACACAATCTACTGATGGATTAGTGAGACAATATGTGGTTAAAAGGACTGAAATGTACTTTATATTACAACTTCAAAGATAATTTTTATAAAGGAAATATACTGCTAGTATACGACTCCAGAAAAAAATGTCTACAGTGTATAAAGGTATTTTAAATTTATGTTGGAAATATGGACAACATCAAGGGTTATTTTATCATGCCTGGTGGTCTTGTAAAAAACATCCAGATATTTCTGTGTTTGAATACATATAATGATACAAAAATGTTTGAAGATCAATCTTCAACTAAAACCAGAACTTTTCTTGCTGAGATTAATAGGCAGTCAATTAGAAAAGAGCCATGGAATATTATTATGATCATTGCTGTGAGACAATTATATGCACAAAAATATGGTGGTGAGGGGATAACCTCTGAAACACCCACAGCAGAGGAAGGGTTACTGAAGATAGCAGACCTAATAGAAATGGCAAAATTAACTTGTTTGATTGGAGAAAGTTCAATAACTACATTTATCAATGAATGGACTTTTGGCTGAAAAAAGAGAAAAACCAACTTGTGATTTATGGGTATGAGAATTAGAAAGGGTAGTTTATGGAAAGAAGGAAATTATAATGTAATGTTAAAGAGGCTAAAATGAAATGCATCTATAACCTTTGTCAAAAATATCAGAAGCTTTTTCTTTATATTTTTTCTTTTTCTATTTTCTTTCTTAGTCAGTATTCTTTCTTACTTTCTTATTTCCTTTCTGATACTGTGCTCAACCTGTGCTCAATGGCCCACTACCAGGTTGTGGACTAATCGCCAATGAGCCACCTGAAGGGCCAGCTGGTGTTTGTGCCACGATGTGCGCACAGGTTGTGGACTAATCGCCAATGAGCCACCTGAAGGGCCAGCTGGTGTGTGTGCCACGGTGTGCGCACATGGTCTCACTTGCGTGAGTCTCATATGCACAAAAATTGGGGGGACGGACAACCTCTGAAACACCCACAGCAGAGGAAATGTTCTGGGTGCTCACGCATGCGCACCTGCGTTTCTCCCTCTCACAAAACCATCCCCCTTTTCCACCCTCCCCCTGTTCCAGTCTGCCAACCTGGAAAGATCAGGAAACTTTGCTATAGGTCATGCTATTCTATTATTAAATCAACAAGGCCCCAATGACTCAATGGTACTTTTTGACTTTTTCAATATCTGGTATACATCAGCAATAATGCCACTTATTCCTCAGTCTTTTCTATAGCCAGGTTGAATATCTGGCATTTCTTTTTCCTTGCACTGGTCTAATCTGTGTTGGGATAGTCCCAACTATTATTCTGCTAGCATAAGAATTTAAGGATATTGCACAATAGTTTGCACCTTTTGTTAAGTCTTCAGTCTTTGGGATTGGTATGTAAATTGAATCTAATCAGCTGCCTACTAGGTCATTCCCAGATTTGCTATTAAAGTTTGCTTAAAATCATCCTATATTTTTATCCTGTTGTTTCTTTCTATTGGTATTCCATCAGTAAAATTATAGTATTGGAGTATATTCAGGTAGGTTCTTCATTTGAACCCAAATACGTTTCTATCATAAAACTTTGATAGGTGTAAAATCAATTACTGACTTTAAAATAAAGCTGAGAAATGTTTAGGGAGGAAAAACAGCAATACTATCCTTACAAAATGAAACATATTTTATTAACACACATTTTTTTATCACACTTTCTTTTTAGATCTCTGTCTGCTTCCCTCTGTCTTTCTCAATATCCTCCTGAATTTTTTTAACTGATGGAAAAGACTCATAAAAATTGAAGTGTAAGTAGTTTATATTTATTTATTTATTTATCAAATTTAGAGACCGACCATCTCATACTGAGATTAGTTCTAAGAGTCTTATAGAGATTCATTCACCAAAGCAGGGTTTTATTTTGGCCTAAATCCATATTTACAAAATGACTACTTTACTGTGGCCTTTTTTTCTCTCGAGCAAGCATATTTAAAACTAATATCTTCTCTTACCTACTTTGATTATGTAATGAGTGATTTCATTAGATCTGCTGAATTTTTGCCTACTTCAGATACATTCCTACATCCACATACTTCTCTGATTATTTCACCTGAATGCTCCCTGAATCTTATTTGCATTCTTAATAATTTCATTGAAAATATTTTCCAGACACAAAGAAAGAAGAAAAGAGGGGGAAAAAAGGATAAATGCCTTTAAATTACAAATTTGGGGATGGTTGTTAAAAGAATCGTTCTGCAAAATGAATTAAGAAATCAACCCTGGACAAAATAAAAACAGACTCTTCTTATGAGGTGATATCAGGAAGCAGAAACTCATCCTCTGGGCATCTGATGCAAAAAAATGATGCATCGGAAAAAAGATGATTAATCTTAGTGAGACTGGGAAAAGAAGAATGGAAAGAATATGAATGAAGTGAATGTTGAGATCAAAGAGATTAGTGCAAGGTCCATAAATGGTGCTATAAATTATTGCCAACGACAAGTCAAGAAGATCATCATTCATCTATGTAATCAGCAAGGATAACATCCAGACTCAATGGCATGTAATTGATCCAACCTCAACACTGACAACAAAATCCTGATGTCATTTAACTGAAAGGATTTACATCAGGGGTAGGTTCTGGCAGGCACTACTGATGGTTTGCTTGTGGACGCACTGTGCGTGCATGCTTGATGTGCACTGTGTGGGCATGCACAGTGCAATAAAAATTGTTCTGTGCATGCACAGAAGTGGAAAACAAGAAGGTGGCTCCTATGATGCTGCGCAGAGAACCAGTTTGGCTGAACCGATCTGAACTGCTAGGAATCGACCACTGATTTACATACTAATTTTTAAATAAATTTCTAAATATTGTTCTAAACCAACAAATAGTACGATTTAAAAAAAGAAAACCTTAAAAATGTAAGAGGCCAAGGTATGGAATATATTTCACTGGAGAAAGGCTAAGTTATTTATCAGCTTCAGTTTTCTTTAAATTTGTGATCATTGCTATGGGCAGGGGTTTCAAATCTCATAGCCTAGTTGTCATTACAGCCACAAAAGGGTATAACAGAATAACAGAGTTGGAAGGGACCTTGGAAGTCTTCTAGTTCAGGGCTGTCAAACACCCAGCCCATGGGCTGAATGTGTTACATACTGGCCATGCCCACACCCAGTTTAGCCAAGGGGAAAAAGTCTTGATACGTCACGTGATGCCACCCTGACAATGTGAGTTTGACACTCCAAGAGTCGAGGTGGCGCAGTGGTTAGGGTACAGTACTGCAGGCCACTTCAGCTGACTGTTATCTGCAGTTCAGCGGTTCTAATCTCACCGGCTCAAGGTTGACTCAGCCTTCCATCCTTCCGAGGTGGGTGAAATGAGGACCCAGACTGTGGGGGCGATATGCTGACTCTGTAAACCGCTTAGAGAGGGCTGAAAGCCCTATGAAGCGGTATATAAGTCTAACTGCTATTTGAATTTGAATTTTACTTTATTTGTATTGCTATTGCTATTGTTCTAGTTCAACCCCCTGCTCAGGTAGGATACCCTATACCATGTCGATCAAATGGTTGTCTAATCTCTTTTCAAAAATGTCCAATGTTGGAGCATTCACAACTTCTGGAGGCAAGTTGTTCCACTGATTAATTGTTCTGTCAGAAAATCTACCCAATATTAGGATATTTTCAAGAGTACACAGTATGTGAGCTAATTTGTGACATGCAGAAATGATGACAAAAGGGCATACTTTGCGAAGTGGAATGCCATCACCTGCTCCTCCTCCCTCAATAAAGGGAATCTGCCTACAGATCAGGGGTGGGTTGCTGCTGGTTTTACTACCAATTCGCAACCTGCACAGGAGCACCATTTAATGTAAATTGTTCTTTGCGCATGCGCAGAACAATTTCCAGTGAACTGCGCACATGCAGTCACTAAGATCCAAAATGACAGTGGCCCAGTGGCAGCGAGGGAACTGTTTCAGGGATGCGGCAGGCCTGGGTCGCTGCTGGTTCTGTCACCCAGGCCTGAATTCCACTAGTGGTTTGCCCAAACCAGGCTGAACTGGAAGCAACCCACCTCTGCTACAGATGCATCTACACCCAGCTGAAAGATGTTCTGTAGCTTTACCTAAAGTACTGATGGTGATTTGAAATGCGCTCATAAAAATACACTCCGTACTAAACGTGGGTGCAAAATCGTTCCCATAACAGGATTTGCTGATGATAGAAATTATCACATAACGAAGCTGACACCATCCAGAAGACTGCATCAGCATTTACCGAAAATAGAGCAGGCACTATTAAAACTGGAGGTGATGAAACTCCAGACAGAGTTTCTAGAATTCATCCACACCTTTTAACTGTTTAAAGACAGTTTTAGGTCTACATCTGCACAGCAGATTTGGCATTCCTTTCAGTTTTGCATCGGATGTGAAGGAAGAATATAGCATATGAAAGAAAATGTAGGAATGCATATTCTCCTTAATGACATCTGGAAGCCAATGATGAGGACCACAGACAATGATTCCTACCTTTAATTAGTGAGGAAGCTGCTTGGTTGAGTCTCCATCTGTACCATAAACAACTGACCTTAGAGATGTCTTTTTAAGGGAGATTCAATGAGTTGGTTTTAAATAAGTTGGCACAGCAAAATTTCTCCCATGCCATTCCTTTGTTGTTATATTCATTTCCTCTGCCCTGCACTCTTGTCACTTTAAATTAAAGTTTAACAGGCAGAATTTATAATATTAATTCCCAAATGGCAGAATATAGAATTGGTGCAGCCGTTAGATTCTTCGGTCCATTTCATTCTCTCTTTCTCGTCTTCCTGTCCCTATGCTTTGATGGGCACATGTGCTATTGTTTAAAACAAAAATGAAAAGAAAAATATAAAGCAAAATAGGATTTTTTATAGTACTGAGATAGAATAGGATATGCTCATAAAGAAGAGTAGGGAGGGAGGGAAGGAAGGAGGAAGGGAGGGAGAGCAAAGAGAGAGCTATAAATGAACTCAAACTTGTAGTGAACTGACCATGCACAATGTTTTTTACATTAAAAAAAGAACAATAGAGAATTCCTAATACTTCAGTTTGGAAAGAGTACCAAATCGGGAAGAGAGATTTTAGAATGTTCCCAAGAATTTAGTTAAAATGAAACAAAAGTTCAATTTTTTGTAACAGCTAAAATGTCCTCTTAAAGAAAGTATATAGTAGAATAAAGGACCTGAATGAATGTTTCAATACAATTCTGGTGAGGGTGGCACCTTTGCATTTCTGTTCTAAGCATGACTGAATCCACCCCAATTGATTTTTATGGTAATGATTGTTTCCATATGATGCTTCCCCTTCAGGTTTAATGACATTATTGTAATGGCATAATTGACCAAAACATCTTTACTAGTTTGTGGCTTACTTTGTGGTGAGAATCCAGCCAATACAACCAAGTGTATCACCTGAATCCTGTACCCACATGATTGAGTAAACTCAGTAAAACATGGTTTATTTAAACCATGAATGGGCATGTTGCATCAACACAACTTCTGTCTAGCACAGTGTTCTTTAGAATCCTCCAGAAAACAAAGAACAGTCTAAGTGAGCTTCAGGTGTGCTTAGGTTCAGAAAAACCTTGATGTTTGATTCATGATTCAAGAGCTGGAAGGACATTCACTCTGACAGAAACAAAAGCATTTATTTGGACAAAAGTTATGTATTGTTCAATACCACTTCCAAAGGTGTGTTTATAATTGTACAGTAAGAGCTTATTTTTTTTAACTTCATTATTTTATCTATATAACAAATTTTATTTGTTAAATTGATGTGCTGCTCATCGCATGTGAATTCTATGTGTGTAGATTTCTAAAGTGGTTATGTTGTTATGAGTCAATAAACACGCCTATTCAGTGAAACCCACAAACACACATACCAGATGTGGTATTCTGCCGGCTCACACCGGTTCAGGCGAACTGGTAGTGGTGGTGGTGGTAGGCTCCACCCACCCACCCAGACGTCATCAAAGATGCTCTGCGCATGCGCAGAAGATTCTACGGAAGTGCCGAAGTGCCAAATGAAAATGTGCGCTCACGGTTCCAAACTGGTAGCAAAGATTAGAGCATTTCATGCCTGATACCTACATACACAAACCTATCCTCATTTTGGGTGGTGGCTAATTCATTTAAATTTATCTTCAATGTGGCATAAGCTGGTATTTACAGAACCGAAGGATTCTCCCACATTCTAGGTGATGAAATAAGTCTCAATCAAGGTGTATTCGAATGAAATATTTCCCACATAAAACTCCAAAATTTCACCCCGTGTTAGCTTTCATTTTTTTTAGACTTAGTGGATGAAATAGTTCCGTGAGTCAATGAATTCATGAGCCTTAAGCTGTGTTTCAGTGGCAGGCTTATTTGAACCAATTCTGTCTGTCAGTTGTATTTTTGTCTTTTATAACTTTGTATTTTGATCTAAGTTTTTAGAGCCCTGCTTTTTCTCCTTTGATTTAAAGCATCCAATAGCTTCAATATCCATGATATCAAAGGTAAAACAAGATTTTTATCTCTGATGAATTGTAATGGCATTCTGAAAAAGTATCTGGATTTCATTCTGGGTTCTTTTTATAAATTCTACATGATTAATAGGATCCTGTTAAAGAGTATATTAATTGCCCTTAGGACTCATGATCTGAGATGGTAAACTGTTACTCGGGTAACAGTGTTTTTTCTTCATATCCCAGTATTTAAATCTCATTCTCTCAATAATCAGCTGTGCATTGTCCATACCAGAGGTGGGTTCCTACCAGTTTGCACCTATTCAGTAGAACCAGTTCGTCAAATCTACCGAACCGGTTAGAAGAGATTCCACCAGTGGACCCGGAAAGCAGGCCACACCTACAGAAGAGGTTCCAAAATTTTTTTGAAACCCACCACTGGTCCTTGGATATGATTATTCTACACTATTATGCTCATATTTATAAAACTCAGTGCCTCTGTGAAAGGTAAGGATGACTACTGCATTTGTGGTGCAATCAGAACATTGCGTGTGTTGAAGTTGTTTTAACGCAAACCAAAGATGCCTTTTAAAAAACAAGTTTACATCATATTCTTATGCATGCCAGTGCTGCGTGTGAGGTAATTTAAGGTGGTTCTGACAAGTGTGGTCGGCATCTTCATATCCGGACACATGGGCGGCAAGCCACTCCCATCCGGTCACATGGGTGGCAAGCCACTCCCACAAAGGAGGCCACACCCACAGAGTAGGTTCGAACAATTTTTGAAACCCACCACTGGGTTACTTTCTAGAAACTGATGCGGCATTGCTAGAGATGCTTAGTGTAGAATAATGTTCATGAACAGTGAGAATTATTCAGAATGAATATGCTTAGGGCTTGTTATAAACTTAAATTGAAAGGCAACATACATATATGAGGGATCATCAGTTCTCATAAGCAGTTGCTGAGGGATGCCAGAACTTTATTTTGTAGAAGATGAATTCTTCTTTGGTTGTTGTGGATTGTTTTTTAGATAGGGTTACTATAAAACAGGGGTGCTGAAATCTGGCCCCGGGGAAATATCAAATGGAAATATCAAATCCCCCCCCCCCCCGTGGCCCATTTTTGGCTGGCAAAGTGCTGCTGTAGGCCATGGAGACCAATAACAAGGCATGAGGGATCCACTCGTAGTCCCATCATCCCATCTTCACCTCTTCCCTGCTCGATTGGCTCATGGAGAACTACAATGATGATCCGCTCCTTGAAGAAATCCAGTTTGACACCCCTGCTATAAAACATGCATCAAAAGTGAACATCAATGTAACAGGATCTGATTTTTTTAAAAAAATGCAAAGGAACCAGATGAAAAAAATTGAACTACATTTGCAATCTGAAAAGAATTCAGAAATTACTAGAAATTACCAAATATTGACTATTGAGGGGAAAAAAAACAAAGTGCTTCCAAATGCAGGCATTACCGCTGAATGCTTATTTTAGATTATTCATTATTTGCCCTATGTAGTGGTATAAAAGGTAACGGTAAAGGTTCCCCTCGCACATATGTGCTAGTTGTTCCCGACTCTAGGAGGCGGTGCTCATCTCTGTTTCAAAGTCAAAGAGCCAGCACTGTCCGAAGATATCTCCGTGGTCATGTGGCCAGCATGATAAACACCGAAGGTGCGCGGAATGCTCCTTCACACCAAAGGTGGTCCCCTTTTTTCTACTTGCATTTTTACATGCTTTCAAACTGCTAGTTGGCAGAAGCTGGGACAAGTAACAGGAACTCACCCCGTTACGCCGCACTAGGGATTCACATCACCAAACTGCTGGCGTTTCTGACTGACAAGTTCAGCGCCTTAGCCACTGAGCCACCATGTCCCTATGTAATGGTATAACCTGCAGTAATAATCCTAAATAATCCTATACAGCTGAGGTGGCGCAGTGATTAAATGCAGCACTGCAGGCTACTTCAGCTGACTGCAGTTCTGCAGTTCAACTGTTCAAATCTCACCGGCTCAGGGTTGACTCAGCCTTCCATCCTTCCAAGGTGGGTAAAATGAGGAGCTGGATTGTTGGGGGCAATGTGCTGACTCTGTAAACCGCTTAGAGAGCGCTGAAAGCCCTATGAAGCGGTATATAAGTCTAACTCCTATTGCTATTGCTATTGCTAAATGTACAACAGTTCCAAAGAATATAAATAAGGCACTAATAGCCTATGACCTGACTGAGCATATGTTCTACTGGAATTCAGCATGGAGTTCCAGCATCTAAGTGCCAACAAAGCCCTGCTTTTTATAGTCCCTGGCTCTCTTTTTTGTTAATCCTATCAGAGTTGTTGCAATATGTAAATCTGTTTGTTCCAGATACTCAAAAATTTAAAGTAAACCATGCCAAATGGAGCATATTGATGAGCATATGTAAGCCAAATGTGTTGGAACGTTTTGAAGAGTTTTTTTTTCCTAGGCATTTCAAATTGTAAATAGCTGCTTAGTGAGGCTTTTGGTGTTGAGAAACAGCCAAATTCTCTTTGTGTTTTTGATGAATCCTTTATCATTTCATGATTTCCCCCCTTATATCATTAAAACTTGGAGCATCATTCATCTAAAGTTAATATTTTGATTCCAGTGGAAGAATATATATAAGCATGTCCTAAACTAGCCTCCTGACTTTGGCATTTGTAATGCACATTCCATGTGTCAGGTTTTAATTCTTTATGGATACATTTGTTCGAAATTATGTTCTTACTTTTTCAAGAGGGCAATAAAATCTTGTGAAAGCAGTTTCTTCTCCCCTGCCCTTATAAAATCTGAATATGCTGATTTTTCCCTGCTTATGGACATGTTATAGAAACCAGATGAATAGTTTTTTAAGCTCTTCTCTAAAACATCTACTTCTCCCAATCGAATGTTAGCTTCCCCCAGTTACCATTTTTGCACAATTTAATAATTTACATTAATAAAACTTAATAATTTATTAAACTTGTATAGCACCTTGTTTCCCAACAACTCTGGGCAGTTCACAACAATCAAAAAAATGACAGTAAAGCCAATAAATCTGACGTAAATGTCTGTGCAACTTTTTCATTGAGAACTATTCTGGCTCCGCCCGATATTTATTAGGGAACCACTTACCTCCAGTTGTTTGTGTCCATCTCATAATACCAGGCAGAGTGGGATACTGTGAGCCCCTTCTACCAAACAAGGCCAGGAATTCGGTAAGTATTTGAAAACATGGTTTCTCTCGTAGGGCAGGAATTAGGTTGCCTATTGAGCTCCTGACATGTCTGTTTACAAGGTATTGTGTGTTTTTGTCTTGCATCCTATAAGGTGTGAGTTGTTGCCAGTTTTACTAGCTGTTCGCAACCTGTGTATACCTGATGCTTGCTGTGCATGCATGCACTATTCAATATAAATTGTTGTTTGCACATGCGTAGAATAATTTATAGTGAACTGTGCACACGCAGTCACTAAAATCCAAAATGGCAGAGGCCCAGTGGTGGTGAGGGAACTGGTTTGGGAGCGTGGCAGGCCTGGGTTACTGCCAGTTCTGTGACCCAGGACTGAATTTCACTACCGGTTTGGCCGAACCAGGCCGAACCAGGAGCAATTCACCTCTGCATCCTATGTTCTTTTATTTTTTATTGTTTTTTCTCTCTCCTTCAGAAGTTGTGGATACTCCTTCACTGAGGTTATCAAGTAGACATTGGACAACCATTTGTCCAGAATGGTCTCCTGCTTGAACAGATGTTGGATTAGAAGACTTCCAAGATCCTTTCCAATCCTGTTATTCTAGATTGTCTATTTTTAATTATGTGAACTGGCAGTCTTTCAAATCTAATAAATTAAGTACCCCAGTTGACACCTTTACAGATTTAATAAAGGTTTAGCGGGTGCCTAGTAGATGTGTTCTCATTGCAAGTCACAATTGCATTATTAATAGAGATGACATATATCCAATATACAAGTCAATATATAAATTATGTAATCATATAATTTGTGTCATGGTGTCTTTTGTACCCTGTGTTCACATGGGACTCAGTTCAACAAGTATAGGCAGTTCTACTGGACCTGAAACCTTTACTTCCTAAGCATAAGTGTACAAAAAGGGGTAGGGTGGGAAGTGAGATAAAACATGCATCATGATATCGCAATTGGATTATGATGTCACCCAAATGATATATTGATAAAGAAGATTTACAAATGTATATTGGAATGGAAGATGGAAGATGATCAGGTTAAGGAGACAATGGTAGCATGGGCGATAAACTTTGACTATAATATACATCTGGACAAATGGCAAGAACTGTGAGAAAGGAATAGGAAAATCACATTGTCAATACTGCATAAAGAAAATTTATATAAAATGTTTTATAGGTGGCATCTCCTACCCACGAGAATAGCCAAAATGTTTGGGAATTTAGCACCAAACTGTTGGGAATGTGATCATGAATCAGGCATGTACTACCATATATGATGGCCATGCCAAAAAACAAAAGAATATTGGTGGAAAATTTAAAGGTGGTTGATAACTGAAGAGGAAATAGAATTTATACCAGAACTTTTTTTTTTTGAAAATCATAAACAATAAATATAACAAGAGGGTAATTTACTTAACAATACATATTATTATGACAGCAAGAATGGTCCTTGCCCCAAACTGGAAAAACAGGGAAATAGAAATAGAAATAGTAGATAGGTAGGGAGAGAGAGAGTAGGTAGGTAGGTAGGTAGAGGGAGAGAGAGAGAGAGAGAGAGAGAGAAATACAGTAGTTAGGTAGAGAGAGAGAGAGAGTCGGAAGCGAGAGAGAGAGAGAGAGAGAGAGAGAGAAATACAGTAGGTAGGTAGGGAGAGAGAGAGTGTGTGTGTGTAGGTAGGTAGGTAGATAGGTAGGTAGAGGGATAGAGAGAGAGAGAGAAATACAGTAGGTAGGTATGGGGGGAGAGAGTAGGTAGGTAGGTAGATATTTCCAGGTGTATTTATCCATGTGCTGGAGAAGGAAATTGCTGACAAACCTTAAGACTTTTTTCCTGCTAGCACAGCACTTGATCAATGTAATTCTCATCAGTTAAAGAGCTTTCCAAAAGGAAAAAAAAAGTTTTTACCCTCTGCAAACCTCAGAGAAACAGCCCGTTTTTCGCAAAAACGGGCCCGTTTTTTTCAAATGAAAGGCATGAATAGCCTGGGGGGGGGCTTTCAGAGTGCTCCTGGGAGGGTGGGCGGGGCAAAAAAGAGCAAAAACTGGCCCATTTTTCGCAAAAACTGGCCTGTTTTTTGTCAAAAAAATTGCATGCATAGCCCTATGGAGGCTTATAAAGTGCTACTGGGGGCTGGAGGAGGGGGCAAAAAACGCCCATTCTTTGCTCATTTCTGCCCTCCTCAGCCCCCAGGAGCTCTCTGAAAGCCTTCATAAGGCTATGCACGACCATTTTGGTGAAGGGGCGGGGCTTCAGGAGGCAAAAAATGCTGTATTCTATGTATAAGATGCACCCAGATTTTCAGCCCCTTTTTTGAGGAAAAAAGGTTTGTCTTATACTCAAAAAATAGGGTAATTAGGAAAATTCTGACTTGTGCTGAAATGGATAAATTGATGTGGGAATTGAAGAATAAAGGTGAATTAGAATATTATAAGATCTGGGATAAATTTTATTGATGGTTGGAACAAAAAAGGAAAGACCCCAAATAAGCAATGACTAAGATTTACAGAATGGAGATTAGAATTATATATGAAACTAGGAAGGGAGTAGCCAATGTTGCGACGACATGACCTGCGATCTTGAAGTCCCGAGATCGCAGTTAATACTTTTGCCGCTGGACAGTCCATATGGACCTAAACCATCCCGCAGAGCTGGTGATTGGGAAGAATACGTCTTGCTGATTTCAAGGACCCCACAAAGTCCCTGATTGATCCAAGAATAGTTCTTCTAGCCGGTGACAAAAGTGCAGCCACAAGCTGATGAAGTTGGGACAGCTCCAGAATGGAAGGAAACGGAAAGAGAAAGTGTGTACAGCTGGTGAGGAAACTTTACTGTTTTAAAAGAGACTGCCCGAAAAAAACCTTAAAGCTAAATTAAATTTGAGAACAGAAGAAATAAGCGGCGAAATTAAGCTACATTCAATTGCATTGGACATTGTGTTATCTTTCTTTTTAAATGCTATTTTATGGATAGAATTTGTGCAAAGCTTTTTAAAGTGAAAGGATTAGTTTTTCTTCTTCTACTTTTTATTTTTGTAACCTATGGATTAAGATTCTTTTTTCATTTCTATAAGAGTTTTTTTCCTTTTTTCTATTTTGTTTCATTTAAGAATTTTACTTTTTTTAAAAAAAAAACTGGAATATAAAAAAGATACAAAAGGAGTACAAAGAGAGCTGTGACAGTAGAGGGAAAGGAAGCAACATTGCCACTTGGAGGCTGGAGGTTTGAGCCTTGGAAACATCGTACTTTCACTTCTCTCTTTGATCATTCCGACTTTGCGCTTTATGACCTTGCAGCTTGTTTACAGAGAGTGATAAGAAGAGCATGGGGTGTTTATGCTGGTGTTCTTTTGAACCTTATTGCCAGCTGGAGAAAAGTGAAACAAGGTCTTATTGTGAGAGATTATAAATGAATTTGTGTTTAATCTAATAAAAAGCCTTGAAAGCCAGATTGGCAGTGTTTACCAGTCGGAAGAATGGCACAACATCAACATCAAAAAGAAACTAACATAGCAAGAGATAATGTTTGAAATTCAAAAATTATTAGAAGTATCAGAAAGAATTGAGGAGAAACTGGAAAACATAGAGCATAGAGCATATAACAGCAAAATATGATGGAGAATCTCAATTGAGCAGCTCCGACCCTGTGGAACGATCTCCCCGTTGAGATTCGCACCCTCACCACCATCCAGACCTTCCGCACAGCCCTCAAGACCTGGCTCTCCCAGCAGGCCTGGGGATAGGTTTCCAATTTACCCGCCCGAGTGTTGATTGTTGAATGCATGTGGTGGTTTACTATTTTATTTTTTGGTCACTTATTGTTTGTCTCTTGTTACTGCACACCCTTCCCTTTGTGATTGTAAGCCGCCCTGAGTCCCCTCAGGGAGAAGGGCGGCCTATAAGTCTTAATAAAATGTCTCAAAAAATGTCTCAAATTGGAAAAAGTGGAGGCCAGAGTCCTAAAAATTGAAGAGAAAAATGAGCACAAAAACAAGAAATTTGTTGACATCTATGGTGAATGGAGTGTGGTTGGAAATGCAGAGAGTGGAGTATGGAAAGGGGAGCTAGATGGCCAGGAACTCTACCCAAGATGGCAAGGTACAGAAGAAGAAAAAAAGAGAAGAATTGATGGATTTAAGGAGAGAAATCTTATCAGAAGCACCGTTGATGACCAAAGATATGCTGATTAAAGAAACAGATGGAGGGTATCGAGATTATATAAGAGATGCAACAAGCAATGAGCTGTGAAGAGAAATCCGCACAAATATTATTAAGGGAATAATCAGAAGATTAATTCCACAAATGGCAAAAGACATAAGATTGCATTATCTCTGGAATGATACAGGTTGATATATGAAAGCTTATAATAAAAAAAATAGTTAAACTTAGTTAAATTTAGAGCATTATGTAAAGAATGAAGTGATAATGGATATAGTTAAATAAATAATTGACAATGATAATAATGTATACATATGTAGTGGTTTGATAATAATTAATTGGATATGAATGGTAAATGATAACTATGAAAGGAAGATTAGAAATTTTGTTATGACGTAAAAGTTAAATTTAGAGCATTATGTAAAGAATGAAGTGATAATGGATATAGTTAAATAAATAATTGACAATGATAATAATGTATACATATGTAGTGGTTTGATAATAATTAATTGGATATGAATGGTAAATGAGAACTATGAAAGGAAGATTAGAAATTTTGTTATGACATAAAAGCTTATAATAACAAATTGAATTGAATCTAGTTAACTTTGAGTATTAGGTCAAAAAATTTTATGATAATGGACATAGTCAAATAAATGTTTGATAATGATAATGATAATTACATACATACATACACACACACACACACACACACACACACACATATATATATATATGTATGTATATATATATATACATACATACATACACACACACACACACACACACACATACATACAGGCTTAATAAAAGGAAATTGGATATAAATTGTAAACAGTGATTTGGAAAGGAGGACTAGAAACTTGGTTATTAAATATTATTGATTTTTATTTAGAATAGGTAATAAGGATTTAATGTTATTGGATGATATTGGAAATAGCTAACGAAATGCCATTATGTGGTTATGCTTTAAACTTTGGAATATTTTATACAAAAGGATGTTAAAAGAATTGTGGTCAAATGAAAATTGAGGTATGATGGTAGTAATATCTATAAATATATTTGATTTAAAATATATAATTTGATATTATATAGGTGATATTATATAGGATTATTATAGGTGACGACTGTGGAAGAGATGCACGAAAGCTTTTTGTAACCAATTGGCACACTTTATATAGTATGTAAAGAAAGAGGATTCTTTGTGTTGTATTTGTGTTTATTTAAAAATTCAAAAAAAAATTCAAAAAAAGAGAATTATATATGAAACTATAACAGTAAAAATGTATCTGATGAAAACAAAGCAACATGGTTGGAATTACAATATTTTTATATTTGTAAATACTGAATAGACCAAATGTAAATAAGCATGGTGGTTATAATGTATAACTTTATATTTTAGTAGGTATGGCAAAGACTTTGTCAGGATGGTTACACTGTGTCCAATATTTTAATTTGTGTTCAATAAAAAACTGTATTTAAAAAAAGGATTATGATGCCACCCTGCACATTTTGCTATTTTTGCATTATCTTGGTTTGCTTCAGACATCTATGCTGCCACCAGGGAATATTACTGAAGATCCTTCCAAATCTGTTAGTTCTCCTGTAAGCCTAGGTGACGTTCAAAGTATTCTTTCAAGCTGCAGAAAATAAGATTGCATTTCAATTTGTAAAGCATTTTATTGGGCATTTAACTCATTGAAAAAATTAAGAGTTCTAAATTTAATTGGGCCCATTTGATAGAGCAATTGTTATTACTATTTACTCAAAAGGAAGATAACCTTAAATTGAAGGTGAATCCGCAACTGCAGGAAGATTAAACAGAGAACAAATGAAATAAAATAAGCACAAACAAAATTGTGTATCATGACCTTATTTTCTTCTTTTTATACTTAGGACTGTTAATTAACCAGATTTAGTTCACTTTATTAATCCTACTGCTAAAGAATTTATAGCAAATAAATACTTTTTTCATTGTTGAGATAAAAATGCTGCTAGGGTGATTGGTAGGTATGACTGAATAGTATTTTGTAGCTCTGGAAGTTCAGTATGTTTTGTTTTAAAACAGATAGTTGTAGATATAGAAAGCATCTAAATGCACATCCACAGTTCCCATTGTATTTGAGAGAAGTAAACTAAGGATGGTGAAATGGAATAGAAGTAACAGAATAACAGAGTTGGAAGGGACCTTGGAGGTCTTCTAATCCAACCTCCTGCTTAGGCAGGAAACCCTTCAGACAAATGGTTATCCAATCTCTTCTTTAAAATGTTGGAGCATTTACAACTTCTGGAGGCAAGTTGTTCCACTGACTAATTGTTCTAACTGTCAGGAAATTTCTTCTTAGTTCTTGGTTGCTTCTCTCCTTGATTAGTTTCCACCCATTGCTTCTTGTCCTATCCTTAGATATTTTGGAGAATAGTTTGACTCCCTCTTCTTTGTGGCAGTCCCTGAGGTATGGGAACACTGCTATCATGTCACCCCTACTCCTTCTTTTCATTAAATTAGACATATCCAGTTCCTGCAACCATTCTTCATATGTTTTAGTCTCCGATCCCCTAATCATCTTTGTTGCTCTTCTTTGCACTCTCTCCAGAATCTCCACATCTTTTCTACATTGTGGTGATCAAAACTGAATGCAGTATTCCAAAGTGGTATTAACACTTCATGTGATCTTGATTCTATCCCTCTGTTTATGTAGCCTATAACTGTGTTGGCTTTTTTGGCAGCTGCTGCACACTGCTGGCTCATATTTAAATAGTTGGCCACTAGGACTCTAAGATCCCTCTCTCTACTATTGAAAAGGTACCATATATACTGTACCTGTACTTTTTGCTTTTCTTGCCTAAATGTAGAATCTTACTTTTTTCATCATTTTGTTAGATAGCACTGATGAATAAGTGATTAATAAGAACATTTATTTAGTTAATTATCAGTGCAGCTTATATGCTACTCAATTTATGGAAATGCCGAGTGGCTTAAATGTCAATGTAATAAGTTTAAAAGCAAACATCAATTCATGTAATTATAATTATAATCAGTTACTCTTTTGTACTCACCACCATTTGAAGATAATGCAATCTTACTCATGTCCAAATACGTTTGAAGGAGCCGGTTTTTCTGTTATAAAGTAACTTTAAAATTAAAGAGGGAAAAACAAAAAATAACAGTAAAAAAATAAAAAGTGCAAAAATAAAAAAAAACAGAAAAAAATATTTAAGGATATAGTAAATAAATATATAAAGAAACGACTTCCCAATTCTTCACAAATATAAACAATTTTAGTAACGTATCACCTCTTTAAATATAACAAATGATTCCCTTTTTAAATCTCAATTCTTGTAGTGGCAAATATCTGTAGCTTGGGTGTAGGATAGGGTGCCTGCGCAACATGTTTCTCCCAAGCAAAATATTTGAAAAACATTAATTAAAAAATTAAGCATTTTTGCAAACCAACATCTTCCTTCCTTCCTTCCTTCCTTCCTTCCTTCCTTCCTTCCTTCCTTCCTTTCTACCTACCTACCTACCTACCTACCTACCTACCTACCTACCTACTCAATTATAGGATTAAAACACAAAAACATCAGACATTAAAAACTAAGGAATTAAAATTAATACTTTATGCCTCAAAAATGGGACTTTTTTAAAAAGCCGCGGGACGGGGGACAAATTGTGAAAAATCGGGACTGTCCCACCAAAAGCAGGACGTCTGGTCGCTTTAGTGTAGGATGAAGTGGAGTTTCATTCTCCAAACTTGTGGGTTGGTTTCCGAATGTTTCATTACCGTTAGGTAACATCTTCAATGGAATTTAGTGGAGGTCATTATCAGTGTTCCTGTTTATAAGGGCTTCAGGTGTGTGTCAACTGAAGGTCTTGTGATGGGCCAGGTGTGAGTCATCAGTGAGAGTCTTATGAGGAGTCTTGTGATGGGAAAGTTATATCATGAGAGAGTCATATTCCATATATGGTAGTAACCAAGTTGGGGCAGAAAAGAAACATAGGAAATATCTCAGGGAAATAAAATAATAAAGCATCTCAAGGAGTCTCTTATGATCATCCCAAGAGTACTATTTATTTCTTAAAGTGACATTTACAATGTCTTTTCAGTGTTTACTGGGTTAGTACATTAATTTAGACCATCAAAAATCAATCATAAATTTAGTTTAGGCACTTGTGGTTATAAAATCTAGAAGCACTCAACTAGACAGGAAGCATTCGGGTCAAACTGGGTCTGATTAATAAAAATGTGTTATTGCCAGCAAATCCCATGAAAAGGTGCATTGAGGAAGAAATGTTGTTATTGCAAATACTTTAAACCTGTTTATAATTCCCTGACCTATAAAATGGCAATAACAATTGGCAAGTGAAAGGACATTTTCCTGTCTTGTTTGACCCATGGTTCCTGGCTGATGGAACCAATTGAGTATTGAATGAATGAATCAAATGAGTTTTCCAGAACCATCTTTTGGAAAGCAATGAATTTGTACATTTTTCTTAAATAGCACTGCTAAATAGAATTCCTATTTCGAACTCTTTCTGAAAGAAGAAAAGGGGAAAGATTACTAATGAAATCCTTACAGTTAATGGGCTATAAATATAGCCTGGAATCATGTGAGGTGACATTTGCAGTTTCAAACGACTTCCTGCAACTCCCACTGACAGGAAGGGGAAGCACACTAAGGCATGTGGAATAAAAGATGCCAAAATAAATAAAGTACATATATAAGAGCACACAATGAAAGCTACATTAGGAAATTATATCTAGTAAAAAGTTGTATCTCTTTTATACGATCAACCAGAAATGTAAGAGAATTCTTTATTGCAGGAAACCAGGATTGTGCAATATTTGAGATTTGTCTCTAAAATATGCTTTCAACTGTCTAAGTCAGAGGTGATATTTAGCAGGTTCTGGTAGCGTAAATTTTGAGTAGTTCAAAGAACTTGAATATACCACCTCTGACTGGCCCCGCGCCCATCTATTCTCTGCCTCCCGAGTCCTAGCTGATTGGGAAGGAATGGAAATTTTGCAGTATCTTTCCCCTGCCACATCCACCAAGCCATGCCCACAGAACTGGTATGAAAATAATTTGAATCCCACCACTGGTGCAAGTTGTTGTTTTCATGCTTCCATCCAGCTGCTCCAAAATACTTTTTAAAAAAAATAATCAGTTCAAAGCACTGAACACCTCTGTAAGAAATTTAGGAAGCTGCCTTACATCAAAATAGTTTATATAGTTCTGTATCGTCTAGTTTCTACAGTAACTGTCAACTGTTCTCTAAGGTTTTAGATTCTTTAGCTTTATTTGGTGATATCAGGACCTGTAGACACTCTGCCCCAATCAAAAACCTTATGTTGTTCTTCTAGGCCTGGAGATATAGAGAAAATATTTTGGCTCGCATTTGAAAGTGAATGTATTTAATTTTATTTTTGAGGCAGGATATAAACAGATACATAGCTATTAGAAATTTGTTCCAAATTTGGCAATTAGGCTTGCCAATTTTTTTTAAAAAGCTTGTTACAGAAAAGTTTGTAATCTTGCACAAAAATGAATTCCATTTGAACAAAGAGTTTGGTGAAACTTGCCCATAAATAACACTGTAAATAATAATGCACGCATATTGAAGAAATATATGCATTGAAGAATAAAAACACAGTGCAAATAGTTGTTGTTTTTAAAAAAAAATTCCTCTGAAATTTATTCAAGAGAAAACTTCAAAAATGGATGGCTCTTGTCCAAAGCCCTTGTGTTTGCTCAAAAAAGCACATGAAGACCTTGAGTATACAGAAGCTACTCAGAACATTCAGCAAGATCTGATGTTTGTACTGATGTAAAACTGAGGACTTTGGTAACTTGCCACAAAGAAATATTAGACTAACAAATACAGACAACCATAACAGCGGAGAAAAATACTCTGAATTAAAGGTAGAATTTATGGGGTGAAAAGTCCAGGGCCTCTAGAATACAAATTCAGTTCAAAGTTTATTTCAGTCCAAGACCTGTATCAAAGAAAACAATTAACCAACTATTTAGCAGTGAAAGAGGAAGGTGCAATAGAAAGCAAGGGTTCCCAACCCCTGGACCATGGCCCACCTCCAGGGCTCCAGCTGTTCAGAACCAAGCCATGGAAATAGCAGGTAAGCACACACAAGCATGCATCCCCACTTGCACGAACAATGGCCAAGTCCGTGCATAGACACTCCATTTGCTCTTGCGTAACCATCCTATTTCTGTCTCCCATTGGTCTGCAAAACCAGAAAGATTGGGGAACCCTGGTATAAAGCATAAACTGAAACAGGGGTGTCAAACTCATGTCACGGCGGCATCATGTGACATATCAGGACTTTCCCCCCATCACTAAACCAGGTGTGGGAGTGGCCAGAATGTGACGGTTCCAGCCTGCGGGCTGAGAGTTTGACAGCCCTGAGCTAAAAAGACAATACAGAATATTATTACCACTATTATTACTAATATAAACTATGCCTCTACAGATAACAAAAAGAGTATTATGTATCTAAAACTAAGACATAAAGTTAAAATTCTAAGGCAGAAGTAGATAAAATGAAATGAATATCTGCCTGCCTGCCTGCCCGCCCGCCCGCCCGCCCGCCCGCCCGCCCGCCCATCCATCCATCCATCCATCCATCCATCCATCCATCCATCCATCCATCCATCATCTATCATCTATCATCTATCATCTATCATCTATCATCTATCATCTATCATCTATCATCTATCATCTATCATCTATCATCTTCATCTATCATCTATCATCTATCATCTATCATCTATCATCTATCATCTATCATCTATCATCTATCATCTATCATCTATCATCTATCATCTATCATCTATCTGATCTACTTAGCTAGATCTACTATCTACTGCAGGATTGATCAAAGGTTGGCCACAAACTGTGCCCAATCACTCCAATTTGCACATGTGTGATACGCAAAAGTGTGCCAAGTGTGTTTAGCCTTTTCCCATCAGTTCATCTGCTTCCCAATAGTTCTTCTGGATGCGGTTGTAGCAAATGAGAACGTATATCAGAGAGCAGACAGAGCTGGATTCACGCCAGTATCTTTTATTAGACTCCATAAAACAAATTTGGTAAGATTGCCTTTTATAAAAAAGATTTTCATCCGGGATAATTCTTCAGGGAATTTATATATATAAATATATAATGTATATATATTCCTGAACAACAGACACAAATTTTGTTACACTTTTAGGCCACACACTAAGATAAGTTGAAGCATCTGGTTGTGATCTAAAACAGCACAGAGGTGCTGCCCTTAGTCAAAAGATTAAAAAGTTCTGCTCACTGAATCACCCCGTTTAGTTCCTAGAGTGAGGTGGGGTGCAGTATGTATAATTTTAAAGGCTTTTAAGTCCATGGCATCTGTCATGTATACAGTCAGCCCTGAGTTAGTTTTATTGCAAACAAGGGTCTAATCCAATTATGATTTAACTTGCTCCATTGATTTCTGTAGGACTTTAGCTGAACGAAATACTTTGATTTCATTCAGCTAGCATGTGCCTAGCACTGTCTATGCACAGATGCAATGATAAACCCTGAGAATTCTGGCATATTACACCAAATAACCATATTTACTCAACTCATTCTTGTTGAGAAAGAATGGCTGAACCCCTTAGAAACTAGCCAAAGTGCAAAAACTTAAACTGGAATCTGAAAACAGGATTTGCAGTGACATTCCCATTCTTGATTTATAAGGAGAGCGACAAGCTACATATAATAGGAGGCATCAACATCCTCATTATTTTCTAGTTAATTAAACTCAGCTTTCCCCATCTAACTGGGCTTCATCCTAGTGAGGCTTGGCTTAAGAAAGAAGCAGAGACTTCTGGACCAAATTCAGGCTATAGAAAGTTTCCTTTTTTTCCCTCAAGGCAAAGCCTCTTCCACATCTCCCAGTCTGCTACAATATATTGTCAGAATACATGTCGTATAGCCGCCCTTAGCACAATTGTGATCTAGAATAAATTGAAACTCAGTTGGGCAACATTTATCCTGAGAGAGTACTTGAAAGCCCATACAATCTCTAGGGAGTAGGTTAACATCAACAACTCTCTAATATTTACCAAATTCCATGATTTGTAAGAATATATGTACATTATTTGGCCAGAACACTCACCCTTACTGCTATTGGCGTAAGGACTAATATTATAAAATGTTATTTTATTTTTAAAGTACGCACAATAATGTTGAATAGCTTTACCCGAAGCATCGTTGAACCTTGATCTCAACCATAGTCATGAAAACAATTCAAAAATAACAACTGGAGAATTTTCACATTATCTGTGGTTGTTGAGAAGTAAGATATATATCCATTTTGGCTCCTACCTCCGAACAAGTTGCCAGCTCTCAGTTAAAACCATTCCCATAGTGCTCATTGGAGAAATAAGTCTTAATTATCAAGATGGTTGCGGTCTCATTTTCTAAGTGCAGAACACTTTGTTAAATAAACAGCAGTGTCCACTTACAATTGAAAACCAAAAATTCTATCTTGAGACGCTTGAATTTATCAATACTGAACACTGAGCATAATATGCTGAAGGCTTCATGGCAGTAGATGGATCACATTTTGTCAGAGCTCTTCGTAATAACGTGTCCGTCTTGGATGGCCCTGCACAGCATAGCTCATAGCTTCATTGAGCTATGCTCAAGCCAAGCCCCTTCACCACAACAAGGCAATCATCCATGAAGGGGAGGTGGCAAAGGTGGGTTCCTACCGGTTTGGACTAGTGGTATGCCGGCCTGGGTCACTGGAACCGGCAGCGACCCAGGCCTACCATGTCTCTGAACCAGTTCCCTGGTCGGGGTGCAGAGGTGGATTCCTACCAGTTCGCGTCTATTCAGTAGAACTGGTTCGTCAAATCTACCGAACCGGTTAGAAGAGGTTCCGCCAGTGGACCCGGAAAGCAGGCCACACCTATAGAAGAGGTTCCAAAAAATTTTGAAACCCACCACTGGTCCTTGGATATGATTATTCTACACTATCATGCTCATATTTATAAAACTCAGTGCCTCTGTGAAAGGCAAGGATGACTACTGCGTTTAGTTTAGTTTAGTTTAGTTTCCTTTATTTGTATGCCGCCCTTTTCCCTGGGGGGACTCAGGGCGGCTCACAATTCAAAAGGGGGGGGGGAAGACAAACAGTAGACAATACAACATGTTAAAAAAAGAGCACAACAGTCACACAGTTCGGGTGGGGCTACAATCTTAACCCCAGGCCAGCCGGGACAGCCAGATCTTTAAAGCGGCGCAGAAGGACTGGAGGGTGGTGAGTGTCCGAATCTCCATGGGGAGTTCGTTCCAAAGGGTCGGAGCAGCCACTGAGAAGACTCTCCTCCGGGTACTTGCCAGTCTGCACTGGCTGGAAGATGGAATTCGGAGGAGGCCTAATCGATGCGATCGTATCGGTCTAGTGGAGGTAATTGGCAGAAGGTGGTCTCTCCTTGTCATGGTGAAATCAGAACATTGTGTGTGTTGAAGTTGTTTTAACGCAAACCAAAGATGCCTTTCAAAAAACAAGTTTACATCATATTCTTATGCATGCCAGTGCTGTGTGTGAGGTAATTTAAGGTAATTTAATTTAAGGTTCTGACAAGTGTCGGCATCTTCATAACTGGTCACATGGGCGACAAGCCACTCCCATCTGGTCACATGGGCGGCAAGCCACTCCCACAAAGGAGGCCACACCCACAGAGTAGGTTCGAACAATTTTTGAAACCCACCACTGTCAGGGTGGTATGGTTTTCCCCCCCCCATTTTTTAATGTTCTGTACATGTGCAGACCTATCTATAAGCAACTGCCCACACGTATGGGGCATGTGTCAGGCATGTGTGCTAGCAAAGCTTGTGCGTGTGTGCAAAATTGCACACGCACCGAACAGTAATGCCGGCAGTAACCCACCCCTGGGAGGTGGTGATTAGATTCAGACAAGATTATATGATTATTACAAGTGTTAGTGGTACTGTTACTATATTATTAGAGAAGGTAAAATCAATAGGAATGCAAGGGAGAATGGGGAATTATAAAGGCTAAACATGAATGCCAATACAGAAGGTAGTACAATTACTCTCTATTGTTATTGTTATGTATGTTTTGTTTTTTGTTCTTTGGAGTTTTTTTGTTGTGTTTTCTCCCCCCCCCCCTGTTTTTAATGGTGAAAATGTTTCAATAAAAACTATTTTAAAAAGAAAAGATTCAGACAAGATTTATCTGGATATCATGCAAGCTAAACAAAAACAAAAACCCAGGCTTGAATATGAAAATGCTAAGACATAAGATCAAACTGTTCCTTTAAAACCAGAGAAGACATCTTAAACAACAGCCCTTCAAGAAGAAACATCACAGAACTAAAATTATGCCAAGCCATGATATAAGGAAATTTAAACATCCTTGATGGGGAAAAATGTCATTGCCAGGTGTTGAATTGCTATGAAACCAGAAACCAAGCAGCCTCTCTGGATCAATCATTTCATGATGAGGAGTTTCCTGTTACACCTTTCTCGTAAGCTCTCTGACTCATCTGGAGGTGGCATTTAGAGAAGATTTCAGCTGACAAGCACAAGACCTGAGCTGGCTGGTTTATATGGAAGGAAGTGAACCATGAAAGGCCTCAGCTTAAATAAGCCTATAGGCAGATGACGTGCTATATTGGTTAGAATTAGGAAAGGGAATTAGCTCTGATACAAAGTCATGAACCTTTAATGAAACTGGAAAAGGGCTCTGTGGGGTTTTACATAGTAAAATAATATCGACTGAGTATGATATTTTCATGAAATAAGAACCCAAGAGAATTAGAATTGAATCTTTAAAACAGTAGATTGAGGAGCCGAGGTGGCACAGTGATTAAATGAAGCACTGCAGGCTACTTCAGCTGACTGCAGTTCTGCAGTTCGGCTGTTCAAATCTCACTGGCTCAGGGTTGACTCAGCCTTCCATCCTTCCGAGGTGGGTAAAATGAGGACCCGGATTGTTGTTGGGGGCAATATGCTGACTCTGTAAACCACTTAGAGAGGGCTGAACACATGTTTTACAATGCTTCCCAACAAAACACTGATGATTTGTGTGCATCATACAACATTTCATTGCTGATTGCTAAGTCTGGAAAGCCAAATACTATTGGTGAGGAACTCATCTTTCCAGCCATTAATGAGGTTCTGAGCATAAGTCACCACATGATATAATTAAGACAATTCCTCTCAGCAACAATTCAGTGCAAAGACTCACAGATGAAATGGCTGAGAATGTGGAAGATGTATTGTGTAACATACTACGGACAACAGAGTTTGCATTACAGCTGGATAAATCAACTTTGCCAGGCAAAGTTGCCAGGCAATGAATCTTTGCTTCTTGCTTATGTGCGCTTTATTAAAGACGAAAGGTTGACTCAAGAGTTGTTATTTGCGAGGCAACTAAAAACAGATACTAAAGGGGAGTCAATATTTCATGTTGTTGAGCAGTTTTTCAAAGACAAGGAAATTCCACTTACCAACATACTAGCTTATGCAACTGATGGAGCACCATCAATGACTGGTCGCTACCGTGGGTGCGTTGCTTACTTTAAAAAAGCAGTGCCAAATGTCTTTACCATTCACTGTGTCATTCATTGCCAACATCTGGCTGCAAAAAACCTCAGTGATCACTTGCACAAGTCATTAAACACTGTCATAACTGCAGTTAACAAAATTAAAGTACATGCTCTCAATGATCGATTATTCAGAGAGCTCTGTGTTGAGAATGATGAAGATTTTGATTGTTTACTGCTTCATACAGAAGTTTGTTTGCTATCAAAAGGCAACTGTGTGAGATGCTTTTACAGTCTTTTTGACACTGTTGTGGAGTTTTTTGAAGACAAGAAGGCTTTGCTCAGTGGTGAACTTAAAGAGATCAGGCATGACATTGCTTATTTATCAGAACTATTTGCAAAGTTCAATGAAGTGAATTTGCAGTTGCAAGGAAATGAGGTCAATCTTATTAAGGCCAAATCTGTTATCTCTACGTTTATTTCGAAGTTAACTCTATTCAAATGCAATATAGGCTGTTGTGAGCTATACCAATTTCTGAGCTTGTCTGAGCTAGAAAAGAAAGGTGGGATACAAGATGATGATCTTCAGGTTTTTTTGTGACCATTTGGACATGCTGCATAAAGATATGTCTGAGCGATATCAGGATCTTCTTTGGATGGAAATTCCAGATTGGGTGATAAATCCATTTTCAGATAGTGAGGATGATGGGGTAGTGGAGGAACAACTCATAGAGCTGCAAAATGACATTGAGCTGAAGCCAAAGTTTAAGAAATCGTACCAAGAGTTTTGGTTACAGAAAGAAATTTCTGATCGCTATCCTACACTATGGACAGTGGTTAAGAAGCTCCTTGTTGCATTTTCAACATCATATTTGGTGGAATGTGGCTTCAGTGTGGTCATCCAATTTCTTTCCAAGCAAAAAAATTGACTCCAGATTACTGAATGTGGTGATTTAAGACTCCTGCTAAGTGACTTAAAACCAGACATTGGGAAACTGGTATCACTTCATCAAGTCCATCCATCACATTAAGAATTTACTGAATAGTGAAGTAGTTACTAAATTTTACCGAGTTTACTAAGTTACTAGTTGCTAATGTTCTTGATAAATGACTATCAGACTTTGAAAACCTGGTATCACTGGATCATGTTCAACAATTTTGTTGAATTAACATTAACTAAAAAGGTTTTTAAATTGGATTTTGAATAAATGTGCAATTAATTGTTACAGTTTTGAATTTTACTGTTAATATCTTCCTTCCGTTGTGCAAACTGCCCAGTCACATGACACCACCCAGCCATGCCCACCAAGCCACGCCCACAGAACCGGTAGTAAAAAAATAGAATTCCACCACTGGAGGGGGCACTGAGGATCAGTTTGTAGCACCAAGGGGGCGGTGCACTGAAAAAGTTTGGAAACCACTGGTTTAGAAGATATTTTTTACAATCTAAAACTGAGGATCTAAAGCAGGGATCCCCAACCTTTATACAGGGCCTGGCACTGGGCCTTGGCTTGATGGGAACTGGGCCACACAAGTGGCAAGTGAGTGCACAAATCTGCATTTGCATAAGTAGTATGTACATCCCCTCCCCCCCACTGCCACTGGAGCCTGTCCAGAGGTGGTATTCAGCAGGTTCTGATAGGTTCTGGAGAACCAGTAGCAGAAATTTTGAGTAGTTCAGAGAACAGGTAAATACCACCTCTGACTGGCCCCACCCCATCTATTCTCTGTCTCCCGAGTTCCAGCTGATCTGGAGAAAATGGGAATTTTGTAGTAACCTTCCCCTGGAGTAGGGTGGGAATGGAGATTTTACAGTATCCTTCCCCTGTCACACCCACCAAGCCACGCCCACAGAACCGGTAGTAAGAAAAATGGAATCCCACCACTGAGTCTGTCCGCAGAGCCAGAGAGGTTGGGTACCACTGATTTAAAAAATACATACTTGAAGAGTCAATACTATTCAATCAGAGGTGGGTTCCTACCAGTTCTCACCTATTCGGTAGAACCGGTTCATTAAATCTACCGAACCGGTTAGAAAAAGTTCCACCAGTGGACCCGGACAGCAGGCTACACCTACAGAAGAGGTTCCAAAATTTGTTGAAACCCACCACTGGTCCTTGGATATGATTATTCTACACTATCATGCTCATATTTATAAAACTCAGTGCCTCTGTGAAAGGTAAGGATGACTACTGCGTTTGTGGTACAATCAGAACATTGCGTGTGTTGAAGTTGTTTTAACGCAAACCAAAGATGCCTTTTTAAAAGACAAGTTTACATCATATTCTTATGCATGCCAGTGCTGTGTGTGAGGTAATTTAAGGTGGTTCTGACAAGTGTCGTCGGCATCTTCATATCCGGTCATATGGGCAGCAAGCCACTCCCACAAAGGAGGCCACACCCACAGAGTAGGTTCGAACAATTTTTGAAACCCACCACTGTATTCAATCCATTCTGGTTATAAATGGGCAGGGCTGGAGAAAGGCCAGGTGATTTACTCCAGTCTTATTATCCAAGCTTTATGAGAAAGTTCTCAAGAAAAGTTCAAAGATGGTACTAGAAAGCTGGATCTCTGGCAAGATGTTCAAACATCCCCATAAGTTGGAAAGTAGTGATGCAAAGGAGAAGCTTCCTTGAGAAGTCTGAAAGCTGAGGAAAACTATGAGGAAAATAATTGTCTATGAGGGGAAAAATGAACAAGACTGATACATGGAAAGTACAAAGCAAGTACACAGAAAGCTGGATATCCTCAAGAAATTAATGACAAGGACCAAAACAGGCATTTTCAGAATCAGTGAGATTAATTTGATTGGAATCAGGTACTCCCTGTCAGATGCATTTACTATATACTATGCTGGAAATGACAATATTCAAGAGCCGAGGTGGCGCAGTGGTTAAATGCAGCACTGCAGGCTACTTCAGCTGACTACAATTCTGCAGTTCGGCTGTTCAAATCTCACCGGCTCAGGGTTGACTCAGCCTTCCATCCTTCCGAGGTGGGTAAAATGAGGACCCGGATTGTTGTTGGGGGCGATATGCTGACTCTGTAAACCGCTTAGAGAGGGCTGAAAGCCCTATGAAGCGGTATATAAGTAACTGCTATTGCTATTGCTATATTAGAAGACATGGAACATCATTGATAACAAAGAAGAATGGATCAGCTGAAAATATCTGAGCATAAAATGATAGAATCATGACTATTAGAACTTGAGATAAACTTCTGAAGGTTGCAATTTTGCAGATAGGTATATCCACCATGAACAGATCTATCTAAATAAGAAATGGAGGTTCTGTGTCGACATTCAAGAAATAATGCAACACATGCTGAAAAGAGATATAATTTATATCATGGGTGATTTCAATGCCAGAAGTAGAAATTGTTAACAGACTTGGATTGGGCAAAGGGAACGAAGCAGATGACTGCATGGAGCAGTTCTATGAAGAAAATTGGCTGAGACTCGTCAAGACATTGTTTATTCAACCAAATGTTGATTATACACATTGACATCTCCAAATGGACTGTACCACACAATATTGATTGCATCTTGTGCAGCCAACTATAGAAAAACAGATTTATTTTTACTAAAATTTTGCTTGGTACAAACTGTGACTTGGACCAAGGGGTCTCCAAACTTGGCAACTTTAACGCCTGTGGACTTCAACTCCCAGAGTTCTGGGAATTGAAGTCCACAAAGTCTTAAAGTTGCCCAAGTTGGAGACCCCTGACTTGGACCATCAATTACTTGTAGCCAAAGTGTGTCTTCAATTCAAATTCTGCAACCCCAAAAAGAACATAAGTCTTGGGAAATATAGGAACAAAAAAATATCACCTCTATATACAGTTGAGGTTAAAACAACAACAACAACCCAGATTCAATTTACTTAACTTCATGGGGAAACAATCAGATAAACCATGGGAAGACATGAAAAAGCCCTTATTATTGAAATAGCCCATCGAAGCGTACAAAAATCCAATGAAGATAAGCACATGGCTGTCACAGGAAAGCATCCAAGTTGCTGAACAAAGAGAGAACGTTAAAGCCACAAATGAAAGAGATGAAGCAAATTGGCTAAAGGAGGCATTTCAATGTAGAACTAAAAAAGAAACAAAGAAATGTGCTGGTATGAACATTAGAAAGACACGGAGGAAAGAACAAGCTGGAAAGCTTTTTACCGTTTTTTTTTTAAGGCAACCTCTTCAATTCCGTTTGCTGCAGGCCAAGAGATAATAAGGGACACAGAGAGAAAAGGATTGCATGATCAAAAGCAAATAAAAAAAAACAGGTGGGATTCAGTTTATCTCCTCTAACAATCACATCCCAGTGTCCCAGATTGTGATCCTCCAGTCCACCAAATTACTAATCTGTAGAATAGAAAGACTTTAATCTGTTCCTGTTGAAGTGAAGAAAAACCTGTTCTCCTTAATCTCAGCAATGCTAACCTTGGAAAACTAGATTTATCTTCAATAACCAATGGGATTATTTTCTCCTGTTCTCAGCTGGGTTGGGGGTGGGGGAAAGAAAGTTTAATATCTGGTCAAATGGGAGGGATAGCAGGATGAGGTGAGAGGTAAGAAGCATAAATTAAATATACACTACTGCATGCATAGTAGGTGGCCCAGTGGCTAAGATGCTGAGCTTGTTGATCACAAAAGTCGGCAGTTCAGCGGTTTGAATCCTTAGTGCCGCGCAATGGAGTGAGCTCCCGTTACTTGTCCCAGCTTTTGCCAACCTAACAGTTCGAAAGCATGTAAAAATTGCAAGTAGAAAAATAGGAGCCACCTTTGATGGGAAGGTAAAAGTGTTCCGTGTGCCTTCAGCATTTAGTCATGCCAGCCATGGACACAACGCTGGCTCTTTGGCTTTGAAACGGAGATGAGCACCACCCCCTAGAGCCGGGAATGACTAGCACATATGTTCAAGAGGAACCTTTACTTTTACTGAATGCATGTACAACTGTGTTTGTGTGTCTGTGTGGTCCCATAAAGACTAAATATTTCCCACCACTGCCCTAATACAAAGTGTGTGTGTCAGCGGGGAATTCTTAGGGCATTTAAGCAATGGCCTTTATATATGAGAATGAAAACAGGCAAGCTATATTGCTGCTTTCTTTCTTTCTTTTCTTGCTTCAAAATTCACCCTGGATGCTTAACCTCCATTTCCCCAAGCAATATAAACTATTAGTTTTCTTTCCGTGCATGAGCAACTAAATAGTGTCTTTCTGGTTACTGTGCAAGGAGTGAATCACTGCTAGATATAAATCAGGAAACGGCTCCTCCTGTGATGAGTGAAGTGTTTTTGAGAAGAAATAGCTGCATATGTTTTCCAAAAACATTTATCTCCTGGCCTCCCTTTAAAATGGAAGAAATCACCATACGGCTGGGTTAATGTGGTTCTGAAATGCTAGTGATGTTTTCAATAGACAGTATGGATATTTGGCTCACAGCAATCACAGATTGTACAAATTACTTTGCAGGCTAAGGAAGTCTGTCTCCACAGCATATGTCAGAAACCGGACAAGCTCTTCACATAACCCAGTTTCCCTTTAACCTAGCTTCCCTCTTCAGATATGTGGGAAATTCTGTACGTTTTAATTTCATTACATCTGGAGGACATCAGGTTGGAAGAAGCTGAGTTATGAATTAAATTTTAATGTTCTTCCTTCTTCTCTTTTCTTCACTGGAGATATTGTTCCAAGTAGCCATTGATAAGAGCGATGTAGTTCTGCTTTCTTTCTGAATATATAGATATTGTGTGTCTGCTTCGGTAAAGAGATAAATAATAAATGTAACCGAGCTATACGATGTCAAGATGTTTTTTAAAAAAATTAATTTCTAAGAATTACTGTATTTTTCGGAGTATAAGACACACCAGAGTATAAGACGCACCAAGATTTTAAAGAGGCAAATTAAAAAAAAAGTTTTTGCACTCTGCAGACCTCCCCAAAATGGCCCTTTCCCCATGAAAACAGGCCCATTTTTGTCAAAAAAAGGGGCGTGCATAGCCTTTAGGAGGCTTATAGTGCTTCTGGAGGCTGGGGGGAAAAAAGCAAGGAAAAAACCAGTCATTTTTTGCTTATTTGTGCCCGCCCCTGCTCCCAAGAGCACTCTGGAAGTCTCCTAAAAGCTATGCATGGCCATTTTTGCAAAGGAGGCGGAATTTCAGGAGGCCAAAAATGCTGTATTCAGTGTATAAGACGCACCCAGATTTTCACCCTCTTTTTTGAGGGAAAGGGGTGCATCTTATACTCCGAAAAATACGGTAAATTAATAAATTTATTAAGTTTTGTGGAAATATGTGTATAACATTTGAGCCACGGTGGCGCAGTGGTTAGAGTGCAGTACTGCAGGCTACTTCTGCTGACTGCTGGCTGCCTGCAATTTGGCAGTTCAAATTTCACCAGGCTCAAGGTTGAATCAGGCTTCCATCCTTCAAATGTAGGTAAAATGAGGACCCAAATTATTGGGGGCAATGTGCTGACTCTGTAAACCGCTTAGAGAGGGCTGTAAAGCACTGTGAAGTGGTATATTAGTCTAAGTGCTATTTCTATATTGTAAGCCTTTTAACAGAATAACAGAGTTGGGAAGGAACTTGGAGTTCTTCTAGTTCAAGCAGGAAACTTTATACCATTTCAGACAAATGATTGTCCAATCTGTTCTTAAAAACCCCCAGTGTTGAAGCACTCAAAACCTCTGGAGGCAAACCCTTCCACTGATTAATTGTTCTCATTGTCTGGAAGTTTCTTCTTCGTTTTAGGTTGGTTCTCTCCTTGATTAGTTTCCACCACTGCTTCTTGTTCTGGCTTCAGGTGCTTTGGAGAATAGGCTGACTCCCTCTTCTTTATGGCAGCCGGTTAAATATTGGAACACTGCTATCATGTCTCTCCTTTTAAACCAGATAAAGCAATAAGAATTTAAAACAATTTACTTTAAAAAAATCCATATTTTAAAAAAGCAAGACATTAAATATCCCCACCAGAAAGCAGCTTAAAAGCCTATAGCATGGGATACAGCAGCCAAAACATCAATAGTGAAAAAGAAGCAGAGAACCAAAAATGCTATAAATAAGCTTGACTTTCTCAAAGTGTGGGTCACAAGCTGCTTTGGGGCTATGAGTCAGTGGATGGAGGAATGTCCTCCTTCCCAATCCATGCCAAACAAGATTACCAGTTTGATGCAAATGTCCACTGGATAGCAAGACAATGGCACAAAGAAGAGGGAGTCAGGCTATTCTCCAAAGTACCTGAGGGTAGGATAAGAAGCAATGGGTGGAAACTAATCAAGGAGAGAAGCAACTTAGAACTGAGGAGAAATTTCCTGACAGTTAGAACAATTAATCAGTGGAACAGCTTGCCTCCAGAAGTTGTGAATGCCCCAACACTGGAAGTCTTTAAGAAGAAATTGGATATCCATTTGTCTGAAGTGGTGTAGGGTTTCCTGCCTAAGCGGGGGGCTGGATTAGAAGACCTCCGAGGTCCTTTCCAACTCTGTTATTCTATTCTATTCTATTCGCCCCACTTCTAGAGTTCTGTGTGAAGCCTAAGTCTCATATACATACATACATACATACATACATACATACATACATACACACACACACACACACACACACACACACACACACACACACACAAGCACACACACTTACTTATTTATTTATTTATATACACCTTTTATTTTATCTTTCAGTGGGTGAGCACTCATGCCTGCAATGTTCCAAACAGAAAGTGTGGCTCTGTTCTTTTGTTCAAAAAGAAGCATAGAACTATTTGAAATAAATAGCAGATTTGATTTAGCTTTCAACTCTTCACCACCTTTCTTTTAATACTAGGCAAAAACAGCTGCATTTGCAGCTACTATTACAGTAAAGGCAGACAGTTTGTTCTGCCTTTCAAACACCTCTGTAAAAGGAAAATCCAGGAAATCAGTTCCTGGGATGCTGCCCCAAAGAATTCCTGATTGCTTCCACAAATCTACACCCATGTTCTCTCAACTGAAAAAATCAAAATGCTGCATCTGTTCTCTGTTCCCCGGGGTTTCCTAAACCGATTTAGAATGTGCAAAAGCTGAAAAAGGAATTTTTCATATTTAATCGTGAACGTCTTTGCCATCCCTTTTTAATATAGATGAATGGGTTTCCACTAACATATGCTTTATAAAAGGAGAGAATTGTTTCAGGAAAAGGTTACTAAAGGAATCAATATGCTAGCATTTCATGCCAGAACAATAGCAGCAATTTTCTTGTGAAGGGATAAGATGAGAAGCTCTGGGACTTGGATTTTTTTTTAAAATGGTGTAAATAAATACATTCATAATAAGGAATGGTTTTAAAAGAAGGAATGGTTTTAAAAGAAGCATAACTAAGAAAAGCAGTTCAGAAGTATCATGTTTACCCTATTAACCGACAGTGTGAAAGACTGAAATGTTTTATTTTGTGATTGCCCACTAGGTGTTCAATTAAAATTCAGTTATTTAATAAACATGAATAATTATTTTTTATTTATTTATTAGATGTATATGCTCTGGGCGACTTACAAACTCTGGTTGACTTTCAAAGGTTAAAAATGGGTGCCCATTAAAATGATAAAAACAATAAATAACAATGATAATAACAAAATAAAAAAAAAGTTAAAAGAGGGGAACACGAAATACATGGGGAGAGGTGGAATTTTCTCTTCACCCAATAGCCATCTCTAGCATAGCAATAGCATTTGGACTTACATACCACTCCACAGTACTTTACAGCAGTCTAAGTGGCTTACAATGTTGGCATATTGGCCCAAACAATCTGGGTCTTCATTTTACCAACCTGGGAAGGATGGAAGGCTGAGTCACCCTTGTGCCAGAGGTGGGTTCCTACCAGAGGTGGGTTCCTATTCGGTAGAACCAGTTCGCCAAATCTACCGAACTGGTTAGAAGAGGTTTCACCAGTGGATCCAGAAAGCAGGCCACACCTACAGAAGAGGTTCCAAATCTTTTTGAAACCCACCACTGGTCCTTGGATATGATTATTCTACACCATCATGCTCATATTTATAAAACTCAGTGCCTCTGTGAAAGGTAAGGATGACTACTGCGTTTGTGGTGCAATCAGAACATTGTGTGTGTTGAAGTTGTTTTAACTCAAACCAAAGATGCCTTTTAAAAAACAAGTTTACATCATATTCTTATGCATGCCAGTGCTGTGTGTGAGGTAATTTAAGGTGGTTCTGACAAGTGTCGTCAGCATCTTCATATTCAATCATATGGGCAGCAAGCCACTCCCATCCGGTCACATGGTCAGCAAGCCACTCCCACAAAGGAGGCCACACCCACAGAGTAGGTTCGAACAATTTTTGAAACCCACCACTGCTTCAGATCCACAAAAGTAAGGTGGGAGCAGATCAGGGGTGGGTTGTTGCTGTTGTTGCTGCCGGCTCACTTTGCCTGCGCTTCGCTTTATCTGCTATTGGGAAAACAGCCAGGTTTTGCTTTGGATCCGGCAAAAATCTTCAGTGGCATTAGCTGAGCTCTAGCTGGGAGAGTGGGGACAACCTTCTGTTCACTTGGAGAGGAATGGGTGGCCCTCCCGGATGCCCAGCTAGAAGGCCCCTCACTGACCCTATTGATGGGGGCCATTGAGACAGCTTCTGAGAAGGAAGCAAAAGAAAATATGGGGCAGCCCAGAAATATTGGAATGTAAGCAAAGCTGCCATTCAGTAATTAAACAGCAAATGCTATTCTGGAATTGGCTGCTACTCTTCACTGTTTAGAACCAAAGAATTTCATCTTTGAAAAAACATTTTCCCCTATAATAGGAAAAAGGAGCCCCTGAACAAATGTCCATCAGATGTTTATTAACAAAGAGGAGGCATAAAAAATATTCCTTCTTTCTTCCTCGTTGCACAGCAAAACTCTCCACCATTTCCGACAGGAGTTTAACACTTGTGTACATCGGCTGAGAAGCTCTTCAACACGGAGCTTGGCAGCTCCACTTGATCAGCTAAGGGACTGTGTGCATGCAGTATTCCTCAGCTGTGCTGAGAGAGTCTCTGCACCTGAATAACAGGTGCAGCACTTAACACTCCCTGTCTGCATGGAAACAGAGACAAACAGTTCTCTCACGTCCTGAACTCACCAGTTTTCTAGTCATGTCTTGGCATAGGAGAGCATGAATCTGCTGAAAGTAGATTTAAAAAAAAACCATTTATAAGTAGAGAATGGATTGGGAGATAACTCAATGTGATGGCCATGTTGGTGATGAAGGATCAGCCAATGCTTGATGAAACATTATTAATGTTGGCGATGAAGCATCAACTCAGGGGTTTAGAATTATATTATAGGTATATCTTCTGACCTAGGCTTCCCCAGCATGAAGTAGAGTCCTCGCCCCGATAAACCTCTTTTATTTAATTTACAGTGAATTCCTCTCCAGCAAAGTCCCAGCCCATGTTATGGATCCTATTGGTTAAGGAATTTCAAGGTGGGGTCTAGGAAAAGAGCCTTCTCTGCCACTGCCCTTTCCCTAGGTCTTGTCCTCAGTGGTGAGGTTGCTCCTCATTCTTCTGTCCTAACTGGAAGAGTGTGAAGACCTGGCTTTGCTAATTGGCATGGGAATCGAATATTGGCATGCAACCCTCAAGTGGCCCTTTAACTCACTTCTTAAACTCTGCTTTTATTCTGTTCTTCACTCTATTTTATAATTTTAATTATACGTCTCTTTTATAAGGTTTTATGGTTGTATTTGTAAATCACTCAGGGTCACTTGAACATGGATGGGGTCTACATTTAATAGATAAATAAATAAAAGCAGACCTAGAGGCAAGAGGACACATTAAACAGGGACTTCAAATGCTTTAGGCAGATAGAAGGCCTCGTAAAATATTGAAAACCATTGTCTAGCATTTTTATGGTGAGCATATTAACTTGTTTGCTGCACAGTTTCACCACTTTATTGCCTTCACCACTTATATTTTAAAACATCTCAGAATGCAGTGGGTTCCCAGTGAAAGACCCATCAAAAATGGGGAAAAAATCCATTTTGGGGTACCTGCCCCAAGCTCCAAAATATCTGCAAAGAATTGAAATGTGGTGGATGGACAAATAGGAAAAGGCACACGATACATTTCCCATCTTGTATTTTTAAAAAGGCAATGATGAATAAAGGGAAGAAATCTGATTGTAAAGATAAACTTTGGTATAAAATAATATTTTCTGTTGTCTTTTGTGTTGTGAGTTCATGGTGGTTGACATGGAATGGAAACAAAGATATGCATTGCAAAGATAGATGTACATGATAGATATAAAACTGCAGTGAATTTTAGGAATGCAAGAGAAACCTTATTGGATGAGGTTAAAAAGGCATGTCGTGTTTCTATTGCGTTTTATTCTATTGCAGATATCTAGAATAGGTGTTTGGATCTGGGAGCAAAGCTTGACTTTCAGGTAAGAAAAGAGAGCTTTCAGATTTGTAGAAGCTAAAGCACTGATACTTGTTTCAATTTGAAATCAGATCATTGCAATGCTGTTCTAGCATATCTATTAAGAAATAGAACTTACAGACCATTTGGGGACTTATAGTTATTATTCTGTGCCATTCTGTGGTGATAATTATAAACATGGACATGAACACAGAAAATGGGTATGAATAAAGGGAGACAATAGGATAGGGATGGTAGGCATGCTGGTGTGCTTATGCACGCCCCCTACAGACCTCTTAGGAAAGGGGTGAGGTCCATGCTAGACAGTTTAAGGTTAAAGTTACGGTGGTTTGAGAATGTAACAATAGAGTCGGGTAGTGCATTCCAGGCATTGATCACTCTGTTGCTGAAGTCATATTTTCTGCAATAGAGTTTGGAGTGGTTTACCTTTAGTTTGTATCTATTGTTTGCCTGTGTATTATTGCGGTTGAAGCTGAAGTAGTCATTGACAGGTAGGACGTTGTAGCACACAATTTTGTTTACTATGCTTAGGTCAGGTCTTAGTTGGCATAGTTCTAGGTTGTCCAAGCCCAAAATTTCAAGTCTGGTGGCATAAAGTATTTTATTAGAGAAATGTAGTGCTCTTCTCATGAAATACCTCTGGACTCAATTGTATTAATGTCCAAATACAGTGTGGATTCCAGGCAGGTAACCTGTATTCCAGAATTGGTCTGGCAAAAGTTTCGTATGCTCTAATTTGCAGTACAATGTTACCAGAGAAGAAGCTTCACAAAATTATTCACAAAAAATAATGGCTCTTGTATGTTTTGCATAAATCTGAAGGGGGCTTTGGAAAATATGCAACCATAGCATCTTTCTAATTTGAACACATAGTCTTTGGTTCTAACATCTCTATCTCTTTCGTCAACCTTTATTGTAATTTTAAACACAATACAATATGAAGGATCAAAAGAAAGTAGAAGTAAAAATAAGAAAAAAAGAAAAAAGGAACAACCGATAGAATTATGACTTCTATTCTTTTTTTCCTATTGAATAATTGCCATCTTACTCCAATTCCCTTCAATTTTTTCTTACTTTGCATTTTCCTTCCCCTTTCCTTTTAACCCTTTTTAGTCCCCAAATCTGTATATCATTAATTTCTTTCAACAACAAGTTCGTATATGGTTGTTACTCATTTAAGAAGGTGATTGATCCCGTTTGTCCCCCCCCCCCCCCCCGATGAAACTGGTCACTCTGATCATTTCTGCAAGCTCTGTCAAGTTTAAAATCCAATATTCCACTGTGGATATTTCATTATTCTTCCTTATTTCAACATATAGTAATTTTGCCACAGTTACCATATACATATTAATTCCCCATATTTACTAGTTCAATGTCCCTGAAACCCAGTACAAATAATTCTGGTTTCATCTTAATGTTAATCTGCAATATCTCTGGCATCATTGTATGGATTTCAACCCATAATTTCTTTGCTTTTTTTTTTACAATCCATAGGTAGACTTTGGATCTCTATGATAATATGATAACGCTGGTACTTGGAGGCTTGTTATTAAACTCCTGGAAAACTTAAGAATACAGCTGAAAACACTTTATTTATTTTTTTCATTTTTATTTTTATTATACAAAGAAGAAAATAGGAAAATAAAGGAATGGAGAAAAGTGGGTGTGAAATGCAAGGAGGAAAAGAAAAAAAAAGAAAAGAAAATTCCAACTCTTCCTAGTACAGTACAAGATAAATACACTCCAATCTCAACTTTTTGCTTTTACACATTAATATATAACGAGCCATTTCTATAACACCAAATCTTTCTAATCAACAAAACCAAGATCAAAGTTTTATTTATTTTTTTCTTCACAAGCACAAGTGATCCAGTGGTGGGTTTCAAAAATTGTTCGAACCTACTCTGTGGGTGTGGCCTCCTTTGTGGGAGTGGCTTGCCACCCATGTCACTGGATGGGAGTGGCTTGCTGCCCATGTGACCGGATATGAAGATACTGATGATACTTGTCAGAACCACCTTAAATTACCTCCCAACAGCACTGGCATGCATAAGAATATGATGTAAACTTGCTTTTTAAAAGGCATCTTTGGTTTGCGTTAAAACAACTTCAACACACGCAATGTTCTGATTGTACCACAAACGCAATAGTCATCCTTACCTTTCACAGAGGCACTGAGTTTTATAAATATGAGCATGATAGTGTAGAATAATCATATCCAAGGACCAGTGGTGGGTTTCAAAATTTTTTGGAACCTCTTCTGTAGGTGTGGCCTGCTTTCCGAGTCCACTGGTGGAACATCTTCTAACCAATTTGGTAGATTTGACAAACCGGTTCTACCGAATAGGTGCGAACTGGTAGGAACTCACCACTGAAGTGATTGCTGAAAGCACACTTTAAATTCATCCCACTTTCAGCCAAACCTGCTTAAAACGAGGGAAAAGGAAACAGTCCATATTTCTCTACCCACCTCTCCCCTGTATTTCATCTTTTATTATACGTTTAGCTTATTAAATGAGAAGAAGAATATTTCAAGTAAATCAGCACTTCCTGACCTCAGCTGCATTCAGTTATGGACAGCCAGTGTCAAGAAAATGCCGTTCCTTATTAAAACAAAAGAAAAAGGTCACTGCATCTGTGTTTGCATTTGGATCTGAAGTGATCTAAATATGCAGAAAGTTCTCTAACTCTCTGCCCCAGTTAAATCTCAATAAATGACACAATTACTTGCAAAACTCCATGTACTATATCCAACCTGTTTCTCCTGGGACAGATCCAGACATCTGTAGATTTGATGTTAGAGATGATAGACTAGCAATTGAACTATGTTTACAAATCACGTTAAGTTAGCTTAGCTATGGTTTGTTGAGCATCTGTGTGAATGAGGGAAAGCCGGTTGAGAAACTGCAAATAGCTTTGTACAAAAATGTATGGGCAGTTTGTTAAGGCATTCCAACATATTGGAGTTAAGACATTGTATTAGAAACAAACACAAAGTATTTACTCTCAAAGCAGTGGCACAATAAACATGTTAATTTAGAGAAGGTGTGTATATATATCTCTCTCTCCCTCCCTCCCGCCCTCCCTCCCACTTTCTCTCTCTCTCTTTCTCTCTCGTTTGTGTCCCCAAATTGATAATGCAATTGCCATTTGCGCATACTTTCCCTGCTGTAGTGGCTCAGTGGCTAAGACCCTGAGCTTGTCAATCAGAAGGTCGGCAGTTCAGCAGTTTGAATCCCTAGTGCCATGTAATGGAGTGAGTTGCCATTACTTGTCCCAGCTTCTGCCAACCTAGCAGTTCGAAAACATGTAAAAATGCAAGTAGAAAAATAGGGACCACTTTGGTGGGAAGGTAATGGCGCTCTGTGCACCTTCTGCGTTTAGTCATGCTGGCCACATGACCATGGAGATGTCTTCGGACAGCGCTGGCTCTTCAGCTTTAAAACAGAGATGAGCACTGCCCCCTAGAGTTGGAAACAACTAGCACGCACGTGCGGGGGAACTTTTACCTTTAGTTTGAAATTTCTTTTTTGTTTTTTTGACTTGGGAACAGAAATGTGATTTAATACATGTACACTCAAAGCTTATTATTCCTACCTTTTTGTTTAAATCATCTTCCCACGGTGTCCTAACCTCCTGGTTACCAACCGTACTTATCCTTTGTGTAACTCTGAAGACTGTAAAAAATGAATCAAGGAAGAGCGAAAGTCTCCCTTTTCTTTCCCTCTCTCCCAACTCCAATGCAGCTGTTCTTTAACTTTCTGACTATGTTGGCACATGGGGAATTGGAACTAGTGGATGTGTAAAACAGATCTGATAGGGCCACATAATAAAACACAGCACCATAAAATATGACAGCACCTTGGCTTTCCAGCATGCCAATGGGTAATCAGGGCAGTAACTGAATAAGGCACATTATTTTATACAGATTTCACTGAATAGTTTAACACTAATCCCAGCCTGCCAGGTTGATGACTGTTTCACCACCCAGGCACTGCTTGCCATTTAGTTTTCCTGGTTTGAATGGGAGCCTCTTAATTTCCAAAGCAATTTGCCAGCTTTTGTTCAGTCCTCTCCCTGGCCATTTTCCAGGTCATTGCTCTTTTCTCTACATTCTCTGGGTCTAGCCTCAAAAATGCTTCGGCTTTGCCAACTTGACTGTAAAGCTGCAGTCAGAAGAAAGTGGCTTCTAATGATGCTTGTATATCTAACCATAATATGTGTGGGAATCAGTCACCCTATGCCCGAGGCCTGGTTTATATCTCTCCAACATTATCAGCTGCAAAGAAATTTTAGTGACTGATCATTCCTCAATAGTGGCAACGTTCACGCCAAGGCATAATGGCAGCTCGGGGTTGAGGGGACCACCAAGATTTTGAAGTGCCTACCAAGCTCTGAAAAACAGAGTATGACAAAGACCAGGAAAAATCAGTGTGTGGGAAATCGGAGTAGGGTTAATCATCTGAGAACAAAAACTTCACAATTTTGATGACTCCCCTAATTCTCCACAGCAGTCCTTGTTGCTTTCGGTTGTAATTTTGCATGAAGCCTGCACAGACCTAAGACCTAGGAACTTATCCTAAATTTAAGGAATGTATTGGAGTTATTTGATGAATTTAAAATATTATTTATTTACTTAAGGAATTTGAAATTCCAGAATAATTAATCAGAGCATGGTAACGTATCTTGTAAAGGCTGGAATTATTTTTAACATCTCCTTAAAAATGTAAAAATAACGACTTTACAGCCTCACTGTAGTTCTGCCAAGGTAGCATGAACATTCTTTCCCCTTACTTTAGGAATATTAGAGGCAGCATTCAAATGGCCAATTAACAGTCACTGCTCCCATAATGTTGTCCCTGTGAATCAAATATTGGATAAGTTAGATCAATGATTCAAGACTATTTTGATTTTTATAAAACCATGAAATAGTGTTCTTGGTTTCAGTGTTACAGTAGTCGGTGGAGTCTGATTTTCCTCTGGGATAGCCAACAACTTTCAAAAATATTTGAAGCATTTTTGGCAAGATTTTCTTGTTTGCTAGGTTCACACACAAAATGCCATCTCCAAAGTTTGGAATTTATTTTAAAATCTGTTTTACCCATTTGCGCAACCTGCCTAAAGGCATTCAAAAACCACGATTTCTAAATAATGGGAAACACATCACAGGAAAGCATATATCAGTATGAATAATTGTTGAGATAGAAAATTCAATACATTAAGACTTTTTGGTCACTAGAGAAATATACCATAATCACACACGGGTAATAATGTTTCAGTTAAATTAATGAACTATACTGCAATGTATTTATGAAGAGAAATGACAAATAATCAAAAGCAACACAGGTATGTTACATGTTTACAATATTGAGATATAAAATATAAAGTTATTCTAAGTAAATAAAATGCTGAACTTTAGCCACAATAAACTCAGATTCAAATCTCTTGAGGCAAAAAGCTCATTGAGTAAAAGTCTGGACATCAACATTATTGCTTTATTGTAAAGATCATTCCATGGCCTTTAATATCTCATAACTTGAAGTGCATGTAAACAGTTTACTTTTAATACAGCTAGTTGATCTGATCATGGCATGATGGCAAAGAATATAAAGGTTACAAAATTTGGAGTTTCTTGGTATTATGCAGATTGAAATGAACTCTGGGTGTGTTGCCCCCACACTTGTGCCACTCAAAAGCCAACTGTTATTGGAAGTAAGATTGTGATGATCACAGCCTGATTATGAGCTTCTAAGACACATTTGGATGAACATTGGGAAAAACACAATATTAGACAAGAATGGCTCTTTTCTTTGTTCTGATCTAGAAGACAGTTCTTCATATACCAACACTGTAACATTACATCTATATTTTGTTGCACTTCGGGGATAAGTAGACAAGTGACTGGAATTTCTGGATCACTGTATAACTGATAATATGTTTTGATTGTTATCTTGTGAGTTTTAAAAATGTCGGAGTGAATCCAGGAAGAGGGAAGAGGCAGAGGGGCAGAGGGGAAGTATGAGTGTGTGTGTGTGCACAGGCTGTGAGTCTTAAAAATGAGTAACTTTGCATCAGATATTCTCAACGTACTTCATAACGTTGTGTGGGGATAAAATGAAGGGATGTTTCCATATAACCTGTCTTGAGCTGCCTCCACTTGCTGAAGAAAGATGAGATATAAATATATTTATCAAATAAACAAATATTACACACAGGTATGCATCAGTGGTGGGTTCCCGATCCCGTCACAACCAGTACGCTGTGACGGGGCTGGGCATCCACCACATGCACACATGCCGCGCACGTATGCACACCCACCACCCTGCAACGCTCCAGCTGCTCGGTGGAACATCGTGCAGGTGCCATATGCTGCAGTCATGTGCGCAAACGGCCCGGTTGGCTCAAACACAAGTAAGGAATGTGGGTGGGCTCTCCAAAGCACCACTCCAGTATGGTGCCTGCTGCTCCCTGCTGGAACCCACCACTAGTATACATATTCTAAGTTGGGGAACTGGAAATAAAATAGATAGTTTCAGTTTTTTAATTAAAGGTAAAGGTTCCCCTTGCACATATGTGCTAGTCATTCCTGACACTAGGGGACAGTGCTCATCTCCATTTCAAAGCTGAAGAGCCAGCGCTGTCCGAAGATGTCTTCATTGTCATGTGGCTGGCATGACTAAATGCCGAAGGCACATGGAACTCTATTACCTTCCCACCAAAGTGGTTCCGATTTCTACTTGCATTTTTACATGCTTTCGAATTGCTAGCTTGGCAGAAGCTGGGACAGGTAACACGAGCTCACTCTGTTATGCGGCGCTAGGGATTCAAACTGCCAAACTGACAACCTTTCTGATCGACAAGCTCAGCGTCTTAGCCACTGAGTCACTGTTTTTTTTTAATTAGAGAGCTTATTAAGAAATCCAATTCATTCCAAGGGGAACCTGCTTCCAAGGAAAACTATCTAAGCTTGCCAATCTAAAATTGAGTCAATGTGTTCCTTTTTTTAAAAAAGAAATCTCAATTTGCAATGTTTCTTTACATTAATATGAAAGCTGTTGTTACTGAAACATAATTAAAGGAAGTGTTATGATTAAAAAAAAGACCATAGGGTTGAAGGCGGGGAAAGAACACAGAGATCTGGTTATTGTTCCATTCCATATCTATATCAAACGAAATAAACAGGGCTGTGTGCAACATTCCTTAATGTGCATTTTTTAAAAATCATTTGTAAGCCAGCCTATAAATTTATTTCCCCCAATTAAATATATTTGGGGAAGCTACATTCACCATCCACAAAATAGCTGGCTTACAAATGATAAAAAAATAAGTATAAAAACAATTAAAATAAAGAAGAGTTATATAAACGCTAAAACCAAGGGGTTGGATGAGGTCTTCTTATTACCCCATGAGTTTATGAAGTCTTCTTCTTACCCCATCAACCACCTCTGGTGGACAGCACCACCAATGTTCCCTCTAAGCTGCATGGCTGCACGGCCGCGCATGTGACAAAAAAACACCGCACAGCAATTTCCAACTGCCGTACAGTGTTTTTTAGCGTGATGTACTTAAATTTAGTCTGCAGGTGGCTTGGAGGCTTCTGTCAGGAGGGCAGGGCTTTTGCGGCCAGCAAAGAGTGAAGTCCAGCTTAGCTCGGAGGTTTATATGTGGTTTCTCCCTGGAAAAAGAGAGATAATGCTGGAGTACACTGGAATCAACGTGTGTGTCTCTTAAGCCCTTTTGTATAGCTTTGCTGGTACATGTGTGTTGGGATGCATCTTCTTCGCAAGAGTGAGCAGTAGCTCACAGGGAAAAGGATTTCCCGAGGGAGGGGGTAGTGGAATTATTTTAACGAGACTGAGCGAGAGGAGCAAGGTAATTTTTCTTCGTATCAAAGGCTGCAGTTTCTTCAGACATGAAGCAAAGCTGCACAATCTTACATTTCGCTGTGTATTACCCTTAAACCTTGCTATTTTCTCAAGAAATATCTATCTATCTATCTATCTATCTATCTATCTATCTATCTATCTATCTATCTATCTATCTGTAGGTCTTTGGTTATTCGGGTTTTCTCCCGTGTAAAATTGGAGGTGTCTTGGCGATGTTTCGATGAAGTCTCATTCGTCATCTTCTGGCTTTGTGCTTCCAGGAATAACCAAAGACCTACATACTAACACCCGCGAAAACCTCAGATAGATATATATATACTTGTGGTTTTTTTTAATGTTTTTTTATTTTATTTTTTATTTGTGTATATACACACACACACATACATACATACATACATACATACATACATAAACACACACATATGTTGCATTTGTGCTGTTAAATAAATATGCTATTTAGCTCTCATCAGCTAGCCATACCCTTACTGGGATTCGAACCTTTCTGTCTGGATGGTCTCTTGTGAGGAGCCGATAGACAGGGAAAGGAAGCAGTATGCTTCCTCCCATATTTGGGCATACCAGGGGTTGTGACACAATACATACATACATACATACATACATACATACATACATACAAACAAACAAACAAACATACAGACACACACACACACACAAACATATCTATATATCTATATGTATATCTATATGTATATCTATATGTATATCTATATGTATATCTATATGTATATCTATATCTGTAGTCCATCTGTCTCTCTATCTCTCTATCTCTCTATGTCTATGTCTATGTCTATGTCTATCTATATCTATATCTATATCTCTCTATCTATCCATAATCTATATCTCTCTCTATCTCTCTCTATCTCTCTCTCTCTCTATCTATCTCTATCTCTATCTCTATCTCTATCTCTATCTCTATCTCTATCTCTATCATCTCTATCTCTATCTCTATCTATATCTATATCTATATCTATATCATCTCTATCTCTATCTCTATCTCTATCTCTATCTCTATCTCTATCTCTATCTCTATCTCTATCTCTATCTCTATCTCTATCTCTATCTCTATCTCTATCTCTATCTCTCTACCTACCTACCTACCTACCTACCTACCTACCTACCTACCTACCTACCACTAAATAAAGCAAGAGCACAATGGCTTCATGGATATATATACATGTTCATGGGTAAATATACAGCCAGCCAATATATAAATGTTGTATACATGCAACTCAATAAATAATAGGTTTGTTTCTTTATATACCCCAATTGCTAATCTACATCAATTGGTAATTTATTCATAACTTGCTCATATCACTGCAGACTATTGGATAGTAAATATAAAGTATATAAAATAATTCATAGTATGGAAAATGTGGATAGAGGGAACTTTTGATCCTTTTCCCATAGAGAGTCATCCATTGAACTTGAATACAAGTAGTCCTCAACTTACAACAGTTCACTTAATGAGTGAAGTTACATCAGCACTGAAAAAAGTGACTTACGGCTGTTCTTCACACTTATGATCATTGCAGCATCCCCATGGCCACATGATCAAAATTTGGATGTTTGGCAACTGCCTCATATTTATGATGGTTGCAGTGCCCTGAAGTCATGTAGTCACCTTTTGCAACCTTCTGCCAAACAAAATCAGTGGGAAAGTCAGATTGACTTAACAACCAGGTTATTGATTTAACTGCAGTGATTCACTTAACTGCAGCAAGGAAGGTTGTAAAATGGGGTAAAACTTACTTAACAAACGTCTCACTTAGCAATAGAAACTTTGGGCTCAATTATGGTCGTAGATTGAGGACTACCTGTATAGGGAGTTTTCTTTACTTAACAGATATTTACAAGGTAGAATTTGCAGTTCCACCACAAATCCGCGAAGCCCTTATCCGCGGAGACATAAGCGTGAAGACTAATTCGTGTCGTTCGAAGCGCTAAGGAAAAACGCGACCCTACCGCGAAGACATAATCGCAGAGGGCAAATCCATGCATTCCCAAGCACTCAGCATCCTAAACTTAACCCTAACCCTAACCCTAACCCTAACCCTAACCCTAACCCTAACCCTAACCCTAACCCTAACCCTAACCCTAAACCTAAACCTAATCCTAACCCTTACCTTAATTTAAATCCGTTTTCTGCCGCCGCGCTGTTTTAAAGTGCTCTTCTGTCGCCGCGCTGTTGTTGCGGCGGTGATGACGCGTGGTGATGACGTCGCGGCTTTAGCGACGCGATTTTATCACCGCTATTTTGACGAGCGCGGTTTTGTCGTGCCACGGAATTTGCTGCTATTAGATTGGGAATTGGTACTGTTTCCAGACTTTTATTCAGTGAATAAAAGTGTACATTACTGTAAACACTATACAAGTATTTAAATATTGCAGACTTGCAGTATTATAAGTGATACTGATATTATATAACACTTTTAATTAAGCGGGTACCTTGAATAAACATAACTTTGAGTTTCAAATAATACTGATTTCATTTTTGTCTTGGGTGACATCTGTGAAAAAAAATCAGGTTCTCAGGCATGAAAATGTGCCGCTCAAACACTATACTTTTCTGCACACACTGAAAACAAATTAGAGGGAACATTGAGCACCACTCTCAGGGCCCCAAGCTAACTGACAAAAACCAGGCTTTAATGCTCTTCCAGAAAGGCAAAAGGGTAGGATCAGATTTTCCTCTGGCGGAATGTTCTCAAGGCCTGGGCCACAGCAGAAAAGGCTCTTCTCCTTCATACCACCAGCCAGAATTCCTTCACTGATAGGGGTCTGTAGCAGGGCCCTTCCACTGGAGGGAGTGAGGTGGGTTAGTCCCATTAGGGAGAGACAACTCCTCAGATACAAGCAGTTTTACTACCCCATTTTTTTTTTGATAGCAATAGCAGTAGACTTATATACCGCTTCATAGGCCTTTCAGGCCTCTCTAAGCGGTTTACAGAGAGTCAGCATATTGCCCCCAACAATCTGGGTCCTCATTTTACCCACCTCGGAAGGATGGAAGGCTGAGTCAACCCTGACTTTATTTTCCCGAAAATAAACCCTCCCCCCAAAATAAGCCCTCCCCAAAAATATTGCAACATAGCAGCAGCCATGAGGTGATCACGCTCGCTGCCTCCTGCAACTCAAAAATAATAAGACCTCACTGAAAATAAGGCCAAGTGCTAATTTTTTTTGGGGGGGGGGTCAAAAGAAAATAAGACCCTGTCTTATTTTTGGGAAAACACAGTACCAAATATAATTTTGCTGCCAAATATGCATTCTGCATAATATTTTTTCATCTTGCACGACCAGCAATAGGCTGGGTTTCAAACTCAAGACCCAGGGGCCGGATCTGGCCTGTGGAGTGCTTAGATCTAGCCCACTGGGTTGCCTTGGAAACAACAAAGGACTGGCCCATGATGTCCCTGCCAGTGAAAATGAAGCTTAGGAGGGATGGGAACAGCCCTCCCAAGCTCCATTTGTGCTGGCAGAGGGTTGCAGGAGGCTGTCACAGCCAAAAATGGAACTCGGGAGCCTATTTTCACTGCAATAGCAATAGCAATAGCAGTTAGACTTATATACCACTTCATAGGGCTTTCAGCCCTCTCTTTACAGAGTCAACATATTGCCCCCAACAATCTGGGTCCTCATTTTACCCACCTCGGAAGGATGGAAGGCTGAGTCAACCCTGAGCCGGTGAGATTTGAACAGCCGACCTGCAGAACTGCAGTCAGCTGAAGTAGCCTGCAGTGCTGCATTTAACCACTGCGCCACCTCGGTTCTTAAGTTGCAGAGCACTTGGCCACTACAGGTGCCCCCGATATGAGTGACATCAAGCTGGCCATGTCCACCCTGGCCTTCCCCCCTGAGGTCAAATAGAACCCTGATGTGGCCGTCAATAAAATTGAGTTTGACACCCTTACTGTAGACGATGCATCTGTTTCTATCATAGTGGATTATTTTTCATTAGATCAATTGTTTCTTTTGAAAAGAAATTGGTGAGAGATTTCTGCGAACTTCCTATTTGGGACAGTTGAAGCGACTTCACCAGCACATGCAACTGGCTGGCAGAAGGACAGTTGTTCCAATGAAGAGGCAAGACGGCTCCAACACAGTGATCAAAGTTAGAAGCAAGTGGGAGAGCAGATCCTTCTGAGTGCCTTAATCCCATTAATGCAAGAATTCACTTTTGATTCAGTTAAGCAATGGCGTATTTCATTCTGCCAACTTCAGTTTAATTTTCCGTTTCTAAGAATGGTCTATTCACAAAGCATCGACTATGAATGCATAATTGCAGCAGGCTGTTACATATGGTTGTGATGATATTCATAATAGGGAAAAATAAGGTCCTAGGCTACTTTAATAATCCAAGATCTCTTTTTCAGGCCATTGTTTCTGGAACATCACATTTATTCATATTAGCTCCATTTATTCTTTTCAATACTCTGCCCAATTCCTGTCTTTTTCCTTGGGGCAGGAGATGGGGAGAGGCAGGGCCTTAAAAATTAAATACAGTACTGTCATGTAGTGAACAATTAGCACTTATATAACATGGCTGGCACATTTTAATGCCTTTGTATTTAAAGCCAGGCCTTATGAAGATCATAAATTTGATGATGAGTCTCTACTGACCAAAACTATGAAGAATTATATGAAATTTTGGGCCAGGCTTTTGTAAAAACAAGAATCCAACAGGATAAATGGATTATCATGTGCATCATTTTATATAAACAGAAGGAGATCAAGCTGAGTGAGAGTATAGTATATACTATGAATAGAAATAATTAGACCGGGGGTCTGGTATGTTGAAACCAGAATGGCAAATTTAAATTTGCTGTTGAAAGCAACTTCATATTCTTCTTTCATGACTACAGTTCCCAGTCCTCCTCCATGTTATTGACACAGAGTGATTAGATGGCAGAAGTGAAACATAAGAAATTATAAAGTTACAGCATGTGTTACCTTAACTGCATGTAACAATGCAATAGACACCTAGACAATCAAGTTGACATTGTCATCAGCACATTCCAAGATTTTTTTTTAAACTGTTTCCTTCAATGGAAACATAGCCTTACAAGCAACAATTTACTTGGCTATTTCAGATTAATTCCTGTCTTCTAAACTTTTTTACATGTTTTGGCCACATGCATGAAACCCCTTGAAGGAGTTAGGAAGGAGTCCATAGAGTGAGAAGTTGAAAGGCTCACGTTTCCTTTCCCAGAAGCCCTCTGTAGCCCTGCATTTCTGCCTTGATATAACTGCTTGGCAGTGACGGACACCACCATCTTTGATCCAGAGGGATTCCTGTACCTTGCCTGCTCCCCTTAAACCCAGCATATGAAAGACCTCAAGTGACTGCGGGCCTTACTGGCATGTCCAAAGAGAAAGGAAGATGATACCCTGTTTTCCCCAAAATAAGACCACCTGGATAATAAGCCCAATCAGGCTTTTGAGCGCATGTGCTAAAATAATCCCTTCCCCAAAAATAAGCCCTTCCCAAAAATATTGCAACACAGCAGCAAATTTTTTGAAAAATAAAATAAGGATGGGTAAAGATTCCTTTTGAACTATAAGTAGCTACAGGTCAAATATTCAGTTGCAAAGGAGATAAAAATATGAGCTGTTCAAAACAACATCTGAAAAGGATGTCACATAGAAAACCGGAACAATGTAAAGTTCTCAGCAGAGTACCAGATAACAAGCATTTTTCTCTCTAAATATCTTCAGGGGTATAAATAATACTGGATAGAAAAACTTGATACAGCCTTTCATACAATAACAAGAAGCTTCTTCTTAAATGCTTTCCATTTGTGGGAAAGCAGGCTGCTACTTGTCACACGTATATATTATAGTATTTGTCCTCATAATAATATGCCTTATTAATCAAAGCAAAGATACCACTTTGACCATGTTTAAGTTTATTTCCATGAAATAATCCCATGCAGCTGCTGATGGCCACATCTGGTGACTCCCGGTGAGGAGCTGGGTAGCCACGTAACTAGAAGACTACCATATTTTTCAGAGTATAAGACACACCTTTTTCCCTCAAAAAAGAGGATGAAAATATGGGTCTTATACACTGAATACAGCATTTTTTGCCTCCCAAAACCCCGCTCCCCTTCACCAAAATGGTCAGGCTTTCAGAAAGCTCCTGGGGGAAGGGGAGGGAAGAAATGAGTGAAAAACAGGCCATTTTTTTTGCTCGTTTTTTTGCAGGGGCTCCCCCAGGAGCACTCGGCAAGCCCCCTAAAGGCTATTCATGCCTTTTTTTGAAAAAAAACAGGCCTGTTTTCACGAAAAACAGGCCGTTTTGGGGAGGTTTACAGAGTGCAAAACCTTTTTTTTTATTTGCCTCTTCAAAACCTTGGTGCGTCTTATACTCCGAAAAATACGATATGTCTAAGTGGACACCTTCTTGTCTTCTGTTGGTACACTCTGAGAAGTTTGATGAATGCTGAATCATTCTTGAATAGCGTACATCAGGGGTGTCCAAACTTGGGAACTTTAAGACTTGTGGACTTCGACTCCCAGAATTCCCCAGCCAATATGCTTGAACACCCCTGGCGTACATTAACTGTTTAACGTAAGTAAATGTGAATGTTTAGTTAGGAAGGGTGCTTGAAAAGAACAATGGGCATTTTTTTAAAAAAAAAAGCTTAAATAATGTGTTTTAGAGCAACAAAGTATTATGCAACAGAGCATACAAAAATAAGAACCCTGCCTGTTCTTTTTGATTATATTACATCTGGCAGAATTAATGGGGCAAAACATACATTTTACAAAGTACAGCCATGAAACGCATTTAGCCTATCTCCATATGTAAATCAAATCTAATTCCTGTCTCTTTGGGCAATATGAAATAAAGTCACCTAGCTTTGTGTACAATTTTATGTAAAATTGCCCAAAAGAACAGCACACATGGGAATAATGGATTTCCATTTATTTTGTTAGATTTTTGTAATGATTACTCTGTGTAATCTCATTATTTCTGGATTTGCTATGAGATACATGGACGAGGGACCTCATTTAGCTCAGGTTCAGCTATTTTATGTAAGTGATTAGATTACACAGAAATTTTTTTTAAAAATGCTTCAGCATAATATCATAAGAATAAAACTAGGACTATTGCAAAAGATATATTTCAATGCTCGATTCCAGTTCAAAACGCTGAGGTTTTTTTAAAAAATTTTTTTTGGGATGGATGATATTTTGTAAATGGGAAAAAAAAATTCAAACAATTTTAGAAGCGGAGCGCTTACCATTAACAGCAGCTGGAGCAGCTCTTTCTATTTTTATAACCTTTATGTTTTGCCAAGGAGAGAAAAAAGGACAACATATTGAGCTTTTCCAACATCTTCTGTCTGCTATATTTGAAAAGAAGGAAGCAAAGATAATGTCATTTATCATTGTTCTTCATACAAGGGCTGATTCTACTTATGGGGCCCAAGAGGACTGGTAATAACCCCACTGGTCATCCTCTCTTTTCTTCCCCTCTTTTTTCTTTCCTTTGGTCACCCTGTGCTGTACTAGAAGTTGGAAGTATTTTCCCTTAATTTTCAAAGGCTGTGGGAAGATTTACTCTCTGCATAGACTTTGGTTCAGCAGTAACATTGATGCCATGTGTCTTCAATACATCATTTTTCTGTATTATATCCTCTTCTCCAATCTCTCCCCTTCTCCCAGGTCCTCCTTTCCTTAGTTTTTCTGGAACACATTGCTCTCCTGTAGATTTCAGCCAATTGCAACTTTATTTAACTCCCATTTTCTTGCAACTCCTCGGTGTCAACATGCCAGTGGTGGGTTCCGGCTCCCATTGCAACCGGTACGTTGCAATGGGGCCGGGTGTCCACTACGTGCATGCCCGCAGTGTGCGTATGCATACCCACCTGCCCGCGATGCTCCATCTGCTCGGTGGAGCATTGTGCAGGTGCTGTACACCCCGTGTGAGTGCGCAAATGCCCCAGTTGGCTCAAATAGAGGTAAGGAGAACAGGCGGGTGGGTGGGCTCTCCGGAGCACCGTCCCGGAATAGTACCTGGTGCTTCCAGCAGACACCACTGCAACATGCCCACAGTCCCCTTGTATCTAGGTATCTCCCTTCTTCAGCATTGTCCCCCCTGACTTAAGAAATGCCACAGTCAAAAGATAGTACCAACTTTCAATACTTCATGCTCATTCTGCAGCTCAAGGTGCTATTATACTTTAAAATAAACTTTAACTTTATCCAAGGACTATAGAGAAGTAACCGTGACCCGTCAAAACCACGCTCGACTAAACCGCGCCCAATTAAACCGCATCGCTGACGTCATCAACAGGGCGACAACAGCCAGCGCGGAGAAAGAAGGGCGCTTTAAATAGCGCTTTGAAAGCAAGCCGATTCAAGTTAAGGTAAGGGTTAGCTTTAGGGTTAGGTTTAGGGTTAGGTTAAGGGTTAGGGTTAGAGTTAGGGTTAGGGTTAGGGTTAGGGTTAGGGTTAGGGTTAGGGTTAGGGTTAGGTTAAGGGTTAGGATTAGGTTTATGGTAAGGATAAGGTTAAGGGTTAGGTTTAGGGTTAGGTTTAGGGTTAGGTTAAGGGTTTGGTTTAGGGTTAGGTTTAGGATTAGGTTTAGGGGGGTTAGGTTTAGGTTTAGGGGTTAATTTTAGGTTTAGGGTTTACAGCGTGCTTCTGTCTCCTCGTTGTTGTCGCCCTTTTGATGACATCAGTGACACGGTTTAGTCGGACGCAGTTTAGTCAAGCGCGGTTTTATGGTGGAACCAGAAGTAACTACATGTGTTTTTTCTCATGTATGTTTTACCTCTTTGGGTACAAAGTAGAAGTGGAGGCCAACAGAAGTGGGCCTTTCAAGAATAACCATTCTGAGTGGAAGAGGGAAGCAAAACTATTGAAATTGTAACAAAAAGTAAACACAGTTTAGTGAGACAGCACTCAATTGGAAAGTGAAGTTCTGAAAAAGACCAAGGGATGAGAGTGAGACCCAATGACCAAATGAATATTACAAACTCTCAGTCATGATTTTACTAGGCTGAAGAAAAATCAAATGTGAGACATAGTAACTTTTATACGTTGCTTGATTTTCAACTTGGGTGGTTTACAAATAAAAAAAAACATTTAAAATAAGAAAACAAAAAGGAACAAAGATGGGAGAGATAACAAACCCAAACCTGAACAAAGAAAAATACGAAAAGAGGACTTTAGTCATACCTACCAATAGATGGCAATGTTTAATTGGAGGAACCTGGAAATGCCAACCCTGTCAGATTGGATTGACTAGGCAGATACTAGAGGAGGTGGGCAGTCCCTCAAGTAATCAGGCCTTCCTTCCTCTCTTGCTCCCTCCTTCCGCTTCCGCTTCCTCTTCCTAACCCTAACCCTCCTTCCCTATCTTTGATTTCTCTAGCCACTCAACCAAATGACTCTGGGTGGGTTACAATTCTAAAATTATAAAACAATTAAAAAAATAATTAAAGTAATAAAAACATACACAAAACAAACAAGTATAAACAAGTATAAACAGCATTATTAAATAATAATAATAAAGCCAAGTAAGAGGGGCTTTAACACATTCCAAGTCCTAAGCCTCGATACATAAATTGTAGAGCTTTCTAGATAGCAATCAGTACTCTGACTTACACCCAAAAAGGACAGCCTATGCATCTCACAAGGCAGAAGTGTTACATGGGCCTGCCTCAACTCATTTTCATTTCATTTCATTTTGCTTTATTTGTATGCCGCCCTTTTCCCTAAAAGGGACTCAGGGCAGCTCACAACTCAAGGGAAGGGAAAAACAGACAAATTACAGAGCATAAAAACCATACACAATTAAAAAGCACAACAATCATACCATTCGAAGTGGGGCTGCAAGTCTTTAGTCCCAGGCCTGCCGGAACAGCCAGGTTTTAAGGGCTATGCGGAAGGCCTGGAGTGTGGTGAGGGTACGAATCTCCACGGGGAGTTCGTTCCAGAGGGTCGGAGCAGCCACAGAGAAGGCCCTCCTCCGGGTAGTCGCCAGTCGACACTGGCCGGCTGATGGAATTCGGAGGAGGCCTAGTCTGTGGGATCTTATTGGTCTAGTGGAGGTAATTGGCAGTAGGCGGTCTCTCAAGTACCCAGATCCAATACCATGAAGGGCTTTGTAGGTGACGACTAGCACCTTGAAGCATACCCGGAGATCAACAGGCAGCCAGTGCAGCTCGCGGAGGATAGGTGTTACGTGGGTGAATCAAGGCGCACCCACGATCGCTCGCGCGGCTGCATTCTGGACAAGCTGAAGTCGCCGAATACTCTTCAAGGGCAGCCCCATGTAGAGCACTCAGTCCTCACTACATCATTCTGGACCAGTCAAAGCTTCCAGGTGGTCTTCAGTGGCAGCCCCATGTAGAGTTGTTGCCATAGTCAAGCCATGAGGTGACCAGGTATGAATGACTATCTACAGGGTTTCCTGATCTAGGGAAGACTGTAACTGGTGCACCAGATAAAACTGTGCAAAGACATTCCTGGCCACAGTTGCCACCTGCCACAAGTAGGAGCTGTATGTTCAGGATGATCCCAAAATTGAGCATCACCTTTAAATGGGTAAATGCCACTTCATCCAAGGTCAAAAATGGAATATCCCCAAATTTGAGCAGTCTAAATACCCATAGTCTCTTGGTCTTGGTAGGGTTGAAGAGATGGTTGCTCTGCAATCCAAACCCACACAGCCTCCAGGCCAGAGGTGTCAAGCTCCCAGCCCATGGACCAGATGTGTCATGCGCGGGCCACACCCACGCCCAGTTTAGCAAAGGGAAAAAAGCTGTGATACGTCACGTGATGCCACCATGATGATGCGGTACCCCCGCACTAGGCAGAACCTTGATAACTTTAATTAGTCAGCCCAGAATTGAATTGAAAGAAATCAGCTGTCTTGATGGTATATTACCACCTTCCTCCTGATCAAGTATATTGATGGTACTGAACACTAAACCAGCAGATAATCTCGCTTCTCGCTCAGTGGTTTCAGGTAGATGTTGAAAAAGAGACAGAACTTTGTGGCACCCCACAAAAGAGGGGCTTGGGGAACGATCTCTTCTTGCTTACTTCTAGACAGTGCTGAAAAAGGAGGCCAAATAGAATGGCTCACCCCAAAATGTTTCCAAGGAAAAGCAGAAAATGTGTCCAAAGATGAAATAAGAGCCAGTGTCAAGCAATGCTCTATAAAAGAATTTCTCTTCTTACACATCTGTTATCTTCTTTCAGCTGCTTGCATTTGCGGCTGCGTTTCCCGAGACAAGCTCTTGAAAGGTAGATTAAAAAAAGCATGTCCAAGTTATTGCCAAGAAAACAATTTTCAAGATCACCCTAGAGGCGTTTTGTAAAAGCAAGTGGTGTTTGGTTAAAATGAAGAGGATTTTTCAGAAAAAAAACAGATGATAAGGAGTTTAATAGTAGAATCCACAGATGACCTGTCAAGTTTTCACTCAATTGCAGGTTTTAATTTTTTTTTTTTTGCTCTGAGCATTTTTCTCTGTCTCACAACTGTACACGAGGAGACCACTCAGCAAATATTGATGATGATGTTTCAGTGGGAATCCTGTGAGGGATCGAATCAAGGATGGACTGGATTTTTGTCTCAGAAAGCATAACTCAACAGTGTTCTTCAAAAATGGGAGTCACTCAGGGGTGGGTTTCAACCGGTTCGCGGCGGTCCCTGCGAACCGGTTGGTCGGCGAACCCGGAAGTAAGTAACTTCCGGGAACGGCGAAGGGCCCACCTGCGCGCCCGCGCTCCTTACCCGGTTTTGACGAGTTCTGCGCTTCCATGCATGCACAGGACGCATACAGCACCTGCGCGATCCTCCAGGAGCAGCTGGAGCATCGCACAGACACTAGTACGCATGCGTGTGCACGCGCGCGCTGCACGCGTGCGCGAGGACGCCGCCAGCCCCGTTTCAACCGAACCGGTTGGAATGGGGCGAGAAACCCACCCCTGGAGTCACTGTATAGCCTTAGGCAAATCCATTTCTTCCACTGCAATTGCTGCACAATAACTTAAAGCCTTTTTTTTTAATTGAAAATTTTTAGAAAAAAAAACTTTTACAAATATTTACCTCCCCCCCTACCCTCCCCTCCCCACCCAAACCCCACCCCCCAACCTTCCTCCCCCCTAACATCCCAGAACAAATACAGGGTATAAATCTTTAACAACGATGTTCTAAAGTAAACTTAAAGAAAGTTAGTATCATCTTTCATTTGAGCTTTAACTCCTCTTTGCTAAGCTAACTCTAAACAGGTTATATCATTCCTTGTTTCTTCAGTCGTAAACTATCTGGAATTTCTTAGTCCCATATTTATTTTGAGTATAGTCAATCCATCTTCTCCACTCCCGTTTATATCTCTCATTTGAGTGATCTTTGAGATATGCTGATATTTTAGCCATCTCTGCTAAGTTTGTTACTTTTAATGTCCATTCTTGAATAGTAGGCAAACCTTCCTTCTTCCAGTATTGTGCCACCAACAATCTTGCTGCTGTTATTAAATACAAAATCAAGTTAGTCTCTATAACAGTACAATCAGTAGTTATACCTAACAAGAATAACTTAGGGGTAAGCTTTATCCTTTTTTAAAGAACATTTTGCATAATCCACCATATTTTTATCCAAAAAGCTTTTACCTTTTTACAAGTCCACCATATATGGTAATATGTAGCATCGAGACAATCACATCTCCAGCATTTAGGTTGTAAATTTGGATACATATAGGCCAGTTAATGCTTTTTTTAAAAGATTGAATGTGGGATTGATTTATAGGGAATCTTTTTTACAGCTGGGCAGTCAGAAAAATAGACATAGCATTTACCCAATGGAAGACAAGCCTTTATCCCAGATAACTGTCTGCCAAATAAAGGAATATAGATCAGTGGTGGGATTAAAAAAAGTTACTACTGGTTCTGTGGGCATGGCTTGGTGGACGTGTCATGGCTTGGTGGGCATGGCAGGAGAAGGATACCATAAAATCTACATTCCCTCCCCACTCCAGGGGAAGGTTACTGCAAAATCCCCATTTCCTCCTGGGACTCAGGAAGCAGAGAATAGATGGGAATGGGGCTAGTCAGAGATGGTGTTTACTGATTCTCCAAACTACTCAAAATTTCTGCTACCAGTTCTCCAGAATTGGTCAGAACCTGCTGAATACCACCTCTGATGCAGATACCATAAGATGCTATTGCTGGAAAGCACAGCTTCTTGTTGCCTCATCTCCATCCTGAATCTTTTCTTTTCTTCCCCCACCCCCCCTGGAATGACAAAGGAGAAAAAGAGGGAGAAAAAATGTGTATATTTTTTAGAGAATGGCTGGTATTTGTAGTGGAAGATTAATAAATTATGTAATTGGGGCACCTTCTTTTACATGCAAATGTTCTAAATTTTAGTCTTCTTAAATTCTGCATTTTTCCTACTAGTTTTCATCCAGTGGATGGAAAAGAATTTGCTTTCAGAATTCTTTCAAGGGAGTTTACTTTCTCAAAATTTAACAGCTGAGATAGAGTATTCTTTAAGTAAATTTCAGTATAGCTGAAGGCATATTTCTTCCCAAATTTAACCTTCCTTGAAATCTAGACTACTGTCATTCCCAGTACTTTATCACAACCCTTGAGAAGGCACAGTGGCTCAGTGATTTAGTGACACTAGAAGTCATTGCTCCTATGATTCAAGATCTAGCACTGCGTGGCAAGATGAGCTCATATCACTTGCATCAGCTTTTGCCCATCTAACAGTTCAAAAGCACATTATACATGAGTAGTTAAATAGGTATCACTTCAATAGGAACACGAGTGGGAGGAAGAGTGGGAGACGATACGGACATGTGGTCTTGATGCTCTGAGACTGCAGCTGATACTTTTGCTGCTGGGTGATCCAATCGGACCTAAACCGTCCCGCAGAGACGGTAAATAGGAAGAATACGTCTTGCTGAGCTCAGGGACATCGCAAAGTCCCTGATCATCACAAGAGAAATTCTTCAAGCTGGCAACAAAAAATCAAGCCAAGGCTGATGAAGTCGGGGCTGCTCCAGAATGGAAGGATATGGAAAGAGAAAGTGTTTGCAGCTGGTTAGGAATTTTTACCGTTTTAAAAGAGACTGCCTATAAAAAACTTAAAATTAATTTAAATTGGAGAACAGAAGAAATAAGCGATGGAATTAAGCTTTGAATGGTTTTGGACAGTGGGTTATCTTACTTTTTAAATGCTATGTTCATGGATGGAATTTATGCAAGCCTTTTAAAAACGAATGGATTAAGTTTTCTTCTATTTTTTTTCTGATTTTCCTTTTCTGATTATCCTGGCTTGGCACTCCAAGGTCTCACTGCTTGTTTATAGAAAGTGATAAGAAGAAAATCATACAGATTTTCCTTTGAAGTATATCTTTAACCAGAGAAAAGTGAAAATAAAACTTTATTGTGAATTTATGCTTAATTTTGTAAAAACCTTCCAAGCCAGAGCAGCAGTGTTTGTTAGCTGGAGATAATTGCACATTCAACAGCAGAAAGAAACCTTAAGCCTGCAAAAGATATTCTTAGAAATTCAGAAATTATCAAACACATTTGAGAGGACAGAGAAGAAGTTGGAAGACTTAAGAGCATCTAACAGTAAAATATGATGAAGTTGGAGATGTTTATCAAGTGGAAAAAGTAGAGGTTAGAATCCTAAAAACTGAAGAGGAAAATGACCATAAAGAAATTAAATCTGCTGATATTTATGGTGATTGGTTTGTGTCTGGAAATGGAAAGACTGGAATACAGAAAGAAGAATTAAATGGAGGGGAACTCTACCCCAGATGGCAAGACACAGAAGAAGAAAAAACAAAAGAATTTATGGATTTAAAGAAAGAAATTTTATTAGCAACATCATTGATAACACTACTGACAATTAAAGATAAGCTGATTAAGGAAACAGAGAAAGGGCATCAAAATTACATGAGAGATTTTATAAGAAATGAGTTGCTAAGAGGAGTCCATACAAATTTGATTAGGAGATGATTAGAGGACTGATACCACAAATGGCAGAAAACATGAGACTGTTTTGCTACTGGAAAGATACAGGTTGATAGATGGAAGTGTATAATTTAAAACTAGTTAAACTTAGTGAAATTTAGTGACAATAGATATAGTCAAATAAATAATTGATAACGATAATAATGTATACATGTGTATTGTTATGATAAGTAATAATTGAATATGAATATTGAATGGTACCCATGAAAGGAAGATTAGAAATATTTTTGATTATATATAAGGCTTAATAAAAAAGAACTAAGTTAGATTCAGTTAAGTCTCGAAGAAGCTTATTAACTTCTTTTTTTATTTCCTTTGTCTTAATATATTTTAGACTGTATTTGTTAAAAACCTATACCATGTATGGGCTCTGGGAAGTCGGGGGAGGAAAGGAGGTGGGGTGTTAGGGGGGAGAGGGGGATATATAGTATGTGTTAGATTTTAAAAGTAACGCGACTGCATTTGTATACTGTTGCTCTTTAATTTCACTGTAAAAATAGGACAAGCTGAATATATTAATAGATAGTAGAAATACACCGAAGGGAGGAGTAGAGGGATAGAAGAAAGAGGGGTAGAGAGGGCGGGAGAGAGGATGGGAGGGAGCGTGAGAAGGAAGGGAGGGAGTGTACTGGGAGAGAGGAGTAGTAGAGGAGGAGGGGAAGTAGGGTAGAGGGGAATGTTGGAGGGAAGATGGAAAGTTGGAGGGGGGGGCGAAAGAAAGGGTGTATGGAGGGTCGAAGTGGTACATTGGGTTTCTATTTTTGGGGGTATTGTTGACAAGAGGAATGGCTGTGTTTATTGTTTAATGTTATATGGCCCCGGTTATGCACAGTATATATGTGACTGTACGAAATGAAAATGGAAAATAAAAACACATTTACATATAATTTAACTCTTTTCCGTGATGCATCCCTGGTGCCTTTCCTTTGATTAGTGTGAGCTTGCTGTAATTGTGATACATCTTCGTCTTTAAAAAAAAGTACTCTGTAGAGTTAAACAAAACCACACATACCGTGTCTCTGCTTAGATATCTATATGTTCATTCTGTTTATTAATTTTAATTTCGCTTTTATAGTTTTTCCTATTATGGCATGGGTTGACTAGCTATGGGGAAAACCCCAATTTAATACTAGATTCTAGAGGAACACAGTTTATAACACTTTATTAGTTACATTCTGTAAAACCACCACTTTTTAAATATTTATGTTGCAACCAAAGAGAAATGAATTATAGAGAAGGAGGCCAATCTATGGAAGAAGAGTAATTGTGGTTGTCAATTTAATGCAGTCTTCATTCCTGGAACAAACCTGCAACCGTAGTCTTCTTTCAAAACTCCCATTTGGAAAAGACTACACAGCTAGTATTTCGTTCTCCTGCCCACATCTTTCAAAGGGATTCTCAATCTGGGTAGTAATTAGAGAGTGATTTTACCTCCAAGATGAAAACTGTTACTGAAGCCGGCATTTCAAGCAATCACTTCTGTTGCCTTTGTTTCAGAGGTGGGTTCCTACCAGTTCGCACCTATTCGGTAGAACCGGTTCGCCAAATCTACTGAACCGGTTAGAAGAGGTTCCACCAGTGGACCCGGAAAGCAGGTCACACCTACAGAAGAGGTTCCAAAATTTTTTGAAACCCACCACTGGTCCTTGGATATGATTATTCTACACTATCATGCTCATATTTATAAAACTCGGTGCCTCTGTGAAAGGTAAGCATGACTGCTGCATTTGTGGTGCAATCAGAACATTGTGTGTGTTGAAGTTGTTTTAACACAAACCAAAGATGCCTTTTAAAAAACAAGTTTACATCATATTCTTATGCATGCCAGTGCTGTGTGTGAGGTAATTTAAGGTGGTTCTGACAAGTGTCGTCGGCATCTTCATATCCGGTCACATGGGCAGAAAGCCACTCCCACAAAGGAGGCCACACCCACAGACTAGGTTCGAACAATTTTTGAAACCCACCACTGCTTTGTTTGTATGAAACCTAAAGGGCAAAGTACTAATCTTTCTTATAACAAAAGTCAAACCTTCACACAAAGCTAGAAAAAGAAACCGATTAATTAAACACTTGGGCCTAATATAAAAGTGACATCTCAGTACAGAGTTGGACATCATATTGGCATTTATTTTTCACCTTTTCTATTGCTTCGATGCAATTTTGTAACCCTGAAGTATATTGTCATTTCAGGGCTTTTATTTTAATTGAAAGTTGACATATAACGATATATGTAATGTATCTCTGATATAAAAATAATGTATTTATAATTACAATATAAGCATTTATTGAAATCACATTCCACATTTAGTCTTTGATGCCTGTAAAATGAAGTAATTCACAATAAGGTGCAGTTCTCCAATCTAATTTACTGTTGCCTAAGAAGAAATGTTATCACATAATTAGTTATCTATTTTCTAAAAAGATTTAAGATATTTCCCTTCCTAACAAGATAAGAAAGAAACAAATAATGCATTGCCTAAGATAGGATTATTGTTAATAATCATTCCATATGCTAATAATTTCTGGAAAAAAATCTGAGAGTTTTCACATTAAATCATGTATAGTACCATATATTATATTCCTTGGTTTTTCATATCCTTTGAAAAAGTTAAACAGATTCAAGATATGAATTTGCCACCAGTATTTTCCCATTAATATTTTTATTACAACTTTTAAAAATTCATAGAATATAACTGGTTGTGTTTACATATACAGTACTGGCCAAAATTGTGGAAACCTTTTGGGAAAAGTGTATTTTTGAGGTTTGATGGCTAAGAACACTTTTTTGGGAGAGTTTCAAGATAATCATATTCCACTAATGGAATGGCTTGGGAATAGCCCAGACTTTAACCCAATTGAAAATCTATAGAGGCGACTAAAGAAACTTGTTAGTCAGAAGCGACCTAGCAATAAAACCCAGTTAATAGAAGCAATCATTTAATCTTGGTTTCACATTATGACAGCTGCAGAACTAAAAGACTTGATTCACTCCATGGGAAGACATCGTAAGGCCGTAATTCATGCTAAAGGTTACCCAACTAAGTATTAACTGACATGGTGATAATTTCACTTTTCTTCTTTATAACTGCTATTCTTATAGCAATCCTTCATAAATGTTATTGCATTGCATTCTTGATTAAATTATTTTTCCATTGATATATAATGTTATGGCATTATTAAAAAAAAATGACGTTATTAGCTAGTTTTAGAATATACACTTTTCTCAATAGGTTTCCACAATTTTGGCCACAACTGTAGGTGAATATGAGCTGTTTCAGTTTATGAGCTACCACTATAAACTTTATTTATTTTGTCTCCATGAGCGTTTTGTTTCTCTTTCAGCGCAGCTTTAGTTCTGAAGAATGTCTGTCTCAATCCTCATATTTCTTACAGGAAGTACTGAAATGATATAGAGTTTCCTCCCTGAGCAGGGGTTGGACTAGAAGACCACGAAGCTCCCTTCCAGTTCTGTTATTCTGTTATTCTATATTTTTCATTTCTATGCACTTCCTCTTAATATAAAAGTATTATATAATATTATTGTAAGCCACTCAGAGTCACTTGAAATAGTCAGATGAGTGGCAAGAAGCTTTTTGGGTGAAATGTCTTCACATTGCCTCTTGAAAAAGCACTTTTGGATTCTTATCATCTGTTAGCATTCTGCAAGCTCAGTTTATCTATCTTTTGTGTCAAGATTCTGGTTTAAATAGCATAATTTCTGCTGAAGGAGAATTTGGGCAACCATAATTTGTCATGCTGTCCATGTCTTCTTGTCATTTGAAACTCTCACCTTATTAGTTTGATTATATCTCTTTTATGATAGAGAAAAGTGGAAGAGCAACTGAGGATGATCTGACTTCCATCTCTTCTCCCAGCGCTGTAAACACCCATCCCTGCAGTCAGTGGTGGAATTCAAATAATTTAACAACCAGTTCTCCTAATGACCAGCTGAGTAGGTGTGGCTTGGGGGGGGTCATGTGACTGGGTGGGTGTGGCCAACCCAACATCACTCAATCAATGGGCGCTTCGCCTTAGCTGTTACAATGTAATAAGGGTTAACCGGAGAGGCAGTTTCTGTAAGCAGGACAATAAAGATTTAGACTAGAAACAGTACCAGAATGTTTCCTTCCTGCCTTCCTTACAGGATTAGTCCTGTAAAGTGGGGAAAAAACCAAAATGAGATTTCTTCCAATAACCAGTTCTCCGAACTGCTTAGAAAGTTAACAACCGGTTCTCCCGAATAGGTGCGAACTGGCTGAATTCCACCACATGGAATATAGCACTGCTATCATACCCTGAAAGATTCTGAAGAAGTCTACCAAGAAGAAAGTCACCAGGCTTTCATGACTAAGACAGGACTAGAACTCACAATCTTCTGGTTTTTACACCAGCACCTTCACCACTATACCAAACTGGCTCTCAGCTTTCAAAGTACACAAGGTGCAATTGTCCTCATGATTCACTGTATTCATGACCTTGTACCTGGCGGAACAGAAAAGTGTATAGTATATAGGATTTCACTTTATCCCATTGTTTGATTTCTGGATGCAAAGTGTCTCTTCTTTTTAGGAGCCGCTTATTGGAATCTTTCTAGAGAATGTGTATCCTTAGAACGACTACTGCAACAAAATTTACATTTAAATGGCTTTTAAAAATTGCCTCGGTTTTAAAACTACCCACATCGGATAGAGGAATTGAAACCCCGGGATTCTTTAAAACCAGATTTTGCTTAGATTATAACGGAGAAGGGGGATTTGTTTTTGTATTTGGGGTTTAGGAGCAACACTAGGATATAACGCTGCTCTCAAATTGCAAGTCAAGATTGGTGCTCAGAATGATGTTGCCTTTCTAGCTGCTCAAGAAACCACACAACTATTCTGAAGATTCAGACAACCTCTAAAGGAAGGTCTGGTTTTGAACAGAACAGCTTTTTGTAATTTATATAAATAAGTGTTTGACTTCAATGCTTTTCTACAATGCACATTTATGTGTGAGCATGCACACAAACACAAATGTAGGTTTTCTGCATGTACCTTCTCTATTTGGTGCATTTTTGGGCCATTTTTCACCATCCACAGGCTCCGGAGGCTTTCCTGAAACCTGGGGAGGATGAAAACAGCCGCCACCCTCTGAAAAGCCAAAAATCAGCTGGCCAGGTGCGCTGAAGCTGACACAGGGCAATGCCTCACGTGCCCTCAGATATGCCTCCACATGCCACCTGTGGCACACGTGCCATAGGTTCGCCATCACGGCCTTATAGCCTGTTTATCAGCCTGGCCATGGTCAAAGGTGAGGGTGAAGTTCTCTGAGCTTGTGGGAACGAATTTTCACCCTCCCCCTACACCCGAGCTACAGATATTCGCCACTATCGTCAAAGTTCCCTGGAAGGATTCCTTTACCCACGCAAGTAGAAAGGGAGCCCAGAAGTGTGAATGAACAGCATATTTAGAGTAATCAGTCAGAGTAATACATTAAAAGCTTCAGAAAACCTGAGGACTGAAGAGCACAGTGTTTGAAATTCCTTCCCTCTATTTGTACTCTAGTCTCAATTTCTGACTAGGTTTATTTTTCTGCTTATTTCACTGGTGCCAGTCTGTTGCTGGAAACAGCAGTAGTCTGTTGTAGTTCCTGCGGGAAAAATATCTTGATGTATTGATAGAGTATTGTAATTCAGAATGTTCGTTAAAGATTAGTTTAAAAAATTGCTTGCTTTCTTGCTTTTTTATTTTTTAAAGGAAAATACCAGCAAATGGTTAAAATACCACAGTAAATGCACTGGTGCTTTTGAGCAAGTAGCATAAAACATTTATTTATTAGTATGCCTGTACACTAAAGTTCTGAGCAAGGTTTGTTTACGGTTGATTGCATTGTTCTACATGGGGCTGCCCCTGAAAAGTGTTCGGAGACTACAATTGGTCCAGAATGCGGCTGCGTGAGCGATATTGAGTGTACCAAGATACACACATTTACACCTATCCTCCACGAGCTGCACTGGCTTCCTATCAGTCTCCGAACGTGTTTCAAGGTGCTGGTTATTACCTTTAAAGCCCTACATGGCCTAGGACCCGGTTATCTGCGAGACCGTCTTCTGCCACATACCTCCCAACGGCCGATAAGATCACACAGGGTGGGCCTTCTCCAGGTGCCGTCCACCAGACAATGTTGGCTGGCGGCTCCCCGGGGGAGGGCCTTCTCTGTAGCCGCTCCGACCCTGGTGAGATTTGATCTGCCAAATTGAAGGCAATCAGCAGGCAGCAGAAGTAGCCTGCAGTACTGCATTCTAACCTGCATTCTTACAACTGTGCCACTTTTGATGGTTGCAGAAATAGCAATATACTGCTGGTAAATACCATTCTATTTTCTGGTTCAAATCAAATTTGTGTGCAACATAGTATTAGAATTCTTTCAAGAAAGCACTTGAAAGCACCATGTTAATAAGATCTGAGAAGTTCCACAGTAAATGCTAGTAAAGCATAATTTTCTTTACAAAAATGAAGAGTCCAATATTTCTTGCAGCTTGAGCCAAAATGCCCATGGAGGGCAATGCTCAGTGATCAGAGGGAATGTCCACATCAAGCTCAAGTAGCCAGTAGAATCTAGGCACATCCCCATTCTTGACTGTGTCCTCCATCAAAGAAGCAATGAAAGATCTTATCTATAATTATACCATAGGTTTTAGCAGAACTACGGATTATTTTCAGCTATCTCAGTCTGAGAGGGAGATGAGATAAAGTTCCCTTTATAAAATAGTGGACATTCTTGGAACATAATCTGTTTTCAACATTTTTTTTTACATTTTTTGTTTTGTTTTTAATTATGGACTGATGAAAAAATTGAATGGAATGGAGTTTTAAGTGAGAACATACAAAACTATCATGCTTCATAAAAAGCCAAATTAATTCATCCCATTTTTGTTCCCTTTATAAAATAGTGGGCATTCTCGGAGAAAAAAATATTATCCTCACTATCTTGGAGTATTTTGCTTCTGAATTCCTTTATTTATTCAGTTTTAAGCTGTACAGGATGATTTTTCCCCACTAGGTTTCTTTTTTCAAGTAAGACGAAAAGTGGTCAGTCTGTATCGTGTTAATGATTAATAAATTGTGAATATTATGGTACATTGCTTTTTAATGTTCTCAAATAGTTTTGGCTTTACTTTGCAGGACGGAGAGTATTTTTCCAATCTTTCAACAAAGCTTTTTTTACAGCTACGTTTTATGCTTTTGCTGCAGTGGTTTTATAGTGGATTTTTATAGCTATGCTTGTTGGTTTCTTATATATTGCTGTTTTATCACTTCATTATTATTGTAACCTTCCTTGAACAATAAGAAGAAAGATGTGGTATATATTTAACATAAATAAAAAATGACCCTTATATAAATTATATCTTTGGATGAACAAAGAACCATGTTTTACTGTACAGAAAAAAAGAGTAGCTTTCCAATTTGGACAACTTCTTTTTTTATTTTTTTATTTTTGTTTATACAATCATATCATTATTTGCAGCATATTTTACATCATTTACATATCTGCTGTGTTTCCTTTCTCATACGTATACGTCTTATATAACTATCCATACATATATACATATTTTATTTTACATATCTTTTCTATTAATTCCGTACGTAACACCCTTTATATACATTTTAATCAGTGGTGGGATTCAAATAATTTAACAACCGGTTCTCTGTCCTAATGACCAGGTGGATAGGTGGGGCTTAGTGGTCATGTGACCATATGGGTATGGCCAACTCAACATTACTCAGGTCAATGGGCACTTTGCCTTAGTTGTTACAATGTAATAAGGGTTACCAGAGAGGCAGTTTCTGTAAGCAGGGCAATAAAGATTAAGCTAGAAACAACACCAGAATGTTTCCTTCCTGCCTTCCTTACAGGATTAGCCCTGTAAAGCGGAAAAAAACCAAAATAAGATTTCTTCCAACAACCGGTTCTCTGAGCCTCTTAGAAAGTTAACAACCGGTTCTCCTGAGTAGGTGCGAGCTGGCTGAATCCCACCACTGATTTTAATCCTCTTATCTTTCTTATTTCATAGTATTTTTTTATCTGCAGTCTATCTTTTCATTTTTTTTTTCATTTATTTGACATTTATAGGCCGCCCTTTTCCCTGAGGGGACTCAGGGCGGCTTACAATTAATGGGAAGGGAGTGCAAGACAAAACACAAGAAAAAAAATGTGAATTAAAAAAATAAACCAATAAAACACAACATTCATTCAGCATTCGGGTGGGGCGAGGTTAGGGTCTTATCCCCAGGCCTGACGGGATAGCCAGATCTTGAGGGCTGTGCGGAAGGTCTGGACGGTGGTGAGGGTGCGAATCTCCACGGGAAGATCGTTCCAGAGCGTCGGAGCTGCAACTGAGAAGGCTCTCCTCCGCGTAGTCGCCAGTCGGCACTGACTGGCGGATGGAATTCGGAGGAGGCCTACTCTGTGCGATCTGATGGGACGAAGGGAGGTAATCTTGTATTTTCCCCTCTTATTCATTCTACGGTTTTGTGTTTGTTTTGTAGTTTCTTAATCTTTCTTCTTCTCTTCATTGCTTTCCTACTTTTCCCCTCTTTCCTTTAGTTGACTATACCATAAGTCCCATACTGAGTAGTACTCAGATTCATCTTTGTCTTGTAGCTCTTTTGTGAGCCTGTCCATTTCAGTGCATTCCAATATTTTTTTTATCACATTGTCTTCCGTTGGTATGTGTTTATTTTCCCAATTCTTTGCATAGGTGATTCTTGCTGCCATGATTACATGTAGAATTAGGACAGCTTCTTATAACATGTTTACAATCTGGTAAAAATTGTGATAGATAGATAGATATCTATATCTATATATCTATATCTATATCTATATCTATATATCTATATCTATATCTATATCTATATCTATATCTATATCTATATCTATATCTATATCTATATCTATATCTATATCTATATCTATATCTATATCTATATCTATATCTATATCTATCTATATCTATATCTATATCTATATCTATATCTATATCTATATCTATATCTATATCTAGAATTAGGACAGCTACTTATAACATGTTTTACAATCTGGTAAAAATTGTGATAGATATCTATATCTATATCTATATCTATATCTATATCTATATCTATATCTATATCTATATCTATATCTATATCTATATCTATATCTATATCTATATCTATATCTATATCTATATCTATAACTATATCTATATCTATATCTATATCTATATCTATATCTATATCTATATCTATATCTATATCTATATCTATATCTATATCTATATTTATCTTTGTACGTCTAGAATTTTTTTAGCATTATGCTAAATCTTTTTATGTAAGCCGCCCTGAGTCCCCTCAGGGAAAAGGGCGGCCTATAAGTATTAATAAATACTCTAAATACTCTAAATTAAAGAATGGTTTGATTTCCTAAATTTTTGGCAGAAAATGGCAACCTTTGGGGGCTCCTCACGAAAATATTTCTTTTCAACAGGATGTTCTGGACTCTCAGTGTTGTGTTGTCACATGGCTTTTCCAGGAAGTGTTACTAAGGTCTTCTTGGCAAGGAGCAGGAATGTGTAACCTCCCACATGCGGCAGGTGCAAATGGATGCATTTGTTTTGTTTATTGTTTTAATTCTGGTTTCTGTTAAGAGATAATAACCACTAGGCCTGTATACAACTTTATCCAAATAAAAACAAGATTAAAACCCTTCTATTCACATTGTAGTAAAATAGCAGAAGCACTTTTCTCCTCTGTGAAAAATGTATATGTTCTCAGGCTTGTTTGGGGGGTGGGCTTTTAAATAAGGAAAATGGTGCGGATCAGTGGGAGGTGATGTTGGTTTCCACTGCTGAAAACTCACAGTCCAGCAGGAGCAAAATTCTCTCCTAAGACTCCCAGGTGATCTTAATTAGTGATTTGTAACACTGAATGAAAACATCTTTTTCATGGTGGTCTTAAGCAGATGCTGCTTGTGTAGGATTATATCAAACTCCTCCACCACAGTTTGCATTGATGCCTCTTATGTGTTGCAGGCATAATGTAGCTGAGTATGTGTTCTATGATTTTTTTAAGTAATAAAAATACATTTACAAACAGCCTTGACGTGTTACTTCCGCTTCCAACAGAAACATTGCTTTAGTACCACATATACATGAAAGTCGCCCACGAAAGACAGAACTTTAAGCATAGTCCTAATGTGATTGGCCAGAAAAATAGATTTGAGGGAACTCTGAGGAGAGCAAGTCAAAAATCTAGCTAACAAGGAAATTGTAGAGTTCAGAATGTGGGAGGGGTTGAATAAAAAACAAATAGGTTCTAAAAACCAGATGAACAAGAATACTCCACGCTTTCTAATATCTTGTCAACAGTCAACACTCTTCTGGTGTTCCGGAAAGGCCCTGTTAAAACATGGCCCTGCGTGCTTGGTTGTATCATGAAAAACTTCCCTTTGCCTTTGTCAACTATTTCTTAATGGGGCTTGATTATTATTTTCTCCTTTAAAAATATTTAAAAGTTTTTAGATCTAAAATTTTAACTCTCAACATTTTAATTTTATATATTGTTTTCCATCTTGTTTTTTGTATAGTCCTCCGGGATTGGGCGGCCTATAAATCGATTTAATAAATAAATAAATTTATTAAGAGAGCTGAGGTGGCGCAGTGGTTAAATGCAGCACTGCAGGCTACTTCAGCTGACTGCAGTTCTGCAGTTCGGCTGTTCAAATCTCACCGGCTCAGGGTTGACTCAGCCTTCCATCCTTCCGAGGTGGGTAAAATGAGGACCCGGATTGTTGGGGGCAATATGCTGACTCTGTAAACCGCTTAGAGAGGGCTGAAAGCCCTATGAAGCGGTATATAAGTCTAATTGCTATTGCTATTGCTATTGCTATTGCTAAATAAATGAATAATACTGTCCAGAGTCCCTCTTTGAGGGAGATGGGTAGTTCAGAAATCTGAAGTAAAATAAATAAAAATAAATAAATACAATAAATAAAGGCAAAAGAGAAAGATTTGCTTATGAGCAACATCTCTCTCTCTCCCTCCCTCCCTCCCCCCCCTCTCAATGTTCTACAGCAGTGTTTCTCAAACTTGGTGACTTTAAGTCCTATGGACTTCAACTCCCAGAATCCCCCAGCCAGCATAGCTTAAAGTCACCAAGGTTGAGAAACACTGTTCTACAGCTTTGCTGATGAATTTGTTTTTCATAGAGACTCTTACATAATGAAAATGCTATGATTTCTGGGTATATATCTCTGGTTATAAAATGATGTGGCTGATTTTTTTCCGAGGGATCTTTGTAAAGAAATGTTGGCTGCTAAGCATTCACATGGCTGGGAACAAGATTCCTTATCATTAAAAAAAAAAAAAAAACCAGTGCCAAATTTACAACTCCATAAAGCTTATATTTAGTTTTATGTCTTGAATCAAAGCAGAATCCAGTAGATATATCCAAGTTGTGGATATTTTTTTTTTTTATCAACAATTGAGAAAACTGACATTCTCTTTGCATGACGTATCACTTAGGCTGCAGCTGGGTCTGTTCCATCTTCATTCCCGAGTCTCTCATTAGATAAGAAATGCAGACATGAACATGGAAGTGCAGGTTTAAAACCTATTGTCTTTCATCTTGTGGTTTCTAAACCTGGGCAACTTTAAGCTGTGTAGACTTCAACTCTCAAAATTCCATGTTGGCTGGGAAATTCTGGGAGTTGAAGTCCATATAGTTTGAAGTTGCCAAGATTGAGAAACATCGTCCTATTGATTTAATCCTGCCACTACAGAGGGCCAAGATAACTAGAAAAGAAAATTTAATGTAGCTGTTTCAAATCTGAGATATTTATTTCATAATCTGGAATACTGAAGGAAACGCTCTAGATATTTATGCAACCTTTGTCTAACCAAGCCAATGTTGGATGAAATTTTATTATTAATTTGCAATGTGTTCTGTAAAAAAAAACACCACCAGACTCAAATATTTTAAAAGAGAAAAAAAAAAACCCAACCAGAAACATTCTATGGAGAGAGGAAAAGGAGATAGTTTATTTCAGAGAAAGACAGCTGGTAATCATTTTAAAGATATAACTAGTGAACATGCTCATGTTAGCATTTTAGTCAGTCCAACATATACAACACTTTTGGCCATATAAAGGCTAGGCAGTTATTAAAATAAAAATGATGTACTATCTGGTTGTCCAACGATGCATTTAATTAAGTAGGATTTCATAAGACAGTGTTTCAAACTGTAAATTGGTGGTTTGCTATATTAAAAGTGATTGTGAATATGACAGGTTTTAAGGGCAATTCTGTGAGGTTTCCATAAGCCTATCTAATAAATAATTAGGATGAAAAAGAGACTTTAGCTTGTTCCCTTTAGTTGAACTCCATTCTCAAAGACTCAAATAAATAAAAATGATTCCAAGTGACCAAAAAGAATATTAATCTCACCATCATTATGTAACCTTAGCAATTTCAGATTTTTGTACTTCTGTCCTTCCTCATGTCCTGAATATTAAATGGTAAAAACTCTTCCACAATGGAATGCACTATCTACAATGTTGAGGGGCACCAGAAGTAAGAGACAAGAAACAATGGATGGAAGCTAATCAATGAGAGAAATAACCTAGAACTAAGGAGAAATGGCTGGACATTGAGAACAGTTAAGTAGAGTGGCTTGCCTTCAAAATTTGTTCCATCACTGGAGACATTTAAGAAGAGATTGTACAGCCATTTGTCTGAAATGGTATAAGGTCTCCTGCTTGAGCAGATGTTGGAATAGAAGACCTCCATGACACCTTCCAACGCTGTTACATTTATTTGCTTTTAAAAAGGCCCTTTAAATAGGATTTGTCTGTTAGTCAATTGTTCATTTTCAGTATTTATTTTACTTTACAAAAACATCATCTATAGTGTTTTTAATTTTCATCTAAACTGTTTTTATTTGATTAAAAATAGATTTGTTTTCTTGGTAACCAATGAGAGTCTTGGGTGGTCGATGTTTCACTGAGTTAAATGAAGAAATAAAGAATGGTTACACAGGGCAGTGAACAGAATAAAAAAATCAGAGGAATGAATAAAATTAAGATAATGTTGCTTTTCTTCTCTAATAGACACCCCAGGGTTTAGAACAGAGGTCCCAAACTTGGCAACATTAAGACTTGTGGACTTCAACTCTCAGAATTCTCCAGCCAGCATAGTGGCCAAGTTTGGAGACTTCTGGTTTAGAATGATGCAGTCTTCAAATATGGGAAATATTCTCCTGCGTGCAGAGGTTATGGCCAGAGAGATGGACTTCAACATTTAGATTTAGTGCAAGATTTAAGATTTAGTATTATTTGGTGCTACAAATGTTTCTATAGTGGCAATATAATCACAGTTCTTGACTGAAAATCATCCAATCAACTGAGTATTTTTCCATGGTTTTGTTAGTCTGGTTTTGAAAGTAGATCAAGTTGCCTGACATTTCAAAATGTTGAAAATGCTATAGGTTCCTACTATCATATGTGGTGACATGCCCAAAAGCAACAACAAAAAATTGGACAAAATTACATACATAGTTGGAAAAAATGGTAAAACAACATATTGCTATGAAACCAGAAATAATCTTGATGTGCATTTTAGTGGATAAGTATAATAAAGGGAATGCATATTTGATCTTTCATGTACTAGCAGCAACTAGAATTGTATTTGCACAACAATGGAAAAGTGAAGAGATCCCAACAGATGAAAATGTGATTAAAAAATATTAGAATGTGCAGAAATGGATAGGCTTACACTTACAATTAAGGAAAAGAAAGAAACTGAATACTTTTTGACCTGGGACTTATTTTATAATGGTTAGGTGACAGAAACAAGAGCTAGAAACAGGGAAATATATGGAAACGAGCAATGATATAAAGAAGGTATGTTAAATTGGTTAAGTTATTGTCGCCGTCGTCATCATCATCATCATCATCATCATCATCATCATCATCATCAATACTAATGTAATGAATATTGTATTATTTCCTAAAACTATTTGTACCCAGACAACACACGGCTTAATTGAAAATGGAATTTTTATGTTAGAAAATAAAAAAAAACTTGAAGCAAAAAAAAGGGGGGGGGGAATAGCCTGGCATTTAAAAATAAAATGCATAATGGCATGTCTCAGAATGCTAGAAGATATCTGCATTCCATTCCTTGGTGCAGTAACAGTGATCAATGGATCATCTAAAGCACAGCGGTCAATATAATTATTCACTTTTTATATTTGTAATAAAACAGGGAAATTGCAGGACCAATAATGAAATGCTCTACAATATTTAATGTGTCTGCTCCAAAAGAAATCTACATATAGAATGTCAATATGTCCAGGTTCATATTTTTTTTCTTGAGGGCAAACTGATGACTCAGTGAAATAGGTCAGAAAACAGGAGCCTCTTTGTCTAAAAGTTTATGCCAAGGAAACTGATGTGTTCTATAAGTGCTGGATGGTAACCAGGGGTGGGTTTCAACCGGTTCGTGGTGGTCTCTGCAAACCAGTTGGTCGGCGAACCCGGAAGTAAATAACTTCCGGGAACGGCGAAGGGCCCACTCGCCCGCCCGCGCTCCTTACCCGGTTTTGATGAGTTCTGCGCTTCCACGCATGTGCAGGACGCATACAGCGCCTGCGCGATCCTCCAGGAGCACCTGGAGCATTGCACAGACGCTAGTATGCATGCGTGCGCCGCGCGCGTGCATGAGGATGCCGCCGGCCCCGTTCCAACCGAACCGGTTGGAACGGGGCGAGAAACCCACCCCTGATGGTAACCAATACTGACTGGTTACTTAAGTGACTTAGGATTGCACTACCAATGAAAACTGACTCTCAGCATTTTCCTACATTTACAAATTGGCTTTCCCTATGGGAGTTTGAACTTGTCCTTGACAAGGACTATTTCTCCCCAAAAATATCACAACAAGCTCCCATGCATCATTGAGGAGCTACTACCATATCTTATTATCTCTAATTACCGGAAGAGTTTTTAAAGATTTTTTTTTGTTTGCAAGAAATTCTCTGATCTAAGAAAAGGACTTTGGATTAACTTGCCTAACAAGGTAAAAAAAAAGACCTTGTGAAACAATCAACATGAAAAATATTTTATGAAAAACTTGCACACTGTAAACAACAGATTTTGGAATAATGGAAGAAAAGGGTTTTTTATTTGTTTGTTTAAAACTTTATATGGCTGCCCAGATCTCAAAATGTGACTCAACATCTAACAATCAAAGAAGAACTTCATAGACATCATAAAAAATAACCCCAAAACATAATAACAAAGCTCACTGTATAAAATAATGCTCCACTGTATAATGTGTCATGCATTAGAAGAGAAATATCTTGGTCCCAACAACACCCATGGAACAACTAGGTCTTCTTAGCCTTTGCAAAGGCTAACAGGGTCAGGACTATTCACATTTCAGGGGGGGGGATTATCCCACAGGACAGGCAACACATCAGAGAAGGCAGAGAACATAGTAGGATGAAGAAGATCACATGCACATCATTTCAAATAAAAATGTTCAATATTGGACCAAATGACACATTATATATGGAGAGGATATGACCCAGTGGTGGGTTCCAGCGTCCGCCACATGAATGGTGTGCAGTGCGTGCATGTGTCTTACCATCCAGCGATGCCTCCGTGAGCCTCCGTGATGCTCCAGCTGCTCGGCGGAGTGTCACACAGGTGCTGTATTCACCATGCACATGTGCAGAAGTGCTAAAAAGTTTAAAGACAGGTAAGGAGTGTGGGCGGGTGGGCCCTCCAGAGCACCGTACCGGAATGGTACCCTGTGCTCCGGGCAGCCTCCAGTACTCCTGTACCGGGGCGTACCGCCTGCAACCCACCACTGATATGACTAGTTTTACTTTACTTAAAGGGAACTGTGCAGAGTCACAATCTGGATTTGACCTACTTTAAACAGATTAGAGAAGTTTAAAGTTAAACTAACTCCAACCAATCTCCTTTTATTTCAGAGTTTTCCTTGTTCTGGAGGACTCAAACAAAAAGGACAGTTTCTGCCTATTGAGACAAGATAATTTGGAAGAAAAAAATGAATTCTCTACAGCAGGGGTGTCAAACTCATGGCTCGCGAGCAGGCCCCCCCTCCCGGTTTAACAAAAGGGAAAAAGTTGCAACACATCATGCGACGACAACATGTCATCATGAGTTTGAAGACTCCTGTTCTACAAGCTGGCTGGTTTAGAGGCTTGTCCATGGCCTGTCTAATGAAAGGGCAGCCTTGCTACATGGATAATACAAATAACAGAATATAGAATAACAGAGTTGGAAGGGACTTTGAAGGTCTTCTAGTCCAACCCCCTGCTTAGGCAGGACACACTACACTACTTCAGACAAATGCATATACAACATCTTCTTAAAAACTTCCAGTGTTGGAGCATTCCCAACTTCTAGAGGCAAGTTGTGCCATTGTTCTAACTGTCAGGAAATTTCTCCTTAATTCTAAGTTGCTTCTCTCCTTGATTAGTTTCCACACATTGCTTCTTGTCCTACCCTCAGGGGCTTTGGAGAATAGCTTGACTCCCTTTTCTTTGTGGCAGCCCTGAGATATCGGAACACTGCTATCATGTCTCCCCTAGTCCTTCTTTTCATTAAACTAGACATATCCAGTTCCTACAAACATTCTTCATAGGTTTTAGCCTCCAGTCCCCTAATCATCTTTGTTGCTCTTCTCTGCACTTTTTCTAGAGTCTCAATATCTTTGTGGCAACCAAAACTGGATGCAGTATTCCCAGTGTGGCCTTACCAAGGCATTATAAAGTGGTATTAACACTTCACGTGATCTTGATTCTATCTCTCTGTTTATGCAGCCTAGAACTGTGTTGGCTTTTTTGGCAGCTGCAGCAAACTGCTGGCTCATATTTAAATGGCTGTCCACTAGGACTCCAAGATCCCTCTTACAGTTACTACTATTGAGCAAGGTACCACATATACTGTATAGACTATACAAAATATAGACTGACTCTTAGTTAAAACCTTTTACTCACAGTATCTTGAATATACCTTTCAGAGAGTGCACAGAGCCATTTGCTGGATGTCTGAATGAATAAACCAAAATATAGTCTAGAGAAGAAGTCCACAAAGTCATTGAGCCCTTCATTGAGTCCCAAAGTCATTGAGCCCTTCATGAAGTTTCAGATTAATGATCAATCCATAACCATTCATTACGGAGGAGAGCCTTCTCTGTGGCTGCTCCGACCCTCTGGAACGAACTTCCCGTGGAGATTTGAACCCTCACCACCCTCCAGGCCTTCTGCAAAGCCCTTAAAACCTGGCTGTTCCGACAGGCCTGGGGCTAAAGAACCGTTGCCCCCGTCTCGAATGGTATGACTGTTGTGTGTTTTAAACCATGCATTGTTTTGTGTCGTTTTTAATTTTGTCTGTATCCCCCCTTCCCTGGTTGAGTTGTGAGCCGCCCTGAGTCCCCTTCAGGGGAAAAGGGCGGCATATAAATAAAATCAACATTCAACAAAAAATCAACATATGAAAATTATTTATTAAATATTGCTTTAACTAGTAGTACTATAAATAACATCAACAATAATGGATTGTTGATGTTATTGGATGGGATCCTTGAAGGTTTATGTTGACCACTTTGGAGAACTCTGGTCCAGAGGATGGAGGACGACTGCAGGATTTTAGCCATAGATGAACATGCTTTGTGGAGCAATATCAGTGCAATAAAAAGCCATTGCTCTGTTTAGAATGTAGAGCTTAGGCTCAAAATTTCCTTGGGTGAAATGGGCAAGCTATATAAATTTGATTAATAAAGACATAAAATAAAATATAGAAGTTCTTTATACTCCAAAATATGTGCATGAATATTAAAACCAAAATTCAATTATAAAATCATTTGTATCCCCGAGAAGCTCCCCGCAGTGGCTTAGAATGAAATTGGAAAAATGCAATAAATCCAACAAGGCCTCCGAAGTTGAAGGCAGTGAACAAGCAAAACTGTATGTCAGGCAATTTCCCTTCAAAACCTCTAACCCTAAATTACAGGTAATTATCAGCACTTCAAATCACATCCAGAAAAGAACTGGAATCTATTCCAAATTGGATTTTCCAGTGGTAACCTTACGGGCACGCTCATCATCACTTTTCATCACTTGCAATTCCAAATGGCTTTTCAAAAGTCATTCCACATACATGCCTTGCAATAATTAGATTAGGATCAACCAAAGTGTAGTTGGCCATGACCAAAATTGCTTTAACCAAGGGCGGGTACAATTAGCACTCATACCAACCCCTCACAAAATCAATCCTTAGCTATCTGGGCATAAGTGGGGGGAAATAGTTTAGATCAGTGGTAGTCAACCTGGTCCCTACCGCCCACTAGTGGGCGTTCCAGCTTTCATGGTGGGCGGTGGGGGTTTGCTGTAATTCTGCTTTGTAAATTTTATAAAGTAAAGTTACTTCCCTACTTTATGAATCACCATTACTGTGGAACCGGTGGGCGGTCAGAAAATTTTACTACTAACAGAGATACAAAAGTGGGTGGTAGGTATAAAAAGATTGACTACCCCTGGTTTAGATCATCTAAGCTATGATCTAAGCTTTTAGAACAGGCAATCTCCCAATTCCTGGTGAAGAGTTTTTGCTTATAATGAAAGCATTTTGATTAAGAGATAAAAAGCCCTTCTTGAAATCACTCAATCAAAGGAGTGATTTACTCACTTGAAATGTGAGCAAATCACTCACATTCAGTAATTTACTGAATCACTGGGCAAATATGACACTTCATACATTGTGAGCTATTTTGAAAAGCTGCTGAACACACTGTTGATTTAATCCTTTGCTGCCTACCTCTGGTCTACAAATATCTTAAATGAGGGGAAAATGTTGTGAATATCAAAGAGCATCTGTTTGAAATATTGTCCCTTAGGAAGATTTGATGCAGATTTGTTGCATTACAGTTTTAAAATGCATATGCAGACAATCCTTACATTCCTTTAAAATAACTTATCTGATATTAAAGGTACAATTTACTCTTGCTTTGTGATTACTATAATCATCTTGAGTGACCATCTAGATTTTCCCATGTTCAAATTAAGTTCTACTCCTACTCATACTACTTCTATGTTTCACTAAACATAGTAAAAATTCTGAGGGAATTCTGGTATGAATTCTCCAGTTCTTTTATTGAAAAACACAAGCAATCTCAGAAGAGTATCTAATGACAGATGCTTAAGGGCCAAAAGGATAAGTCAAATTTACTGAGGAAGTTCATGTGCTAAAACCTGCACCTCTGATCTTTCTGCCCTTACGGGGGAGAAAGGGAAAGAAAATATTTCAGTGTTCCTGTAAGAAACAGTCTGAAGGGAGGGCCTTCCAGGCAGGGAAAAACAGAGCCAAAGCAAACAAGGAGCAGAATTTCTATCTAAATAGCTAATAGGCTAAAAGTGGGAAAGAGTCGATTCTTCCAGAAGTCCATTTCCAACTATAAATTCCAAGTTTTACCTAGTAAAACTACACTAGGAATCATTAGCTCAGCCTCAGTTCACATTTATGAAGTGAGAATAACAATGATTTATCTTGGGAGTAAGGGAAGGGATGGTTGAGCAATCTTTTCAGATCTTTTTTGTAGATAAGATTGTAGCAAAATTGTACTATGCTTCATAAATAACAAATAATATTTTTTAAACAATAATAAAAGACACAGCTAGCACATTTATCTGTCCAATCAATTTTCCCTCACATATGCTGTTAAGCACACTGTTCTCTAATTTGTGGATTTTTGTACATATCTTGTTCTAATGAATTTATTTATTTCTCTCCTTTACTTGAAGATTGCATTAGAAGGTAGACCGAACCAATTTATCCTTAACCTTAACTCGAGCTGATTGGGAGCAGCTTAATAGGAGAAGAGGGCATCCCTAGCCCTACTTGGAGCTGCTGAATTGAAACCTGAAATGAACTCTTTCAATATCCAATTAGTCATTGCTGGAAATGGAGAATTGGATTTCACAGGTTTTTAATTTGATCCATCAAGACAGATATTCCACTGTTAAAATGCACATGGTGGCAAAGAGCCAAGGTGGCGCAGTGGTTAGGGTGCAGTACTGCAGGCCACTTCAGCTGACTTATCAGCGGTTCAAATCTCACCGGCTCAAGGTTGACTCAGCCTTCCATCCTTCCGAGGTGGGTGAAATGAGGACCCAGACTGCTAACAATATGCTGACTCTGTAAACTGCTTAGAGAGAGCTGAAAGCCCTATGAAGCGGTATATAAGTCTAACTGCTATTGCTATTGCTACTTTTGGCAATTTTGCACACAGAAAGGCCTTCCACAACTCATATATCAGTGACTGGTTTGTCTGCCAGAAACACGAAGAGAGAAAAAACACACTGAATATAGTCTTGTTATTTTAACTTAATGGCAAAAAATCATCATTCCTCTCAATTGGAGACATTTTGACAGAAATTCTTAACATGTAGTTGTTTCAGGTTCACAATGTGACAATCAAATTTATCTCATAGATTTTTTTATGCTTTATATTCATAAAAGACAATTCACAGCAGAATTTGTTCCGAAATAGACTTCCCAGGGCACAGTGCCAAGAAAAGCTTAACTGAAAATAATTGAGGAAAGGCTGATGTTTCATTTCTAAACTATTCAGTTATCTTTAGGCCTTAATATATCTACTTCATCTTTGGCATTTCCTTCTCTTGCGATGGCTTGCTATTCATAATGCTTTTACATTTATATTATCATTTTCCTCTTTCCTTTCCTGAACATTTTAACATCTACATGCTATCAGCGAAGCTAAAAAACTAAGTACGTGATCATTATAATGATCAAGCATGATGCTAAAGAATTTCATCAACAACTCAATTCAGTATCTTGTAAATTCTACTCCTTAGTAACAAAAAAGTAGTTGGGAAAATCCTACAAAAAGCTGTGGCTGCTAAATTTTCTAACACACACACACACACACACACACACACACACACACACACACACACCCCTTTTCAATATCCAGTCTCAAGACCACAGATTATTTATCAGACCAAAGAATCAATAGCAAAATGCCCACTGCTCATAAACAGATCAATTCCTTTGATTATGAAAAATGTACTCTGGTTATAAACACTTACGTTGATAACAGTACTCCATTTTCTTGTCTGCTTAAATCAACCAGATGCCATACTGGCATAACAGTAGAAGTAGAAGAGAGTGAAGTCCAAATATGATCGTTAATAAGCCCCATATAGCAATGGAAATATTGGGGAACAAAGTTAGGAAATTACATGTATGAAAATAAAAGCTCATACAAAACTGAAAATGGAATAATGTACATGAAAGAGGAAGGTTACGATCTGTTTAAACTGATCCATTGCAATTTCATGAATATTCAGTCATAACCGTATTTTGTCCAATGTTTGCTTCAAACAAATATTCCAAACTCTTCAAGGTAGTTTATGTGGTGTGTGGGTGTGCCTTCGATTCAGTTTTTCACTCCTGGTAACTGCCAAGACAAATCCCTGAATTTTTCTTGTCAAGATTTCAGACATGGTTTGCACTTATCTTCCTAAGCCTGACAGAAAATGAGTGATCTAATTTCACTCAGCTGGTTTTATGTCTCAGGCAGGACTAGAACTCATGGTTTCTGGATTTTTAGCCAGGTGTCTTAACCACTACACCAAACTGGTATACTTATATGTATACATGGACATACATTTATACATACAGTTTTCTTTAACATGTACATTTTGTATCTAACTTTTTCTAATTCAGTGTGTTGTTTGATATAAAATCCAGGGAAGTTTGAAATCCAAAATCTATTATTTTTTAAATCTGAAATGGGTGGCCCAACACCCTTTATATAAAGATGAATAGAAGCCTGGTTATGCTGGGAACCCTAAAAGACTATTAATAATCCCTTGTTTTATGGACAGAGCAATATAACAGTATAGCAATAGCAATAGCAGTTAAACTTATATACCACTTCATAGGGCTTTCAGCCCTCTCTAAGCGGTTTACAGAGTCGGCATATTGCCCCCAACAACAATCCGGGACCTCATTTTACCCACCTCGGAAGGATGGAAGGCTGAGTCAACCCTGAGCCGGTGAGATTTGAACAGCCGAACTGCAGAACTGCAGTCAGGTGAAGTAGCCTGCAGTGCTGCATTTAACCACTGCGCCACCTCGGCTCACTATCAAATGTGCACCAATTCTTTAGTTTCTTTCTGTATGTCATTTCTCAATGGAATAAACCAACATTCCATGTTTGTGTGTGTGTGTGTGTGTGTGTGTGTGTGTTTGTGTAAATAATAACTTCTGAAGAGACAGAAGTAGTGGCATCCATTTTAAATTCAAGCCATTTTATCAAGAATATAGTTAGAAATCTCTTTTTCATTACCCCAATCCTGTGAGAATTATATTAAATTATGCACTATACAAAGAAATCTTTTCTTTTATCTATTATACATTTCCTTCTAGTCAGCTTCATTGAATGATTCCTAATCCTAATATTTTTAATATATTTAATATATTGATCTATGACTGGTCACTTAGCAACCATTTGAAATTATAACTGCCAGACCTCCTCAGCTTGAACTCCTAAGTAGAAACAATCCTTGGCTCCATTTGTTGCAAAAGGTATTGTTTTATTAGAAATCAAGTCAATTACAATAAAGCAAAGCCGGAACTGAAATTCGTGCGCCAAAATCTTCAAGTGTAACTTTCCCCCCTCATAGGTACTTCCCATTTACTGGCTCCCATTGCCCAATCAGTTTCAAATGTTTCAGATGTTTTTAAAAGGGTATTTTGGAGTTTGAGTTGGTATGCAGTTGCACTTCGTTCCCAGCTGTCCGACCTTGAAACTGTGTCTCAGTGAAGCCTCCCCCCACTCTCATCCAGCTCCCCTCATCCAGAGTTCATGGCAGACTGGTACCAAGCAATAGCAAAGGGCAAGTGTGAAGTAGCAGTTCTGACAACAACTGACTTCCCAGATTCACTTAAGACCCAATTTCATAGTTATGTCAATCACACATACCACTGCACTAACATGATCACATTTTGGGTGTTTGGCAACTATCTCAGCTTTACTGATATTTGCAGTATCCTGTGCTCACTTAACGATGATTTTGATGGGTGTTCGCCAGTTTGCATTGTTTACTTCCCATTTCCAGCAAAAATACCTATTGGATAAAATACAGTTGTTTAACAATTGTGATGTTTACTTAGTGACCTTGGCACTTCCTTAATGACCAATCAATTATCAGACCAGGAAACCCACCCATAATAAAAATGTTTTCTAAAGCTGTGAAAGCTTATGGGGTCTTCTCCCAAGCTTTGTTTCTTTTTATAATAATTTCTCTCACACTCTTGCAGTGATGTCCACCTTCCCTGTTACCCTCCTCTGTAATATCAAGGGAGCTGTCATCCAGGAAGAGATAAAACTGCCTTTCCGAGTGTCTCCAACTCTAGTTCCACATTATTTACTTCCAAGGGCCAGATGTTGCTTGCACTGAGCATAAACCTATGATTTATACCCAATAGGCAGATTATCATTCATTTGACTGTACAATAAACTCCAAAGCATCTTCTTCAGTAGGTTTCTACCTTTCTATTAGTTATTGCTGGTAATTTTAATCTTTATAAATTGATTTGAAATATAAAATATAATCCTATTTTTATAGAATGATTTTTATAGAATTGGAGCCCTTCTTACACTATTACAATATCTGCATCGATGTGATTTTTTGCACTCTTGTTCATTTGCTCTGGTTGCAGGTTTCCAGCTGCCTGTCTTCTTTTCAAATAGTGCTAGCTATAATAGTGTGTTTTGGTCTAATATTTTGTAAACCATTTCTTCTGATAGGGTACAATGGCAGGGTATGAACAAGTTACTACATGGGTGCATTTCTTCCAAAGAAATACAGGCCAATGTTTTAATGCTGAATTTTGATTTGTAATGCTTTCTTTGAGGCATTCCAATTGTTAACTACAGTTCCCTATATCTGTTTTACCACTTACTTTGTTTCTTCCTGATCACAACTAATGTAGCAGGAAGTCTTACCTTACCTAACCCTAACCCTTACAACTAGTTTTCAAATAAACATTAAGGAAAATTATGTACTATACACGTTTGTCTGTATGCATTTGTTTTATTGAACCTGATCCAGAGGTGGGTTCCTACCAGTTCACACCTATTCGGTAGAACCGGTTCGTCAAATCTACCGAACCGGTTAGAAGAGGTTCCACCAGTGGACCCGGAAAGCAGGCCACACCTACAGAAGAGGTTCCAAAATTTTTTGAAACCCATTACTGGTCCTTGGATATGATTATTCTATACTATCATGCTCATATTTATAAAACTCAGTGCCTCTGTGAAAGGTAAGGATGACTACTGTGTTTGTGGTGCAATCAGAACATTGCGTGTGTTGAAATTGTTTTAACGCAAACCAAAGATGCCTTTTAAAAAACAAGTTTACATCATATTCTTATGCATGCCAGTGCTGTGTGTGAGGTAATTTAAGGTGGTTCTGACAAGTGTCGTCGGCATCTTCATATCCGGTCACATGGGCGGCAAGCCACTCCCATCCGGTCACATGGGTGGCAAGCCATTCCCACAAAGGAGGCCACACCCACAGAGTAGGTTCAAACAATTTTTGAAACCCACCACTGACCTGATCCTATTAAATACAGTAACAATCTATATTTAACAGGATCTTCCATCATCCGTTACTGAATCTGTTATCTGTACTTCTATAACTATCTGGCTTGGTAGAGTACAGATGTCAATGGATAGTTACTATTGCAGAAAAAAAAAACAACTGCAATTAGCCTGCCTTCCATTGAAGACCTTTATACTGCATGAGCCAGAAAGAGAAAATATCTACATATCAATCACATTCTGGACATAAACTATTTAAACCCCTTCCTTCAGGACACCACTAAAGGGAATTGCATGCCAAAACAATCAAACCTGAAGACAGTTTTTCTCTTTCAGGCCATTACTCTGCTAAACACCTAATTCCCACAGCACTGTCTTATGCCTAAGGATATTTACCCCTGTGGTATGGCGGTATTACTATTATCCTTCTCATCTTTTCTACTACCTTCTCCTACTGACATTCTTATGATTATACTACTTGATTGTTTGTATGTACAATGAGAGCTTATGCACCAGAGACAAATTCCTTGTGTCGAACCACATTGGGCCGATAAAGAACATTCTGTATCCTATTCTAATCTTGAGGTGAGGTTGGAGAAGCGGTGAAGATTATGGGGAAGTGGATTTAAAGTTTTCCCTTGCATAGTAAACCTTAATATATACACAACGCCGCACTGAGCAATTTTTATTTCATTTTATAACCACCAAATAATTTACATGGAAAAGAAGTTTATTGAAACTCCCTTGGGTGGAATATGATGTTCTTGCACTTAATTAGTGAGGGGTTGGTCAACAACAGTGCGTCAGTGTCCTATCTTTCTGTGGGTAGCAGTCTCTCTGACAGTTTGCATCCTCTACGACTTCTTACCCTTTGGTTCAATCTGGAAGGAAGACAAAGAGGGACCTTCTCCCATGAACATTTTTTTTTTAAATGAGGAAGCATAGGCAGCCAGGGGAATAGTAGAGTGATACAGAAAAAAACATACAATGGGAAAATAATTAAGATCCTTTAGTCCTACTAGAAGTGAAAAGAAAAGTAGTGGGGAAAGAGGGGAAAATGTCCTTTCTTTTTCAGGGTAAGAAAACTTTTAGAAAATGGAAATGTTAGTCAAGATCTTTTGCCAAATTTAAAAAAGCAACAAACAAACCCCAAAACAGAAAACCCTCAACCTATCACGTTTTTAGAGCAAGGGTATTAGCAATACAACAGACTTAACCTTCACAGAGAAAAATCTGGAGGCTGGATTTGTATTGCACGCCAAGCTTGTTTATTTTTAACCATGTTACATTGTCTTGTGGCCTGATGTGGGGTGTAAATCCAACCCATTTAATAAGTTTTTGATTCAGCATATTATGCAAAGACAGAAAAAGGCTTAATTCAGCAACCAAGTTAAACCACATGCTGTGAAAAGAAAGCCCGCGTACCCTTAAAATTGAGAGCAGAACAAAAATATTTGTCTTCCCTGCGTGTATGGATTTTATTTTTAAAATAAGCAGCTTCTGTCGTTGCTATTGGGGATCTCCTTTTTCCATCTTATGCACAAGTAGCTATCAAGTCGCAAGTCAAATCTTTTCCCAGAGCTGGCAATTGCAGTGCTTAGCAATTAGTTAAGAATTAATCAGCACATTGGGCAACATTTATGTTGAATATGTTATTACGAATTTGCTTATGCATGTTGGATTGCTACTGATCCGAAGCAGATCATGGGGATTCCCTATGAAAACAGTGGTGTTGCTGTTTGTTGAAACTGCAGAATGGCCTAGAGCAGAACAGACTGTCTATAGTCTTGATTTATTCCTTTAAAAAAATCCCCTTGGTCCATCCCCTTGGTTTTATTTTTAAAACACAAAACTGCATGCTTAAGATCACTGGACAGTTGAGGCACAAATGATTGGTGTTAACTCTTGCCTAAATACACAAGAAGTGCCTTGCTATATCAGATCAAATTCCAAGTTCTTTGCAAGAATGCCAGCAACCAGCATGCCCTTGGTGGCCCACCAGTCAACTATAAGCTATATCTGGCCTAAAGAAATCCAAAGCTGGCTAGCAACAGGGCATATTGTGGGCTTCTGGAAGTACCTTGAATTTCACAATGGAAATAACACAGAATCATCCCTTTCTAGTCTTTCTGGTAATTTTTTACAGCTGTTGATTTATTTCAAACAGCTGGCTCCAGACCAGTTCCACAACTCTCCTTCTAATTTCATAACATCTCATCACTCCCTAAAATGTCCTCATGTAACCTTACCCACATATGGTTTTTGTGCTAGAAAGGACCCCACATAATTGTAGTGGAAAATCGCTGTGTACTGTCCCTTTAAGCAACCCATAAATGCTCTGGTGTAACAAATGAGCCTCTGGTCTCCAGTGGAACTTTTGTTAGATGCTGCGTGTGGACATTTACCATACATTTTATCAAAACAGTTGCATGACAGTGGATGATGTCCATGTGGGATCCTTTTCATTTAGGAATTGTATGTTTAGATGAAGTTAGATATAAATATGGATGCGAAATCTAACCCAATTTTTATCTCTGCTACCTACTTGGGATGAAAATGTACTTTTCTAAGCAGAGAATTTGCTGAATGGAATAAGGATTGATGATTTAAAGGATGATTGAGGGTTCAGCACCGTGGTGGGATTCAAATTATTTTTACTACAGGTTCTGTGGGCGTGGCATGGCTTGGTGGGTGCGGTTTGGTGGGCGTGGCAGGGGAAGGATAGTGCAAAATCCCCACTCCCTCCCCACCCCACTAACCTGCTTTCCAGGTCTGTTCTCCTGTGCAGGGCAACAGAAGAAGACCCAGCCGATCAGCTGGGACTCGGGAGGCAGTGAATAGATGGGGCCAGAGCCAGCCAGAGGTGGTATTTGCCAGTTCTCCGAACTACTCAAAATTTCCGCTACTGGTTCACCAGAACCGGTCAGAACTTTCCCTTTGGAACGAGCTCCCCGTGGAGATTCGGACCCTCACCACCCTTCAGGCCTTCCGGACAGCCGTTAAGGCCTGGCTGTCCCAGTAAGCCTGGGGTTGAGTCCCCCCCCCCCACTCGAATTTGCTGTGCTTGCTGTGTTTTTTTTAATTGTTGTATCGCTGTCCTGTTTGTCTTACTTTCTGTATCTGTTTTCCCCTTCCCCTGGTTTTTGTTCAGCCGCCCTGAGTCCCTTCGGGGAATAGGGCAATAGCAATAGCAGTAGACTTATATACCGCTTCATAGGGCTTTCAGCCCTCTCTAAGCGGTTTACAGAGAGTCAGCATATTGCCCCCAACAATCTGGGTCCTCATTTTACCCACCTCGGAAGGATGGAAGGCTGAGTCAACCCTGAGCCGGTGAGATTTGAACCGCTGAACTGCTGATCTAGCAGTAGCCTGCAGTGCTGCATTTAACCACTGCGCCACCTTGGCTCTTACAAATCGAATAAATACCAATACCAATACCAATACCACCTCTGGTACAGCATTTTAAAAAACTTTTCTTCACAAAGTAAGGTTTTTTCCTGGTTTTTTCATGGGTGGGGTCACCTTGCTGTGTTGGTGGTAACTTCTTATCTCAATTATCAGAGTCCTTCCACCTGTGTTTTCGATAGATGCCTTTATTTTATCCAGCTTAAAGCTATTCATTTTCTTATTAGTATGCCTTTCATCCATAATACTTGGCTCTATTTTGACCCTGTTCAAGATGCTATTGCAAAAAGATAAGACCATCAAAAAGGGCAGTTCATGATTTGAAAATAATTTGGGAGACATACTTGAGAATGGGCAGGACATGTTGTCTTTTTAAAACAGCTGAATCTTTTTTTTAAAAGAGGAAAAATTCTTCCAGCATGGACCAGTCCTCTTGGATGAAGCTGTTGCACTATTGCTGCCAATAAAGTCAACATTTCCAGCTATGTCTGGAGAGTGGCTTGCCTTCTAGGTCAAGCTGTGTGATCTAAATTTCTGGGAAGTGAAAGTCATCTCCATGGCAAATTGTTCTTCAAGGGCATTTCCTCAGTCTGCTAATCACTTTCCTGAAAGTGCCCACAAGAAGAATAGTTAGGGCAGCAATAGTGCCCTGCCTCATGCTTGTGGTTTAGTAAAGCTCACCTGGGGAGGTAGTTCAGTTTATGTTAACATATTTTTCTTCCCACTTAAAACTAGGAGGAAAGCACATTAAAGGGGCCGTCCAGATGAGCCCTGAAAAACAGCTGATCATAGTCTCGTGTTTCACATGAATCAGGAAATTGCCACTGCTGCTGAAATTCCCACAAGTTACCTTGAAGTCTCTAGAACAGCAGCAAAAAAGCCTTCCTGATTTGCTTTTTTAAAGGGTCCATTTTATAGATCTGTTTATTTACAATCTTTCACAGTTGTTTCTTCAACATTTTCCGACCTGTCCAACAGTAAAGTGAAGAACAAGCCTCTCACATAAACTATTGCTGATTTAAATTCTGGAATGATGCCCAATTTACTGAGTGCTTTCAAGCCTGCAAAAGATAGGCTCTAAGGAACCATTAAGCATATAAAAATATAAAAGAAAAGATTGTTCCATTTGCCCTAAACACTATAAATCAAAATGTAAAATTATATGAGGGAGGATATTATGAGCACAAAAGTCAATGCCCGTAGTTAGTCTTTTAACAGAAAGCTGACAATTTTGATTAATAACTGCCTTGAAGATTCAGACAAATTAAATATTAAGGCTATGCTTATCTGAATGTGGATGATTCAGTGTGAACTAGATTTGTTTGACTGGATTTTTCAAAGTGAATCTTCCAATCGTTTTGAGCAGGGTGGGGGGGGTCAAACTCAAGGCTTGAGGGCCTGATCCAGCCCATAGGGTGCTTAGATCTGGCCTGTGGGCCTGCCCTGGAAACAGTGAAGGACCGGCCCATGGTTCCTCTGGCAACAAAAATGGAGCTTGGGAGGGCTGCATGCTCAATTTGTTGCTGGCAGAGAGCAGCAGGAGGCCGTGGTGGCTGAAATTGTAGCTCAGGCTTTGCCTGTTTTCATTGGCAAAGTGCTCAAGCCACTACAGGCACCCCCAACATGAGTGACATCAAGCTGGCCACACCCACTCTAGCCACGTCCATCCCCGCCCCTGAGATCAAACACAACCTGATAAAATTGAGTTTGACATCCCTGGTTTTGAGGCATCAGAAAGAATCAGGATCCCTCAAATTGCCCAAAAGAGATTCAAAGGTGGTTAAAAGATCTGATGATCACTTCTTGCAGCCTCAAACACAGATTCATACATGGGGACAGCAAGGACAGGGGCAGATGGGATGAGTATCAAGTGATGAAATTATCTCTGAAACTCATGTGAGTGGCCAGCCATGAGCATTACCACTTCTTCAAACTATGGATGAATGCTATCTTCTTTGTGCCTCTCAGTCTTTTACTAGAATTAGGAATGCTTGCTTGGGAGTAGAAGAGTAAAACAGAAAACCAGGTTGATTCATTTTGCCAATGCATCCAAGATATGTGGCTGCTCTGAAGATACTATATTTTATACAGAGTGAGGTATAGTATCTTGCCTTGTGACCATCATTCAGTGACCATTCCGTCCAGGCCTTCCGCGCAGCCCTTAAGACCTGGCTATCCCAACAGGCCTGGGGATAAGTCTCTAATTTGCCCCACCCGAGTGTTGAATGTTGAATGCAAGTTGTGTTTTTATTACTTTATTTATTTTGTTCACATATTGTTTGTTTTGAATTGCACCCCCTCCCTAATGATTGTAAGCCGCCCTGAGTCCCCTCAGGGAAAAGGGCGGCCTATAAATCCAAATAAAATACTAAAAATACTAAATACCATTGAAAATTATGCTTTTACTAAAAAAAGGATGCACAACCAGTCCTTAGAATTCTGGCCATTGCAGCACCCTGTGGTCATATGAATGCAATCCAGGTGTTTGGATTCCAGCTTCAGATATGGACATCACAGCTCAGCTGCTTCACATAATCACCATTGGTGACCTTCACTGATGGCTTCCCACAAGCAAAGTTAATGGAGGAGCCAACAGGGAAGTTTTTAAGTTACTTTAGTAAGTCTATTCTGCTTTTTCTCTCACATAAAACCCCTCACCTACCTGCTCACAACCCACACTACCCCTCCAGGGTCCTTCCCCTGCATCCCCTCTATGATACTCTGCGCTCCTTATCTGGGGCTCCTGCCTCTTCCCACTTAACAACCTGCATGTCTTGGGGTTGTGATGGCAGTTGAGACTGCTAAATAATGAGGTAACATGAAGTTGTGCTTAAGAACCACATTGTTTAACAGTGGCAATCCCAGAAGGAAGGAAGAAAGGAAGGAAGGAAGGAAGGAAGGAAGGAAGGAAGGAAGGAAGGAAGGAAGGAAGGAAGGAAGGAAGGTTACTGTATCCATTAACCCAATGTAGGATGAAAATTACATTTTGATTCCAAGATACCACAAACAACACACATTTGTGGTGACATACATGCAGTCACCACCTTGATTTTCTTTTAGCCTTCCCAAAAGATCAGAGTTTTTGTTTCCTGAATTAAAGGCTATCAAAATGGCATCATTTTTCTTTTAGTTATATTTCTTATATTTGTTAATGTTGTTGTCATTGTATACTGGACACACATTTTTAATAGCATAGAAATCTCCTAGCACTTCTAGAAAAAAAAATAGAATCAATTTCTAAACACTACAGATCAACAGATTTGCTTATTAGAATAATTGTCTTTCTGTATAATTCAGAAATGGTGTAGCAGCTGTCCAATCATGTCCCAATTTTTTAATTTGCAGTGGCAAGCTGTATTAGCTTTTAAATCTTATTAAGTGGTGGCTGTTTCTTAATTAGGGTTCACTGTGAGCTGAAGGAAACCACAATTGTTCTTTCTCCTGGCACAGCTGAATAATCACATAGAAAGATTCCTGAAAGGATATGTAATACTGTTTTCATTAAATGGTTCTTTTGTAGATAAAAAAAACACCTCTCTATATAAGGCGATCCAGTTTTAGAGAAATGGAATAGACCTCTGAATACATTTATTACATTTATATTATGAGATTCATTTTTAATTGACAAAAGCGTACAATACTTATGCTTTATTTCTAGTTCATTTTAAAAACACAGCAAAAGTGCTATTTGTATTTATTTAAATATAATAGTTATCTTCTGCAGATAGACATTTCTTCATTGCCCCTATTTGCATGAGCTCTACATTGTTGGTATCTAAGTAGGCAATTTGGAAGGAGGGATTGGGAGTTAAGGAAGGCTGTGAAACCATCTCTGCCCTCAATTCTTCCAACTAGCCACACAACACTGAAATTGTTCTCCTAAGGCCTCTGGTAATTCAGCTCTCAATTCATTCCAAAGCCCTTTCCAAAACTGGTTAATCAAAGCAAAATATTTCCAGTGGACATCCTTAGCATGATGGACTGATGAAAATCTGCAATGAACTTCCATAGCATCCTCCTGGCTGCAATTTATCAGTCCCCTAATTAACAGCCCTCCTGTGATAGAATTGTCAAAGGCAGATTAAAATCTCTGCATGAAATTTCAATAGTTGTCCAGGATGATGTTCTTGGTTTCATTGAATCTGGCTGCTACTTCAGCGCAAAGGCCAAGAACAAATGTCACTTTGGTCCTGTAAGGAATATCTGCTGGATTTCCCACCACGCTTACGTAATAGTGGTTAATGAATAATAAAAATTGGTCCTGAGCCTCTTTACCTCTTAACTTCTCTGGTAGGCTTCCAGCGGAAGATCACCAATGGGAAACTGAGTTCAACGTAGAGACTTTACTGACTTTTTTTTTCTTTTTTTCTTTTTCTTTTTAATTTCCTTGGTTTTAATATATTTCAGACTGTGTTTGATAAAAAGCTATACCGTGTACGGGCTCTGGGAAGTCGGGGCGGGGGGAAGGGAGGTGGTGTCCTAGGGGGGAGGGGGGGAGGGGGAAATATAGTATGTGCTGGATTTTAAAGTGATTAGTATGATTGCACTTGTATACTGTTGCGTTTTTAACTCGTGTAAAAATAGGAAGCTGAATATATTGATAGATAGTAGAAATACACCGAAGGGAGGAGCAGAGGGAAAGAAGAAAGAGGGGTAGAGAGGGTGGGAGAGAGGATCGGAGGGAGGGTGAGATGGAAGGGAGGGAGTGTATTGGGAGAGAGGAGTGATAGAGGGGGAGGGGAAGTAGGGTAGAGGGGAATGTTGGAGGGGAGAAAGGAAAGTTGGAGGGGGTGAAAGAAAGGGTGTATGGAGGGTTGAAGTGGTATATTGGGTTTGTATTTTGGGGAGTATTGTTGACAAGGATGGCTGTGTTTATTGCTCAATGTTATATGGCCCCGGTTATGCACAGTATATATGTGACTGTATGAAATGAAAATGAAAATAAAACATATTTACAGGAAACACCCTCTGGGCCTGCCCCAGGCTGAGGCAGGGGTGAAATTGAGCAGGTTCTGACAGGTTCTGGAGAACTGGTAGTGGAAATTTTGAGTAGTTCGGAGAACTGGTAAATACCACCTCTGACTGGCCCCACTCCCATCTATGAAATGGGGATTTTGCAATATCCTTCCCCTGAAGTGGGAAGGGAATGGAGATTTTACAGTATCCTTCCCCTGCCACGCCCACCAAGCCACGTCCACAGAATCGGTAGTAAACAAATTTGATTTTCACCACTGGGCTGAGGTAAACCTTGCACCAAATGCTGGTTTATTCGCATCTTAATATTATGCAAACATGCGGTCGATGAATTTACCTGCTGCCTATGCTGCAATAATACCTCTATGATTGATCTGGAAAAAATGCTCATAACTTTCAGATGGCTTAATGTGCAAGCACATATGTTCAGTGCCTTCATTTCCTCTCTGTGTCAAAAAAAGACCTTTGAATATTTTGGGAGGAAAGAAAATTAAGAACATTTGAGCCAAAGTGGGTTGGCTGAAGTTGAGAAACCAGAAGTCAAAATAAGACATTTATAAAAAGTTTTATTATTTGCATTAGAAGTAGTTTTATTGTGTATTCTGATACTGTATCAGACTGTTTTATTTTCACTAGCCTGAAACTGTCTGACAGTTTATAGTGTGAAAATATTTAACTTAGTTTTTTACATTCCATGTAACTCCTAATATTATTATATCACTAATGGAAATTGAGACCATCTTCTTTTATATCTCATTTAGTGGCAAATAAATTGTATAATTTTCATTTCTTTATTGCTATTTATACTAGTTTGGCAAAATATTCTTTTGCTTCAAGCGGGAATATTTAGGTTTTCCTTAGCAGAGTCTTGAAATAGAACCAGTATAAATTTATCATAAAGTCAGACATTAGCTTTGTTTTCTTGACCTATAAATGTTCCTTTAAGATTTATTTTCATTATGACTTCTCTCTTGTGATATTTTTGGTAAAAATCTTTGAAATAAGCATGAAGATAATTCTCTTTCTTCGCCCCACCGCCTGCAATAACACTGGCACATCCATATTATTGTGAAAGTGAATGCCATTAATTTAATCAAACCTTCCTCAAGAGAGTAGGCCCCATGTAGTATCAGTTATCAGAACATTTATAGGCAAGTATTTTTATTAATATTAATAGATGCCTGTGTGACAAGGGCCTAAAGTATCTTTGCAGCTATTAAAATAACATCTATTGTCCTCATCTGTATTAGCCAAATGATGTAGATAGTCCTTGTTTAGCAGCCACAACTGGGGCCAGTAACTTTATCATTAAATGAAGCAATCCGTAAGTGACCACACAACTGTGGTTGTGATCTCATTTCAGCTTTTGTTTACTTTGCAGACACGCAAAGATTATAAATGTGAGAATTGGTTCTAAATTTCCTTTTTCATCACTGTTTTAACCAAAGGGTCACTAAATAAGACCGCTGCTAAATGAGGACCATGTCAGAGATGGTATTCAGCAGGTTCTGATCAGTTCTGGAGAACCGGTAGCGGAATTTTTGAGTAGTTCGGTGAACTGCTAAATACCACCTCTGACTGTCCCCGCCCACATCTATTGTCTGCCTCCTGAGTCACTGCTGATAGGGAGGAAATTGAGATTTTACAGTATCCTTCCCCTGGAGTGGAGTGAGAATGGAAATTTTACAGTATCCTTCCATTGGAGTGGGGAGGGAATGGAGATTTTGCATCCCATCCCATGCCCACCAAGCCACGTCCACCAAGCCATACCATGCCTACCAAGCCATTGGTACCACACCCACAGGACCAGTAGTAAAAAAAATTGAATCCCACCACTGGATCACATCTAATAATATTTGAATGGCGCCATTAGCCTTCAATAATTTTTGTCACCATTTTCACTGGCAAATAGTTTGGGATATGGTGTTGAGATGGCACTTAAACCAAAAATAAAATGGGAGTCATTCAGTTGTTCTGTGTTCACAGCATCAGCACAAAGGATGCCCCAGAGCAAGGGTGTCAAACTCGCCGCCTCGCATTGCCATCACATGATGTTTCATGATGTTTTCCCCATTCATAGAGCTGGGGTGGGCGTGTTCTACATGTGACACATCCAGACTGCAGGCTGCCAGTTTGACACCTCTGCCCTAGTGGAGCAGCAGTCCTCACAACATGAAAAGGATAGGATGCATACAGCTCACAAACATTGTAGATTTTCCGAGTACTAGAGAAAAAACCTTTCACTAAGGAAGTTCCTGATGGGAGTGAATGAATTTTGGGGGATTTCATGAAGGGGATACCAAAGCATATTTTTAAAGTGTATCTGTTGAGATGTTAAGATCTGCAGAAGGACTTATTCATGTCCCATGGCTGAGAAAGGCATTTTGTTTATTTTATAAAAATGCTGCTATCTGCAAGACCCTAGACCCTAACAGCAATACAAACATAAGAAGCCCAATATGATAATGTAATACAAACATAAGAAGCTTAAAATGATAATGTATCTAATAAAATAAAGATAAAGCAGACATTGTTTTGAAGACTGTGCAAATAAAAGAACAGTTTTCACCCCATTTGGAATGAAGCAGGGGTGGGTTCCTGCCAGTTCTAACCTCTTCTATAGAAGAGGTTCCACAAATCTACAGTGCTGTTTAGAACCAGTTCCAGCTCCCTCCTCCCGCCCGTCTGCACATCATCAAGATGAAGAGCGAGAGGAGGAATTCTGGGGGTTGAAGTCCACAAGTCTTAAAGCTGTCAAGTTTGAACACCCCTGGGTTTTTTTTCTAAAGGGTTAGGGGTGCAAGGGTCTTGTAACTTGACAGCTTTAAGACTTGCGTGCTTCAAATGCCAGAGTTTCTGAGCCAACATTTTGGTTGCTAAGCAAAAGCGTGGTTAAGTGAGTTTCACCACATTTTACAAGTTGGCCACTCCCATCCAGTCACATGGTCAGCAAGCCACTCCCACAAAGCAGGCCACACCTACAGAAGAGGTTCTAAAAATTTTTGAAACCCACCACTGGAATGAAGGTTGGGGGCTTTCTGACCTCAGAGGAAGAGAATACTAAGGTGCGGTGGCTTTGGTTGAAAAAGTCATCCCACAGTTGCTTCCCACTGGCTCTCTTGGGGTGGAAATCTCTTGTGATCCCTCTTGACTAGATCCACTTGGTAAGCAGATTTCACTTGGAACAGATTAGATGTGGTATTCAGCCAGATCTGACAGGTTCTGGAGAACCGGTAGCGGAAATTTTGAGTAGTTTGGAGAACCGGCAAATAGGCTGGCCCTGCCCCTGCTGCCTCCCAGCTGATCTTCTTTTGTTGCCCTGAACAGGAAAACCAAGCTGGAAAGCCAGTTAGTGGTGTGGGGAGGGAATGGGGATTTTGCAGTATCCTTCCCCTGCCACATCCACAAAGCCATGCCCACAAGCCACACCCACAAAGCCTCACCCACAGAACTGGTAGTAAAAAAAAATGAATTCCACCACTGGAACAGATGCTCTACAACAGGTGTGTCAAACTGGTGACCCACAGGCTGGATGCATCACATGCAGGCCATGCCCACCCTAGCTCCACGAATGGGAAAAACATTGCGAAACATCACGTGATGGCAACTTGATGCGGTGAGTTTGCCACCCATGCTCTACATGGTCACGAGGGTCCCTAGGATAGTTTTTGAACACTTCCCAGCACCTTAAATTGGGCCTGGAACTCTACTGGCATCCAATGTAGCTTTCACAAAATAGAAAATCCAGTGCAAATATGTGCTTCTCCATTATTGTCTTGGGATCATTACTATTTTTAATGTTGAGTTTATTTGAGTTTGAGTTTTATTTAGCTTGTATGCCGCCCTACTCCCGGAAGACTCAGGGCGGCTAACAATAAGAAGGGAAGGGGGGGTACAAAAATAAAAACAACAATTAAAAATTCAGCAACAGTCATAACATAGGATGGGGCTGGATAATTCAACAGCCTCAGGCCTGCCGGAACAGCCAGGTCTTAGTTGCTTTGCGGAAGGCCGGAAGGGTAGTAAGGGTCTGGATCTCAACGGGGAAATTGTTCCATAGGGCCGGAGCAGCTACAGAGAAGGCCTCCCCCGGGGGGTTGCCAGCCGACATTGGCCGGCAGATGGAATCCCACAGACTAGGCAGAGGAGGCCTAGTCTGTGGGATCTAATAGGTCTTTGGGAGGTGACTGGCAGGAGGCGGTCTCTCAGGTAACCAGGTCCGATACCATTTTGTAAAATATCATAGATTTTTGTCTCCTTTCACTGCTTTGTTTTGATGCCTTTTATGGATTATCAACTATGCTGAGATTGTTAGAACCATGTCAAGGAAGCAAGAGTTTCCTCTTGCATAAATAATAAATATATTCTGGAATACTTTGTACTGGAAGAGAGCAAAAGTTGCTGGGATCAGTTATGTTCTGCTTATTGATTACAACACGTGTCTGAAGATACATATATCAAGAGAAGCACAGAACTTGTACCTTGCTTAAGGAAAAATAAAAGGAACAGTTCCTGTAAGTTTCTCTCTGCAACAGACTTTCTTTTGAATTTGTCACTTTGGAGGTTTTTCCACAACGAACTGTAAAAAAGCGACTTTGTAGTAGGATAGTAGTATTAACTGAGATTCAGAACAGTCAACACTTCCCCACAGAATTTGCCAAAGCAGCTGCTCTGCATTCTTTTTAGTTTCCTTTTCTTTCATCTACTGCAAAATTGTGTAGCAGAACTAAGGGATACACAATACATTTTTCCATCGATCTATTGATTCTTCCATTTTCCCTCCCTCTGTTAGTTTCTTCCAGCATATGCCAGCTATTCCTCCTTCCCTCAATTGTCCCATCAGTCTCCATTAGTTTCCCATGAAAGCTCTAATTGGTTTCATGAGTGAATTGGGTTTAAGAGTTGTTTCAAGAACACATATGAAGGAAATGCTTATTTAGTTGGAGACTTTATTTGAAGGCTGCCCAGAATATGGGAAACCAGCCAGATGCTGCTGCTTCTAGAGTTACTTTTGATTTATTGATTTGCATTCCGCTTTTCCTCCAGGAAGCTAAAGGCATCATGCATATCTCCTCATGCATATTTTCTCCTTCCCCCCTCCTCCACATTTAGCCTCACAATATGCAATATGGATTATGAGATAGATTAAGTTACGGGAGATTCCTTCTTCTGGCATTAAGAATTTTAATCACAGAAAAAAAACTGGGAGGAGTTTACCTCTTCTAACTCTGACTTCTCATTTTTGATTAGGAAGATTTTACATTGGTCTGAACTAGGGGTGGGTTCTGACCAACACTACTGCTGGTTCCCTCAGGTGCGTGCTTTGCTGTACACGCAACTGAAAAACAAGATGGCTGTGCCGACAGACTGGAGAACCAGTTTGGGGGCATGGCAAGCCTGGGTCGCTTCCAGTTCCAGTGACTGAGGCCACCAATCCAAACTACCGGTTTGGCCAAACTGGTCTGAAACGATAGGAACCCACCACTGGTCTGAACACAGTAATAGTCCACCCTGAAGCCGTGATCAATCTGGATTTTCAGGCAGGAGAAGGCTTGTAAGCTAGATTCAATTAAGCACAGCCGGGGTACAGTGTAGACTCCTTGTGGTGCACCTTGGGCAACGTGGCTTTGTCATGGCCCATTCTGCCTGCTGGACTTCACATGGGTCTCTGTTGTGGCCTGGCAGGTGCCGTTGGAGCTGCCGCCAGACTCCAACAGCGAGGGATCTTATGAGTCGGCCCTGGAGGACCCTGGACAGGGTGCCGACTCTGAGCAGGGCGAGGAGAGACTGGTTGGCCACCAGGTGGCGCTGGAGCCTTGGATCAGAGGGAGTGTTCAGGAAAACACTTATGAGTTGTTTCGGGATGCACGCCGTCGAAGGACTACTCAGCAGCAAGAACAACTGCGTAATCATAGGAGATGATTACGCTCAGTTGATGCTTATTAAGATCCTCTCCTGATTATAAAAGAGACTGCTTGTGCCACGCCCTTTCGCAGAAGTCAACGTTCACGTTAAGGACTAACCAGAAACAAACTTGGCAGGCTGGATTGCTGCCAGAGTTTGTGTGGATTGCTGCCAAGCTTTGTAGGACTTGCTGCCAGAGTGCTTATCTTTTTGTTTATGTGGCTTGCAGCCAACGAGAGTCTTGACTGATTAAAAGAAACCTTTTTAGTTACATGGGTTTTGGCTTTCGTTTCTGGATGGAGAAGGGAGGTCAGAAAAGGTCTCCCAGCAAAAAGGAACAGCATGAGTACAAAAAGTAAAAGTAAAAACAATGGTTAATGTTGTATTCTGTATGCCCTACGAAACAAACAAACAAACACACCAAGAGCTGCTGTGGAAGAAGAGGGAAGGAGTGGGAGCAAAGCAGGTATCCCTACCTCTCCTCTAGAAATAGCATTGAATAACAGCTAGATATTCTTCTGCAGGACTATCTAATTAACACAAGGGCTTAGTAGCAAGTTGAACTAAGTATTTTCAGACTTGCTCCAATACACACTGTGTTGTTTCCAACTTATTTTGCAAAAGAGTTTGAACAGATTTTCTAATTGTTGCATAAGCCTAATTTGGCCTAGAGTGACTATTGGGGACAAAAGTATGTATGAATGGAATTTCTTTAATAGGTCAGGGCAGGTCATAGAAATGTTTGCTTTCAATTTGTTTCTTGAAACAACATCATCCCTTGCTTCTAAGAGCCAAGTGAAACAGCCATATTCCTTTGTTTCATTCTTTGCCCTTCTCTTCATGGCAGTTCTGTGGAAGTCTGCTTTGCAGTTTGCATTTTCAGCATCTCAAATGTTCAAGTCTTCTGCAATGTCCTTCGATGTTGGATAACATAACCCAAGGCTGCTTAATTTTGATCACTCACATCAGTTGATGTGTAACACATGATGTTTGCGAGACTGCCTACTGCCGCACACCTCCCAAAGGCCGATAAGATCCCACAGGGTGGGCCTCAGTGGTGGGTTTCAAAAATTGTTTGAACCTACTCTGTGGATGTGGCCTCCTTTGTGGGAGTGGCTTGCTGCTCATGTGACCGGGTATGAAGATGCCGACGACACTTGTCAGAACCACCTTAAATTACCTCACACACAGCACTGGCATGCATAAGAATAGGATGTAAACTTGTTTTTTAAAAGGCATCTTTGGTTTGCGTTAAAACAACTTCAACACACACAATGTTCTGATTGCACCACAAACGCAGTAGTCATCCTTACCTTTCACAAAGGCACTGAGTTTTATAAATATGAACATGATAGTGTAGAATAATCATATCCAAGGACCAGTGGTGGGTTTCAAAAAAAATTTGGACCCTCTTCTGTAGGTGTGGCCTGCTTTCCGGGTCCACTGATGGAACCTCTTCTAACTGGTTCAGTAGATTTGACGAACCGGTTCTACTGAATAGGTGCAAACTGGTAGGAACCCACCTCTGGTGGGCCTCCTTAGGACGCCGTCAGCTGGACAGTGTCGGCTGGCGGGGCCTCGGAGGAGGGCCTTCTCTGTGGCCGCTCCGACCCTGTGGAATCAGCTACCCCCAGAGGTCCGGACCTTGCCCACCCTCATGGCTTTCAGAAAAGCTGTTAAAACCTTGCTGTTCCGGCAGGCCTGGGGATGTTGACCTTATTATGTAGGGTCCAGCCCCAATTTGAATGTATGCGTGTTGGAGAATTTTAATCTTTATTTTTATTTTGTTTGTTTTTCTTTTTTGTTGGGTGTAAACCGCCCGGAGTCCTCCGGGATTGGGCGGCCTATAAATCTAATAAATTAAATAAATTAAATTAAATTAATGTTTGAGAAGCTAAGTATACAATGTCATTCAGAGAGAAAAAAATCCAAATCACCCTCAATGTAATTGACAGAGCCTTTGGACACTACAGTATTTTGCTATTTATTTACATTTATCTCTTGCCTCTCTGCAAATCCCATTAAACAGAAAACAAGGACAGCTAAAACAATCAAATTGGTGAGTACAAGTTTAAAAACAGTTTCCCCATTTTGAGGCAGGGTGAAGGTTGAGCCCCTGTTGGATGGGCTTTCTTTGATTATATGTTGTTTGTTGTTTGTTCTTTTTTTGTGCTTTGTATTTTTTTTACTTTAGTTAGCATCTGAGAGCTATTGGAATTCGGGAAACCTATAAAAAGTAAAAATAAACAATTTAAATGTCAACCAAAGGCCTTATCTCACAAAAATGCATTTTTAAAAGCTTGCTTAAGAACTCATGAAAAAGTTAATATGCTCTATCTATGCAGTTATAAAGAAGGCATAGTTCGTAAACAGAAGAGTCAGTAGCAGGTTCTCTAATCTCTTTAATGAGTGTTGGAGATTCTGCAAAAGCAACATTTTCTGTCTCAGGACCATATCCCTGCGATCTTTAAAAATGAACTACAACTTCTTTGTATTTTATTTGGAAATAAACCAGCAATCTGTGTAACAATAGTGATGGAGTAATATGGAAGATCTGTCCAACCATCTATATAGTCAGTTGGAGCTCTCTCTGTCTTATTTTGAACTACAGAACTGTATATACTGTATAGAGCCGAGGTGGCACAGTGGTTAAATGCAGCACTGCAGGCTACTTCAACTGACTGCAGTTCAGCAGTTTGGCTGTTCAAATCTCACCGGCTCAGGGTTGACTCAGCCTTCCATCCTTCCGAGGTGGGTAAAATGAGGACCCAGATTGTTGGGGGCAATAGCTGACTCTGTAAACTGCTTAGAGAGGGCTGAAAGCCCTATGAAGCGGTCTATAAGTCTAACTGCTATTGCTATTGCTATATCTTCTAGAATGCAATATTGTAGGTTAACTCCACCCACAGCGAAGAGTTCGATCCTGACAGGCTCAAGTTGACTCAGTCTTCCATCCTTCTGAGCTTGGTAAAATGAGGACCCAGATTGTTGGGGGCAATATGTAATCTGTAAACTGCTTAGAAAGGGCTGTAAAGCACTATAAAGTGATATATAAGTATATCGCTATCTGGGTCAAGCTTAGTGCTTTTAAAAGTGGACTGCCTGACCATTAGATAGTTGTATAGAATAAGAATTTTCTATCTCTATTTCCTTCTAGTGATTATTTGAACATTTGCATCACAGATCTGGTAGCTTGATATCAAAGAAAGTCCTGGATCCAGGAATATTTCAAAATTGCATAGCTGCTATTTTGGGAAGAAGATAAACATGCACTGCAGGCAGATCCATCCTATTCTTAAAAGTATGACTTTTTTCTCTTCCACAAGCACCTTTCTCCCATCTGAAAGATGAGTTCCCATGGAAAGTAATTTTTAGGCAATTTTCTTTAAGTCTTCAAATAATGAAGCAATAACTGAAAGGATATGAAATGCACACTTTTGCTTCTCCTAAATAAAGATGCTGTCAGTTAAGGAAAATAAAATAAACTGTAGTTTTGAACTACAAATGCCAGGTTTTGATTGAGACAGCCTAAGTCAAAAATGAACACAGGAGGTGATCTGAAACACAGAGCCCTTTGATTTTATGTGGTAGCATTCAGATGGTGTTTTCTTTTTCTCAAGCTGTCTATAAACTAAAATAATACCAAATACCATGACCTCCAGGGATATAATTCCAAAGAAACTCTCCACTATTCATAAAATTGCTGTGTATGATATGTGAGAGATAAAGTCTGTGCACATTGAATATTTTTATTGTTTCTTAAGATAAAGCAAGATATAAAGTATGTCAATAAATAAAATACACAGAATTTAATTTATCTATCAAAAATAAACTGGGAACAAGATCTAGAAAGGATTGTTACTTTTCTAATTGCTGGAAATGTTGTGCTTCAGTGTTAAGTGCAAGTCTTTAGAAATAAAAATTCAGATGGAATCTTTCTCTTTTGTAATGTTACTGAAATCTTTCTCTCTTGTAATGTTATTCTGTCCAGAGTTAAGAATATACCATAGGTCATCTTCCAATTAAAATTTATTGAAAGTTGAGCTTCAGGAGAAATAGAAAATCGTATCTCTTCTCTTGTTATAATTAATATTTTAATTATGTTGTTAAGAGCATTAATTTTCTACATTCACTGGCAATAGGTTATTCATCTTTTCATTAAAATAAAAAGCTATTAGACACAATTGATAAAGGCTGGCAAGATACTTCCTTGATAAGAAATTGTGAACACCAATAAAGGTTAATTTTTCAGTGCTGATATGAGTGAGATGTTTATTATTAACCACTGGAATGTTTTTATATTATGCTGGAATATGTATTGAAATAACTTGAAGAGTCAGCAAAATGGTACATAAGCTTTAGCTATGTCATAAAGAGCACATATACCTATAAACCATTAATTGGAATCAGTAAGTTAACCTTTATGCTACCTAAAAAAAAATTTCTTTTCATAGTTTTGTTCATCCTGAAATTTTGTTAAATTAAGGACATGGCAAGATAAATAATCTAACAATTTATCCAAATACTAATATCCTAGAACATTTGAATGTTTCATGCAGATTTAGATTTTGGTTTGACCAAGTTTAATTATGTATGTATGTATGTATGTATGTATGTATGTATGTATGTATGTATGTATGTAAAATGGAGGCCTTTATAAAATCATTAGTATACTTGGAGGAAGGACAATTAGGAAACTTGAGGGAGTAGATTGGGCTGGAAACTTGAGAAACTACCTCTGAAGAAAGTAATGGAAAGCCGCTTCAATACCATGCAAAAAACTGCATTGTTATGTCCCTAAAGCTACCAGAAGACGTTCTATCAGGGGAGAAATCACTTTAACTGCTTGTCCCCTGTTTCTTTTCCTGGATTGTCTGGATTTCCTGCATTAATAATATTAACAAAACAGGTAGGAGTACTCCAGGTGTGGTTAAAAACTCAAAACTCTATGTATATACATACTGTGTCTGTATATATACTGTTCATGTATATATACAGTGTATCAGGAGTCGGTTGCTGCCGGTCCCCACCAGTTCTCGCGAACCGGTTGGTCACTGGACCTGGAAGTAAGCCTGCCCCGCCCCGGCCCTGTATACCTGTCCCTGCCGAACGGTATTTTGTCCCTTCTGTCTCCCCGTTGTTCAGAAAAGCAACTCCGGGAAGGTCCTTTGTGAGCAGGCAGGTTCTAAGACAGCTGCCACCACCAAAGGACCTTCCCGGAGTTGCTTTTCTGAGCAACGGGGAGACAGAAGGGACAAAATACCATCCATTTCCCCGTGCTCAGAAAAGCAACTTCAAAAAGGTCCTTTGGTGGCAGCAGGCATCCTAGAACCTGCCTGCTAGCAAAGGACCTTCCCAAAGTTGCTTTTCTGAGCACGGGGAAAACGGACGGTATTTTGTCCCTTCTGTTTCCCTGTTGCTCAGAAAAGCAACTTCGGGAAGGTCCTTTGCTAGCAGGCAAGTTCTAGGACGCCTGCCACCACCAAAGGACCTTCCTGGAGTTGCTTTTCTGAGCAACAGGGAGACAGAAGGGACAAAATACCGTCCGTTATGCTAGCAAAGGCTTCCATGCAAACTAATCGCTCCTTGTTCCAGGTCAGTTTGGCTGCAGTGCTACCATTTCCCGCCCATTAGGCTTTTGCCAGGCTCCTTTTTGGCGATAAATCTGCCCCCTTCTCTTTTCGAGGCTGCGGAGTTGACTGATTTCCACAGGGCTAGCGTGGAGGGGGAAGCGGCTTGGGAGGAAAATGTTGCAGAACGAGGGTTTTGCAAAACAGGGAGTTTCCCCTTAAGGCTCCACCGTGTCCCCACAATCTATATCTGGATGGGTTCACCGGTTCGTTCCTTGCCTTGATCGGGGCCTGTAGTGTACACACTGTGGGAGAAAGTAGTGAGTGGGGGAGGGATACTGGACAGGAAAGTCCACCTGAGTTGGCCGGCTAATAAATTAAAATAGGTAAATAATTAAAAAAGAAACTTTGGGGGCTACAGGACCTGGGATCCTGGGGTCAATCCACAGATTGCAAATCATGTTTCAGGTACCCCGAATTGGGGTTTATATTACCCAACCGGAATCCAATCAACCCTATTGTGGTTTAGTGGGACACATGAAAGCCAGGACTAATGCTAAGATGGTTTAGCTCTTGTGTGATTCGTGCTCCTGCAAGAGATCGGCATCTTTTGCAAATTCAGACTGTTAAAAGGGTCTTTTTCAGAAGGAACCTATATGTACTTGCAAGTAAAATAAAAGCCAGATTATATGCAAAGACAACATCCCCACCAAAGTTTTTTTTAAACTAATGGTCACATGGCCGGCAAGCCACTCCCACCCGGTCACATGGCCGGCAAGCCACTCCCACAAAGGAAGCCACACCTACAGAGTAGGTTCCAAAAAATTTTGAAACCCACCACTGCCGTGTATACACATACACACTTTATATAGATAGGTGATAGATAGATAGATAGATAGATAGATAGATAGATAGATAGATAGATAGATAGATAGATAGATAGATGATAGATAGATGATAGATAGATGATAGATAGATGATAGATAGATGATAAATAGATAGATGTGTGTATCTGTATATACAATGTATATATGTGTATGAGTATACATGTGTGTATGTATGTATGTATGTATGTATGTATGTGTGTATATGTATGTATGTATGTGTGAAAGGTACCTTTCACCCTGGCTTCGCTGATAACGGATAAGAGCCTGTGGCCTAATGGCTAAGAAGTTTGCCTAGGATGTAATATAGCCCAGGTAAGGGTATGGCTAGCTGATGAGAACTAAATAGCTTGAAATAGATCTATACTAGTCTCCCTTTATTTATTTATCAGCACAAATTTTATATATATATATATATATATATATATATATATATATATATATATATATATATATATATATATATATATACACACACACACACACACACACACACACACACACACATACATACATACACATATACATACACACACACACACACACATATATATATAGTGTGTATATATGTGTATACACAAACACACATACACACACACACACACTATGTATGTGCAATATATATATCACAGCCATCATTTTGAATTTTTTGCGCACATCCTGGGATTCTCCTACCTGTGTGTCTATGTCCATTCCCTCCCTTTCCCTCCAGCCTTTAGAAGATTTAAAACTTTTAGAGAACTTTCATTTCTTCCAGATATAGCTAAAAGTTTTGCCTTGGTATGTAACAAAGCTTTCACACAGACTGCTTGCAGCTTTTTCCCTTTACAAAAATACCTGTTTAGTTTGGAGGACAAAACCATGGTTACTCTCAGGCCAAGTTCAAAGCCACATTCAGCTCTTTCTTCAGTCTGCTTATATACCTCAAATATTTTTAGCATCCAGGTCTCCCAAGCTGTGAAGGTGTTGAGTTTCTAACAGACAAATAGGTCAATGGACAATTACATGTTTTTCTAAGCACTGAAGAATTGCCAGCAGGGTTGTGGAAGTCTTTATGGGCTCCAGTATTTCCTTCCTTGTATCCAGAGGCTGGAATGATTCATTCAGCCTCCATTTTTAGCTGACTGGCACACTCAAAATTAACAAAACAGAAGATCTGCTCTTCAATGCACAAACTGAGCCCTGGAGAGAATTATTCCTTCCCATCCTTAATAGAGATGAAGACATTCCAAGGATTGCCAGGTTCCACACCCATTTAGTATTTTAATCTTCTTTTTTATTGGATGGTCTTCATGCAATTTCTTCCTACGTTTGCCCAAGGAGGTGGAAAAAAATAAAAAGAAATGCAAGTATCCTGGAATGGAACAGTTTTAGGAAGCTAAAGCTCAGAGATTTCTGATATTGGTAGAAAAACTGCTTCTGAAAATGAGAAAAATTTGTGGAAATATTTGTCTGCTTCTTCTTGTCCTGTTATTGTATCAGCAGCCATTAAGGGTATGCAGCAGTGGTGGGTTTCAAAAAATTTTGGAACCTCTTCTGTAGGTGTGGCCTGCTTTCCGGGTCCACTGGTGGAACCTCTTCTAACTGGTTCAGCAGATTTGACGAACCGGTTCTACCGAACCGGTGTGAACCAGTAGGAACCCACCTCTGGTATGCAGGGAATTCATAATTTTACATAGCATTATGGAATTACTGTTGAGTATTCCAGCCCCATTTGATGAAATGGATGCTGTGTTGATTTTAATTTTGTAATTTTAAATGTTTAAATGTTTTTATTTGCTGTTTTTATTTGCTGTGAGCCGCCCAGAGTCCCTAGGGAGTGGGCGGCATACAAATACCATTAAAGTTTGAAAGTAAAGTTTGAAAGTACTGAGATTTCAATAGTGCTTCATTCTTCTCATTCACCCTAAAGTGTTTCACCACATATTACCATTTTAAAAAAATCTATGAAGATGTACTTTAAATGTAGTTAGTAGCAGAGAAATGCTAACACTGAACTGTAAGTTCTTTACTGTGCCAGAATTACAGAAGCATATTCTGAACAGGTGTCCCATAGAGACAATTTTAGAGGTGAGCATTTGTAGTGCAGGGTTGGACTGAGGGGTCCATAGTGCTCTTTGAGCTTGGATGTTTTCTTGCAGACTTTTCATTACTCACAGAGGTAACTATCAGTTACTAGAATGGAGTGGAGTTTGCTCTCTTTTTATATATAAAACTGGCTTGCCCTGTAAGTGATGGTGGGGGTGTTCTTGGTGATACCTTGATTACACTTCTGTTTACTGCTTGCCTGAGTTGGTATTCCTTGATTGGAGTATTGTTTACCAATATTGGTTGTTAGTCTAGTGTTAATCTTGTTTCTTTTAAATAAAAAAAATATTTTTAAAACAAAGAGACATAGACACACACAATACATAAAAATCATCCTCCAGTTACATATGGTCTGTCGATTGGTTACAAAGCTTTGTGCTTCCTCACAATAGTCCCCACTTGCAATTTATACAAATTCTCATATCATCAATCCAATATATACTGTATATAAACAATTATTATGATTATTAAACATTCATTTGACTATAACTGTTATTACATACTTTTATATAAAATATTCTAAATTTAAAGTAAATCTATATTATGGCATTTCATTACATCCTTCTAAAATCATCCAATAATATTACATCTTTATACCATATTCTATATAAAAATTGCTTATATTTAATAACAAGGCTTTTAAATATCCTCTCCGTAGTCCTCACTTACAACTTGTATAAAATTTCATATCATCAATCTGGTGTATATATATGCATTATTATCATTATTATACATTTGACTATACAGTAACTATTATCACTCCATTTTATACATAATACTCTAAATTTAACTTAATTTAACTTAATTTTTATTATGACCTTCCATTACATCATCCTGTGTCCTTCTAGTAGTAGTGCAATCTTATATCTCTTGCCATTTGTAGTATTAGTGTTCTGATCACTCTGATTAATTTCTCTTAGCAACTTGTTGCTCATTGCATATCCTGTAAAACCTGAAACCCTCCATGTGTTCCTTCCATCAGCTTGCCTTTGGTTATCACTGATGCTTCTACCAAAATTTCTCTCATTACTTTTGTCAAATTTTCTCTCTTTTCTTCTTCTATATTTTGAGGTCTGAGATAGAGTTCCAATCTGTCAATCTCCCCTTTCCATATTCCACTCTTGCCATTTCTGACCACGCTCAGTTTACTGTCAATATCAACAATTTTCTTATCTCTTTGTTCATCTTTTTCTTCAATTTTTAGAACTCCGTCCTCAACTTTCATCATCGTTTGATAAGTATCCTCAATTTTTCCATCAATTTTTCCTGTTCTGTATTCTATATTCTCCATTCTCTTCTCAATATTCTCTGTTGTTACTAGTATTTTTTGAATTTCTAGCATAAGCATTTGCAATATTAATGTTGCTTTTTCAGGTTGCGCCATTCTTCCAACTTATAAACACGGCCACTCATCCAAGGCTTTTTTTGTTAAATTTCAAGCAAGTTCATTATAATCTTTCAGGTCAAGGCTTTCTCTCCACTCCAGTCCAGCTACCAATAGTACTCCAGAAGAGCACCTATATAAACAACCCATGCTCTTCCCACTATCACTTTCAATAAATAAAGCCTTGAGATACAAGTAAAATGTTCAAAGAGAAAAACAATGTTTCCAAACCTCCAGCCTCTAAGTGGCAGTGTTACTTCTTTTTCTTCTGCTTTTACATCCCTCTTTGTGTTCCAAACTTAGGGAGAAAAGTTCTTAAAAGAAAAACACATCTAATCAGGTATTGTAAAAAAAAAGAAATTCTTAGTTCATAAGTATGAAAAAAAGAATGAAAAATGGAAGAAGAAAAATTAACCAATCCAATTTAAAAAGTAGGAAACATTTGTAAAAGTTCCATCCATAAAAAGAAAAAATTAAAAAAGATAACACACTAAGTTTAATTCTGGCTTAATCTCACCATTTACTCTCTTCTGTCTTCAATTTTAATTTAACTTTTGGTTTTTGGGGGTGATCTCTTCTCTAATGATAAAATTTATCTCATCAATTCAACACACTTTCTCTCTCACTTTTCTTCTGTTCTAGAGCTGTCCCAACTTCAGCAGCTTCAATGGCTGCTTCTCTGTCACCGGAAAAAAGAGCTTTTCCTGGATCAATCAGGGATTTTACGATATCCCTGAGATCAGCAGGATGTGCCCTTCTCTATCACCATCTCTATAGGCTGGTTTAGATCCAAAAGGACCGTCCAGCGGCAGAGATATCGATGGCGATCTTGGAGCTCCAAGATAGCACATCATATTGTCATGACTTCAGCCCCGCCTCCATTAATCTTGGTTTTAACCTCTGCTTTTCAGGGTTGATTGCTGGTGAGGAGTTGTTTTGACCTTTTTTGTTTCCTTTTTAGCTTTTTGATTTTCTCATTTCAATAATGTATACATATTTATCTCCATGTGTTTATTGATGGTTGATTTGGCTGAGTGCCAGACTTCCAGGGAAATCTGTGGAATTTTTTATTTAGCTAGGATTGTCACAGTTTCCCAGTTGAAACTATGGTTTTCCAATTTAAATAACTTCAAAGATTTAAGATTGATTCCATAAGCCACCTTTCTATTAAAAACACAATTTCAACCTAATTGTTAAAAAGACAGATATGTCAATGCAGACTTTCTCCCCTTTTTGTTATTTTTTCCCCTCAAAGGGTATCACTGCATTGAGGTGTTCTCAAAAAGTTCTACTTTTTGTAACTCACTCTCAGTTCTTCCTACTGGATGAAAAATGGAACAATTTTAATTTCAGTTGAGGAAGATGTGAGGAAGTCGTTACTGAAGTGAATGGCAAAGCATCAGAGTCACCGTGACTTTTACTGATAATATCATCTGAAAAAACTTCATAAGTGTTATAATGATGAGATAAACTTATTGAAGATTTCAATAATTGATTATGTCACCAAGGAGAAAATTTGGAAACTATACCTCACTTCATATTTTCTCTTAGCCCTGTATTGTTTGAAAAACCAGATTCCTAGTTTCTCCCTGATTAGTATGGCAAAGACTGGACAATTTTCTGACAAAGTATCTTTTATGTCAAAATGGAAAATGCTGCTTTCATGTTTGAGATTACTCTAAAGGGCATTCAATAAGATAATATGGCAATTCATCCACAACTCCTACTCCTAGAGAGAATAATCATCAGTCCTAAATTATATTATAAGCTCTCTCTATATCCACATTAGAAAAAGATCTAAAAACTGACAGGAAGAAAGAAATAAGAAAACCCAATTTCGAAGTCAGAATAACTATGAATAAAGAGGCAAAATATATTATATTACAAGTCATATTCTAGAAAACCGTTCAGTCTCCTCTTTGAGTATGCTGTACGTAATATAGAATTAAAAATATTTTTGCAATTATGTAACTACAGCCAGCTCAGTGGTCTATAGTAGCCACCCTTGATTGCTAATCTGTGTTTGCTAGAAACAGGACATTATGGCTACTGTAAAAAGAAAATTATTTCTACACAGTATGGAAATAATTGCATGCATAAAAACTACAGAGTGCTTTCAGCAACTATGTTAAAACAAAAATTAATCTACATGGAAATTCAGATAATTAATATATAATGGGAGTGGGGGGAATGGAACTGCAGCAACAATAATTACAAACAAACATGTTTTGTTTAAATGTATTTCACTCACAGAATGCTTAAAACGGTTGTTATATTGGCCATGCTAGAATATATAGGGAAGAAAATGAATGAATGTAAACTGTATGCACTATTTCTTGCCTTTAATGTAGTTTATAGGTCTGCAAGAACATAAAGATCTTGGCACATTGCTTCTATTTAATTTTGATTCTTTTTTAAAAAAATCATATTTTCCTTTCTGTCAAATAACTAAGGAAAACCTTATTCGTTAGTTGCCTTCTAAAGGGCTAACTCAGCAATTGGAAACTATTTATGGAGGAAAAAATGGATTTATTTTACTCTTTTTTTTTTAGTAAGTTTTCTCTCCAGAAATACTAAGAATGTTTCATGTTACTATGCAAACATTTGAGAGAAAATCAGAATACAGACTGTGTGTATCCTGGGTGGAAGATGCTGTAATAGGCACTGCAGTGTTTCCACTCTGGGGATTCTGTTTGAATCCTTTATCCACATTAAGCACTCTAGGGGGAAAAAAGTACAGTGAATGCTTTGAAAAAGTGAAAGATGACATTGGATTCCAATTTTCCAAATTACATTAAATTGTCTTTTTATTGCAGTCTGACGGCAACTGGCCTTTGTCTACCCATTACTGTAATAATTTCAAGAGAAATAACTCCATATTTATTTTTATTGCAGGTCAGGAAAGAGGTTTCTTTCTTCTTGTTGAATTTTTCTTCTTGTGCCATATCCGTCATCGGACGTTGGTGATCTTGTTGGTGATCCTATTTTTACCAACAGCTGCACAAAAAAGTGCTATTGAGTTTTGTTCAAACCAGTTGCTTAGATTTCGAATCTTTCTCTGGCGGATTAAATTAAGTATATTTTCCTGGGTGTCGCATCACATGTCCAAAATATTCTAACTTTTGCTTTTTTTATGGTGTTGATGATTTCCCTTGTCTATCCCAGGTGGCTTATTGCCTCCTCATTTCTGATTTTTGTCAACCTCTTGTTGAATAGAAAACATTATTCAAAGGGAATCTGAAAAGCAGATTCAGTAGAGTTGCGTAGAAAGCTGGAATATTTCCTATCCTGTTAGCATTCTTCTTCTTCTTTTCTCCCAAAAGAACAAAAGTCAGGGATGAGGAAGATATTGGCTAAATGTGAACTGCTATAATTACCAGGGACGTGCAGTCACTAGAGGCAGGGAGGTGTGGCTTCACCAGTCATGAGGAAAAGGAAAGAATTTTAAAGAATTTTTAAAAAATAATTAAAGCCAAGGTAGTTGCTACCAGACTCGAAGTCACAGTGACTTGGAGTCTGTGCTTAGTGTTAACTATAGGAGGAGGCCATAGAACTAGGGGCCTCTTTTGCATAAGGAATTTTTCGCCTTTTAAGAGTTAACCAAGGGTTAAAAAGCAAAGAATTCCTTATGCAAATGAGGCATGTGTTCTCTCGCCTCCTGTAGAGGGCATTTTTAGAGGCTTTTTAGAGTTCTCTGGGAGCAACTAGCTCAGTCTGACTCAGAGCTCTGGCCTTTCATGAGGACAGAGTTGAAATCCTCTCTGAAACAGCTGGAAAAGGTGCATGTGGGGTGCGTGTGCCTGTTTGAGAGAGCAGGAAGGGAGGGAGAGAGGGAGGAAAGAGGGGGAGGGAGAAGAAAAAGAATGGGAAAACTTATTTTGCAAGGGGGAAATCGGAACTGAGCATGCCTGGCTGTGGAATTCTGGGAGATGAAGTCCACAAGTCTAAAAAGCTGCCTCACCAGCCATAAAACTCACCGCACACCACTGATAATTACATATGACAGCATCTGCAGGCCATCAATAAGTAGACATAAGCCCCAACAACTTCCCAAAATGCTTCCAAAGGTAATTAGACTTTAAAACATCCTCCACTGATACCAATGAGTACCATATTAAAATATAATTGCAGGATGGGGGTAATTTTACAAGATCTTCCATGTAGTAGAAAAGATATAGTTCTTCCATCTACAGAAATTACTCTCCCTTTAAAACATCCCACAGAAACAATCTTTTAAAGTAACCTACACTTATATCCAAGGAGGATACATTTAACATGTATTGAAGAAATATCAAATCTTGGAATAGAAATTGTGTACCTGTATAACCACCAAGCTTTAAAATAACATTTTAGGACAGATATAGAAAAAGAGTGTATAAGGGCTCATCCACAAGTCATGCTTGCTTTGCCATGAAGGTGTCCAATTAGTCATTTGCAGAGGATGCCTCAAAGGTGCTTTTTTCAGGAGGCAACTGGACTTCCTTGTTTTTTTTCTTTTGAAGATGTTTCACTTCTCATCCAAGAAGCTTCTTCAGTTCTGACTGGATGGTGTGGAATGGAAGGATTTATATTCCTTGCAGACATCTGCTCATTTGCATCCTTTTAGAGGGTCATTGAGGCACGAAGGTCTATCTCTGTCCTCAGACTCCTTCTACCTGAGTAGAATTCCCGGTTCCTGTAGTCTGCACTTTTTTTCTCTGGAAATCCGTTCATGCTCCCACACCATTCAAAGAATGTTCATCCCAAATTGCATAGCTAAAAGTCTATAGGGATTCTCAGTTAGCCAGGTCATGAAAAAGTACCGCTGAGTCAACCATGACCTGGATGACTGAGAATCTCTACAGACCATTTGCAGAGGATACTGTATCATTTCATCACAGCCTGCTTTAGGTATTCTGGTGTGAAAATGCTGCCTGCCTAGTTATCTCTGTCTGTCTGTCTGTCTGTCTGTCTGTCTGTCTGTCTGTCTGTCTGTCTGTCTGTCTGCCTGCCTGCCTGCCTGCCTGCCTGCCTGCCTGCCTGCCTGCCTGCCTACCTACCTACCTACCTACCTACCTATCTATTTATATTTGTGGCACAACAAAACCGCGCTCGACTAAGCCGCGCCTGATTAAACCGCATCGCTGATGTCATCAACAGGGCGACAACAGCGAGCGCTGAGAAAGAAGGGCGCTTTAAATAGCACTTTGAAAGCAAGCCGATTCAACTTAAGGTAAGGGTTAGGTTTAGGGTTAGGTTTAGGGTTAGATTTAGGGTTAGGTTTAGGGTTAGGTTAAGGGTTAGGGTTAGGTTTAGGGTTAGGTTAAGGGTTAGGTTTAGGGTTCGGTTTAGGGTTAGGTTAAGAGTTAGGTTTAGGGTTAGGTTTAGGATTAGGTTAAGGGTTAGGTTTAGGGTTAGGTTTAGGGTTAGGTTAAGAGTTAGGTTTAGGGTTAGGTTTAGGATTAGGTTAAGGGTTAGGTTTAGGGTTAGGTTTAGGGTTAGGTTAAGAGTTAGGTTTAGGGTTAGGTTTAGGATTAGGTTTAGGATTAGGTTTAGGGGGGTTAGGTTTAGGGGTTAATTTTAGGTTTAGCCTTTACAGCGTGCTTCTGTCTCCGCGCTGTTGTCGCACTGTTGATGACGTCAGCTATGCGGTTTAGTCGAGCGCGGTTTAGTCGAACGCGGTTTTGTGGTGGAACCATTTATATTTGCTATAGCATTTGCCCTTATATACTACTCAACAGTGCTTTACAGCCCTTTCTAAGTAGTTTACAGAATCGGCATATTGCCCCCAACAATCTGGGTCCTCATTTTACTGACTTCAGAAGGATGGAAGTCTGAGTCAACCCTGATCCAGTCAGGAACTCTTGGCTTTGGGTGAAGTTAACCTACAATACTGTATTCTAACCTTTGTGCCACCATCATATTTATATGTCCATCTTACAAACCCCAGAACTAGTAATTCAATGTGTCAATGGACATTGTCAGGTCTATATGGAGAAGGAGCCTTAGGAAGAATAAGTCTGTCTCGGAAATATGCTTCCTTCCTATTGGCCCGGAAGGTTTGTTGTTGTTTTGCCTTCAAGGAAGACCAGTAACCTATTTTCTGGAATTATGCTATCTCACTGCATTTTAAAGAACACATTGACTTATAGAAATACATTGACCTCAGAATGAGGATCTTTTTCACATGAACCCAAGTTCCTTTCTCAAACTTAGACTTTTCAACAGCACTTATCTGGTAGTTGCATCCAGGATGTGCAAATATTGCTGCCATGGATGGCAGCTGAAGAGATAGAAGAGACCCCTTTGCTGTCATCTGCTGGTTGGTAGTCCATACATCAATGATCCTCTGGGAAAACATAAAATCAAATGATCATGGCGCAGTGATTATAATGCAGCAGGTTAACTACGCCCACAGTCAGGAGTTTGATCCTGACCAGATAAAAGTTGACGCATTACTGGCTTGACATAAATTCCCTATGCAATTTGGCTGCAGTTTTTCCTGCAGTTGGTGATGCTGGGCAAAACACGATCAGTCACTTTTTCTTCAGTGTCAAAGGGGCACACTATGGGGCAGCATGATTTATGCCTACACAATTTCCTTCCTGCTCTGAGAGGTGAGGAAAGCATAGAAAAGCAGCTATGTGAATGCACCTTCAGTTGGGAGAAATCTGGGATCAGCATACTTTTGAAAACGATTATATATTTAGAAGGCTTACTGAATTTTTCCAAATAACCACCTTCCCTTTTAAAAAGAAGTAGTCATTGTCTACAGAGATGCTGTCTTTGTCATGTCATAAATTAAAATTCTAGCTAGGGCAAAATATTATTTTAGGTTAAGTGGTGCAACCACTGGCTTGTACTGTGGCTACAAAATGTGAAAATCATGGAACATTACATTTTCAACAAATTAGATCAGCCTTCTACCCACTTCTGCTGTCATCCAGATATGCCAGGCTCTTCTGAAAATAGGAATGCTTAATGATTAGAGGGTATAGAAGCATCTAACCTGAAAATTTAGTAGACAGATACTGTTAATATGTAATGCATCAATATAGTATCAGTCTGAAGACTGGCTTAAGTTAAAATATTAAATAGGAGCCCTGGGGGTGCAGTGGTTAAGTGCAGTATTGCAGGCAAACTTTGCCCACAGCTTGGAGTTCAATCCTAAGGGTTCAAGGCAGTAGTGAAATATAAATTTTTTTGCCAATGGTTCTCTGGGCATGGCTTGGTGAGCATGGCTTGGGGGGGGGGGGAGTCTTGTGACTGGGTAGGCGTGACCAACATTTTTTTAATTTTTGAAGTATTTTTTACTACCTATTCACCCAAACCGGTAATAAAAAAATGCTTTAAGAAGCAGGGGGAGAGGTATAGCTGTGCCATGCTGTTGTAGGAAATGACGAGACACACAAGCCAGCTCTTTAGAGAAGGAAAAGTTTATTTGTGCAGGTACAAAGCAAAGAATAAATGGCCTGAACCCCGAGTGAAATTCAGGAACTTCCTTATATAGTTTATCACTTCCAGCCCAAGCCATCTGTTAGTTTTGGAAACACCCCTCAAGATTTACCCTTGAGTTACAGAAAGTATGTCTACAGGATGTCATAATACATGGGTCAGCCAATGGATATGGAGAACTCATATTTTGAGGAACTAACAATATATGTCTACTAGACAAGTTAACAGCCAAGCAAGCAGATGGGCTAAAATAGATTCCCTACTTCAGCATATTTCATGTGCAGACTTCCTTTCTACCCCGTGTCTAACCACACTGTGTCCTAAAAGCAAACTTTGCAATTTCTATACAAACTGTTAACGCTTAATATCATGAAACCCTAGTTTGGTTCAGGCTTGAGGCCTACTTCGGTTCAGCCTGCCACCTTAATGCGATCATGGGAACCTCTTTTTTCACTTTTTAAAGCATTTTCCCCTGCCTATTCACCCAAACTGGCAGGAAAAAATCGCTTTAAAAAGCAAAAAAGAAGCTTCCGACGATCGGGCGATTAGCTGTGAGCTGCACGATCTTCGGAAGCTTTTTTTTTACTACCAGTTCACAGAACCAACATCAATCGTTCACGTGAACCAGTGCGAAACGGTAGCATTTCCCCCCTGGCTCAAGGTTGATTCAGCCTTCCATCCTTCTAAGGATGATAAAGCTAAAGGGTGGTACATAAGTCTAAATGCTATTGCTATTATGTTCATTCTTTAGAATGTATTCTTTAGGCGAAATAAAATATCAGAAATCCCAAAACAGTGGAGCAGTATACCCATGCCTAATCATATCTCATCCAATATTTCATCCCATTCCATTGCTTCCTAAGGAAAAAAAACAACTCCAAAAGCACAAGTTGGACTTAAATATATGCAGTATTCTCCAACCTCCAGAAAAGTATTAGATGAGTTTCAACTACCATATTTTTCGGCGTATAAGACGCACCAAGGTTTTGAAGAGGCAAATTAAAAAACCTCCAAAAAACGGCTCATTTTTTGTAAAAATGGGCCTGGTTTTTTTTCCAAAAAAAGGCCATGAATAGCTCTTAGGAGGCTTGTAGAGTGCTCTTCGGGGGTGCCCCCCCCCCAAATGAGCAAAAAATGGCCTGTTTTTTGCAAAAAAAGGCATGGATAACGTTTAGGAAGCTTATAGAGTGCTCCTGGGGGCAGGGGGCAAAATTGAGCAAAATACAGGCCATTATTTGCTCATTAATGACCTCCCCAGCCCCCAGGAGCTCTCTGGAAGCCTCGTACAAGCTCTGCACAGCCATTTTGGTGAAGGGGGTGGGGTTTGGGGAGGCAGAAAATGCTGTATTCAGTGTATAAGACGCACCCAGATTTTCAGCCTCTTTTCTGAGGGGAAAAAGGTATGTCTTATACTCTGAAAAATATGGTATGCACAAAACAGATATCTTTCATTCAACCTGTGATTCTAATACTACAATTCTCATTCTCTATCACAGGAATCAAATATATTTTATCACTGTTTTGCCAAAGTGAGCAGATGTGACACCATCCAAAGATGAACGATCCCTAATCATCTGGGCTACACTGATCTCACAGAGATATAATTCAGATTTAAAGTATTTTCTACATATTTTGGCTGCTTTGCCTGGATGTGTTCTTGGGGAAGTTTTTGGTATCTCTTTCAACCTAATCATTTTCTAATAAGAGCTGCCAGGGACAAAGAATCAGAATGTAAAGCTGGTGCTACATCATAGAACTAAAGAAGTGGAAGCACAGTTCCTTATTAATTTTATTCCTTCTCAACCAAATGAATATTATATAGATTCAGACCTAAATTGGATAATGTATTCTTCTCCCTGATTCACCAAATACAGATTCATATTTCACTTCTTTTTGCTGGAGTCATGGAGTAGCTCATGGCATTGATAAGGTATAATTTCACTGACCAAAAGCAAGAATAAAGGAAAACTATCCCAACTGCAGAAAGAGAAAATGCCTGATGTGTTGTTTGCTTGGATCCTCCCACCCCCAACCCTTTTTTTTTTCACATAAGAAATTGAAGAAAGATGTTCCTGGGTTTGATCAGCGCACTCACCCCAAAACACTCGCTTCATGAAAGCTGATGTAGAGAAGACCTGCTAAACAGCAGCAGCTGTCTCCAATTTGATGTCCTCCAGTCTTCAAATCCTCTAAGCCCTAGTTGTTATTCATGTCCATCTAACAAGGTTTTGCCACTGTGGGTAGAACAGGGTCCAAAATAATTAAAAATGAATTAAGGCATAAAACATCAGAAAATATTTGCTGGCTCTTATGAAGGCTGATTTAGTTCAACATCAAGTTACTGACAGCCAACCAGTTAAGTCTGGGACATCAAACAGTGGGGAGTGACTGCAACATGGCATCTTTTCTGTTTTCTCCCAGCAACTATTATTCGGTAGCTTAGTGCCATAAAATGAATACTTCTTTGGGTTTCAAGGTGTATTAATTGCAGTGGTGGGTTTCAAATTTTTTTAGAACCTCTTCTGTAAGAGTGGCCTGCTTTGTGGGAGTGGCTTGCTGGCCATGTGACCGAGTGGGAGTGGCTTGGCAGTCATGTGACTGGGTGGGCATGGCCAACTTGTAAAATGTGGTGAAACTCACTTAACAACGCTCTTGCTTAGCAACCAAAATGTTGGCTCAGAAACTCTGGCATTTGAAGCACGCAAGTCTTAAAGCTGTCAAGTTACAAGACCCTTGCACCCCTAACCCTTTAGATAAAAAACCCCGGGGGTGTTCAAACTTGACATTTTTAAGACTTGTGGACTTCAACTCCCAGAATTCTTCCTCTCACTCTTCATCTTGATTATGTGTGGACAGGTGGGGGGAGGGAGTTGGAACCGGTTCCAAATGGCACTGTAGATTTGTGGAACCTCTTCTATAGAAGAGGTTAGAATTGGCAGGAACCCACCCCTGATTAATTGGGAAATCTATTTTCAGAGAGCCTCGATTGTCTAGAGAAGAGCATGAATTGACTTGGTGTTATTACTAGGGCGATTTTTAAGTTTATTTTTGCTTTTTTTTCTGTTGCTTACAATTCATAAATAGTTTCTGAAAGAAAAATAGCAATTTAGCTTTTTTTTTTTCAGCCAGACCCAATAGTCTGACTGTTGTCCTACCTATGTCTAGTAGCATACAGAGCATTTGCTTATAAAGTCGCCAGGAGTTGGGCACAACTAAACAACAAATGACAGCAATTTTCAGGGCACTGGGAATTGACACCAAGATCTTCAGAAAGTCTCTGACTCTTCCTATCTCACTATCTACAATCTAAGAGATTTCCTGACTTAGATTTGTTCTAAAGATAATATCTTTGTTAGAGATATTTCATTTATTAAGCCCAGGGACTGATTGTGTTTACACAGTGGAAAGAGGAGAACTTCCATGCCCCAAAGCTCTCACAATATTGGAACAACCACACAACTGGTTCAACTACCATACCTTTCAGCTCTTCACCAATCGTACACCTTCAAGCAATATATCATCAAACGACTTAACAAAATATACTATACTATACTACTAATCTGAAACTGAAGAAAACGATGAGACAAGGCAGCATTGCATCATTTTACTTTCCACTTGATTTATATTTCTTTAGTAGAAAAACGCCCGAAAACTTAACTGCATTTTCATCTATATTTAATGTATTCAATAGCTTATTTTTTTTTCCATTTGGAAAACTACAAACATTTGGCAGATGGGCCAGGATGACATGAACAGTGATCTCAATTTATAGATTTCAAAAAATGTCACTTCCTAGGTACATTTTTCTCTGAAAAAAACTGATAGTTAGACATTTCCTGATTTCTTCATCAAGCATCCCTTCAGGTTAGCATAACCGAGGTGCCGCAGTGATTAGAGTGCAGTACTGCAGCCACTTCAGCTGACTGCTAACTGCAGTTCGGCAGTTCAAATCTCACCGGCTCAAGGTCGATTCAGCCTTCCATCACTCCGAGGTGGGTAAAATGAGGACCCAGACTGTGGGGGCAATATGCTGACTCTGTAAACCGCTTAGAGAGGGCTGAAAGCCCTATGAAGTGGTATATAAGTCTAACTGCTATTGCTATAACTCTAGCTTTTGCCTAATATTTAGTGTACCATAAAGTGAGGTTTTTTGATCTTCTGGTTCAATTGCATTTCCTCCCAGAATTTAATTATGTCTTCACTTAGACTGAGACAACATACTGGCATCGGTTTGACATCCAGGAAAAGAATATGCTGAATGATTGGCTACAGGAACTTCTCATTGCCAAAAATTATTTCATTCAGGCTTGAAACTTTACTTAGACATGTGGAGAGATATAGTGCCCCACATATGAGGTTATCCTTTTTGGAACAGGAGTTTAGTTAGGAGTTTGTAATCAAAATTGACATTCTGATAACAAGCCAATCTGGGAATTCCTCCACAACAGATACAACTGGGGAAATGGTAATGGTTTGTGAAAGGTACACGTTGTTTCATAAGCCATTGCTCAAAAAACATCACAAAGAAGCCCAGGTCTTCAAAGATGTAGAACTCCCTTTTATTGTACAGCATCTCTTGAGTATTTAAGACCTTTCGGTTCAAAGCTGCCTTCAGTTAAACTTCTAATTGATGTAGGTGATCAAAGAGGCTTTACAGTGTTCTGTGTTGTCACTGCTGTGGCTTTTACCTCATGACTTGAATCTCAAGTGTTCTAGTTTCTACTGTTATGTAAGGGCATATCAGTTAAATACTTTAAATAAACAACACACGGATAACACATATTTATTTATTTTAAAATTATTTAGGCCGAAGTTTCCCCATAGAAGCTTCCTGTCCAACAGCTATCATCGCACTAACAACTTTCGGATGACGTCTTGGGGGTAAATAGGATGCAGGTAATTAGAGCTGTAAGGTTATGAATTGAGTTTACTAATGCCAACATAGGATAGCTATCTTTTATCAGAAGAACTATAGAGGCTGCTTGTCTCGTTCCAATTCATGTTCTTGGTGCTAACTTTTCAAGCCCTGAAAAGGAAGTCAAGGAATCTGTTCTACCAGGTAAGCCTTCTTTGTTGAAGAGCAGGCCTCTTCTTGGTGTCTGTGGGGGTTAGAATGTCCCAGGATGGCAAGAGGAGGGCTCTCCCAGATGTGGAAACCCCACTCCTGTGAATGGTTTTTCTCTGGAATAAGCCTAGCATTTCCTGTCTAAGACATTCTTCTTCCTCAGGTTTGCCTATAATTATTCTGGGTTTTAAGCAGTGGTGGGTTTCAAAAAATTTTTGAACCTACTCTGTGGGTGTGGCCTCCTTTGTGGGAGTGGCTTGCCGGCCATGTGACCTGGTGGGAGTGGCTTGCTGGCCATGTGTTCTCTCTCTCTCTCTCTCTCTCTCTCTCTCTCCCTTTTTTCTCTCTGTCCCTTTTACCTTTTTTTCTTTCATCTCTCACTTTTCTTCCTTTTTCTTTTTTCTTTATTTATTTCTTTTTTCTCTTTCTCTGTGTGAGTGTGTGTGTGTGTGTGTGTGTGTGTGTGGCTGTGTGCCAAAGAATTTAGGCCTTTGAACTCTGGTGCTGGAGAAGACCCCTGCGAGTCCCTTGGGCTGCAAGGCAAACAAACTAGAGGAGATCAACCCTGACTGCTCTTTAGAAGGCCAAATTCCTGAAAATGAAACTCAAATACTTTGGCCACCTAATGAGAAGGACTCACTGGAGAAGAGACTAATGTGGGAAAGATGGAGGGCAAAAGAAGAAGGAGACGACAGAGAATGAGGTGGCTGGATGGAGTCACTAAAGCAGTCAGTGTGAGCTTAAATAGACTCCGGGGGATGGTAGAGGATAGGAAGGCCTGGAGGAATGCTGTCCATGGGGTCACGATGAGAGGTGGGAGCATCAGCCTTCACAAAGTAGGCAGGTATCTCTATCATGTGTTTTGTACAATAGAGGCAGCGGGATTCTTCTCAAAGTGAAGATGTGGCTGAGACCTTTTTTACATGGCATTGAGCACCATCTCAAAGCCTTTTCCTGCATTTCCAGAAGGTGAATTGTCCTGACAGAAAAGTTTCTTCCAGGTACTGGAACTCTTGGAGGAAAACTCAAAAGCCCAGGCCAGTGGAAACGAGTGGCCATCGGCTTGGCTTTGCCAGACAAAGAAGCTTTGTGAAGCAGCTTTGTGCAAACCTTTATCAAAGCTAAGATCCTCTTTAGTGCTTTGCAGAGCATACGTTTTTACTTTGGAAGTAAATCTGTCGGCGTATGCTAGGGACCGTAGGATTTTAAATATAATAAATAAGTTGCGAAGGGGAACTGTGACCAGGTGCTGCAAACATATTTAGTGATGCTTAAGCAACTGCTACAGCTCCTGCTGTTCTTCTGAAGGACTGGCACTCAACTCTTAGGAATTACTGTAGCCTACTATATAGTGGCATTGCCTATATCCTAATCAAAATCTGAAATAAAGCATGGGCCATGTGGCAATTGTGAAGAGATTCACTTACCTGCATCCAAAATGGGCCATTTGGAGACTCCTGGGAGGGGCGGGGTGGGCGAGGCCAGCCAGGAGTGGGATTTGGGGGTTCTCTGATCTGCACAGAATCTTAGCAAGATGTTCTCTCAAACCCTTGCAAACCCCCCACCCCTGATCCTACAGATGTCTCTCTGTAGAATATCTATTGGAATGGCACATAAAGCCCACGATAAGCTCTCAGAGCAGAGTGATATGGATATTGCATTATGTCACGCTCCCATGTTTTACATGGTTTACTAGGATTTCCACAGCCCCTCTGTGGTTTGAGATGTTTTCTTTCTTTTTACATAGTGCACACTACAGCCTGTGTGGTGTTTTCAGTTACATCACCCAAAAGAAGCACTACATAACCAATTTCATCGTATTTGGGGCTCACCTGACATAGGTAACTGTTCTGACCCCCCTCGTTCCACACCAAAGTACTCCAAGCCAAAGATAATTTACGGAATTTATTAATAGACAGACAGATCCTTGGCAGCAAACCGGCACAGACAAGCTGTGGCAGCAATCCAGCCTGCCAAGCTCACAATACTGTTCTCCAACATTAGTTAATGCGTTGACTTCTGCAAAAAGGGGGTGTGCACAAGCATTCCTTTTATAGTCTGAAGAGGAGCCTAATTACCACCAGCTGAGTGCAATTACCTTCTGTAATTGTGTAATTGTTCCTTACGCCTATTAGCTCTCTGGTGCCGGGCATCTAGGAACAACTCCCTTGACTCCTCCCCACTGCTGACTTCCGGATCACACTCCCTTGTCTCCTCCCCACTGGTCCAAGGCTCAGGAGCCTCCTGGTGGCCAACCAGTCTCTCTGCCCCCTGCTCGGAGTTGGAACCCTGTCCAGGGTCCTCCACATCCTCCAAAGTCGACTCATAGGGCCCCTCACTCTGGTGGCAGCTCCAATGGCTCCTGCTGGGCCACAACAGGTAACTGTGTGTTATTCAGTGGGGATCAAACCCTCTGCCACGAACTGACTTCACAAATCCTTCCACTTTGGATAATGTTACATAGTGCATTAGCTTTAGGAGCTGTAGAATAGCTGTAATTCTATAATGGTTTAACTCTGTGTGCTGCTTTTATTCTTTTGCTTCGGCAATCCAATCCAATCCAATTAAACTAAATAACCCTTTCCAAAGAAGAATACCTGGCATCCCCTTATATATTTTTCTGGTACTGGAAAGCAATTTTTTTCCTTCAGTCAGCCAGCTGTAGGTTTGCAACCTGCCTTGAACCTGATTTTATTGCTCCACTGGCTATCTGTTGTTTCATTCTTGTGATTGCTTCGGGTGTTTATTTCATTTTAGCACTGTTTCCCATCCCAGAACCACTAACAGTAAAAAGTCAGATGGGAAAGGAATAGGACACTCCAGGGTGAAATACGTGGCTTTTCTGGTGTTGTACAGAAATGCAGACCTGAACTTCAGGAAGGGATGTGCAAGCCATAAGAGAGAGAGAGAGAAAGAGAGAGAGAGGGAGGGAGGGAGGGAGGGAGGGAGGGAGGGAGGGAGGGAGGGAGGGAGGGAGAGAGAGAGAGAGAGAGACAGAGACAGAGACAGAGACAGATACAGAGACAGAGACAGAATGGGAGACAAGAAACACACAGTGGGGCGGGGGGAAGAGACTATTATTCCGAGGGGAAAAAAACATGAGAAAGCAACTCAGAATAACTTCACCTTGACTTTGTTTAATTTATGAGGTTATATAAAGGAACATGGAAAGGCTTTTGAGATTCTGTTATTCTGTCTTACTATAATGTGAAAGGCATTCCAGGTTGCTTCTAGACCTGGCCATGTGCTTACATCATCCTTACAAAATAATCTAGGCTAAGGGACAGGGCCTGCAGAAACTGCATGTTTAAAATCCCACCCATCACGAGCTCTTTCCCAAAGAAGAGATGAGAGATAATTATCTCCTCGCCCTGTTCCCCAACAGTGCAGATTGTTCTTCTAGCTGCTCCTCTAGACCAGTGTTTCCCAACCTTGGCAACTTGAAGATATCCGGACTTCAACTCCCAGAATTCCCCAGCCAGCGAATGCTGGCTGGGGAATTCTGGGAGTTGAAGTCCGGACATCTTCAAGTTGCCAAGGTTGGGAAACACTGCTCTAGACAGTATAGTACAGAACAGGCCACTTAGTGTAAAGTGCTTGGAATGCAGGGCAGGAAAAGAAATCAGGAGATGTTGCAAGGTTGAATCCACTGATGGGGTCTAATCACCAATAAAATGGTGGAAGACCTTTCTCTAACTCAATGGTGGTGGACGTATATGTGTCAAAGGTGACATGTTGGCATTCCTCAACACCCAGTGACAACTATTCTCACAAGCACTTCCTATTCTCATGTGGATTTTGGAGGCTTTGGAGGAAGTGCAAGAATGCTCTTGCGCAGCCTCTGGAAACCTCCAAAAATTGTGTGAGAATCGGGTGTGCTTTTACATGGTTTTCAGAGGTTGCAGTGGCCGCAAAAGAGCATCCTCCAAATCTGTGTGAAGTTGTTTTAATGAAAACCAAAGATGCCTTTTAAAAAACAAGTTAAATCATATTCTTATGCATGCCAGTGCTGTGTGTGAGGTAATTTAAGGTTGTTCTGACAAGTATTGTCAGCATCTTCATATCCGGTCACATGGGCGGCAAGCCACTCCCATCCGGTCACATGGGCGGCAAGCCACTCCCACAAAGGAGGCCACACCCACAGAGTAGGTTCGAACAATTTTTGAAACCCACCACTGGGCATACATATCCCAAGAGGCAAAGGATAACCATGCTGGTAAGAGGAATCAGAAAAGAAAGATATAACCTCCTGCGTAACTGGTAATTTTGTGGCATAATGTGGGATGGGTCTCATCAGCAGCTCAAGATGAACTATTTTCCCTGGTTTGTGGCAGTTCCTGCATTTGGAAGCAGGCAGATTTTTATAGGGAGTTAAACTTGCTCCTTGCAGCTGATCTTCCTTCTGTGAAAAATCATTCCTGGTTCCTGAATAGTTTCCCAAATAGCTGCACACTCCTGTGAGCTGAACAATAGGCCCAATCACTTCCTTTCGATTGAACTCCTTTCCCATGTGCAGAGTCCATTAACTGGCATTGTTCTCTTAAGGGCGGACTGGATGCTGAAGCCTGAAAGACCAAAATGCTGCTTATATGTTTGTGTGTGTCAGAGTGAAAGGAAGAGAAAGGGCAGCAATGCCAGTGTGCAATCTGGATAATTTCCTACTTGCTAGCTAACAATGTTCCAGAAATTATCAAAATGCATGCAGCTTAATTTGCTATGTTGTATTAAAATAGTTTATAGGTTTTGACTCATACATATCTTTGTTTGGGGAAAAAAGCTTGAATAATTAACTATCATTGTCACAGCAGGTGCAGCATAGAACAGCTAAGCAGAATTGGACCTGTTTAATTCTCTAACCTTTAGGAAGTCCTAGGAATGCCATTGGTTAGATTGGAAATTTTTTAAAAAAACGAATTAAGAAATAGCAAGCCACCTCTGTCGAAAGTATCAAGAAAACAATATAGATAAGTCCAGAGTAGTCACCAGGAATCAAACTCTACTCAAGGAACACTTGATTTACAATAATGTTTTGATTAAGGATATTCTGTCTCTGTGTGTGTCCCTCTCTCTCTTCTTCTTCTAAATTTTGCATTACTTTTCTTTACAGGAAGAGTCTCAAAAATGCCAAGATAATGGCCACATTATATGATTGAAGCACTGTCTTGGCTTTGATTGTATGATTCTGGCCAGCATTTTGACTTTTTTGACCACTAATTCCATTTGAATTTTGACCACTCATTCAGTAACTGTTTGAAGTCACAACGGTGCTGAAAACAAAACTTACCACCGAGATCCTCTAAGTTGCAGCTGTTGCAACATCCCTTTAGTCCTCATATTGTCATGATATGGGCATTTTAGAATTGGTGTGAATTAACAGCAGTTGCCCATCCCACACTCATGTGATCACCATCCGTAACCTTCAGGGCTGGCTTCTGGCTAGCAAACTCAATGGGAAATCCAGCAAGAAGTTGAAAAGTCACAGTAATATGGCATTGCACTTAAGGATCTGTAGTGATTCCAGAGGTGGGTTCCTACCAGTTCGCACCTATTCGGTAGAACCAGTTAGTCAAATCTACCAAACCGGTTAGAAGAGGTTCCACCAGTGGACCCGGAAAGCAGGCCACACCTACAGAAGAGGTTCCAAAATTGTTTGAAACCCACCACTGGTCCTTGCCTCTGTGAAAGGTAAGGATGACTACTGCGTTTGTGGTGCAATCAGAACATTGCGTGTGTTGAAGTTGTTTTAACGCAAACCAAAGATGCCTTTTAAAAAACAAGTTTACATCATATTCTTATGCATGCCAATGCTGTGTGTGAGGTAATTTAAGGTGGTTCTGACAAGTGTTGTCGGCATCTTCATATCCGGTCACATGGGCGGCAAGCCATTCCCATCCAGTCACATGGGCAGCAAGCCACTCCCACAAAGGTGGCCACACCCACAGAGTAGTTTCGAACAATTTTTGAAACCCACCACTGAGTGATTCATTTAATAACTGCAATCAAAACTGAGGGACCTGATGTTGTAAGTTGGTGTGATCACATGACATTGCATTTAACAACATGCCTCTTAGAAACTCTGGTTGGTAAGTGAAGACAACCTGTATCTTACTTAAATATTACAGAAATGTGATTGAACTTTGGCTTACAGCAAACCTGTAAAATGTTAAGTGTTAAGGTGGGCATCAGCAGCATAACAGAGTGATGGTATGGCATCAGCATCAGGATGGGTAAGCGGTGGCAGAGGGCAGGGCATCAGCAGTGTGTGGGGGACAGGATGTTGGTAGCAACAGGGGAGGGATGGTGGTGATGGGAGGTGGGGCAATGGCAGCCCTCCACAACACTCCCAGTTTGTCATGCTGCTGTTTCAGAAAATGAATTGCCAATTGCTGGCTTGAAGAGTCCTCACTACCAACTAAATTATATTGAAAAATTATGGCAAATATCTCTATTTGTGAAATTCAGAGTTCTGAAGCCATAAATTATACTAATTGATTTAGTTAGCAAGTTTATAACAACTCAATAGTTGTTAATTCCTTAAGGCATCAAAACACCTGGAAAAACAAGCATAAACCATTTGTAAGTATTAGACTTACAAATATTCAGGAAACTTAAGACATCTTTAAAATGAGAATGGTTTCAATTCATGGAAAGAAAAAGTATCCTCCCCTCCCTTCCCCTCCCCTCCCCTTCCCTTTCCGCCCCATGTTCCTGAAAACAGTAGAATGGCAAAGGTTGTTAAAGGACAGAGGGCTAAGTGTTTATGGCTTAGCAAATATCTTAAGCAAACATCCTAAATCTGAAAGCAATTAAGAATGACAGAGATAATAATATAAACCCTTCTCAGAACTTGTTAGTGCTCACTAATCTTATTAGATCGGGTAAAGGAAAAGCACACTCAGGCTTAGGCAGCAACAGCTCTTTATTAACTCTGAAACAACTATGTACAATCCAGCGAAGGTTCAGTCTGACAGCAGCCCTTTTATAGGGAGCTGTCGGACCGTTCGACCAATCAGGCTGAATCTCTGTTCCCGCCGGAACAGAGGACCTTGGTATAAACCATTGTAACTGATTCTGGTATCTAACACCCCTCCCCTCTTCGATGGGATCAACTGACTTGTGACATAGTCACGCAGGTAGGCGGGCTTTCTGGTGGCTCGCACAGACCTGCGCAGTTCAGTTGGTGGGTGTTCTTCAGTCAGGTCGGACTGACCTGTTGACTCTGTGACGTCGCCTGGTGGAAGCTCCTGGAACTTTTCCCAGGCCGCGGCTGGAGCTTCAATAGCAGTTAGACTTATATACCACTTCATAGAGCTTTCAGCCCTCTCTAAGCGGTTTACAGAGTCAGCATATCGCCCCCACAGTTTGGGTCCTCATTTCACCCACCTCGGAAGGATGGAGCTTCTAGAGCCGGTTTGCTTGAGCTTGCTGTGGGCCTGCAACACTAACAGATATGTGCCCCGGTACCTTCAGGCTTGAGTTATCCGTGGAAGGAGTAACTTCGTGCTCCTTTTGGGTAGGGCTTTGGCTAACTCATGCAGGAGTTACCTCTGGTTGCCTAAGATTGGAGTTGGAGAGGTGGCCACGGAGTTGGTCAACGTGCCGTATCCAATTCCAACCGTCCTCCAGCTCTACTAGGTAAGAGCGGGGTCCGGTGATGCCTATTACTGTGGCAGGAATCCACAGAGTTCTCCCAGCGTAGTTGTGGGTGTAAACTGAATCCCCTACATTAAAGTTCCTTATTTTGCTTGTTGAATCTGGGGGCGATGCGGCAGAGTAGTTTGGGTGTAGCCAGTCTAAGTGAAACCTTAGCCAGCGACCTATTAGAAGCTCGGAAAGGCTTCCCCCAGTGGTAGCACTTGGCGTGATGTGCTGTATGAGGAGGAATTGATCAACCCGTGTTTGCCAATCTCCCGGGCCCATCCTGGATAGGGCCTCTTTTGCAGATCTCACCATTCTCTCCGCCTGACCATTGGAGGCCGGATGGAATGGAGTGATCAGGGCATGCCTGATTCCCTGTGTTACTAAGTAGGTCTCGAACTGCATGGCTGTAAATTGGGGCTGGTTGTCAGAGACTAAGACGTCGGGCAGGCTGTGAGTGGAGAAAAGTCTCTGTAGTGCCTTGATGACTGCTTCTGCCGTGGTAGAGGTCATGAGGACTACTTCTAGCCATTTCAAGTAGGTGTCCACAATTACCATTAAAGTCTGGCCGTGAACTTGGCCAGTGAAATCTATGTGCACCCTAGACCATGGTGCTTGAGGTCACTCCCACTCCTTAGCGGGTGCCTCTGGGGAAGCTGGTCTGGACTCCTGGCATGGTGTGTAGGTAGCCACTCATTCTTCTATCTCCCTGTCCATGTTAGGCCACCACACGTAACTCCTGGCCAAAGACTTCATCCTGACAAAACCAGGATGCTCTACGTGCAAAGCCTCTAATACTGCAATGCACAGTTTGGTTGGAACAATAACCCGGTCCCCCACAGTAAACAACCATTTATTACACACAGTTCATCACGTTTGCAGTAAAACATTTTAAACTCTGGCCCAACCGGCCCCTTGGGCCACCCCCTCCACACACAGTTCAAAAGCTGTTTGAGTGTAGAGTCTTTTGCAGAGTGGTGGGCAACGTCACTAGACAAGACAGGACCAGTCTCTAGGCAGTCAATGACGAGGACTGGCATCTCAAGGGTAGGGTCTGCAAGCAGTTCAGGCAGTGGGCATCGACTCAAGTCATCGGCATGCTGCAATGTAAAGCCAGGTCGATGGACGAGGCGATAACTGTAGGCCGGAAGAAGATTGTCCACCTGGTCATTCACGGCAACAAAGAAGCAGGAGGAAGCCAGTCCCCAGCCAGCAAGCCCAGTAGTGGTTTGTGGTCCATGATGAGTTCACAGTCACGGTCATAGAGGTACTCGTGGAAGCTTTTAATGCCAGCGACTGCAGCCAGAGCCTCACAGTCCAGTTGGCTTTAGTTCCGCTCGGCAGCAGACAAGGTTCATGAGTAATAGGTGATGGGCGTCTCAGTTTCATTGGGCATGCAGTGACTGAGGACGGCTCTGATGCCAATCAGGGAAATGTCGCACATTAGAATAAGTGGCAGGGTCTGGCTGTATTGGACCAAAAATGTGTCCGCTGACAGCAGTCTCTTCACCGTGGCAAATGCGGCTGCTTCAGCTTTTCCCCAGGACCACTTTGCATTCTTTGTGAGAAGCTGATGTAAAGGTTCAGCAACTGTAGCTTTCTAGACCAGTGCCGAAGACATCCTCGAACCCCTTAAGGAATTCCTCAGTGCTTTTGTCTAGTATGACATTGATTCCAGTCACTTCTAGGCCCAGGGCTTCGAACCAGTCAAGCCCCAGGAGGCTCTGCAGGTCTCTGTTGACTACTGTCACTGGTAGCTGGCCGCAGAAAGTCTTGAATTTCACCAGGAAGGTGCCCTGGCCCACAATGAGGAGTCGGTTCCCTTGGTAGTTGCAAAGGCAGATGTCAGGAACCCGTAGATCAGGAACATGTTCTTTTTCTGGCCTTCAGAAAGGCCCATGAGGTCGTTGGTTTCGAGGAAGCAGTCAAACCTCAGCATGTAGGATTCCCAGTGCTCAGTGACTGGGTTGTATGGAGTCGGTGGGTCATGCATTGACATCTTGTGTCCCTGAGCGCATTTGAATTTGCCGCTCAAAGATGGCTGCTCGATGCCGTGTTGAGCTCTGGGCTGAATTTACTTGCTGGATTGTTGTGCTCTTTTTGTTTGCCTAGTTGCCTTTGTTTGCCAAACCATTGTAACTGATTCTGGTATCTAACAAATCTGGATGAAGAAGTCTAGATGAAGGGCCCTCTGCTATACACTGATATATGAATGGCGCAATATTGTCAAACGTGACTTACTTTAAATAAGAGGGAGATTTGCTGTACTGTGGGCAACTACGCGTCATCCAGTTTAATACTGATCCGAAATTTCAGTGTAAACAGACATCTTGAAAAGAAGCTCAGTGGCTTAGTTTGTTTGTGACAGTCTGAAGCAGAGACCATTATGTAGCTGGAACATAATGGAACCGTTTTGGAACAGTTCCATATAAAATATCAGATTCTCAATGAAAGCGTTACCTGCCCTGTGATCTTTCTTGAGTTTCAGATTTATACAATTCTGTCCCTTCAAAATTAGTCGAGCCGAGGTGGCGCAGTGGTTAGAGTGCAAGGCTACTTCAGCTGACTGCAGTTCTGCAGTTCGGCTGTTCAAATCTCACCGGCTCAAGGTTGACTCAGCCTTCCATCCTTCCGAGGTGGGTAAAATGAGGACCCAGATTGTTGGGGAAAATATGCTGACTCTGTAAACCGCTTAGAGAGGGCTGAAAGCCATATGAAGCTGTATATAAGTCTAACTGCTATTGCTATTGCTAGTCAGAGCTCAAGAAAAGTATTATGGGAAATGAACAAAAATAGGGCATTTTACTTCAATAAGGCCGGTTTTAGCAGCAATTACAGTATGGAACGGAGCTCTGCAAGGGAGGCAAAAAACTCTATTTCCTAACCAGTTTTTTTTTTAAAAAAAAACTAAATTAAATTTCACGTTTCCGCTATTACTGTTCTATAAACACTCACTAGAGTAAGGCCTAATAGGTTGCAAAAGTTTGGAAACTAACGTGCAGCAATTTCCTTGCCCTAATTTGCTATCATTGTAAGCATATGATACAGCAATCAAGGCACTTGGGGTCACCAAAATATTGTGCGGAAGGTTAAAAAGTTCTTCAAGGCAGTGTACCGTTGGTCTGCTGCCAAATGTGGTGCTACAGACAAAACAGATAAAGCTGCCAAGTGCATAGAAACAAAAGCCTCTGACACACAGTACTGGAGGGCAGCCAAAATGTCATGTTCAAGGGAGAGGAATTCTCCCTAAGATGTTTAGGAATCTGAAGTGCTTTCAGTCTCACAGTGGAAATACATCTCCACCCCCTGCTCAAATAATATATATATCACACTTGCAGTCCTTCTTGGCTAGAGCTGATTCAAGAAGTAGGAAGACCTATACATGCTGCTAGAGAGAAATTTTCCCAGTTGCAATGTATGGCTGTGAAAGTTGGACCACAAGAAAGGCTGAGCACCAAAGAATTGAGGCCTTTGAACTATGGTGCTAGAGAACACTACTGCAAGTCCCTTGGACTGCAAGGCAATTAAACCGGCTAGCCCTAGAAGAGATCAACCCTGACTGCTCTTTAGAAGGCCAGATCTTGAAGATGAAACTCAACTACTTTGGCCACCTAATAAGAAGGAAGGACTCACTGGAGAAGAGTCTAATGCTGGGAAAGATTGAGGGCAAAAGAGGAAGAGGACGACAGAGAATAAATTGGCTGGATGTTGTAACTGAAGCAGTAGCCGTGAGCTTAAATGGACTCCAGAGGATGGTAGAGGACAGGAAGGCCTAGAGGAACATTGTCCATGGGGTTGTGATGGGTCAGAAACGACTTCGCAACTAACAACAACAAAAGAGAAATTCCCTGAGGATGGACTCGTGCACGAATATCGAAAGCTCAGAAGTCTAACCTCTGGTCCCGGTGACCCACCCAGATTAGAAACCTATAAAATCTTGAGTCAACTGAGTAAATTGAAAGCCCATGTTCAAATGGCTTTGTAACTCAGCATTCATATTACAGGGATTCTCTAGTATGACTCTAAGAAAGTGCAAACTCATTCTGTGAAGTCACGAGACTCCCCAAAAAAAATTTTTTAAGCAGTCCTGGACCTAAATGTTTTGGAAATTAAAATAAAAATAAAAATCATTTTCTTAAAAATTCAAAGATAAATTGGATGAGGGAGTATTAGAATTTCTTAAGTCTAAAATAATTTTTGGATCCCAGACAGAATACGAACATTCAACGTTCCAAAAGCTCTGAGAAATTTAATTCTAAACAGATGGAAGTTCAATTTTTGAAGCCACAGCCTTATGTGAACTAGAATGTATTCTGATTTTCTGCTTATAAACTACTTACCTATCAAGCAATCTACCATTTGGTCTCTGAAAGTTTTGTTCAGCTTTTCAGAACAGGGTAAAGCAACTGTGCAGCTACGTTTGAACATCAGCAAAAATCTCTCTCCCCAATGCAACAGCTTGTGGCTTGTAAATGTTGCATATTGTTTCTATACTGCTTACTCGATTTTTTTTATTATTCTTATGGTTAAGTAAAAAAAAATGTTCCTCGGATTCTTCTAATCTGAATTTATGGCCAGGATATGGAATTCTACCCTGCTTAATTCCTCTTTCTCAAATAAAACGTGGTAACAATTTTAAAAAATGCAAGAATTTTTGGCAAAAATGTGGTTAAGAATATATCTTTATATGCTCCTTGCAACACAGGCCTTCTGTTTCCCCAGAGTTCTGATTCTCCTAAATTTCAGTTTAAATAAGACAATTTCCTCAATACATTCCAGAATGGAAAGAAAAAAGATCTGCTTAGTTCACCAAGCTATAAATCAGGCAACCATGAGTTCTAGTTGCGCCATAGGCTCAAAGCCAACTGGGTAACTTTGAGGCAGTCACTGTCTCTCAGCGCCAGGAAGGCGGTAGTGGCAAACTATTTCCAGGGGTTGGATTCTACCAGTTCAGATCAGTTCGGGCAAACCAGTAGCTCTGATGGTCAGCTGGGAGCGAATCGGTTCTCTCGGATGATCAAGTGGGCGCACCCGCCCACCCCCTTCACTTTACTGACCTATATCTTCTCAGCTGATTCGTGCCGCAGAGTGGAATGCTGCACCTCAGCTGTGTTACTCCCCAGCAGTAATGCAGAAGGTAAGTTTTGCACTGAGGGAGCTCAACCAATCTCGTTGTACATATGTTGTGCACTGACAAATAAATAATTCTAATTCTAATTCTTTGCAAGCGCAAAGCATGCAAGCACGTGAAGCATGAGCCGAGGTGGCGCAGTGGTTAGGGTGCAGTACTGCAGGCCACTTTAGCTGACTGTGATCTGCAGTTCAGCGGTTCAAATCTCACCGGCTCAAGGTCGATTCAGCCTTCCATCATTCCGAGGTGGGTGAAATGGGGACCCGGACTGTGGGGGCAAGTTGCTGACTCAATTTGCTAAAAAATTTGTAAACCGCTTAGAGAGGGCTGAAAGCCCTATGAAGCGGTATATAAGTCTAATAAATAAATAAATAAATAAATAAATAAATAAATAAATAAATAAATAAATAAATAAATAAATAAATAAATAAATAAATAAGCATGCAATCACCGAACTGGTTGTTAATCCGACAAGATCCCACCACTGACTATTTCTGAAAATGTTGCAAAAAGAACTGCTGGAACTGTCCAGGCAGGGATCAAGAATTAACACAGACTAGAAAGCACACATATACAAACACTCTTTGCCATCCTCTGCTTAATTATATTCTCATTAAGCACCCCCAAAAATAATTGGCGTGATTATCATAGAATTGCATCAAGATTTTGCAGTCTTTGGGAAAAGGAACGTGTACTAAGTTAATGCATTTTAGTTGCATTGTGCTGAGATAAATGACATGTCATCTCTATAGCATTACCTTGGAATACTATATTCTCAGCCTTCACAGGCCTAAGCCAAAGGTCAAAATTGTCATATCGAGAACTTTATTTGGGGAAAGCAAAGGAAAACAAGCCATGCAACTAAAAAACCAAGTGCTGCACATTAAGTACCTATCATGGTCCGATTGTTATTTTTTTCATTTACTTTTAAAATTACCTGAGCGTGTCTGCTGTGGCCTGAAATAAATAGGTCGCAAAGAATTTTTATTTTAATATCCATGAGAGCAAGCTCCTTGACCACTCATTTGCCATACATTTTTAAACTCCTTATGCTCTGCTGAGTTTCTGACGCATCACCTGTTTCAGGACAAGGCATGTCTCGTTGACTGCTGGAGTTTTTACTTGCTTCTGTTTTATAACAAGCTTTATCCATGATTGTTTGCTTGGTATTTTCATGTTTGTTCAGAAAAACCAGCCAAACGTTGAACAATCACAATGCCAAGAAAATCATGAAACTTGACCAAAGATGAAATAAAACAACAAGAAAACAGAACAAATGAAAGAAACAAATCAGCTAAACCGACCATAATTACAGCCTATTTAAAAGAGCTTAAGATGGGGTGAGAAATTCACGAACAGCCTGCAGCCCCCAAACCAATTTTTGCAACCAAAGCCACAGGTTATCCCTCTCCATTGTTATTCCATCCATTCGCCCAAAATAATTACATTTAAGGAGATTTTAAGGAGATGTAAAATATCTCCCAAAGACTAGGTGTCTTAAACAGATCAGATGGGGCCATTTAGATAAATAAAACCAGAGGCAAAAATAGAATGAATATTTTGATAGCAGCATACCAAAGACAGCTTATGAGTGAGCTGAGTAACATACTGTGGTGGTGCAATGAACAAAAGTATATTATCCAGGATTGTTTGGTCTGATCTCACTTAGAAGGTTGGGTCCACTGTTGGAAACAGAGATTATTTACCCTGCAGATGCAGAAACCTTTTAAAATTTTGTTTAAAATATTCAGTTTGTAAGAAAAAGGCTTTGGAGAAATTTGTCTGGCAATATAAGCTGTTTAGGGATGTGGTGGCTCAGTGGTTAAGTCGATCAGAAACATTGGCAGTTCAGTGGTTCGAATCCCTAGCACTGCATAACAGAGTGAGCTCCTGTTACTTGTCCCAGCTTCTGCCAACCTAGCTGTTCGAAAGCTTGTAAAAATGCAAATAGAAAAATAGAGACCACCTTTGGTGGGAAGGTAACAGCATTCTGTGCACCTTTGGCATTTAGTCATCCTGGTCACATGACCATGGAGACGTCCTTGGACAGCACTGGTTCTTCGGCTTTGAAATGGAGAAAAGCACCACCCCCTAGAGTCAGGAACAAGTAGTACATATGTGCAAGGGGAACCTTTACCTTTAATAAGCTCTTCATTTGGGAAGTAGCTACTCTGAAAGACAGTGGTTTCTTTTTCGACATATATTTTTTAAAAAGGTTGGATGGCCACTTATTCATGGGCAGGGGACTATCCCAATCTTTGGGACCTCAGGGACCACTAAGTTCATAATTTTAAATACCGTGAACCACTAATATGATCTGCCTAATGATTGGCTGGGTGGGCATGGCTAGGTGAGCATGTGACTGGGTGGGCATGACCAACTTGATGTCACTCACATCAAGGGGCGCCTCACTGGCCTCCGCTCGTGACCCATCAAAACCATGCTCGACTAAGCCACGCCTGATTAAACCGTGTCGCTGACGTCATCAACAGGGCGACAACAGCCAACGCGGAGAAAGAAGGGCGCTTTAAATAGCGCTTTGAAAGCAAGCCGATTCAACTTAAGGTAAGGGTTAGCTTTAGGGTTAGCTTTAGGGTTAGGTTAAGGGTTAGGTTAAGGGTTAGGGTTAGGTTTAGGGTTAGGTTAAGGGTTAGGGTTAGGTTTAGGGTTAGGTTAAGGGTTAGGATTAGGTTTAGGGTTAGGTTAAGGGTTAGGTTTAGGGTTAGGTTTAGGGTTAGGTCAAGGGTTAGGTTTAGGGTTAGGTTTAGGATTAGGATTAGGTTTAGGGGGGTTAGGTTTAGGGGTTAATTTTAGGTTTAGGGTTTACAGCGTGCTTCTGTCTCCGCGCTGTTGTCGCCCTGTTGATGACGTCAGCTACGCAGTTTAGTCGGACGCGGTTTAGTCGAGCGCGGTTTTGTGGTGGAACCGCCTCCGCTCACCCCTCCATCTGACTCTCTGCCACCAGCAACACTTCCCTTCAGCCTTCGCCCAAAGCCCCACACCAGGAGACTAAAGCAGACTCCAAGTCAGAATTTCTGCCCCCCTCCAACCCACCCCAAAAGACCCTGAAGGGGGAGACATTCTGCAGCAACACAAGCATTCATTGCACATACCCAGCCCAGGGGCCTTACTTTGAGAACTCCTGATTTAGTGCAATATAAAAAATGCAAAAAAAAATTTTTTTTTTCTGTGGACCACCAAAGTTTTCTCATGGATCACCAGTGATCCATGGACCACCAGTTGGTGACCGCTGTCCTAGATGACTTAAGTAAAGGAAGACTACATTCATTATTTGGGGTCTATTTAGCATCAGAAGATTTTTTTTTAAAAAAAAAAAAAATCTCAAGGTCAATATTAACACTTACAAAACATTAGAAATTCAGTTTAGCTTAAAAGATAAACTAGCATTTAGAAAGAAAGCTATTTCAGAAACATAAATCAAATTTCAAAAGATACATGATTGCTATGGTTCCACTTCGAAGCATAAAGGACAAAATTGGCCTTTTTACCATCAATGAGAAAGCTCAGCCAAATGAAGGGTGAAATACTGCTTTACAAATACACATTCTCTAGTGCTTTATTTTTGTTCTTGTAGAATAATCTGATGCATTATGAATCCCACCTGCTTATGTAAGATGAAACCTATTTCCATTACAAGAGCTTGATCATGATGTTACCATTGCCATTTTACTGTAATCATCTGGTGAAGGAGGCATTTAGCCATGAGTAACACCTTAATGTTTCACTAAAATTATGTCAGAGAAAATATCACCCATATGGCAGCTTACATCTTTAGCCTTGTACAAATAGCAGGCTTAAAAACATTGATAATAGCTTTCTGTATTACTGGGAAAAGGTCCGAAAATAAAGAGAATTAAGATGTAACCGAGGGTAATCTGTGAAAAGTGCCCATAGCAACTAGCAGGTAAATGAACACCTTTAGTTTTATGCATCTCCCACTCTCTTTGTTTTTTTTTGATAAATTCTTTAAGGGGCTAATACAATCTTTAGTAATATATAAAGAGAATGGCCAGGAGCAAGACCAGTTGAAGGACAGATTGTCATGGAGAAAATTGATTTTTGGGGTTGCTAAGAGTCAACATCAACTTGATGGAACTTAGTCGGTCAATCGATGCATACGTATGTATTCATGAAATTTCATGCTAATAAATAGCCAGAACATTATTGCAGATATCTATGATATCCAAATGCTCAGGTGGACCAGGTGGAATGTCTGGATCTGTTCTGACCTAGGCTTCCCAAGAGCATGAAGCAGACACCTCGTCCCTATAAAATCTCTTTTATTTAGGTTAAAGGGAATTCCTCTCCAGCTAAGTCCCAGCAAATAGTCTTTCATGAGATTTCACAATATCTTCCAAATCTCACGATATCTTCCAAATGCCATGCTGTAGCATCTGGAACAGGCTCCAGTTGTTCTTCTGCCCCACTGATATCCAACTCCAAAGGCAGCTGATAACTGTTGGACGGCCCTAGCCCCTTCTCTGCCTCTGATGCAGAGCACTCATCAGAGCCTTCCCCAGACTCTAGAACTGGCCCATGTTCCTCCCCAAACTCCTCACTGTCTGAGTCTGCCACCAGCTTTCCTGGCCACTGGTGGGCCACAACAGGATCATTAATTGGAAGGGACAGAATTAGAACACTTTCAGGACTGTGTGAGAACAGATAGCACAATTTTCTCAGGAATAGCAGGGTCGTTCCTCTTGCAATGGCAAATAAACAACTTAAAAGACAGCTAAAAGAAGAGCATTGTTATCAATACTACTTGTATTGTTTCCCTTTTTTATTAAATGAAGGATGGCACTTTGTGTGGAAATTCAAGCATCCAATCCTATCCATCAATGCTATTGTCAGGTGGCTGTTGACTCCAAATGAAAATTTTATGATTTTCCTAGGAAGATTAAGCAATAAGTAGTAAGAGAAGCTTTCCAGAGCGTTTGTGGACTATCTGATGGTCTCCTTCTCCTTTCTCCAGAGAGATTTTGTCAGTTAGCATTTGGTATCCAGTTGCCAATGTCTGACATAATAGGTCAGGGCGCGCAGGGGAAATTCCTCCAATTTTAGATTGTAACTCTATATGACAGGTAGAATTTCCCAGTTAACACTTCCATGCATTTCATAATGAACACATTTTGTACCAAGATAAATATTTTGGCATCTGAAGAAAATTCTTGTTCTTCACAAGATCCACCATCCTTGTCCTTCCACACGTAAGATATTTTCAGATTCCACTTTTCTGCACTTTAGACTTTCAGATGATCATAAAATAGAAACTGTGAGCTGCCTGTACCAGCCTCTCTGTATCCTTTTCCTCACCCCCACTAGTTTAAATGTAGGCCCTTCCTAGTCTTATTTATAAATACCAAATGTATGTGTAGGTGTATGTTGGAAAAACAAATGCATTATCCAGCAAAAAAAAAAAAAAAGAGCTTCAGCATTTGTGTTGGTGGATAAAAACACTGTTCTTATCCCAACCAACCTTGCTCCCCCAATGATTTGTCTACTTTTATTTCTCTCGGACTTCAATTCTGCAATTATCTTATGGCATAAACCAATCCCATTCATTTTCTCTCTGGCTTCTGTTGCAGACAGCAGAATTAATGAAAAGGAAAAAAAAAAGAAGGGGGAAAAAGGCAGAAACCAAGAAACAGTCACAGTGAGTTTTTCAAAGGTGAAAAACATTGTTTTCTTCTTTTCTTTCCCCCAGTCAGTCTCTACAGGAAAGTTTCTCAACCTCAACAACTTTAAATTGGCTTTAAAGTTCTGGAAAGTCTACCCATCCACTGGTCTATAGAGTGGATGATGTTGGATGAACAACTCAAGTACAAGCACTTTAACAAAGCCCAAATTTACACTGAAAGGGACCTAAATTATACACTTCTTTGAGAGAACTGTATAGCTAGTTTCCATCAGATTATCAACTATCTTCCCCAAAAGGAAATATTGGAGACTAGATTAAAGTGGTCTAAAGCTGCTAGTTCCAGAGAGAGAACTTCTTCTGGGCAAATGGCAATGCTTATCTATTCATATATATATGAATACACACACACAAACACACACAAACACACACACACACAAACGCCAAATACCACTCACTCATCACAAAATGGCAATGCTTATCTATTCATATATATATATATGTATGTATGTATGTATGTATGTATTTATATGTGTGTGTGTGTATGTATGTGTATATATACACACATACACATACACATACACACATACACACACATACATACATAAACACACACACACACACACACACACAAGCCAAATACCACTCACTCACCACAAAATGGCAATGCTTATCTATTCACACACAGATATATATATGTGTGTGTGTGTGTGTGTGTGTGTGTTGTAGTTGTGCTGATAAATAAATAAAGGGAGAGGCAACAGTAAAAATATTGGGTTTCTGTCTGGATGGTCTCTTGTGACGAGCCGATGGACAGAGAATGGAAGCAGTGAGCTTCCTCCCATATTTGGGCATACCGGGGGTTGTAACTCTCTCTATATATATATATATTTAAAGTCACAACCCCTGGTATGCCCCAATTATGGGGGGGAAGCTAACTGCTTCCATTCTCTGTCCATCGGCTCGTCACAAGAGACCATTCAGACAGAAAGCCCAATATTTTACTGTTGCCTTTGTTACATTTGTGTAGTATTTGTGCTGATAAATAAATAAAGGGAGACTAGTATAGATCTATTTCAAGCTATTTAGCTCTCATCAGCTAGCCATACCCTTACTGGGATTTGAAAACTGGGCTATATTACATATTAGGCAGATGTGTTAACCACTAAGCCATAGGCTCTGATCCATTATCAGCTGAGCCAGGGAGAAAGGTATATATTTAAAGTCACAACTCCTGGTATGCCCCAATTATGGGAGGAAGCTAAGCCTGTGGCTTAGTGGTTAACACATCTGCCTAATATGTAATATAGACCAGGTTTCAAATCCCAGTAAGGGTATGGCTAGCTGATGAGAGCTAAATAGCTTGAAATAGATCTATACTAGTCTCCCTTTATTTATTTATCAGCACAAATACTACACAAATGTAACAAAGGCAACAGTAAAATATTGGGCTTTCTGTCTGGATGGTCTCTTGTGACGAGCCGATGGACAGAGAATGGAAGCAGTTAGCTTCCTCCCATAATTGGGGCATACCAGGGGTTGTGACTTTAAATATATACCTTTCTCCCTGGCTCAGCTGATAACGGAGCAGAGCCTGTGGCTTAGTGGTTAACACATCTGCCTAATATGTAATATAGCCCAGGTTCGAATCCCAGTAAGGGTATGGCTAGCTGATGAGAGCTGAATAGTTTGAAATAGATCTATACTACACACACACACACACACACACACACACACACAAGCCAAATACCACTCACTCATCACAAAATCTCCAGAACTGTAAAGCCTACAAACTTAAAATTTGGCACATATGTTCCTCTTGGCTTCTAGGTGCCCACTAATAAAGGATTTTTTGAAATGACCATCAGATCATCAGTATTTCTGATACAGTATTATATTAACATGCATTGATGCTAAGGAGTTTAGACATTCTACTCCCCCTCTCCACCTGAAAGGATCTCTGTTCCAACTTCTAGTTGCCTTATATTAACATGCTCTTATGCTAAGGAGTTACACATTCTACATTAATTTTCAAACTTTAAGTGCCAAGCCTGATCGTAACGACTCATTAAATTTCCAGTTTTAAGTGTCAACTTATCAAGCCCGATCACATAGTTTTGTAGCAAAGCACGGGTATCCAGCTATTTCCTTTATATAAGCATTGCCCACCCTTGGAATTAGGCTATCACATTTTCTCTAGCAGCTGACATATCTCAAGTTCATCAGAATCTTCAAGCTCAAATGAAACACAGGCACCACATCAGGTTCTGCTTCTGATGAGTCAAGGTTGTGTCCAATCTGAGTAAAAATATCAACAAAATGTTGCAGTAACAGCTCACAGGGGTCAGGAAGCATCACTCCCCATCCATCCTTCTTTCGTGGGCAACCTTAAACACAGCTTCTGGATAATAGGCTGAAATGTTTTATTTAAAACATTTCTATAGCCGCTCATCTTATACCAACCTTTTGCAACCAAACAATAAAGCAATTTCTATCTACAATAGCAAAATGTAAACCAAAAATATTAAAACCAAAAGATTTGACACCATAGCTCAGGGCTGTCAAACTCCCAGCGCGCATGCCAGATTTGTCACGTGCTGGCCACGCCCATGCCCAGCTTAGTGAAGGGGGGGAAAGTCCCGATATGTCACATGATGCCACCGTGACGATGTGAATTTGACATCCCTGCTATAGCTAAACATTCTCCTGTAGCCCACAACAAGTTTGTCTCTTGATATTTGTCAAGTGTTTGGGCAGGGGAGGGAGGGTTGAACCCAGAGTTTGAGTGTTTTTTGAATGGTTAAATGCATTAAAACATATACTCACTATCAGGCCTGCAATTATATTCCTTTTAGAATTTTGGCCTTCCACACTTTTTCTTATTTCATTATGCTGTTTCTATGCTATAGTTAATGGGAGGGGGGAATAGACAGGAGTGAGATTGTGGAATGTATTGTTTTCATTCTTTAATAGAAGCCAAGGTCATCCTTTGTCTCCGCACCAGTACACCTGACCGGAAGCAACTGAGCGTGGATGCCAACGTGGAAGAAGAAGATTGGACCATGTGATGGATTGTGGGTGTGAGGACAAAATCATGAACTTTTAACTGGGTGGAATTCTGATATCATTTCCAGTATTGTGATTAACACAGATATGCTAAGATGTCTGCTTTATTAAATTGGAACTTTAAGGATTGTTTTGCCTTTGATTCTGATTTAATTCTACATGATACTTGGAACGTTGACACTAACATTTATTTTATATTCATTTTAGGACTTGTCCAATCTTCTGTGGATACTTTCAATATCCACAAGGATATACTGTGTTTTGTTGTTGTTGTTTTGTAATGGAACTACTTGAGTTATCTTAATGAGAGCTTGGCTTACATTGCAACAACTAAGAAGCTTCACTACCACTTGCAAATGTTAAATGTACATAAAGAAATGGTGACCTAGATACTTAGAAAACAAAATAAGCTTAATATATTTCATTGTGGATGTATGTACAGTTGGAATGTATGGAAAATTGTGAATTTTAATCCACTTATTTAGCTTATATGCAAATATTGTGCTTATGCTAAACCCTAATGATTCATCCTTCAAGTCCTTGTTTTATTTTGAAAGTGTATAATTCTCAATATAGCCCTTGAGAACAAGAGGAATTAGTAAATCATCAACACCAATCAAAATGTCATGTTTTCATGTTGGCTACACTGAAGGTTTAAAGTATTTATTTATTATTTACAATTTCTCTTTGTTTCCTTTCAAGCTATACATTTCCTTCAAGGAGATTTCTCCTGGTGACTCCTAAATATCAACAGGTTAAACTTATCTCCTTTGGGTACTAGAAAAAATGGAAAATAAAACCTTGTTTTCCTTTGAAATCTGATTTTATTTTCAAGTTATATCATCTGTTCAAACCTGAGAGCAGGTCAACATTTTGAGATAAGAAAACACTTAATTATGAAAGCACATATAGACTTTCAACAGTTTTGCTGTTTTCACAATATCTCTATTATGCAAATGTAAACATAATATTAATCCATGGCTCCAATATTACTCTTATTTCCAAAGTGGAAAATTACACAGCAATGCTTTGAGGCAATGATTTGTAAATATTTACACTTATTCTTAACTTTAACTTCTGAAGATCCTTGAAGCAACCTAATACTTTAAAGTTCTAAGTGAGGATCAGATTATTTCCTGTACAGAAAATAATCAGCTAAATGTATCCTGCACATCTCAAAAACAAAACTTTTAAAGACAAAAGCAATTTCATCTCCATAGTATCGACATACCTGTTAAATCTGTAAAAAGATCAATAGTTTTAATGCCAAGAAACTAATTAACTATCAATATGAATGTACTATAAGTTAAGACCTGTCACATAAAAATATATGTTCCAGGCTGGATCAAAGAACCTATTTAAACCAGCATTCCCTTTTCCATTAGGAGCACTTAGATGGTTATATAGTGCTTTGGGAGAATTACTGTAATTTTGCAATGACTGTTGCGAGGTTGTTATCCAGTTAGTTTAGTCTGGTTCATGAAATTGGTTGCCTCGTTCTTCCTAGGGTGGACTATACAGTAATAGTCATCCTTCCACCCCCTCCTCCCAGGATGATGGGATCATGAAACGTCTAGTATGAGAGTATCATATTAGATCAGAGTTGTATATCTCCAAAATCAGGGGTGGGTTCTGGAAGATTTGTGCATCTTGTTCCATCTTTGATGATAGGGGGAGAAATTTTAGCCCCCTCAGAGAGGGCCCGCAATCTGGGAGTCCTCCTGGATTAGTTTAGAAGAACACCTGACGGCTGTGACCAGGAAGGCCTTTTACCAAGGCCCCTTCCTGGGTCGGGATGCTCTGTGCACAGTCACTCATGCCCTCGTCCTTTCTCCCCTGGACTACTGCAATGCTCTCTACATGGGGCTGCCCTTGAAGAGCACCCAGAGGCTTCAGCTGGTCCAGAATGTGGCCGCGTGGGTTATCATGGGGGTACCTAGGTGCTCCCATGTTACGCCCCTTTTAGGCGGCCTGCACTGGTTGCCGGTTGTTTTACGGGTGCGATTCAAGGTACGACCTTTAAAGCGCTCCATGGCTTAGGCCCAGAGTACCTGCGAGACCACCTACTGCCACCGGTAGCCTCCCACCGTCCAGTGCGATCCCACAGAGTTAGCCTCCTCAGGGTGCTGTCGGCCAGACAGTCTCGGCTAGTGATCCCCAGGGGGAGAGCCTTCTCTGTGGGAGCGCCTTCCCTCTGGAATGAGCTGCACCCGAAGCTTCGCATAATCCTCAACCAGGCTGCCAAACCACTACCAGTTCGGCTAGATATTTGCCTATCTTACATAATATAGGCAAATACCACCATTTCTATCACTTATCTTAGTCTTTTGTAGGATAGGGAAGCAGTGCCCTTGGAAGAAAAAGAAGGCAGGAACATACTATAATCCAGAGGTACTGGAGACTATCTATGAGGAGAAGCATTGCTCTCAGTGCCTAGAGAGCTAAGAAGAAAGAGGGCATGCCCCTGGTTTTGGTAAACTTCAGTTTGTTCCTCTTGCCAACATCCCGTTAGGCTTGCTTAGCTTCTTCCTTGTTCAGGAATAAATGTTGGCTAAAACTCTGTGTTGTTTCCAACTTGAAGTAAGAGGATCAAAATTATCAACTACTTCAATGGTCTGCAAGAGAAATCATTTTTGGCTCTAATTTTAGCTGGATGGAAGATTCAAATTTTACATATTCCAAAAACTATTTCCTATCTTTCCACAACTTTCTTTATCTGTTCACCACAATCCAGCTTCCCCTTCACCTATGAATGGTCCACACAACAAGCATCATCTCAAGACATAATCCATTCACTTGAATGGAATGGACAAAATTAGGTTTTTTCTCTTTTTCTATAGTTTTCCAAGATCAGATAGTTCTGCTGTTAAAATTGTTGCTCCAGGTTAAAAAAACTGTCTGCTTGCCGTCTCTGCTGAACCCTGAACTGTACTGCAATGTCATAGGTTTCTTCTTGACAAAGATGAGTTCAACTGTTAACACTTAGTTAACACTTAGAGTTATATACTGCTTCAGAGTGCTTTACAATCCTCTTTAAGCAGTTTACAGAGTCAGCACATTACCTCCAATAATCTGGCTCTTCATTTTACTGACCTCAGAAGGATGGAAGGCTTGAGCCAGTCAAGATCGAACTGCTGGCAGTTGGCAGAATTAGCTGGAAATACTGCATTCTAACCACTACATCACCATAGCTCTTAAATACTGTAGCATTCCTTATGTGTGATTTTATTTTTATTTCCCCCCTCTCCCATTTAAATTGATTGTGTTACTTTTATACGGTTGTATACTGTTCTAATCTATCATTTGAATTTTGCATTTTAATTATTGAGCATAAACTACTTTGATATTTGTTGTAAAGGAAAGGTATGTAAATAAATTAAATCAATAAATAAAAGCTTTCTTGAAAGTTTTAAGTATAGAGAAAAAACCAGGGATTTAAAATTAATGAGAGAGGGTGGGGTAAAATTCCTTTTATATTTATGTATCAAGATATCAAGCAAAGGCTAGTAAAATTTAAATGTATGGTGTAGTTTGGCTGTATTTTCTGTTTGCTGTCTTTTTTAAAAAAATGTTCTTATATTGTTTTCTACTTTTCATTGCATTTTTAATTAAACTTATTTACTAGTTAATGCAGCTGAAAAGTATCTGCATGCAAATATTCAAGATACAATACAATAGCAGAGTTGGAAGGGACCTTGGAGGTCTTCTAGTCCAACCCTCTGCCTAGGCAGGAAAGCCTATACAGTTTGAGACAAATTGGTATCCAACATCTTCTTAAAGACTTCCAATGTTGGGGCATTCACAACTTCTGGAGGCAAGCTGTTCCACTGATTAATTGTTCTAACTGTCAGGAAATTTCTCCTCAGTTCTAAGTTGCTTCTCTCCTTGATTAGTTTCCACCCATTGCTTCTTGTTCTATCTTCAGGTGCCTTGGGGAATAGTTTGACTCCCTCTTCTTTGTGGCAACCCCTGAGATATTGGAACACTGCTGTTATGTCTCCCCTAGTCCTTCTTTTCATTAAACTAGACATACCCAATTCCTGCAACCATTTCTCATATGTTTTAGTCTCCAGTCCCCTAATCATCTTTGTTGCTCTTCTCTGCACTCTCTCCAGAGTCTCCACATCTTTTCTACATCATGGCGACCAAAACTGAATGCAGTATTCCAAGTGTGGCCTTACCAAGGCATTATAAGGTGGTATTAACACTTCACATGATCTTGATTCTATCCCTCTATTTATGCAGCCTAGAACTGTGTTGTCTTTTTGGCAGCTGCTGCACACTGCTGTCTCATGAGGGACCTTTCAATGATTAGAGAGATGAGGGACCATTCAGTGATTAGATAACAACAAAGGATAAATTAGTAATCTGTTCCAATCTCTTCAGTGATCCATCCTTCAAGGGTCCAATACTTCCCCTTCCTATTGTGGTATTTTACCTAACTATCCAACTTTTGCTGAAGTTGCTGCAAAAGAATCCATTGATCAGGAGGAAAGGATTTTCCTGGAGACCTACAGGTATCATCATGTTGGCTGATTCCTGTTTATTCTCTTTGTGTAAAATAACATTGGTCCTGAATTGCTTTCTCCACTTGTGATCCAGGTCTTGGTCAAACCTGATGGATGAGCATAGCATAAGGTGACCAGACGTCCCGCTTTTGGCGGGACACCCCCGCTTTTTGATGCATTTTCCCATGTCCCGCCCGCTTTTTTAAAAGGCACGCTTTTTTTGGCGCTCGCAGCTCCCGCCCATCAGCTGCTGGGCTGGCTCATCGTTCTGTTCTATGCTACCTACAAATTTAAGCCAGCCCAGCCTGCCGCTCACTGATTTGATTGGCTGGACTCCAGCCAATCAGTGAGCTGGCCAACCAGCTCACTGATTGGCTGGACTCCTTAGCTGAGGACGCATGCGCGAGTCTCCATTTTATTTTTTCTTTCTTGTTGGGGTTGCAGCTGCGCTTACTGGTGGTGAGTAAAATAAATCATGTTTTGTAAATAATGTACTTATTTTATTCTTATTGTCTTATTTGGTACCGTGGGAATTGGGAGGCGCTGGGCTGGGGGGAGGAGACAGCCCCCTTCTCCCCCTTTGGCTTTGCGGAGTTCACAGCCAGCCCCTGTGCTGCGCTGGCACGGGCGGCAAGTCTGGATGGAACCACGTGGAAGTTCTCTGCACGACCGGCAGCCGCTTTTTACTCCCGAGTAAAAATTTTACTCGGGAGTAAAAAGCGGCTGCCGGTCGCGCAGAGAACTTCCACGTGGGTCCATCCAGACTTGCCGCCCGTGCCAGCTCAGCACAGGGGCTGGCTGTGAACTCCGCAAAGCCAAAGGGGGAGAAGGCAGGGGGCTGTCTCCTCCCCCCAGCCCAGCAAACAGAGTCCGTTTTTCAGCCGTGCAGACAACTTCCACGTGGCTTCCGCGGCTCTCGCAGCCCGGCAGAAGCATTTTTTCGGGGGAGGGCTCTGCCTTAAGCAAGAATTGCATTAAAGACCAGAGCAACAGGTATTTCCTTATTTGCCTGGAGATAGATAATTCCTAGGGATACTTGCCATGTTCTTTCATCTGTGTGTGTGTGTGTGTGAGAGAGAGAGAGAGGTAATTCATAAAATCACTTCCCCCTCCAGCCATTCTTCCCCGGCTTTCTTACAACTGACATTTCTGCCACTGCATGGTTTTTAAAAAAAAAAATTGTGGCGGAGGCTGTTTGCTTCAAGGTGGCTTGCCTCGTCGTTTGTGGGGGGGAGGGCTCTGCCTTAAGCAAGAATTGCATTAAAGACCAGAGCAACAGGTATTTCCTTATTTGCCTGGAGATAGATAATTCCTAGGGATACTTGCCACGTTCTTTCATCACCATGACGATCTTATTTTTTTGAGCTAAATGTATTTTTCCAGTTTGAATTGGGCATAATCTTTTTTTATTGATCCACTGTCAGGAAGAGGGATTATAATTTAAAACAGATGATTTCAGTGGCATCTTTTTTATTAATTTAAATTTCTTTCCGTTCTCCATACCCATCTTCTTGTATCAAATAATAGCTGTGGATTCATTGGTATTAAGTGTATATGTTTGAAGCAGTGCAGGAAATCTTGAAAACTTATGAATTTCTCTCCCCTCTGTGGCATTAGGCCTTGATTTGCTATATAACTTAGCAGTAGTTATTAGCACTCTTGGTGAATGATTCCCTTTTCTCAAATTATCTTGAACAATAGTTTGCAGTGTTTTCATATCTTGCATCCAGCTTTTTAAATTTATTATTAAATAATTTGTATTCTATCAGGGGCTTTCAGCAGTTTACAGCAACAAAAATGCCAAATAAAATTATATTATTATAAAATCATTGTAACAATTCCACAAAAACAATAAAAAGAAAATCCAGTGATAAAACCATATTAAATCCCAATGGCTCTAGAAGACAGAATAATTTGTACAGCCTTCCTGAATGGACAGCAGGTTAGGGCTCCCTGCTCTGGAGGAGGTTTCCAAAGGATGGGCACCAGCTGAGACCTTCCTCCTGAGAAAGCCCTACCTTTGTCATGAATGGGATTACAGGGCCTCCCCAGAAGATATTTAAAGCTCTGGTAAGATAGCTTTGAGGGAGGTGGTCTTTAAATATTTGGACTTTAAGCTGATTTTGGAACATCTGTAAATTTGAAAGCACAAAAAATGCTATTGGCTTGTTTCCAGATGAGTCATTTACTGTAAGGAGTATAGGCTCAATGTATTTTAAAATAATATTTTATTTATTGTGCATATGATTTTTTAAAATAGTGGTATTCTGTGTTGATTCTTTTTTTAAATTGTCTTAGACTATTTAAAAAAAGATTCTATCCAAAATAAAGTGAAACAAGCCATTTTTAAAATTTCTATGCACAATACTTTGAAATGGACTCAGGAGTCATGATTGACACTGAGTGAATTTGCACTTTTAATAATCAGGAAGATACAATGGCATTGAAAAAAGTGACTGATGACCATTTTTCACACTTAGCGACCATTTTCACACTTAGCGACCGTTGTGGCATCCTCATGGTTACGCGATCAAAATGTTGATGTTTGGCAACAGATTCGTATTTCTGATGGTCGCTAAGTGAGGAGTCTCGAGGAGGGGGAAAACATTTAGTGACCAAAGTTACAATGGCATTGAAAAAAGTGACTGATGACCATTTTTCACACTTAGCAACCGTTGCGACCATTTTTCACACTTAGCGACCGTTGCAGCATCCTCATGGTCACGTGATCAAATTTTGTTTGGCAACAGATTCGTATTTATGCTGGTTTCAGTGTCCTGGGGTGACCTTTTGACAAAAAAAATATTTTTAATCAAGCCCCCCCCCCCCCCTGTCAAGGGCGTCCCTCTTTTCCAATCTGAAAATCTGGTCACCTTAGCATAGCACATACATGCATATGTGGACATACATACATACATACATACATACATACATACATACACACACACACATACATACATACAGGGGTGAAATTCAGAAGGTTCTGACAGGTTCTGGAGAACTGGTAGTGGAAATTTTAAGTAGTTTGGAGAACTGGCAAATACCACCTGTGGTTGGCCCCAGAGTGGGGTGGGAATGGAGATTTTGTAGTAACCTTCCCCCGCCATGCCCACAGAACAGGTAGTAAAAAAAAATGAATTCCACCACTGCATACATACATATACATATATACACATAATCAAACAGAGAGAGCAAAAGCAAAGGAAACCTTATTCAAATTGGAATTTGAGGGCGTGAGTTTCAAAGATCACATTCAGTAAACCAGTTATAATTATCAGTTTCTACTCTACATGGATAGTGTCTTCAAAATCAAATATGTGCATTACAACTTTTACAAAAAATGTAACTCTGTGAAATTCACCAGCTTTCTCCAACCCAAAAATGTAGAGCAGCAGATATGAAAAAGAACTAGGATTTTGGATAATCTCATAGAAGAAAAAAGAGCTTCTGTAAAAGGCAAAAATTACAGGGAACATTCAACAAATCATAAAAATGTATTATTAAATTTATAGATGCCTATTTGAATCAAACCTTCACACAGAACTAAAAGAGTCAAAAAGAAAAAAGCCCTAACCATTTCATAATATGAAATGTCGGAAGTTTTCTAATTAAGTGACTAATTTGATGCCACTTTCTGTATCCACATTTCTCATCAAAGCCATGTACCCACTGAGCAGAATCTTCAATCCCACTTGAAACTAATTATTTCAAGAACTAATATTCACATTTAGTGAAAAATCACCCATCCTCACCCAATAAACCGTTCTTTAAAAAAAAGATCACTCTAGAACAGTGTTTCTCAACCTTGGCAACTTGAAGATGTCCGGACTTCTCGTTTGCTGGCTGGGAAATTCTGGGAGTTGAAATCCGGGCATCTTCAAGTTGCCAAGGTTGAGAAATGCTGCTCTAGAATTAAAATAAATGAGAACAGATGAAATACTACTCTGAGAATTTTGGAACTTTAATCATTGTCATCTTCATTATCTATAGGATATCTTTTTACCATATTTCAGACCAATCTCTTCAGTTGTTTATTTTTTTTCCCCAGAGAATTTAACACCATTCCTCTTATTTGTTTTACCAACTTATTTATTCTCTCTCTCTTAAATAATGAATTACAGAATTCCATACTTACCATGTTGATATTTAAATTTATAATATGTACTTCTGGTTCCAGTAGAACTCGTTCACATATAAGCATCTAAGAACCCATTCATTCAAGAGAATGAACAGAAAGGGTTCAAAACACAGCACCTTTGGCTTGTTGGAGTTTGGGGGGGAAAATACACAATTCTCTCTGAAAAAGATCTGGATTTCCAAGACCAGGAAGGGATTGCATTTAATGATTTATAAGATCTCCTCCCTTAGATAAAGCTATTGGTTTTACAACTTATCAACTAAATTAACTTTGTGATAGAGTATCTGCTTATATATTGCCAAATTTGTACAAATATCAATTTGGCAATTTTGACTTATGTGTTTGAAACTTCATGCTGAAAGCCTTTTCCAATAAAATTGTAAGTCCACTTGGGCTAGCTGCAATATATCGCCTTTTAAAAAGTATTATTAAATATAGTTTCAAAGAAAAGGACTAGTTTCCATAATCTGATGGATGTTTAAATGTAAACTGAACTGTGGTTCAAGATGGAAAACAGGTAAAGTAGAAAGGTATGAACTTTTCTTACCTGATGAAAATAGCAAGTGAAGAGTATTATTTCTACCTGTTTTTCTTTTCCTTGATAAACAGGATCACTTTTATGTTCTTTCTGTCAAGGTGTGGAGCTTTAGGGAACTGTCGAGAGTCAAGTTATTTTCTAGCCATATTGATCACTTTTGTCTTGCATATGAAAACACAAAGAACATTGTGCTGATGTTGCCAGGCGAGACAACAGAAAATCAGCAGTATTAATATGAATGTTCATCACTCCAACCTCTGGTTTAATATGTTTTTCTTCTTCAATTATATTTTCAGCAAAACTGCAACCAGTGCCATTCCTCCAAAGATCGCCGGATCTAAACCAGAAAAATCCAAATGACCATTGAATGATAACAAAATTATAACTTTATTATATTTTTATAAAGGTACAACTCCATAATTTTGCACTCTAGATCCAGTAGACTTGCTCCAGAGCAAGCAAAAAAGTGCTGGTATTGAGCAGTTTTCACACCAAAAAGTTATTGGTCCAATATTTAAAATCAATTTTAAAAATATACTTTTTCTCATTACAGCTTAAATGGTGATGTAGTGCTTTTCCAGGATCATTAAATCCTGTAGACATCTGAAGATCAGTCAAGCAGTCAGATTTAAAGTCCCAGTCTCTTTTAAATATAACTGTGATATAACCATCCTTGAAAAGAAAAGAGGGGCTATGAAGTTTATTCTACTGTTATTGGTTTTTGTATATTTTTGCCAATTTGCCTAGTGATAGCGGATAAGTATTGCCTTCTATTGTATTCATTAATGGCTACCACAGCCTCATGTTCTCCATCTGAATTGGAATTTTAATTCTCAGAATTTCCAGACAACGTGGGGCATTCCAGACCTGCAATCCTAATACATGTTGTGGAAAATTGATCTATGCATAATAAAGGTTGCTAGAATATTATTATATCAATAGCTCATCTTTTCTGTAACAGAGCAAAGCTGTTTTATTCTCAGAATAATGCAACACAACAGCCCCCAAAGGGAGATTTTATTCATAATGAAACATTTAAAGTAGTGGTAACTTTTTCCCCAAGATCTAAACAGCTTCATTATTTATGCATCATGGTTTATAAAGTCCTTTTGTTTCTTTAAAGAAATGTCACTTGTGTAGTTAAAATGTCCTCGTGAGGATTTTATAACCTAAAAAATAAACACATCAATAGTTCCCTTTTCAATAATGAGGGCATAATAGTAAACCAATATATTTATTGGTTTGAAAGGTGGAGACTTGCTCCTTGGAAAATTGTCAACTTTCAGTGAATCCTTCTTATTTATTTATTTAACTTTATTAACTACCCACTTAAAAGGAAGACAAAAATAAAACAAAACAAAACAAATAGCCTAGTCAACAAAATCAACAAAAGAAAATTAATGAAACGAAACAGGGTTCTTGGACAAATAATAAACATCCAGGCCTGGACCAAATGACAGGTTTTCAAAGCTTTTCAGAATGCTAGGAGGAAGGCCACCATTCCTTATCTCTGGGGGGATGCAACTCCAGAGGAGAGCTAGGTCCCACAAGATGCACTGTAGTTCATAAGGATATAAACCATAAACTTACATCACAGAGTTGAAGGAATCATCCCTCCCCCAACCAACTAACTGACTTTCATGTACTGTACAGATATGGACAAATCAGTCAGTCTTGACCATTATTTTTTAGTCCTCCAGACTAAAGATGTCTTTGCACAGTACGATTATGGCTCATCACTATTTCAGACACAGTAAGGAAGAGGCGTATTTCTCAACCCATTTCTAGTTCTTTTTCATCCCAGAATGGTCAGTAAGGGGACAAATTAAACTGACTGCTTAAGGGTTGCTATTGTGCCATGCACCATTTGCATAGCACAGCATATTGCATGCAATGATTTTAATTTCAGGCAGATCTAGGACTGGTTGGGACTAAATCTCCTAGATCTAAGATTCCTAGTCCATTCTAGTTTCCTTCTCTTAGTGATGGATTAAGGTGATTCATGAGAAGAAGAAAATTCAGGAGTCTGTATTTTCAAGCAACAAAAGTCTTAGGTTTGCATCTCATTAAAATATTTAATAATTTTAGACTCTGCTGAAGACCATCAAGAACAATAGGCAATGAAGGACAAAGAGCTTAGCCTATTCTAGGGCAGTTTTCTAAATTATAAATCTCTGACGTTCTTCAAGAAACAAAAATATGAAGTAATGGACTTGGAATACAATTTCTGTATCTCTGAAGAATTGATGTCTGTGACATATTAACAGCACTAGTCTAGGTGTTTAACTCAGACCTGTATCTACTCAAAATGATCAAAGACTTTGAATTTTGCATTCCAGGTCTATTCACATTTTAGGGTTGGGCTGTTCATCCAAGTAATATAATATTGACTGATATATACCGACAAACTGGCTCAAATACAAATGAACTAGGAAAACAGAAGGAGGAAAAAAAGGGGGGATTTCCCAGTTGCAGACAAGAGTACAAAGAATTGTTTTCAAGAAGGAAGTAAGCCTGAAAAACAAACCATTAATACACTTAATGAAAATGATAGATTGCTACCTTAGTATTTTTAAAAAATATAGTTTAGTCTAAAGTAGGACAGGGCTCTTTTGTTACTTCTTTGATCTAAAAGAAAATTATTAATGCTTTTTGAAGAAATCAATGGCTGCTTGAGATTCCTTTCTTTATGTGATACTATATTATTCATTCACCTATTAGTCTATTTTATCCTGTTTCTCTTTATTTTTATTAATGGCAGTGTAGTCAAGTGTGAACTTAGACACGGATTTCTGCAATAGTTTTTCTCAATATATGTATTTCCAAACAAAATTAGATACGCTTTTAGAAATAAAATTACATTGTCATATGTATAGAGAGCACAGCATCTCATAAATAAACATTATTTAGGGTGGGAAAAATAGAAGATGGTTGAGGGAAGTAGAAGATTGGGCAGTAACAGTTGTAGATATCAGAACTCTACTTGATGTCTCAGCAGGCCAGAGAAGACTCCGTGATCCTTCAGTTTTATCACTGGTGCCTTGTCAAGTAGCCATTTATTCTGCTAGAGCATCAGGAAGAGCAGTAGTAGATACCTTGCTGTTCTGTCCCCCCTTTCTCTGCTCATTAACAGACGACAGGCAAACAAGCTTAAAAGGAACTCTCTTTATCAGTTCTCGGCTCAGACTGGCTGCGAGCCCAAAAATAGCACAAATACAGTCTCTGACGAGATAACAGAATACTAAACAAAAACTCTTACAATGCAATGCACTTCTCCAAGTGTATCCTTGAATCAGGGTTACAGAAAACAAAGCACTTCTCCAAGTGTATCTTACATAAACCAGGACTGATGATCAATGTTGGACGAACCAAGGAACGTTGACTCCTGCAACTAGGGCGTAGCACCATCCGTCCTTTTATCCCCAGAATATCTCCCTAATGAGCCCCAGTTGCATAATTAATCTTGCATCCCAAAAAGACTCACAGAAGACTGCTGCTGAGTCACAACACCTTGCTATATTTTGATACATCCTAAGGATGAAAAGTGTAAAGTGCTTATCTTTATGTTTTTTTTTTCTTATTTTTTTGTAAGCCGCCCGGAGTCCTTCGGGATTGGGCAGCATATAAATATATTTAATAAATAAATAAATAAATAGATAGATAGATAGATAGATAGATAGATAGATAGATAAATAAATAAATAAATAAATACTCAATTTTTCAAATCGTCCTAGTAAATGGCATCAATTTATTTATCACCATTTCTCATGGAAGCCAAAAACCAAGAAAATGTTTGCTTGTCATACTGTAATGAGTGTAAAGGTAGAACACATTGTGTGCTCCATGCCATAGGGAAATAGCTGTGATGGAATCCTGGGACATTTTCATGCAATTCAACATTTTGGAAGCTTTCTCTGAATAGCGGATATTTCCATATGTGATTTGGAACCATAATATTAAAAGCAATCCATCCCTTTTAAGATGGAACACCCTTGAGTTCTTGCTGGGCACAATCAACACTAGCTATGGTGGTGCTCACTTGAGATATCAAGAACTGGTGCAGTGCAATTATTGAAATTCAGAGCAGTAATGGCAGCAAAAACATGGAGTCATGTGAATGAGGGACCAAACTTTTTCTTATTTCCTGCTTTGTTCTCTTTTTTCAGGAACATCCTACCCCTTGAGAATGGGGACTGCTTAATCACAGCGACTAGAACATCTGAAGTTAAACATGAATCTCATGAGTTCTACTTATAAAAGGATAAGGCATTCCCAGTAGCCACCATCATTAATAAGTCAATATCAGCTGGATGTTGGGATAATAGTAAAGTTAGATTTCATTTATTTATATTTAAATGAGATTAAAATTTAATACAATTAAATACCATTAATATGCTTAAATACAATTAACATGCATTGCTCCCTTTCTTTTTTTTCTGTCCCATCTAAATATACAGTCTGTCAACAACTTTTGACAGGCTTCTAGAAGGTCATATCCAGCCCTTTAGATGTCCTTAGGCAGTTCAGACTAAGAGGAAGAGAGAAAGTTCTTAAAGCCTATTGCAGGCAATCTGAGCTAGGAGCAGAGGTGGGTTGGCAAGTAGATTTCATTCATACTTTGCATCTACCACTATTTTCTATGATGATGTAAAGGTTGAGAGCTAACCTTTGTTTAGCTAGAACAGCAATGGCAATAGGAGCACCAGATGAGCAGAACAAAAGTTTCTAAAAGACATCTTCACTGCTATCAGCTTTCAGAAGGGAAGTGCCGAGAGGCACATGGTGTCAATGTTTGATACCGCTGATAGCATCTCATGTTATGAAACAATTATTCTGAAAGGAAAGCCATAGGCTAGAAGACTGATTTGAACCACTTTTAGGAATTATAAAGGCTAAACATATATCACTGAAATGAGAAAATAAATCCTCTGAAGGAGGAGCAGTACGCCTTCAGATCTTATTGACAACTGCTACATAATAGCAATAGCGTTAGGTAAAGATTTTACCTAAAACGTACCACAGCTTTATTAACTAACCCTCCCTTCCACAATCGTCACAATACGTTCCTTGGAGAAATGTGAGGGGACCCACATATTATGATTCTTTTCTTAAATATGAATAAGTCAAAAAGGAGAATCTAAATACAAAGCCAAATCTGAGTTGCAAAGCAGATGTTTGTGTTCTGAATTATCAGATCATGGATGTTCTGTTATTGAACAATTTATAAACTCCACACAAACAAACAGAAAAAAACCAGTGAAGTCTTTTAGTGTTCTCTGACTGGTTGTTTGATTGAAGATGTGTCATCATCTCATAACAACCTCATAAGTGTGGGTTTTGCTCCCTGTTTGTATGTAGTAGCTTGCCCTGCCACTATTGGCAGAGGTGTGATTTTTAACTTGGCAATTCCATGGTTAAGGTATTGCTTTCTGCTTGATTAGTGCTAATCCCTGCTTATCTGAGTATTGGTTGCTGAGGAGGAGGTATTTTGGTCTTTTTCTTGACTTCTTAACTTTTTAACTGTCCCTTTTGAATGGTGTGTAAAAATGGTTTATGTATATGTGTCTGTTGATGGCTAATTGATCTGAATGCCCAGCTTCCAGGAATTTCCTAGCTGGTTTTGGATTTAGTTTGGTCCAGGAAACTTACAGTTTCCCTATCATGGCCAGCCCAGATTCAGCAAAGGATCATCAGCCTGAGGTGAAAGAGTTGCATGCAGACAGAGCAGGATTGCCAAACATCCAGAAAAGGCAGTCACTGCTGGCCTTAGAAGGCAAAGAGGCAGAGCTAACACCTCTCCCCAAATGCAAATGTCCACTATGAGATGAGGAAGGTGGAACAAAGGCACTCAGTAAGGCTATTGGTCAGAAAGAGCCCTGCCTAGTCAAAGGAACAAATCAGAATCATGCCTCCCATATGTAAGGGAGCTGGGCTCCTCACAGATATGTTGGTGACAACTCTCCATTCCTCACCATCATGGTCCACCATTCCTTAGTTGCCTTCTTGTTTGTTTGAACCTTTTGCCATTAGAGTTCTGTCTGAAAACTTTTTAATGAAGGTATAAAACTTACCTGTGTATCTATTTCCATGGGCTGGGACAGAACTATGGATATAGGCACTTTACTTTTTTTATTATTTCTCTTCCATTTCAGTAACATAATGGACTGATTTTCATTGTCCAGACAGAATGGACTTAGGTATTACATAAATATGGAAAATAAAAAATCTGGCTTATACCATCTCCACTGAACAATATTATGTGGCTAAGTATACATGGAGTTAAATGGTCACCAGTAGCATTATGTGCTACAGCCAATGTCATCTGGCTACTACCCAGGGGAGGGCCTTCTCTGTGGCAGCTCCGGCCCTCTGGAATGAACTTCCCGCGGAGATTCGGACCCTCATCTCTCTCCAGGCCTTCCGGAAAGCCGTCAAAACCTGGCTGTGCCGGCAGGCCTGGGGTTGATGAGTTCCCCTCCCCTCTCGACTTGTATGGTTGTATGACTCTTGTTTACTTTAATCACGTGTATTGTGTTTTATGTTTCCTTTCCCCCCCCTTTGAGTTGTTATGCCGCCCTGAGTCCCTCCCGAAGAAGGGCGGCATACAAATAAACTAAATCTTAATCTTAATCTTAATCTATGTGTGAGGAGCAGAGAGATCAAATTAGTAAATAGTCACCAGTGATGTTATGTGTGAAAAGCAGAGAGATGAAGCCTACTTAATGATCAAATCTATTGGTTAATCACTGTATTAATACCAATGTTCCTTCTTTCATTAAAAACTCAAAATCATTCATAGTATGTTTCTCTATTTGAAGACATGCTCTTATTTGGAATCCCAAATATTATTTTAAACAAACCTTCTTCAAACAATGTACCCACATATCATTACTTAATTAGCTCTAAGACTCCTTAAGAGGCAGAAACCAAGAAAACATCTTTCAGTTTTGACTTGATTCTTAACCTTCTTGGATTCAGTGAAATGTTGGGAGTTATATAAATTATATCCATGTTAACAGAGCTGAGGTGAAAACAAAGGGTAATTTGGCAAAAATGCAGAGAAAGGACCCAAATATCCTCTGTGGAGTTCCATGAAGACAAATGTAGTAGTCCTGAAACTTGCAAGGTTGTGTGAACACAGCAAAACAAGCCCATGCCTTGGGTCAAACTTAGCAGTTTGTATTGGTTCACAGAACCTCAAAAGCCCAAAGAAGCCCCAAACCCTTAGTCCAACACATGTTGTATTGTCTAGAAAAAGAGCAATAAATATCAAACTATTCAGCCAGGTTCAAGCAATTATATAACCCCAAGTCCCATTACTGAGTGATAAATATAACCAAGAAATGCCCTTGCTAATTACGTATATTATACTCAAACAGAACAATTTCCTATTGCCTGAAACAAACATATGGTGGGAGGAGAGGTTTTGGCAAAGGTTATTACATTAGACAAGAATCACAATTTTGCTTTCATCTCCTGTTACCTCACACTGTTCCTTAGTCCAACACATGTTGATGGACTAGTTTTGAATGTTTGCAATTCTCTTAGCCATTGTACTTTTAAAGTATGTCATCCTTGTTCCAAAGTAATTGACAGAGTGTTGCTGTCCAATTTCATATTGTTTGCTCAGCCTGGAACACCTTAATCTTTCTTTTAGCACCCTTACTGATAAAAGCATTAGCAGTAAAGCCGTTTTTATTCATCAGGTTTCTTCCCCTTTCCCCTTAGAGTACAGCTACATGGCCATTTCCCACAACGGTGGCTATTCATAATGAAAAGGAAATATACAGTGAAACTGCAGAAGGAAGAGCTCTACAAAACACAGCATTTTTGCCTGAAATGTCCTCTTGCAAAGAACAAGAAAGGATACAATTTACAAATATCCATGCATTCCCCTCTCTCACTCTCAGGATGGGCAGAAAAGCATTGTATAGTTATATACCCATGGCATGGATTAATTGTGACAAAAGAGGAATGTCTTAAACAAATGTGTATTAATGGTCTCTGGGAGGTTTATTTACCAGAGCTTATTCCAGCTACAGTATTTCTTCTATCCCTAGCTTTATTTATACTCACTATGGATTTAATTCCCCATAGTGGGTGGGTGGGGGAGCTCAGCTCTCATCTCAATGGAGCTACCCTGGGTTTTTTGAAGGGCTTTTTTTTCCCTCAAATGTCATATATCAAAACACAAATACCACAGGGGAAATTTCAATGAAACAGCCAAAACAGTGATGGCTGAGATATTGGCTAACATTAAAAACCAGCAGGGCATAGCTGGTTGAGGTTTATTGTGTTATCTGGCGCATCACAAATGGATTAGCACATTTTCCATGTTTAGCGAGAAAGCTGGCACAATATTCAGAACTGACCGCATTGATCCGAAGAATGTGATAATCATTCAATCTTTTGTTTTAGTGGAAAATTTGAGGAAAAAAACACATTGGAAATGAAATATTATTAAAAAGTGCTAAAATAAAAATTGATTTTCCAATTTCAGGCAAGTTCACCTGCCCCATTAGTCTTCCGTGCCCCCTTCTGCCCTTATTGCATTGTTCAGAAAAAAACTCATCTTGCCATCTACAAAATATTTTTCCAGTCAAACAGACAGCTGCAGGGAACAAAAAAAATTCATGAACCAACCTTCCTGGAAAATTCTCAATCTGTTTTTTTTAAAGGATCTAGGCTAATGCTTATTTTTACCATCCATTATATCTAAAGGAACCAACCTTCTATCTAAAATATCCAAATGCCTAGATAAGGGGTGTCAAAGTCACATCGTCACATGATGTCACACGGTGTCACGTGATGAATCGGGAGTTTTTTCACCTTCAGTAAACCTGGTGTGGGTGTGGCCAGTGGCGCATCCGCCCCACAGGCTGGGAATTTGACAGTCCAGGCCTAGATAGAAAATAGAATGCCACAATTTCTCTCATGATATATTCAGTTCTGATGATTCAACTAGTGTGGAATTGTGATGTTTTATAAAAAGGTAAAGTTGTCCAGTTGTTTCTGACTCTGGGGGAAGCTCTCATATCGTTTCTTAGCCAAGGGATCCAGCATTGTCTGAGGCAAAAGAAAGTGGTGTATGGAGAGCAGAAGAGCCAATAATTGGTTTCTATCTTTTTTAGTTTTTTATTTTCCCGGGAGTTGATGGCAAGATGGACTGGTGTAATTATTAATTAATACAATATGATATTGGCTATGTAATAGTATACATGTGATTATATGTTATGAAAATGGAAAATAAAAAAAAAGTATTTGTGAAAACATTTTGGTGATGTTTGGCTGGCATGAGTATAGTGCACGGAATGCTGTTGCCTTCCCACCAAGTATCATTTGTCTACTCAAATTTGCATGCTTTCAAACTGCTAGGTGGACAGGAGTTGGGGCAAAAACAGCCCCAGACCCATTGCACAGGGCTCAGATCTCAAACCTGGGCTGTCAGCTTATTTATAACTTTTTGTTAGATGTTCTTAATCAGTGCCTTATGCATCATGCACTTTATATTCATGTAACCTCTGCACTAAGAAAAATGAATTCCGCAAACTGCATGAATTATGCAGGCAGATCCCAATTTTTAGAATATATTGTATAATTTTAAATGAAGGAAGAAAGCTGCAAATCTATCTTTGACTACTAAGCGAAATATGTTTACCGTATATACTCGAGTATAGGCCGAGTTTTTCAGCCCACTTTTTGGGCTGAAAAAAGCTGCCTCGGCTTATACTCGAGTCAGTGAAAAATTTGCCCAAATGGAGGAGAAAAAGGGGCGCCCCTTTTTCTCCTCCATTTCGGGACCCAGTGGAAGTTCTCTGCGCGAGGTGAAATGGCCGGCAGCAGCCTCACTCTCCTGCCGTGGCTTCCGTTTCAGTCGCGCAGAGAACTTCCACTCGCTTCCCGGGCTTGTGTTCTGATGAGGGGGAAAGAGAGGACTTTCCTTACGCCCGCATCAGAGCTGGACGTAAGGACTTTACCCCATTGATGAGGCGGGCGGCGCGGATTGTAGCAAGGACGGCCGCCGATCGCAGCCTGGCTGCGCTGGCGGGGACGGGCGGGGCGGGGTGGGATGAGACTCCCCACTCGCCAAGATGGTAGGACTCCAAGTCCCATCCCCTCCACCCGTCCCCACCAGCGCAGCCCCTGCCGCATCAGCCGGAATCTAATTTCCCCCTCATCAGAGCTCGGCGCGGATTGTAGCAAGGACGGCCGCCAATCGCAGCCCGATTGCGCCAGGGGGTTCCGCTGGTTGAAAGAAAGTCCTTCTTTGCACCAAGCGCTTTTCCCTCCCAACTAATTATAACTAATTATATTAATTAGATAGATCAGTGTTTCTCCACCTTGAAGACTTGAAAATATGTGGACTTCAACTCCCAGAATTCTGGGAGTTGAAGTCCACACACTTTCAAGTCTCCAAGGTGGAGAAACACTGAGATAGATGATCCACGGTGTTTATTTTTGGAAAAAAGCGCCTCCTGCTCTGGACTGCCGGGAACGCGATCGCGTCTCTCTCTCTCTCTCTTCCCCCCACCCCCGGCTGTTCCCACCCGGGAATGTTCTGGCGGGCTAGGCGGAGGGTGCGTGTGCGTGCATGTGTGTCAAGGGTGGGGAGGCTAAGAGGGCGAGGTGAGATCCTGGCGGGGACCGCATTTCACCCGCCGAGCTTCCTTTCCCCCCGTCTTTTCCTCCGCTCGCCGACTTCCTTTCTCCCGTGGCTGACAGGTGGGTGGGTTTCCCTCCTCCTCCCTGCTGGACGTGGATCTGCGGCGTGGGTGGCCGTCCTTGTTGCCCGCCGGCGGCAGGTCGCGGCAAAGAGAGGGAGAGGGAGAGAGAGAGAAATGCCGCCGCTCCCCGGCTCGCCTCTTTTTCCCGGGATCGCCGTGATGCTTTGAGTTTTCCTTCTGCGGAGGTGGGGTGGAAAGAAGAAGAAGTGGGGCCCTTCCCCGCTTCTTCTCGGACTACCTAAGCGTTGGGTGCGCTGTCCCCATCTGGGCAAGTAGTGCTGACTCATCAGGTGTCTGGGAACGGGTGGGGCTGAGGAGCGGCTGGGGGTGGGGGGTGTTTCACAGAGCGGCTGGGGGTGGGGGGTGTTTTACAAAGGGATGAGGTGGACTGAATTACCCCCTTGTATCTGCTGCCTTGTTTAGTGATTGTTTTGTTTGCAGCTATAATGATGGTGAAAAAGACCTGTAAAGCAAAGGAAAACTGAATAGGATCCTCAGCCCAGTCACAGTTTCATTTAACAACCATTTAATGACCAAGATACTAGTCCCAGTTATGTTCACTAAATAAGGATTATCTGTAAACTGTTCTTTTGGTATCCACGTATGCAAAAGACTGATAGCTGTAGGAGATGACCAAGCTGAGCCCAAGGGAAGGGTCAAACACATCAATGGCCAACGTAATTGTTTCAGGGTTCATTTTATTTACACCAAATATAATTCATTTAAGAAATTGGACAGCACATCCTTTATTAGTTTCAAATTCTTTCTTTAAAGATATCCATGGTGGAATGTAACATGCTGAAAGCAACAGTGGCAATGGGATGCTTTTGTGGCCCTTTGGGATAACCAAGAAATAAGTGTGTGTGTGTGTGTGTGTGTGTGTGTGTGTGTGTGTGTGTGTGTGTCAGAGAAGAATTTTTAACACAGGTATGTTGTACATGCATACATTTGGACAAACTTTGCAGAAATCTCCTCTTTTTTAAGTTTTATTTGGCATCATTCAATAGAGCAAAGTCTGAAAATGAAGCTGCATGCTACTGTAGGAGTCCAACAGTTTAGCAAATAAAAAGAGAACTTAGTGTTCCAGGGAGATGAATTTAAACTGCATGGAGATGAGGTGAGTGAAGTATTTCATTGAATACACCGGTATTGTGTGATAATAATTTGTTATCCAGAGCAAATTTTTACAATGGCTACTGTATATTTAATGGGCACAGGCAGGCTGTATATGTTATTCAATGGGCAATGGCAGGCTGTAATTAATGGACACAGGACAGGCTGTATATTCAATGGGCACAGGCAGGACACTGGTAGAATGTATATTATGAGCCTATGAGTTTTGAAGGATTTTAACTCGTGTTTTAGCTTGGTTGCTGAATGAGCTAAGGTTTTTGTACTTTTAAAGTTATTGTTGATACCATATTGTTTTTATTGACCCTCTTTTCCACTTACAGAGCTAGTTTACTGTTTTTCTTTGAAATAAATATTCAAAAACATTATTGGTATCTATTTTTATTTTTGAAATTTACCGGTAGCTGCTGCATTTCCCACCCTAGGCTTATACTCGAGTCAATAACTTTTCCAGTTTTTTGTGGTAAAATTAGGTGCCTCGGCTTATATTCGGATCGACCTATACTCGAGTATATACGGTAGTCATCCTTCCAGTTTTCACTTTGTTTCTGTGTATTGGTGCAATTTATTTTAAACACAGTGAAGGAAGATTTATTTATAATCAGGGAGTCTCTAAAACCTTTGGAACCTCTTCCTCCTCTTCCTGTTGTAAAAGTATGAACTACTATAGACATTATGAACTATAGACATTACCTTTAACACATACGGATCATGCTTAAATTCCAGAGACTGTAGTCAGAGCAGCCATTGGCAGAATACAAACTGCAGTTTGAAACTCCCAGGTTCATTTTTCAACATCTCCAGCTAAGAATGGAGAAAACCTTGACTCTTGTAAAGGTTTCATTCTCACTAAATAGAGCATTGTATCCGCTGAAAGGCAACTTTCTGTGTGGGTCCACCTATGAACCGACCTAGGTTGAATCAAAAGCTACCTAAACCTTAAATTAAAAATCATTCTGGGCAACTTATAATGGTCCAGATGTCCTTGAACAGGCATTCCAATAATAGTAGCTGGGACTGATGGGAATAAGAATCCAAATACTATATAGAAACCAGACATTTCTTCTCCCCACAACATAGAAACAGAACACAGATTGTTTTTAAGATGAGACAGTATCAAATGAATCATTCTTGGTATCAATATGATTCCTATTGGAATCACAATGAACTTTCTATGAGACAGCAGTGACTGTAGAGTAGTTTTTTTGGTGTGTATGCACCAGAGGTGGGTTCCTACCAGTTCGCACCTATTTGGTAGAACCAGTTTATCAAATCTACTGAACCGGTTAGAAGAGGTTCCACCAGTGGACCCAGAAAGCAGGCCACACCTACAGAAGAGGTTCCAAAATTTTTTGAAACCCATCACTGGTCCTTGGATATGATTATTCTACACTATCATGCTCATATTTATAAAACTCAGTGCCTCTGTGAAAGGTAAGGATGACTACTGCATTTGTGGTGCAATCAGAACATTGCGTGTGTTGAAGTTGTTTTAACGCAAACCAAAGATGCCTTTTAAAAAACAAGTTTACACCATATTCTTATGCATGCCAGTGCTGTGTGTGAGGTAATTTAAGGTGGTTCTGACAAGTGTCTTCGGCATCTTCATATCCGGTCACATGGGCGGCAAGCCACTCCCACAAAGGAGGCCACACCCACAGAGTAGGTTCGAACAATTTTTGAAACCCACCACTGGTATGCACTATGTTCAAAATGTCTGCCTATAATTTACTCATAAGGAGTACATTATAAAGGGACATACATTAGAAAGTAGCATAATCTTAAATATCTCTTTGAGGAAGGTGGGTGGTTCAGAACTGTGAAAAATAAATAAATGAAATACAATTCCCAGGACCAGTTCCTACTCTTTTCTAGCAAAGGTGGGAATTATATCTTTTTTAAAATGGAAGCAAAAAATGTGGTCCGGTGTATGTTTATACAATAAATGCCAAGCATTAGGAGTGAAATGAAAGAAATCTTGAACCAGAAAACAGAGTCTTACACCAGTCTTTGAATTTAAGGTTGGAATTACTGGTTTTTGGTAGGCATTATTCCTGTTGTCGTCTTTGGCAGATATATGAAAAAGCTCAGCAAATAATTTCCTGTAGCCTTGAAAAGAAAGTTTTGCCCAGATGCAGCAGCTCTGCTTGATGATATGACTTTATCCAGGATTCATCCAAGTGAGAGTCACTTGTCTTCATACTTTATTTGTCACAGGAATATCAGGATTTACTATATAAGCTGCTCCTGTCCTTTGCTCATGCCAGCTTGACTGTAATCTGGTTTTAAAAAATCTTGACCTGACTGAAAGGTTTTGGCAACAGCTTGCAAATTATACAGTCTAGACTCCAAGCTACCATTGTCCCATTGGATATTTCCCCTCTTTTCAGTTCTTGGAAAGTTCCGATCACAAACTTTCCTTCCTGTGAAATTCAGCAGGTTCTGACAGATTCTGGAGAAGCAATAGCGGAAATTTTGAGTCTTTTGGAAAACCTGCAAATACCACCTCTGGCTGGCCCAGGGAATGGGGATTTTGCAGTATCCTTCCCCCGGAATGGGGTGGGAATGGAGAGTTTGCAGTATCCTTCCCTGCCACGCACATCAAGCCATGCCCACAGAACAGGTAGTAAAAATTTGTGAATTTTATGCAGATGAAACTTCCTGGATATGTAGTGTATGCACCTAGCTTGTATAATGTGGGTGTGGGTGTTATATGTGTATAATAATATATGTATAATATATAGAATATAATATAAATGGCTGTGTGGGTATGTGGGTTTGTGTGTGTTCTAGCATAACTCTGGAATGCCTTGAGCAATTTCAACCAAACTTGAACATAGATGACTTACTCTCTGGAAACAAATACTGTGGGGGTAAGACACCCCTAACATCACCCTGTGTGTGTGTGTGTGTGTGTGTGTGTGTGTGTGTGTGTTCCAGCATAACTCTGGAGCACCTGGGCTGCTGAAATGAAAAGGAATGAATTATATCTATAGCGTCAAATCACAGTACTTTTGACAGTGATAATGTGCATTTTGGATTCAAGTTCATGTGTGTGTGTGTGTGTGTGTCTTTGTGTTTGTGTGTTCTAACATTACTTTGACTTGACACTATAAATATAATTCATTCCTAATGTCTAATACAGGATTAGCACCAATAAATACCCAGGCAATACTGAGTTATCAGCATATACCATATTTTTCGGCATATAAGACGCACCAAGATTTTGAAGAGGCAAATTTTTAAAAAAAGTTTTTCCACTCTGCAGACTTCCCCAAAACACTTTTAATGTTCTGTGCATGTGCAAACCTATTTACAGACAACTACACACATCGAACGGGCAGTAATCAGCAGAAACCCAACCCTCACACATACACACACACACACAAATCACACACATACAAAGAGTTTATCATCTATGTTTTAAGCATTAAATGCACTAAAATGCACATGCAAGACACAGCTTTATTTTGAAAAAATCTTGTTACAACTATATTCTTTCTAAGTACAGTACTATATGACATACCTTTAACTTGTTTATAATAGTACAATAATAATTGCTAAAGCAATAATTCTCTCTATCTCTTCCCATTTCTCACTGTTATTTTTTTTTTTTTAATAAGAGCATTTCACAATTTTTTCAATGGGAACTATAGGTTTTGCTAGTTTTGTGTGTGTATCAGTGGTGGGTTTCAAATTTTTTTAGAGCCTATTCTGTAGGTGTGGCCTATTTTGTGGGCGTGGCTTGGCAGTCACGTGACCGGCCAACTTGTAAAATGTGGTGAAACTCATTTAACAACGCTCTTGCTTAGCAACCACAATTTTGGGCTCAATTGTGATCATAAGTTCTCTTCCTCTTTCTTTCTTTCTTTCTTTCTTTCTTTCTTTCTTTCTTTCTTTCTTTCTTTCTTTCTTTCTTTCTTTCTTTCTTTCTTCCCTTCCTCTCTCTTCCTCTTTCTTTCTTGTGTCTCTCTCTGCCCCACTTCTTTCCTCCCTCCCTTCCTTCCTTCCTTCCTTTCTTTTTTCTTTCTTCTTTTGTTTCTCTCTCCAACTTTCTTTCTCTTTCCTTCTTTCTTTTTCTTTCTTTCTCCTTCTCTCTTTCTCTCTCTCTCTCTCTCTCTCTCTCTCCCTCTCTCCCTTCCTTTTTCTCTTACTCTTACTCTTTCTTTGTCCCCCCCCCGCTCTCTCACACACATATCTTTAAGTTGGCAAAAAATTCTGTTTTGCCAGCTGGGAGGCTGGCAAAGAAGCCTCGTTTTCCCTGCTGCCTGGAGCTCTCAGAGGAAGGAGGCAGGGAAATGAGCCCTGGGCCTCATCTCTGCCTCCTTCCTTGAGAGCTGCCTTCAGGATGGCCAACCTCTTCCATCACTATGCTTCTCTGCTTCCAATAGGTACACGTGTACCAGACCGGACTGGCTGAAATCCACCTCTGGTGTGTATGCATGTATATTTGCACTGGGAACTTCAAAAATTGGAAAGGACCTGGACCTCTCTTGATCTTTGAAAGGCCTGAAATAGACATTGCTGCTAGGACCAAATCTGGTCCTCACATAATGATCAAATCTTCATTAATTAATATTGGGAAATGGGTAATATACAAGTTTAATAATTTTTATTAATTCTTCTTAATTGTTGTTTCAAAGTTTTGGGTTGAATAGCACACTTAGTTGATTGGTATGCCAAGTTCAAGGAAATTCAAATAAATAATTATCACTTGTATCCCCCAAAAGTAATCCAAGAGTTTTCTTGAAAACTTCAGTTTTGAATTTCTATATTTCTATCTCTCTATCTACATAATTTTTTTCTATCAATCTCTGTATTACATTTTAGTGCCTCTAACAGAGAGGGAAATTGCCAGAAAGGAGAAGGAGTTTACTAGGACAAGGCTGCCATGCAGAGGAAGGCAGAGATAGTCCTTGACTTATGACTATAATTGAGTCCATAATTTTGGTTGCTAAGCAAAAGTGTTGTTAAGTGAGCTTCACCACATTTTATCCAATCCATGACATCTCCTGGTGAGTGACATCAAGTTGACCACGCCCATCAGGCACATGACCGCTAAGCCACAGGCACAAATAGGCAACACCTACAGAATATGTAGTAAAATTTTTGAAACCCACCACTGTTCAGGAACATTTGTTTTTTCAATAATTGTTCATGACATTCAATATACAATATACAGTTCAACTATTTAAGAACAAACAGTGATAACTGGTTACAGTTGCACTGGATATATGTGTGTGTGTGTGTGTGTGTTGGTGTGTGTGTGTTGGTGTGTTGGTTGATGTATTGTTAGTCACTGCATTACCAACTTACCACTATGAAATACCATATTACTTAACTAGTGTAGCAGAACAACAACATTCATTCAAGTCTTACTAGAAAAGCAGCATTATCCCTAGACTTAAGAGGAGTTAACTCTAGATCAGTGGTGGGTTGCAGGCAGCACATCCTGGTACAGGTGTACCGGAGCCTGCCCCGAGCACCGGATACCATTCCGGTACGGTGCTCCAAAGGGCCCACCCGCCTGTATGAGCTCCTTACAGATCTTTTAAGTCTTCAGTGCTTTTGCACATGTGCACGGCGCATACAGCACCTGCGCAATGCTCTGCTGAGCAGCTGGAGCGTCATGGAGGTGCTAAGACGCATATGCATGCTGCACGCATCCATATGGACACTGCCAGACTTGTTCCAACTGTACTGATCAGAATGGGATCTGCAACCCACCACTGCACTAGATCAAAATTGCTACTTCAAGGAGATTTAGCCCTGTTTAAATTACTTTAAATTACATCTTTTATGCTCTCTTTCACAGTATAGAACAATCCCGACTCCTCAGTAAGTTCCCAGTTGTTTAACGTGCCAAGCAGACATCTAATAAAGCAAAAAATAAATCTAGTGCCAAAGGTTTGTTCTACTCTAAGGCACTGAAATAAATGAGTCAAACAAACAACAGAGGAATAATTTGACAACAGATGAGTTCACAAGTGTTGACTTTTCGGTATCTTGCCAAAAGATTGTCAAGTTGAGTCATCAGTTTACATCCAATAAAATCAGGGGGTTAAGGAATCGCAGAAAACAGGAGTATCTACAAGAGGAAACTTCAGAAAGAAAACGCCTAAAATCAAATGAACTTCTTAATAAAAATTGGATGCTAATATTGTCCATTTATAGACACTGGAAAGGGCAGCTGCATAGAAATATATATAGGCTTGGAAAAGTCCATCTCTGGCTCTTCTTTTGACGTATGACTCCTCGTCCGCCTCCTCCTTCTTCATTCCCTGTAAGCATCATTGTCCAATGCTATTTCCAAGGGTAATTGAAAGTATAGTTTTAAAATATGTAGCAACCAGGCTATTCTCATACATCTAAAAACCTGCAGTTTCCCTCTGAAATATAAGTGGAGGAATAAAATGGGGTGTGTGGGGTGATGGAAAGAAATAGGCTAAAAAACTTCTCACCTCTTCTAACCTGTTGGCAAGGCCAAGGAGACAGTGGAACTGAGAAGATGGCATACTCAAGATAAGGTTCCCCTTGCACATATGTGCTAGTTGTTCCTGACTGTAGGGGTGGTGCTCATCTCCGTTTCAAAGTCAATGAGCCAGTGTTGTCCAAAGACGTCTCCGTGGTCATGTGGCCAGCATGACTAAACACTGAAGGCGCACAGAATGCTGTTAACTTCCCACCAAAGGTGGTCCCTATTTTTCTACTTGCATTTTTACATGCTTTCAAACTGCTAGGTTGGCAGAAGCCGGGACAAGTAATGGTAGCTCACTCCGTTACACAGCACTAGGGATTCGAACTGACGAACTGCCAACCTTTCTGATCGACAAGCTCACTGAGCCACTGCATCCCCTTTCATGAAGGAAGATTGGCCAATTAATAGGGGAAAAATCCTAATTTAAAATGTTTAACTGAATAAACAGAGCACTAATTGATATGTATTACATTCCAGTAACAAATGGTGATTATTAGTATAGTACCTTCTGGAGGTAAAATGAATCAACATGCATTATAAAGATTTTTATGAGCATGAAACTAAGCACTTTCAGGCTCATTAAACTCGGCAGGAAAATAGTTATGACCCCTCCATCCTTTCTATGTGCAACTTTCTATGTTAAAAGTTTTTAGAGAAACAACAATGTAGGACATTGCCTCAAGCCAAAAGCATTCATATAACACTGTTTTCAAATGCAGTATTAGGCTGGCTAATTGTTTGATTGGCATGTTCTCCAATATATTTTCAGATTTGCTTTAGGTATTTTTTATTTTTGCAATGAAATAGAGTTTGGAGTTCTGCCCGACCAAAAAGAAAGTTCCATCAAAGCTTTTTAGTTAGCCGGTGAAGAAGAATGATAGTTTTTCATGGTTAAGAGCTGCTCATGGTTGCTAGGTTTTCTGTAAAAGGCCAAGTAGCTCTATACAAATTCCAGTAGTGATAAATCAAAGGGATTAACCAAGATTGGTGGAACCATTCTGAAAGTCTGTGATTTTCCTCTATGAGAAACCAATGATCTGTCAGTAGCTCTGTTTGTTGTCTTCTTTTTATTCTTGGGTATCCTTCTGTTGCGCCCCCGCCAGTGGCCAGTGGAGCTGGCAGCAGATTCGGACAGTGAGGAGGTTGGGGAGGAACATGGGCCAGTCCCCTGGGAAAGGCTCTGCTAAGGCCTCTGTGTCGAAGGCAGAGAGGGGGGCAGAGGTATGCCAGTTATCAGCTGCCTTCAGAATCAGACATCAGTGAGGCAGACGAACAGCTGGAGCCTATTCCCAGTGTGCACATGTGCAGAGTTCCCAGACGAAGGGATTAGCTAAAGAAGAGGAGTCGACTTAGCAGCAAGGCCACAGGTGGATGATAAAGGCCCTTCCCAGAGGAAATAAAGAGGAGCGAAGGGGGAGTGGAGTTTGCAGGAGACAATTAGTTCGCTTAATTGGTTTGTGACTCTCCGAGACTCCTTGCCAAGTTTTGCAGATATCGGCTTGTCAGCTCTCCAAGCCCAGATAAGGTATGTGACTCTAAATCCTCCCTTGAAAGACTTTGTTGGATGTGAATGAGCAGAATTCATAGTACATTAATAAAAGGGGTTTTGTCAGGACAGGAGTTTGCTGCATGCTCTTGAGAAGCCTCGATCAAAACACCTTCATAAAATAGCTGGGAAATAAGAGGGAAAACATGTGAAGGGTTACTGGATTACTGGATATAGGTGTCTATATATTGATGTAGGAATGAGTTTGCCACAAGTTATGGCACAATTGCTAGAGTGCTCTGTAGAGAATATTTGGGTACAGAATTTGCTCTAATCTTTAGGAATCTTGATTTTTTAAAAGAGAGTGGTGAGAGGGAAAGGCAGATGCTACGTTTATGCCAAAAATAATATTTTTAAAGGGAAGCTTTGGCATGGAGTTTGACAAGATGAATTCTCATGGAAAGAGCAATTTAAAAATGCAGGCGAAATACCAACAACATTTTTAGATGTAGTTGTTTATTGCTTTGGACATCAATAGATAATTTGTTTGTTGTTTAATGTATAATTTCCAGAAAGAAAAAGTATGTCAGTATTTTCACTAGAGAACTTTGTTGAAGAGAAAACCTGGACAATGTATCCATGTAGCTTATCCTTCGTCTTGTTTATACCATTGAGATAAATTAATCTAGGATCAGGTATTAGCAATGAAAAATCAAACAACTGTGGGATTCGAAACATTGGAAGAACTTGATTGCTTCGTCTGGAAATGGCTTTCCTTTGCCAGTGTACGGAAGATATATACTCTAGCAGATGCTCTGAAGAACTGAGGAAAAATGCCGTTTACAATGATAGGAATTAAATTATAACCTTCAATAAACTCACCTGTTACATAGGTCTCCTCAGAAAGTACGAACCTCTCAAAGTATCTTCCTTTTCACTGGTTACAAACCTTCAGAGCCTCTGAGACCAATCCCACTTGACATGGAGAATAAGAAATAGTCCGCTGTTCAAAATCATGTAGACATTGTAAAATGAGAAAGCTGCTGCACTGAAGATACAACTGTAAGGGATGGGCAGCATATAAATTTAAGAAATAATAAAATGAATAATGTGTTAAGGTTTATTCTATCTGGAATAACTTGGTTTGAGTTGTTCTAGTGAGGATGTCTTCACCAGCTGACATAGGAGACAAGAAAGCAAAGATAACACAGAGAGGATCTAACATCAAACGTGTGTTCCACCATCATTCAGAAGGAATTACCTAATATCAGAAAGATATATAGCAGTGATGGCTAACCTTTTTTGTTTTGGATGCCAAAAATGGAAGTGTGTGTGTGTGTGTGTGTGTGTGTGTGTGTGTGATAGTGCATGTGCGTGCCGGCACCCATAATGCAAAGCACACCCCATGTGCATCCATCCACAACCCCCCACATGCCCCCACATGCGCCACACTGCTTCACCTCTAAGCTGAGTTTGGTATTTCCTCCGGGGAGGAGGTGCACGTGCCGGCACCCATAATGCAAAGCACACTCCATGTGCATCCACACACAACCCCCCACATGCTCCCCCACACAGGCGCCGCACTGCTCACCTCCAAGATGAGCTTGGTATTCCTCTGGGGGGAGGGCATTTTCACCCTCACCAGGCTCCAGGAAAGTCTCTGGAGCCTGGGGAAGGCAAAAAACAGATCCAATGGGCCTCCCCAGGCTCTGGAGGCTTTCCTGAGCATGGGAAGGCCAAAAATCAGCTGGAGGGTGACAGCTCGCATGCCAGCAGATATGGCTTCATCTGCCACCTGTGGCACGCGTGCTATAGGTTCGCCATCACGGATATATAGGAAGGATTGATGAGGAAGCAGTAAACAAATTTAATCCAGCTCTTGAACTGATTGAACAATCTCCTCTCTAAATGCAAACACTGGAGACCTGAGAAACCATAAGGTTAGGTTGCCCCGCAGAAGTTGGAGACCACATATTTGAGAACACATTACATTGAACCAAGGCGGGACTTATTGTGTATTTAAAATTACTACAGGATCTGGAATTATTTCTAAGATTGGAATTTAGTTTGGAGTAAACTTGCAGTATAAATTGTTAACAAATTGTAAGGGTTTGGGGTTATGGTTTTTCATTACAGATGTCTTCTGGATGCCCTTGCTTCCTGCCCTGAAGAGGGAGGACTTATCTCATGAGCTCTACCCCGGAGGACCATTGAAGCTTGGGAAACCAGGAAACTGTAGATTACTAGAAGGAGAATTTATTGCTGGCAGTAGAAGGCAAGTTACTTGCAGACAAGGACCTAAAGCAAGAAATCTCATAATCAATCTCTCTCTCTCTCTCTCTCTCTCTCTCTCTCCCTCTCCCTCTCCCTCTCTATTTCTCTTTCTCTCCTCTCTTTCTCTCTCTCTCTCTCTCTCACACACACACACACACAAAGTAATAACTTTTTTATCATGTTGATGAATGGCTAAAAAGAATCCTACTTTAATTTTCAATATAGTGTTAGAACACAGCCCTTTATACTGGAGGTGGGTTGATCCCAGTTCAGCCTGGATTGGGCGAACTGGTAGTGGCGGTGGTGGGAGGCTTCACCAACTCACACAGACACTTTTGCGCAATCGCAGAAGCGGCATGTATGAACAAACTGGTAGTAAAAAAAATGGAAACCCACCACTGATTTATACTTGTCAAACCAAAGTGTTATTTCCAATTACTACCATTATATTTCTTCCTTTTCTTTTTTCCTCCTCCTCCTCCTCCTGTCTCTTATACATACACATTCACCAACTGTTGTATAGGTCAGGGCTGTCAAACCTGAATTGTCACAGTGTTGGAAAGGTGGGTTCCTACCAGTTCGCACCTATTCAGTAGAAACCGGTTCATCAAATCTACCGGACCGGTTAGAAGAGGTTCCACCAGTGGACCCGGAAAGCAGGACACCCTACAGAAGAAGAGGTTCCAAACATTTTTGAAACCCACCACTGGTCCTTGGAGATGATTATTCTACACTGTCATGCTCATATTTATAAAACTCAGTGCCTCTGTGAAAGGTAAGGATGACTACTGCGTTTGTGGTGCAATCAGAACATTGCGTGTGTTGAAGTTGTTTTAACGCAAACTAAAGATGCCTTTTAAAAAACAAGGTTACATCATATTCTTATGCATGCCAGTGCTGTGTGTGAGGTAATTTAAGTTGGTTCTGACAAGTGTCGTCAGCATCTTCATATCCGGTCACATGGGTGGCAAGCCACTCCCATCCGGTCACATGGGCGGCAAGCCACTCCCACAAAGGAGGCCACACTCACAGAGTAGGTTCGAACAATTTTTGAAACCCAACCCCTGCAGTGTTGTCCCATGACAGGACTTTCTCCCCGTTTGCTAACTGGCCTTGCCAGCGAGTGATGCATAAGGGCCCAAGGGCTGCAAGTTTGACAGCCATAGATATATATATGATAGATAGATATGATTACATGAGCACTCAGCTCAGCAATGAGTACTGAATTATCCAATTCTGGGCTGAAAGCTGCTTACTCGTAAGTGCGGTTTTGAAATCTTTTTTCTTGATGTCTGCTGTAGATAATTTATTCCAGAGGTGACTCAGCAACCTTTGGTGTGCACCACCCTCTACATACAAAATGTATATAAAATATGGTGTCATAAATAATGGTCCTGACTCTTGACCTCATTTCTTTTACTGGTATGTTTTACTGTCTATCCCGAAGTGCCTTTTTCCATTTTCCGCCGATTATTTTTTACAATTAATAAAAGCATTACAACATTTTTTTCACATTCTTTTTTTTTTTTAAAGGATTTTTCATTTGGAACATGAAGATAATAAATCATTCTTATGGGAGGTTATAAAAGTCTGTTTCTGTAATGTATTAATGTTTGCTCTCATGAAAGTGTTGTGTAACTTAGGAACATCCACAATCAAATGGAATTGCAGGCAGGCCATAACCAATTAGTTCCCCCAATACTACCACACAGCCTACAGAAGGTTAGCATCTGAAAGAGAAATAGGCCTTTTCTTTTCTTTCCTTTCCTTTGTTCATTTTTGGATTTCAGCTGTCTGCCTATTCCACTTCCAGAAATCAGTCTCAGAAGCCCAAAACAAGACAGCTACAAGAGAGAGAAAGAACTTCTGAAAATGAACCCCTCTTATTTCTAGATGGGAAAGGATAATTCAGATCTAATGAAACAGAATCCTTTACATTTTATTGATTGATTGATTCAGACATGCCTATTGCATTTTGTTATGTCCTCGGAGATACGACCGGCAGCGCCAGAACCAATCAGGGCTCTCCCTGATCTTTCTGCAGCTGCCAGTTGTATCTCCGAGGACAGGTTACTGTTCTGTTCTGTTCTGTTCTAATCTATTACCGTTGCCTGATTTAATAAAGAATTAGTTGAAGCAAACAATCCTCAGTTCATTCTTCCAACAAGAACTTAAAACATTTTTTAGAAAATACAAAATGCTTCATAGTAGTTTGGGGAAAAATGTGGGCATACTCTAGATAGATAGATATAGATAGATGACAGATAGATAGATAGATAGATAGGTAGGTAGGTAGGTAGGTAGGTAGGTAGGTAGGTAGGTAGGTAGGTAGGTAGATAGATAGATAGATAGATAGATAGATAGATAGATAGATAGATAGATAGATAGATAGATGATAGGTAGGTAGGTAGGTAGGTAGGTAGGTAGGTAGGTAGGTAGGTAGGTAGGTAGATAGATAGATAGATAGATAGATAGATAGATAGATAGATAGATAGATAGATAGAGAGATAGTCATAACAGCATACTCTTATATTTTTGGCAGCAGTCCAATGGTTGGTTAAGACTCTGGACTTGTCAGCTGGAATATTGGCAGCCCAGGTTTCATACCTGAACACCACGCAACAAGATGAGTTCCAATTCTTGCCCTACCTCCTACCAACCTAGCAGTTTGAAAGCATGCAAATTCTAGTGGATAATTGAATTGAATTGAATTGAATTGATTTTATTTGTAGGCCGCCCTTTTCCCTGAGGGGGACTCAGGGCGGCTCACAGAAACCAGGGAGAGGGGAATACAATACAATACAGTACTAAGACAACAACACATAATAAAAATGATACACAACATGCATACAACATTCGGGCGGGGTAATGGTCCTTATCCCCAGGCCTGACGGGCGAGCCAGTTCTTCAAGGCTGTGCGGAAGGCCTGGACGTGGAGAGGGTACGAATCTTCTACGGGGAGCTCGTTCCAAAGGGTCGGGGCCGCTACTGAGAAGGCCCTCCTCCTTGTGGTTGCCAGCCGACATTGGCTGGCCGATGGGATGCGGAGGAGGCCTAACCTATGAGATCTTATAGGCCGTAGGGAGGTAATTGGCAGAAGGCGGTCTCTCAAGTATCCAGATCCACTGCCATGTAGGGCTTATGGGTGGTCAATAGCACCTTGAAGCGCATCCGGAGATCGACAGGTAGCCAGCGCAGCTCGCGGAGGATAGGTGTAATGCGGGTGAATCGGGGTGCACCCGCAATCACTCGCGCGGCTGCGTTCTGCACTAGCTGAAGTCGCCGGATGCTCTTCAAGGGCAGCCCCATGTAGAGCACATTGCAGTATTCCAGCCTAGAAATCACGAGGGCCCGAGTGACTGTTGTGAGGGCCTCCCGGTTCAGGTAGGGTCCGCAACTGGCGCACCAGGCGTACCTGGGCGAATGCCCCCCTGGTCACAGCCGCTATATGATGGTCGAATGACAGCTGTGAATCCAGGAGGACTCCCAAGTTGCGAACCCTCTCTGAGGGGTGTAGAATTTGACCCACCAGCCTGAGTGTTGGATTAGTGGCCGAATTTTGGGAGGAAACACAACAGCCACTCGGTCTTTTCTGGGTTGAGCACAAGCTTGTTAATCCTCATCCAGTCCATGACGGCTTCGAGCCCCCGGTCCATCACGGCAACCGCTTCATTGATTTGGCACGGGGCGGACAGATACAATTGAGTATCGTCCGCATATTGATGGTATCTAATCCCGTGCCTAAGGAGGATCTCTCCCAGCGGTTTCATGTAATGTTAAATAGTAGGGGGATAAAGCCGAACCCTGCGGCACCCCATATTTCAGGGGCCTTGGGGACGAGCTCTGCCCTCCCACTAACACCGACTGCGACCTGTCCGAGAGGTAGGAGGAGAACCACCGTAACACGGTGCCTCCCACTCCCACCTCGGGCCGCGTCTTCGCAGAAGGATACCATGGTCGTGGTATCGAAAGCCGCTGAGAGGTCAAGGAGGACCAGGATGGAGGGATGTCCTTCATCTCTGGCTCTCCAGAGATCATCCAGTCAATGCGACCAAGGCGGTTTCAGTGCTGTAGTAACCGGGTCTGAAGCCTGACTGGAAGGGGTCTAGGTAGTCTGCTTCCTCCAAGGACCGTTGGAGCTGGAAGGCCACCACCTTCTCAACACCTTCCCCAGGAAGGGAGGTGGAGACCGGAGCGGGAGTTAATTAAAGGACAGCTGGATCAAGAGATGGACTTCTTCAGAGGGGTCTCACCACCCCGCCTTCAGTGCGGCGGGAGTTCCCCTCCCGAAGGGAGGCGGTTTACAACCGCCTGGATCCAGCCTCGTAAATTGTACTAGACTGCTCGGTGGCAAAGGATACTGTATTTGGTACTTTCATGCTGACCACATAGATGACAGAAGCGCATCTCAACAATGCAGGCTCCCTTGGCTGAGAATTGGAGATGAGTGCCACTTCCTTGAGTCGCTCATGATTGGATATGGGAAACCTTTAACCTTTGACATATTTTCAAATGCCTTTACATCATGCATGTCTGTCGGTATGTATTCCAAGCTATGTCTTCTAAGTAAAGTATTTTCCTTAACACCTATATTTGGGATCTATTTTCAACAAAAGTATCATCGAAATAGGAGATCATAACACCTGGAAAAGTATGAATTCTGAAGGATACGTTGCTCTTTTCTACCTCATACATTAATTGGAAGGTCACCCAATCGGTTTATAGCACAAGCGTTGGGGGCCAATAGCAGTGTGGTGAACTCACAACAGAAAGAAGAAACTGGTATAACTCCTGGCATTACCAACCACATCAGAGGCATTTGCTCTATGCTGCTTGGGGCATCACCATTATTGTTCTGTTCAGTTCTGTATTATCAAGAGCACAGCAATTAGTTCAGAAAAGATAATGTATTTGTATTGGCTCCATCAATTTAGGAGATCCCTTTATGATAATCCACACTTGTAGGAGAGTTCCAGGAATTTGACTGAACTTGGGTCTGATTGTCATTTAGCTCAGTATTGTATAAGATAGCAATAGCAATAGCAGTTAGACTTATATACTGCTTCATAGGGCTTTCAGCCCTCTCTAAGCGGTTTACAGAGTCAGCATATTGCCCCCAACAACAATCCGGGTCCTCATTTTACCCACCTCGGAAGGATGGAAGTCAACCCTGACCCGGGTGAGATTTGAACAGCCGAACTGCAGAACTGCAGTCAGCTGAAGTAGCCTGCAGTGCTGCATTTAACCCACTGCGCCACTTGGCTCTAGAAGACCCAGGTTCTCAAGTAGAAATCTTTATTACCTCATTACTTGGGGTTTTTTCTTTTCAAAACATGAAATTGAGGGAATAAAATGAGAAGAAAATGTATGTTAGCGCTCATTCGGTAACCATCAAAGATGTTTGGTCCATTCCATGTTTGTCTCTTGTAACTAGGAGGCCAATTTTCTGTTTTGAGGTAGCCTCAAAATACTGATGTCCTCGACTTATGACCATAATTGAGCCCAAAATTTCTGTTGCTAAGTGAGACATTTGTTAAGGTGAGTTTTGCCCCATTTTACAATTCTTTTGCTACGGTTGTTAAATTAATCATTGCAGTTGTTAAGTTAGTAACACGGTTTGTTAAGTAATCTGGCTTCCCCATTGACTTTGCTTGTTCAGAAGGTCACAAAAGTGATCCCAGGATACTGCAGACATCATAATTGTGAATCAATTGCCAAACATCTGAATTTTGGTCAAATTACCTGGGGATGCTGCAATGCTCATAAATGTGAAAAATGATCATGTCCCTTTTTCAGTGCCGTTATAATTTTGAACAGTTGAAAGTAAAGGACTACCTTTATAGGAAGAAAGTGTGCTTTTGTCTCATGTTATATATGTAATCATCATTGGAGCTGGTGGGAAATGCCACTACTCATTCCTGGGAAACATCTATTAGGTTTAAGACTTAAGACTTGATTTTTATTTTTTTAGTATCATCAGGTTTCGATTAAACTTTCCAAAGCCAAAGAACTCATCCATGCTGGATTATTCATACGAAAAGTTACATTTATTGGCATATACCAATTAACATAATTTTAAAATATTTTGCAATAAGCGTTATATAGTGTTATATAGCTTAATTCCAAATAGATATTGGCATTGAAGATTTTTTTTTTTTAAAAAAGTGAAATTAGGACTTCTGGGTACAAGATGATGAAGCGTCTAATCTGATTTGCTGATGATTGAAAGATGTTCTGCCTTTTAAAAGATGTTTGGGTTGTCATAGTGAGCTAAATTAATGTTTGCAAGTTCAGTTCCTAGGAAGCAAAAGTCCACCTGCCAAGAATCATTTTTAGAAATGGAACTAACTACATTTATTGTCATATCTCCAAGCCAAATCTAAACGACATAGAGAATATAAAAAGGGAGGGTCCAAAGATATTCTGGACCATAGTGCCAGAAAACAGAAATCAGGTGTGACCTTCCTGCTAACCAAACATTGAATAAATTCCAGTCTGTTTGACTGATATAAAATCAAATTCCATGCTTCCTTTTTTAATTATTTGGCACTGGGTCACGTATAAAGTTCTATTAGATCTACTGGAATCATTGCATTTTAAATTAAGACTCATTTAAATCCTAGTGTTTTAAAGACTGATTAACTAGACAAAGTTTAGTTCCAACCCATAATTTCTAAAAGAACACTTGTCCAGTGATGACTCATATGAAATAGTTAATCCTAGGAAGTATCTGTTTACATACAAAATAATACTAATGTAAGCAATAGATGGAATCACATGGATTTTTTCTTCTTCTACACGAAAATGAAGCCACTTCATCAGGTTGGGGGAAGCTAATGTCTTGCCATCATTTCACATACTTATCAACATGGTTCTCAGCAAAGCATATCAATTTGTTTTTTAAAATCTCTCTTCGACAAGCCAGAACATGCAAGTTCAGGAAGTAAGAAACAAGGGGAAGAATCAGTCAGATCCCAGTAGGATCTATATGTCAGCTCAGATAAATGACATCCAATGAATAACATCTTTACATTGAATCTGGATAGTCTTCTTGGTTCCTGACTCCAACTGATCAATAAAGGCTTGAAGGGCAACAGTTTATTGAATAAGATAAAAAAAATAAAAACTGAAAAGGGAAGTCCTGATGTCATAGGAGATGTTCCAGATTTGCTATTCCTTGTGTTGTTCTCACCAAGTTTCGTTGAAACTATTCTAATCCAAGTTATATAATTCATTGATCAGATTTCCCCCAATGGCCCATTCTTTCATAGTCAAGTTGGAACATTCGTTTAGAAGTCATCTTTAAAAAATGTTCTGTCTAAGATCACATTTGACAACCCTCCCTAAATTATCTCTTTTTGCTTCATTGACCTTAAGATTGCCTTTGACATTTATCTTTCCTCCTACCCAAGCCTCCATGTTCCTCAGTTTGCTGACTCAGCCTAATACTACATTGAGCCACCCTGAATTAGTTTGCCTTTCATTCATGCTGGGGTAGTGTGTTCCAGTCATTTTCTAAGGTATAATTCAATCTCTTAGGCTCAAGAAACACAAGGCAAGCAACACAAATATTGAGATACAGCACTCACATTTGGAATACTTCAGTAAATAAATGGACTACTGCAATGCGCTCTACATGGGGCAGCCCTTGAAGAGTATTCAGAGACTTCAACTCATCCAGAATGCAGCCGTGTGGGTGATTGTGGGTGCACCTCGGTACACCCACGTTACACCTATCCTCCGCGAGCTGCATTGGCTACCGATCAGTCTCCGGATACGCTTCAAAGTGCTAGTCGTAACTTATAAAAGCCCTTCATGGTATTGGATCTGGGTACTTGAGAGACCCGCCTGCTGCCAATTACCTCCCAAAGGACCCATTAGATCACACAGGGTTGGCCTCCTCCGGGTTCCGTCTACTAGCCAATGCCACCTGGCTACTACCCAGGGGAGGGCCTTCTCTGTGGCAGCTCCGGCCCTCTGGAACGAACTCCCCGCAGGGGTTCGGACCCTCACCTCTCTCCAGGCCTTCCAAAAAGCCGTCAAAACCTGGCTTGCCGCAGGCCTGGGGTTGATGAGTTCCCTCCCCTCTCGACTTGTATGGTTGCGTGATTCTTGCTTATTTTAATTATCTGTATTTTGTTTTATGTTCCCCCTTTTCCCTTTTTGAATTGTTCGCCACCCTGAGTCCTTCCCGAAGAAGGGCGGCATACAAATAATAAAATTCAATTCAATTCAATTCAAAAATAAATGCATCATTTAATGCTGTCTTTGACATTCCTGCAGGGGATAGTCCAGATTCTTTTTCTCCTCAAAAGACTAAGCTTACAGCAGCAATGACTAATAAAAATAAATAATAAATCCAGCACGAAACAAAGCAGCTGCCATTATGCATAGCCACACACAAATACATCAGATTCATACAAGGGCACTCAGCTTGTCTGTAGTTATAACAGTGAAATACTGTTCCATAACAAAATATTTCCAATTCTGCTCCTAGCTAATGTAATTTTTTTTCCTAACTCCAGATTTTGTACTGTGAAAATACTTTGAAAATTCAAGAATTGTACAGTGAGCACCATTCTAATAACAGCCTTTTTTTTCAATTGAGTTTGATATACTAGGATAGAAAGGAACTGGAAACCAAATCCTGTGAAGTCTGACGAGGATATCTCTGAATATTTAACATGTACAATAGAAGATGATGTAAATACTAATATAGATGATGGGATAATCCAGCAAGAAGCAAGGCATTCTGCATGCCCACAAATACAATGTATAGCATTTTGGGTTTTAAAAATGTTAGCCTGCCATAATGTATGTGTATACATCTGTTATGGATTTCAAGTAATGATATTCAAAAAGTTCCTGAACTTTTTTTAAGCATTTATCTTCAGGGAACAGATGTGAGATATGTTACCACTATCTTTTTCTAGAGTGGCAGTTCCCCATTTTACTATAGGGGCAACTATCAGCAACTTTAAATCCCTGTGAAACACATCATCTAAAGGCTCATTTACATATTCTCAGGCCATAAAAATTGAAAACCGAAATTGAAAATTGAAATAAACCCAAGCAAACAGGATAAGAAAAATCCGAGATCAGTCCCTTGAGTGTGATATCAGTATATCAGGTGTGTTATGTACTACAGTTATGAGCAACTAGCTTCAAAACAGTATTCCATTAGACAAAACAGACTATCACATAAACTACTTCTCTTCGGTTTAGCCAGATTATAACTGGCCTTTTGACTATCTGAAAAGAACCATTGGAGAACTCCATTCAGCAACTATTGTCCAAAAGAACTATCTTTTGTTATCTTCATCACAATTAATTTGGGCTACTAATTGAGTACTATGAATATTTTCTCACTCTGAATATTTCTATAGGCCGTCCATCTTTTAGCCAACTCTGGGCATCTATCTATCTATCTATCTATCTATCTATCTATCTATCTATCTATCTATCTATCTATCTATCATCTATCTATCTATATCTATCTATCTAACACCATTTAAAAACCTATAAAACACAATCAGTGAAAACACAAAACATTAAAATAACAAAAACCCGGAGCTGATCCATGGTAACATACCATTAGCTAATCCTGTCCCAATACTTGAGATCATTAGAGCTTTACGGAAGGCTAAAAGAGCAGAGGCCTGCCAAAGCATTGTTTACTACAAAATGGGCTGGCAAATAAATATAATAAATAAATAAATTTCTGTTTCTTATTTTGTCATTGCCTGCTCCCTTCAACCCAGAGCACTTGGTTGACAACCGAAGCAATTCTGTTAACCTCCTTGCTCATTTCCTGAGATCAACTACGCTAAGGACCCATCAAGATGCTATTGTATAATACCTTGTACATAAACTAGTTTGCTATAGTGATTAGGTATCAGGCTAGAAATTGGAAGACCATGAAATCTAGACCCACTTTAAGCACAAAGCCAGCTGGGTGACCGATACTTTCTCTCAAACCTAAGAAGCAGGCAAAAGCAAACCATTTCCAAAAATGTTGCCAAGAAAGCAGAATGTAGCCAAGCAGTCACCAGGAGTTAAAAACTAATTTGAAGGTATTCACAGACATTAAAAAAACTTCAGTACTTACATTATTACCAGAAAATATTCTGCTCTGCTTTTCTAAATGCAAACTTTTCTTCTTTTGCTCTGCTCCCAGTTAAGTTTCCCATGAACAGTGACTCCATGCATTTCCTCTCTGAAGAATGTGAGGAAGAAGGTTAGACAGCAGAGCCTAGATAGGAATATGATTTATTCGTGAAAGCAAATCTATGAATATAGACTAAATATTTATGTGCAGGCCTGCCAGAGATCTATCACCAATATGCTTTTTAGGCGTTCCTCCTCCCTGTGTTTTCTAAGGCCATATGCTCTAAGTAGTATGCCCCAGCTTAACAATATCTGTATACAGTAAGTATTTGATTCATGAGTATTACTACCTTAGAGTATCCTTTGCCAAGATAATAACTATTATCTGGCAATAATGATTCACATTTCCAGAGGATTGGAACTTTCCCTTAATTTCATGTGGTTTCCTATATAATAGCATATAGAAATGAGATTGCTACTTACTTCAAGGAACATTTGAATAATGAGAATGTAGTGATCCTGTCCAGTAATGTCTTTGTAAAGTATTCCCTAAATATCTCTGATAGATTTTGGCCACCTAATCACATATTATCTCCTCTGTCTGGCAAAGCTACAGTGAGCATTATATTCCAAGGAACTATTTCCACTTCTAGTAGATATGGTCCTCTATGTAAATATTACAGGCAGTGAAATTCACATTATCGAAACATGTGGTCTTTTCTGACCAACAAACTCATTCTATGTAAGAAGTGTATATGCATGCATTGTTACAGCAGCCAAATGCTAACTCATAGAGGTCTCTTACATTATTGATACCCATCAGTAGAAAATAAAATATTTTATTCCATTTGTCAAATAGGTACTGCAAAATTATTAGGGACCTAGGAACACCACTGTAGCGTTTGTGACATGATATCTATCTCAATGGAAGCTGTTTTTTTTTTTTAACTGTCGGACCACTGAAATATTGCAACTTTTATCACCAGAAGAAAAAATTTTCAGCAGTTCTTAGTTGGATGAGACTATTTGCACTCAAAGTTCTTTCAAGAAGACAATTCAGAGCAAAGCTCATAGATGGAGTTTGATGTTATTTACCAGCTTGTTGCAGTCCTTTCTTTGGTATGCAATCATATATCCTGCTGTCTGCAACTTCACATTTGCTTGCACTTCAAAGAAATTGTGGGGTTTAGTAACTTATAGGGTTATGTTAAATACATAATGATAAGGACAATAAGGTATACATATATAGTTGGTCTGATGAGAAGAAAATAGATGAATCCTTTCCGGCCCGGACACAGAAAGGATTGACAGATCGATAGCTCTTTCTCGACTCTTTCTCGATTCTTTCTTGATTCCTTCTCAATTCTTTCTCTCATGAAGAGCCGAGGTGGCACAGTGGTTAAATGCAGCATTGCAGGCTACTTCAGCTGACTGCAGTTCTGCAGTTCGGCTGTTCAAATCTCACTGGCTCAGGGTTGACTCAGCCTTCCATCCTACCGAGGTGGGTAAAATGAGGACCTGGATTGTTGGGGGCAATATGACTCTGTAAACCACTTAGAGAGGGCTGAAAGCCCTATGAAGCGGTATAAGTCTAACTGCTACTAGAGATAACAGTAAAGGATTTTTTGTTAACCAATATTAATTATAACAACTAACAATGGAATGATAGGATAAGGGATACAGACATACATACATACATACATACATACTACATACATACATATATATATCCTTTATTTATTTATCAGCACAAATAAAACACAAATATAACAAAGGCAACAGTAAAAATATTGGGTTCTGTCATGATGGACTCTTGTGACGAGCCGAAGGACAGATGATGGAAGCAGTTAGCTTCCTCCCATAATTGGGGCTTACCAGGGGTTGTAAAAATCTAATATATACCTTCTTCCCTGGCTTCAGCTGATAAGGAGGAGACCTGTGGCATAATGGCTAAGTCGTTGCCTAAGATGCAATACAGCACAGGTTCGAATCCCAGTAAGGATATGGCTAGCTGATGAGAGCTAAATAGCTTGAAATAGATCTATACTAGTCTTCCTTTATTTATTTATCAGCACAAATAAAACAACACACACACACACACACACACACACACACACACACACACACACATATATATATTATATATTAAAGTCACAACTGGTATGCCCAAGTATGGGAGGAAGGTCACACTTCTCTGTCATTAGGCTCGTCACAAGAGACCATCCAGACAGAAAACCTTTTTTACTGTTGTCTTTTTGTTACATTGTTATATTTATGCTGATAAATAAATAAAGGGAGACTAGTATAGATCTATTTCAAGATTTAGCTCTCATCAGCTCTCATGGCTAGCTGATGAGAGCTAAATAGCTTGAAATAGATCTATACTAGTCTCCCTTATATTTATCAGCATAAATATAACAATATATATATTATACATACATATACATATCCATATACATATACATACTATACATATAAATATACATATACATATACATATACATATACATATACAGATACATATACAATATACATATACATATACCTATACATATACATATACATATACTATAACATATACATATACATTACATATACATATACAATACATAATATAACATATACATATACATATATATAATATATATATATATATATATATATATATACACACACACACACACACATGCTACCATAACAAAAGGAACCAGGACACAAATTGTAAACCCTGATTTGGGGGCGGGGGGGGAGGGCTTAGAAACTTTGTCAACTAATTTTTTGTTTAGAATATGTTATAAAGGTTAAGGCTATTCGATGACTCTGTAATTTAATGAAATGCCATTAGGTGGTTGGGTTTTTTTAACTATGGATTATTCTAGGCAAAAGGACACTAAAACAATTTCAGTCAAACGAGAACTATGATATGTTGAAAGTAAGACTCGTTAAGAACTTTGACACTTGATACGAATGTAAGTAAATGACTGTGGAAGAGATGCACGAAAGCTAATTATAACCAATTGACACTCTTTCTACAAGATGTAACATAAGATGATTATTTGTGTGTGTGTTGTTTGTTTAATAATAACATTTTTAAAAAAGAAATTGTGGGGCCAAAAAATCATGCAGGAACACCTACCCCTGGACCTTTTCGGAAGTGATGCTACTGACACTGATAAGAGGTAAGAGGTCCTTGAGAAATTGTTACACGATTTAGCCATCTTGTAGGAAATCTGGGGAAATCATAGCCAATTTGTTTACAAATTTGGTAGCGCAATCCGAAGGGCATTTGGGTCCAGCTCCGGTTCAGCATTCTTGCCAACTACGCTCCAAGGCTTCAGACTGGAGTTTTATTAATTGAACATACTGAACGTCTTACTTTCTGCATGTGAAGCAGCTGTACAGGCATTGGCAGTCAGGAGGGTAAATGGCAATGCATTATAAGCACACACCTTTCACAAAATAATCATGATTTGCTACAGATGTCATTTAACTGGTGCTGCATCGTTGAGGAAAATATTTAGATGATTTGTGGCACAGCATACTTTTTAGTGAAGTGAATTAAGCTGTGTGTAGATCAGCAAAACATGTGACATAAACATAACAGTTTCATTACAACATTCAAAATGCTCTAATCTAAATTTTGAATCAGATGAAACAAATTTTTGAACATAAGAAAAATTGGGTTAAAAGGGATTATTTGTTTGACCAGTTTGACATTTTCCTTCCATCTTTTGGGATCTATTTTGTGAAAATGGGTCCTTCTACTTCTAATCTTACTAGTAGAACAGTTCACTTCATTCACATTTATGCTCAGTAAAGTCGCAATTACTCTGCTTCAAGGCCAACGAAAGCAATTGCTTATTCAGAACTCGATAGATACTTCAGCATATGACTAAACGTTTCCCATTTAGCCACCCCAAGAACTTGATTGGCATTATGGCAGAAGCAACAACAAACTGTGGTTAAACTTGGGAATCTTGATCTGCTGGATGGAACTGGAGAATCATAGCTGCATCCAACTAGGCATGTTTCCAGAAATATTTGATAAAAATATATACTCACTAACTGAATGAGGAGGTCTATATAGACAGTGCTGCTAATATAAGCGAAGTGAAACAAAATAGGGAATCAAACAAGGTTTTGTGTATATTCATTCTCTACATTACAGTTAATGGCTGTCCAGTTTAATTAATGGCACTATGCCAAATACAGGAAAGGAAAAAAATGCCTGCATAAAATAAAGCTTATGGGGCCAAAGAAATAAAATACGCAAATAATAGCTAGGAATATTTTGGAAATATCAAATATAAGACATTTTCACTTCATAATAATGACAGCCAAGAAGTAAGGCAATAATACCAGCGTTTTTAATCTTCTGGCAAAGTTACACTGAGCTCTTAGAAAATAGATTTATAACAAAACTGGTTTCAAAACTGCTTTGCAATTGAATTAAAACTGATGTAGAGTGTGGAAATGTAAGATCATGCTGCTATATAAGTGTCCTGTAGAGGGCACTTTTTAGAGGCTTTTTTAAACAGTTAAGCAGAGTTTATCCATGGGGACTCTGGCAGCAGCTAACCCAGCCTGACCTCAGCAGCTCTTGCCTTTTTCCTTTTACATTTTTACATTTTCATCATGGCAGACAAGAGCAGAGTTGAAATCCTCTGTGAAACAGCTGGAAAAAGTATGTGGGTGGGAGGGAGGGGGAGGAATTCAAAATTAATGTAATTTGTAAGTAATTGTATTATTGTAAGCAATTTGTGTGTGTGTGTGTGTGTTTTACCTGCCTCTGCTGGCGCGCGGGCTGGCACTTTTTTTTTTAATGTCGGACATAGCGGCAGGGCGGCTTTTGCCTCTAGCGCCGGGGCGGTAGGGTGGTTTTGGTTCCATCCAGCATTGATTCTTTGAATAGGTCCTCCCTGCTTTTAAAGTCTTCCTTTTCCTCTATGACGGACACAGCGCCGGGGCATCCAAAAGCCTCTATGGCGGACACAGAGCCGGGGCTTTTGGACGTCCAAAAGCCCCAGCGGTGTGTCCGAGATTAGAGGCGGGATGCATCCAGCCTCTATGGCGGACATAGCACAGGAGCGGCCAAAAGCCTCTTTCTTGGCAGTGGCCAAAAGCCGCTTTCTTTCTTTTTGCCTCACCAGCCATAAACCTCACCGCACGTCACTGTTTCTCACAATCCTGCTTAGGATCACTACAGCAATGTTCTTACATAGGTTCACTTGCCATGGTCTCCCTTGCCCATGAGCATAGGGGAGGGAAATCAAGTCAGCTTCAGGAAGATTACTAACAACATTGGACAACAAACATCAGCAGGAGTGGAGACAGGAGGGGGAAAAATAGATCCAGGATACTGGTGGGTTTCAAATATTTTTAGAACCTCTTCTGTAGGTGTGGCCTGCTTTGTGGGAGTGGCTTGCTGGCCATGTGACCGGGTGGGAGTGGCTTGCCAACCATGTGACCGAGTGGGAATGGCTTGGCAGTCATGTGACTGGGTGGGCGTGGCCAACTTGTAAAATGTGCTTGCTTAGCAACCAAAATGTTGGCTCAGAAACTCTGGCATTTGAAGCACACAAGTCTTAAAGCTGTCAAGTTACAAGACTCTTGCACCCCTAAACCTTTAGAAAAAAAACCACAGGGCTGTTCAAACTCGACAGCTTTAAGAACTGTGGACTTCAACTCCCAGAATTCCCCCCCTCGCTCTTCATCTTGATGGTGTGCAGACAGACGGGGGGAGGGAGCTGGAACCGGCTCTAAACGGCACTGTAGATTTGTGAAACTGCTTCTATAGAAGAGGTTGGAACTGGCAGGAACCCACCCTGATCCAGGAGAAAAAAAACCTGTGTTTTAATTTTATGTGATTACAATTAATTTAAAATTAACCCAGATGCCTGTTTTGCTCTTCTCTTCTGGACAGCTTTCCATGTAACTGTAAGCTACCATGGGCAGCTTTCCAAAGGGATTGGGCTGCCCAGCCAAAGAGTTCAATCAAGGTCCAGATACGGCACACCCAGCAGGAGATTTACGAGGTATGTTCAGTGCTGTGATTTTAATCCACCAAAGGGTAAGTGAAACCCCAAATATTTCATCTCACGTGCTTAAAAAATACTAAGTATTAATTCTCAAGCTACTGAATTTTCACACAGATCGTGGGAATATAACCAGTTGAAAAGAAAATGGAAAAAACAGAATAAATTTGCCCTTTAAAATGTAAAGCATTTGTGCTATAATGGGCATGATTTACTACCAGGATCACTAGCTTTATGCGATCCAAGCAAATTCTACAGCCAGTCTGGTTTCTACAAGTCTCAGTTAGCTTCCTTGAAAACAGCTCATAAACCGTTCCAGCCTTTTGGCTAAGTATAAAGACAAAAATGGTAATGATGAAGAATCTGAAAATATTTGTGGGGGGAAACTAATCTGTATCCCTAAAGCAAGGAAATGAAAACAAACTGTTTGGGGGAAAACTGATCAAACTGTGTAAACATAATACTGACATAAGATAAAGGAAGAATTTTGAGTGTTCACTCCTTTAATATCATAACATTAAAATCCCCTTAATAAAAGTATTTGGGAAAAGATCCTGCTAATTCCAGTATTGGAAGGAATGTCCTTCTGGGTTCAGTTCCAAGTGAGGAAAAAGACACTGGAAACATGGTGGTTGCTTGGAAAGATAGTTTAATGGTGGAAGAATTGCATGGCTTGAGTTCCTGAATAGAAAAGGGAGTATTACATGCTTCCAGATTTTGGGTGAAGAAGGAAAGAGGCTGAGGTGCTGAAAGTCCCTGCTTTTATGACCTCTCTGGCCTTTGATCTTGAGCTTGTACTCTGATTGATTGTCAGACTCCCATGGGGCTATGCAGGGGCAACTCTGTAGGCTGTTTTGAGTCCAAGTTTGGTTGCCTTGCTGGATGATGTAATTTTCCCAGGTGCCTTGGGGTGAGTTTCTGTAGAAGGCTAATCCTACCTTTGTTATGTAGACTAGATCAGGCTTTAATGGTTCATTGACAAAGGTGGGGGCTATTAAGAGTGAGTGTGTTTCCTGCCTAAAAACATGTTTCTCCATTTCTTATCCAGGGAAATATAGTATTCTGCCTTTTCAATATTTCCCAGGATATTTCATTTTTCTAGCAATTTCCTACACCAATAAAAATTCCATCCAAAGCAAGGACTTCTCTGTATTCCAAAGAAACACTATTTCTTCCAGATATTATTTATTGTAATTCATTTGCTCTGAGAAATATGGATGAAAGTCTATCTTTCATGCAAACATGCTCACAAAATATAGACATTTCATTCTCATACACCTCTCACACACCTATGAGCATTCTAATATCTATAATACACCCTCCCCCCACACACACATTCATATACTATTTACATCCTCATCCTTATCTTTCCTTTTTCACACAGTCCTCCATATAAACAGACAGTCTCTCCTTTCTACATTCCCTCACTGTTTTTCTCACATGCATTTTTTTTACACAAAGAAAGTTCCCTATTCTCTGCTAGATCTGCATGAAAAGGTTGTGAAAATGAAACCAGTCCTGTTTAGAAATAGGCTACTCTATATAGGAAGCATGGTAAAGTATTTATAAGGTTCTGTGAGTGTTGGCAAGTCTTTGCTTTCTCTTTCTCACTCCCATGAACTACCTCCTAGGATTACTGAGTTCTTGGAAGGTTGATAATTAGACGAATGACAGACAATTTCGCAGTATAGAATTTGCCATCTTAATGTGCAAGGAATATGATAATAGACAGTACTAGAGCAACTAAATTCATTGTGTATTCATTGTGAGAGAGCAGAAAAATATCCATGACCACAAACTGTATCCTAAATGACCAAGTACTGCAGAAATCCTTGGGCATGCTCTATCTAGGTTTTACACAGGTTTCAGCTACACAGCAATGGTAAAAGGAGGAAAGTATAGCAATATAAAAAGTATTGTCCTCAAAGCATATCTTCACTCATGGTTCAGCTCAGTGGTGGGTTTCAAAAATTGTTCCAACCTACTCTGTGGGTGTGGCCTCCTTTGTGGGAGTGACTTGCTGCCCATGTGACCGGATGGGAGTGGCTTGCCGCCCATGTGACCGGATATGAAGATGCCGACGACATTTGTCAGAACCACCTTAAATTACCTCATACACAGCACTGGCATGCATAAGAATAGGATGTAAACTTGTTTTTTTTTAAAGGCATCTTTGTTTGCGTTGAAACAACTTCAACCCACGCAATGTTCTGATTGCACCACAAACGCAGTAGTATCCTTACCTTTCACAGAGGCACTGAGTTTTATAAATATGAGCATGATAGTGTAGAATAATCTGGTGGGTTTCAAAAAGATTTGGAACCTCTTCTGTAGGTGTGGCCTGCTTTCCGGGTCCACTGGTGGAACTCTTCTAACCAGTTCGGTAGATTTGATGAACCGGTTCTACCGAATAGGTGCGAACTGGTAGGAACCCACCTCTGGTTCAGCTGCAAAGCTGATAGCATGGAAAGCTGTATTGTGAGGACCTCAAAATGACTAGAAGGCAACTTTATGCCACAGCAAGCAGGTTTTAAGGATAAGTATTCACGTATGGAGCAGAAAACTCTGGGGTATTCTTCTAAGTAGACATCTATAGAATTGTACTACCTGATTGTTTTACTTTATTTTTTTAATTTGGCACATATGGCATAGTAGTCATGTTTTTTTTCTTTTCTGGATTTCACAGACTGGCCCCAAATACGGAACTTTATTTATAATGTATATGAAACGTTCTAATCTTCTAAGTTTTTAAAAAAAATGAGACGGCTCTGAATTCCCTCCGCTCCACCCCAATGTTTTTTAGTTTATGATTTTCTTTCTTGCAAGTGGACATTCTGCTCTGTGTGAGCCAAGACAGTGCTTTAGCACAGAGGCCAAGGCACTTAGAGATGTATCTTTGTTTGCTTCTGACATGCATTAACCACTTTTTAGTTTAAGTTCTGAGAGACTTCCTTCCGTCCACCCCCGCCGATGTCAATGGATTGGAAAATCCAGTAAAAACAAAGCCATTTGGGGCTTTGAATAAAGACTATTCATTTGTATGTATCCGAATTTACAACCTAAATGCTGGAGATGTGATTGTGCTGATGCTACTTACTTTCATATTGGTCGACTTGTAAAAAGGTTAAAGCATTTTGGATAAAAATATGGTGGATTATGCAAAATGTTCTTTAAAAAAGGATAAAGTTTACCCCTCAGTTATTTTTGTTAGGTTTAATTACTGATTGTACAGTTGTAGAGATTAACCTGATTTTGCATTTAATAACCGCAGCTAGACTGCTGGTGGCGCAATACTGGAAGAAGGAAGACTTGCCTTCTATTCAAGAATGGACATTGAAAGTAACAAACCTAGCTGAGATGGCTAAAATATCAGCATATCTCAAGGACCATTCAAACAAGAGATATAAACTGGAGTGGGGAAGATGGATTGACTATACTCAAAATAAATATGAGACTAAGAAATTCCAGATAGCTTATGACTGAAGAAACAAGGAATTATATAATCTGTTTAGAGCTAGCCTAGCAAGGAGGAGTTAAAGCTCAAATGAAAGATGATATTAACTTTTTTTAAAGTTTATTTTATAATGTTTTGTTAAAGATTTATACCCTGTATTGATTCTGGGAAGTCGGGGGGGGGGGAGGAGATGATGGGGGAGTTGGGAGGGAGGGGGGAGGGAAGTAAATATTTGTAAAAGTTTTTTTTTCAAAATTCTCAATAAAAGAAAAGAAAAGGACTATTCATTTTCTAATTATCTCCAAGGAAAAAAATTCTAGAATGATGATATAGCTGAAAAAATCTATATTTCACTAGTAAAATTCACAGAGTAATAGAAATTGAGAAGCGAATTCTTAATTTCTAGGCAGGCTCACTACTTATATTTGATGCATACATATAACAACTCCTTTATTAATTAAAGATCTGAACTAATTCACCATTAAGTAAGACCAATAGAAGGTGGCTCAGTGGCTAAGATACGGAGCTTATCGATCAGAAAGGTTGGCAGTTCGGCGGTTCAAATCCCTAGCGCTGCATAACAGAGTGAGCTCCCGTGACTTGTCCCAGCTTCTGCCATTCTAGTAGTTCAAAAGCACATAAAAATGCAAGTAGAAAAATGGGGACCACCTTTGGTGGAAGGTAACAGCGTTCTGTGTGCCTCTGGCGTTTAGTCATGCTAGCCACATGACTGTGGAGATGTCTTCGGACAGCGCTGGCTCTTTGGCTTTGAACGGAGATGAGCACCGCCCTCTAGAGTCCGGAACGACTAGCACATATGTGTGAGGAGATCATTTACCTTACTTTTAAACCAGTAGAATAGGATTGACTTTTCATGGACATGTTTAGGATTCTAGAGAGCTGATTTCTAAAAATCTAAATTGCTTTTAAAAAAACCTTTTAAATGACTCTATTACACTATTATACATAATTCAGTAATTGGTTGTCACCAGCATACTTATTTATTTCAGGCACAATTTAGCCAAATTAAGCCCTTTTATCTCATGCCCCTAAGCGTGATGTTTCAGCCCAATGAATTTATAAAAAAGAGATAAAAAACAGCTTTTTTAAAAATTTAGTGGAGGAGAATGAAGCACATATGTAAATTTCCTTCCAATCAGAGTGTGTTAGATCAAAAACCTATATTTTTTTCTTGAAAAGTAGTGCTTTCCCAAAGGATTGCATTAGGTGGCCATGGAAATTATAATTATATAATTTATAATTATAGAATATGAATCATATTAATATATTTATTTTATTTTCTATTTCCTTCTTTTTCTGCAGAAGGAAGCATAATCCCTCTATGGCTGTTTCTCTATAAAGGACCAGTTGCCTCTCTAGTTAATCATCAATCTATTAACTGTATAAAAGGGATTTTAGGTATTTTTGAACTGCTTGGGCAAAATCACTAGTGTTAACGTTTTATAAATTAAAATTGTCTCCTATGGAAACTGTTTAAAGCAGGTCAAGTCAGGGCAAAGCAATTGGCAGTGTACAAAAGTAGGAGACATATGCTTTCATTTGGGTGAGTTTAAAGCAACATAAACACAGATGCTAATAATGCACTTTCACTGCAGCTGCTTCCAATCTTGATTTCTCCCGCGCTCAGCAATACCTTTAGTCTACGGGCAGAATGTTAAGCTTCCCTTAGCTTTAAATTTTGTGCCATTTCTTACTGAAGTCCATGGGCTGATTGCCACAGGGTTTAGTGGAGACCGAACTAAAGAATGGCATTTTATGCACCTTTATATCCTTACACATACATATGTAGGAAGTTATCACCCAGCCCTCTCCCAGAAAAAATGAAATATCCTTGGAAATATTGAAAAGGCAGAATATTTTTCTGGATATGAAAAGAAAGAACATGTTTTAAAAGACAGAATAGCTGCCTATAGCTTCCTGCCCATCCCTACTTTGCCATTAAGAAGGCCAAGCTAGTCCCTTACATAATAAAGACTTCTCCACCAGCTCCAGGGGGATGGGATTAAGGAACTTTACCCAACTCACTACATGACATCTGAGAACTCAACCAAACCTCGATTCAAAACACAGCCTAGAGAGTAGCCCCCTGCATGGCACCATGGGAGTCTGACAACCAATCAGAATACATTTCTTACACAGGACAGGAAACAGAGAGTGGGACTGAATAGGTAATAAAAAGCCTAGCAAGCCCCTCCCTTGCATCTTCTCTTCTTCTCCACCAACATTGAAGCATGTGATCATCTTTTCTGTTCAGGGCTTAAGCCATGCGGTCCTGTCCTCCATTAAAACCATTTTTCCAAGCAGCCTCCATGTCTCCAGTGTCTTTTTCCCCACTTGGAGCCGAACCCAGAAGGACATTTCTTTCATATCTCACACACACACACACACACACACACACACACACACCAGAGGTGGGTTCAGACCAGTTCGCCCAAGTAGGTAGTAACTCGGCCTGCCACACTCCCGAACCAGTTCTATTGTCAGGGCCGCCATCTTGATTTTTGGTTCTGCACATACGCAGAACAATCTTCATTGCAAAAATTTAATTTTTTCCCCCTTTTCTAACATTGTGCGCATGCAAAAAAAAATTTCACCCCGAGCTGGCAGTAATGCTAGTAGCAACCCCGACACCACACACACACAAACACCAACACCAGGGGGTGGGAGGGGAGCAGCAATCAGGTAATCTGAGTTTGAAATTCCAAATTTTATTCTAACTTCAGAACCCTGCTACAAATTTGAAGAATTTTTTTAAAAAAGCCCCAAAGCAAATCCTAATTACAAATTTCTTTGGTTGCAATTGGTCTGCTGAACTGCAGGAAGAGCTATACATAACTCATGCACACATATACACCATCTGAACTCATACATCTTGGTCTTAAATTGTGATTCTCAGCAATCCGGCATCAGCAGACTTCACAAGTGCAGTGGCTAACTAAATGTTCTTCATTTGACAATGTCGATCTACGTTTGGCTTCTATCAGGCTTGGAAAGGAAAGCCACAGGAACCACACATCTACCAGCTGGTGATCCTATTTGTGATAATTCCATAAAGTGTGACTTGAAAGACAGCAGTCCCATTTCTTTCCTGTTCATATTGGGCATATTTTTCATAACTATACCATAAGAACTCTATGCCATTATCTTCTAAATATGCAGTATGTTGCGCAGTGGTTTCATCCACACGCTTGCTGTTTGCTATGGCATTAAATCAGGGTGGGTTCCTGCCAGTTCCAACCTCTTCTATAGAAGAGGTTCCACAAATCTACAGTGCCATTTAGAACTGGTTCCAGCTCCCTCCTCCCACCCATCCGCACATCAAGATGAAGAGTGAGAGGAGGAATTCTGGGAGTTGAAGTCCACAAGTCTTAAAGCTGTCAAGTTTGAACACCCCTGGAGTTCTTTTTTTCTAAAGGGTTAGGGGTGCAAGGGTCTTGTAACTTGACAACTTTAAGACTTGCATGCTTCAAATACCAGTGTTGCTGAGCCAACATTTTGATTGCAAAGCAAGAGCGTTGTTAAGTGAGTTTCATCACATTTTATGTTGGCCACGCCCACCCAGTCACATGGCTGGCAAGCCACTCCCACAAAGCAGGCCACACCTACAGAAGAGGTTTTAAAATTTTTTTGAAAACCACCACTGCATTAAATGCTCCTATTTACCTTTTTCCAAAGGTAAAAATTCAGTCTAGACCTCCATGCAGGGGTGAAATCCAGAAGGTTCTGACAGGTTCTGGAGAACCGGTAGCGAAAATTTCGAGTAGTTCAGAGAACCAGTAAATGCCACATCTGGCTGGCCCCAGAGTGGGGTGGGAATGGAGATTTTGCAGTATCCTTCCCTCAGGAGTGAGGAGGGAACGGAGATTTTGCAATATCCTCCCTCTGCCACATCCACCAAGCCATGCCCACAGAACCGGTAGTAAAAAAAAATTGAATTTCACCACTGCCTCCATGTCATAATCAGCCTGCTGCCAAGGTGTTTCAGCTTCAAAGCACTGTGTCTCTGCTATTTTGCCAGAGATTGCAAGCTTTTAGGGCACAGAGATGGAATCTTCTCACCTCTGTGATCCGCTGGACTCCAATTAGCCTGATGCAGGACTACATTCTTCCATTGGGCTGGAGAGCTCTGGGCCTCGACAGCCATTTTTTGCTGTAGCCGCCAGAAGAGGCTAAATCTCACTGAAACAACCTATTCTTCTTTTCTTGGTGTCATATTTAGACTTATTGATTGCAGATCTACTAGGAAATCAGTCTTAATAATGACATACAAAATGGAAAGTTCCTCAGGACTCCTGTACAGTAGCTTCCCACCTTTGCCAGGAAGGCTCCTTGGAGATTTCAGCTTTCTGGTAACAGGAAGGGCAGGTTAGTGGTAGAAAGGCAAGGAGAGAGGGCATTTCCTCCTGTGGGCAGTCTCAAAAGTCCCACCAAGCATGGCTGTGTTATTTGAAGGGACATGGAGTGTGTCTTTCAAGACTTCCCATTTCAACTAGAATATAACACACAGGGCCTCCTATCAGGATTGGTTGGTAGAGGTAGTCTTGTCACTTAAATAGCAATAGCAGTTAGACTTATATACCGCTTCATAGGGCTTTCAGCCCTCTCTAAGCGGTTTACAGAGTCAGCATATCGCCCCCAACAGTCTGGGTGCTCATTTACCCACCTCGGAAGGATGGAAGCAGAGGTGGGTTTCTCGCCCCGTTCCAACCGGTTCGGTTGGAACGAGGCCGGCCGGCGTCCTCGCGCACGCACGTGCCGCGTGTGTGCACGCACGCGGCGCACGCATCCGTACTAGCATCTGCGCGATGCTCCAGCTGCTTCTGTATGCGTTCTGCGCATGCGTGGAAGCGCAGAATTCGTAAAAACTGGGTAAGGAGCGGGCGCGGGTGTGCGGGGGGGGGGGGGCTTCGCCGTTCCCGGAAGTTACTTACTTCCGGGTTCGGCGACCAACCGGATCGCAGGGACCGGTGCGAACCGGTCGAAACCCACCCCTGGATGGAAGGCTGAGTCAACCTTGAGCCTGGTGAGATCTGAACCGCCGAACTGCAGATAACAGTCAGCTGAAGTGGCCTGCAGTACTGCACTCTACCCACTGTGCCACCTCGGCTCTTAAAGAGTTGCTTTTCTTCCATTGAAGAGAGGAACCAATAATTCCCCCACTGCACCCTGTGACAAGGGCAGAGGGTAAAATTGACGGGTTTTGTGAGTCTAATACATGGGGGGAATTACTGTCCACTGAGAAAAAGGAGAATCTGCTCTCATACACTCCAGCCTTCTATGACGACAAACTGGGTGGGAGAGATGTCCGTGACTTCCACTTCTCTTAGCAACCAGATCAACTTGACAGTCCATTCAAAACCAATCCCCCTCCCTCTTCCTCACTTGCCATATCAAGTATGGGTGGATGCTGCATGGGTTTATAGTTTTTGCTATACCTTCAGGCTGTGTAACTCACCGCACTGAACTCCTTTAGTCTGTACTGTTTAGTCTTCTATGAATTTTCTGCTGGGCATGTTCAGGAAAAGATGGGATGGGAGCAGTGGTGGGTTTCAAAAATTGTTCTGTGGGTGTGGCCTCCTTTGTGGGAGTGGCTTGCCACCCATGTGACCGGATATGAAGATGCCGACGACACATGTCAGGCCCACCTTAAATTACCTCACACGCAGCACTGGCATGCATAAGAATATGATGTCAACTTGTTTTTTAAAAGGCATCTTTGGTTTGCGTTAAAACAACTTCAACACGCACAATGTTCTGATTGCACCACAAACGCAGCAGTCATCCTTACCTTTCACAGAGGCACTGAGTTTTATAAATATGAGAATGATAGTGTAGAATAATCATATCCAAGGACCAGTGGTGGATTTCAAAAAATTTTGGAACCTCTTCTGTAGGTGTGGCCTGCTTTCTGGGTCCACTGGTGGGACCTCTTCTAACCGGTTCGGTAGATTTGACGAACTGGTTCTACCGAATAGGTGTGAACTGGTAGGAACCCACCTCTGGTTTATAGCTTTTGCTATACCTTCAGGATGTGTAGCTCACCGCCCTGATCTCCTTAGTCTGTACTATTTAGTCTTCTATTAATTTTCTGCTGGGCACGTTCAGGAAAAGATGGGATGGGAGAGAAATGAAGAGGAAGGAACCCACCAATCATCCAGTGCACTGAGCATGGGCAGAAACGTGGAAAAGATTGTGATGCAGAAAACAATAGGCTTGAGGGTACAATGGCCATTGGTATAGATGTATGACTCCCATACAAACTTGCTTATACTCTTTTTAATTTAAGAAGCTGCCTATGTAGTCCCAATGCCTTTATCTATGCTGCATGCCTATATTTTCAGGGTAGGTTTGAACAATGGTCTTTACCAAAGAAGTGATGTAATGAAGCTGGACTACGTGTTTTCCCTAAGGTCATCTCATTTGCCTGGGATTGGTATTCTGTTACCTAATCCAATCATCCTTCAAGTCATATCTGGCAGTACAAATAGCTGGCAATACAGCTGTGACTTCCTGGCTCCTCCAAAAAATTGTTAGGGGACAGAAATTGGCTTTACTTGCCTATCTGTATTGCTTTCTTTCAGCCAAAAGAGGACAGCTGCCAATCATGTTCAGGCCTTAGAACTAGCATCATATGTTGCTTTGTTTTTTCTTTCTCAGGAAACTGACAATGCTTTGATATCACCCATACTGTAGGGCAGTGGTCCCCAACCTTTTTATCGCCGCGGACCAGTCAGCCTTTGATAATTTTACCGTGGCCCGCTGAGCGCGCGCAGGGGTGGGGGGTGTTGTTCGCGATGACCACATTGATTGTTATATATCACGTGCGTACCAGCGCAGGGCTCTCTTCCCTGGAGCCTTTGAGCACGGCCCAGGAGCTTTTGCGCACGGCCCAGGAGCCTTTGCGCAGCGATCATGGCCCCCGGCCGCTGCAGCGATCATGGCCCCCGGCCGCTGCGCGGCCCGGTGCCAGGTACTCCACGGCCCGGCACCGGTCCGCGGACCGGGGGTTGGGGACCACTGCTGTAGGGTGTCTCCTTGGTCCTGGAGACCAGAACTAATCTCTAAGAACAATGAATAAAATGAGATTGAATCAGACAAACATTCTGATATTAAGATGTATGTATCTATATACAGTAGATCAGTGGTGGGTTTCAAAAATTGTTGGAACCTACTCTGTAGGTGTGGCCTCCTTTGTGGGAGTGGCTTGCCACCCATGTGACCGGATGGGAGTGGCTTGCTGCCCATGTGACCGGATGGGAGTGGCTTGCTGTCCATGTGACCGGATATGAAATTATGAATTAGTACTTAGGTCGGTCCAAGTAGCTATTCAGAAGTTAGTGGTTAGAAGGAATCGTAAAGCAAGATATGGAATTAAAACCAGAAATATTTTGTTGGCTATTTGAAAGGGATTATAATATATATTTAATTTTACACATGTTAGTAGCTGCTGGAATTGTGTTTGCACAACAGTGGAAAAACAGAGATATGTAAATGAATAAATATTACAATGTGCAGGAATAAATAAATTGACAATTAAAATCAAGAAGGCTTTGAATACTTTTTCACGTGGGATTGGTTTTAGCAATTGCCAACTAACGGAAACAGAAATTAGAAATCCAAAAGTATGAAAGAAAACACCAATTATGTAAGGAAAGGTCCCTAAAATGTATAAGGAAATATTACTAGATCATTATTAATGTGTAGATAACTGTGGGACATTACACACCCACCAGTGGTGGGTTTCAAAAAATTTTGGAACCTCTTCTGTAGGTGTGGCCTGCTTTCCGGGTCCACTGGTGGAACCTCTTCTAACTGGTTCAGTATATTTGACGAACCGGTTCTACCTAATAGGTGCGAATTGGTAGGAACCCATCTCTGAAGTAGATACAGTTGTATTTTGTGCACTTCAATGATTTTCTCCCCCCCCCCAAAAAAATACATATTTTCTTTACTTAGGTTCAGATTTCTTCATGCATTGTTGCATTGTTAAATACACTTCCCATTCTCACCTAGATGACTTGACAATGCCTCTTGGTTAACCAATGATCTCAAAGGGGACATAAGTGGAGTTAAGCATGAATGGCTCTCACTCTTAGCATTTCCTAGTTTTGGAGAATTCTTGACTTTGAGATTAGATGAAAGAAGATGAGGCAGGCCTACCTTAGTAGTTAACCTTGTACCTGTTACACTACCTCATAAGGAAGTCAAGAACAATTGAGGAAGGCATCCCTTTTTAATGACAAGGGAATTGTTCTTATGCTAAGTGAGTCAGGCATCTTGTTTGCCACAAGCAGAAATTTGCCAGCAGCAATAGTAGGAGGACAAAACCTTCATCATAAGGGGAAAAAAAGCAATTGTATCTCCCTGTTTTTAGTGAGCGTAGAATTTTTCACACTGGCCTTAAAATAATGATATTACAAGAGAGGAGTTTTAATTGGGACTGTGATGTGCAGGTACAGAGCTTTTAGAACATAGAATGAGAATTGGAAGGGACCTTGGAGGTCTTGTAGTCCAACCCACTGTTCATGAAGGAGATCCTATCCGTTTCAGACAAATGGTTGTCCAGTCTCTTTTTGAAAGCCTACAGTGATGGCACACCCACAACATCTGAAGACAAGCTGTTCCATTGGTTGATTGGTCTCACCCTTAGGAAATTTCTCCTTCGTTCTAGGTCGCTTCTCTCCTTGGTTAGTTTCCATCCTTCATTCAAGGTTTTATCCATGATGACCATCAGAATATCTTTCAAAACTGTGTTTCCCAAAACTTTACTCCACTATAAGAAAGCTTCCTTTAGATCTATATCATTTCCCACAGACTACAAATAGTACTTGTGTGGCTTCTACCACACAGTACTTTAACAAGTACTTCAGATTGTACTTGTTAAAAAGTTAAAGCCTTCTCGCCATGGGACACAGATCTGGCAGAGGACTCCTGCTCTTCCTCCCTTCTTCTCTTTCTGTCTCTGTGTCTGTCTCTGTGTATGTGGGAGAGGCTGCATTTAATTCCTATTGAGCCAGTTGAACTTTCTAAGCTGTCAGGAGTGTGATGGCCTCATTAAGATCCTGTGTATGTTCCAAATCTTCAGCTGACATCCCATCCCAGCTGGATAAATAAACTTGAAGAGCAATGCAGAGTTAATGGCAAATCACATTAGTTCGTTTGTTACATTTCCCTCCCTCTCTTCTCATCCTGTGAATTGACTGCTGCTTCCTTGATGTTGCATGGCAGGGAAGTGGAGTTGCTGTACCCTGGCAAGTTTTTTCAGGCAAGAGAAAAATAAACACAAATTCCCAATGTATTGAAAGTTCAGGCTGGGAAATTTCAAGATAATATTCCCTACAGCAGCCTAAGTTCCAGGGAAGCCATGCTCGTGCATAGTTGCCAATGGGTTGAATATTCTTTCCAAACAGCTTGATGAAATGATAGCTCACCACACGCTAGTTTTAAATCAGAATCTGGAAGAATTGCAGAACTGCTTCAACTAGGAAAGTACAAGAGTCTTCCATGCACACTTTTCTTATACATTAAAGATAAAGGGTCCCCTCGCAAATATGTGCTAGTCGTTCCCGACTTTAGTGGGCGGTGCTCATCTCTGTTTCAAAGCCGAATGGCCAGTACTGTCCAAAAACATCTCTGTGGTCTTGTGGCCAGAATGACTAAATGCCGAAAGTGCACGAAACGCTGTTACCTTCCCACCAAGGTGGTCCCTATTTTTCTACTTGCATTTTTATGTGCTTTCAAACTGCTAGGTTGGCAGAAGCTGGGACAAGTAACGGGAGCTCAAACCATTATGCGAGGCTAAGGATTTGAACTGCCGAACTGCCGACCTTCTAATCGACAAGCTCAGTGTCTTAGCCACTGAGCCACCACCCAGATTTATATATATGTGCTCTCAAATTAAACATGAAAGGAGAAAGTGCAACACTCCCTAACCCTCCCTTCTCTTATACATTAGAAGGTAGTAAAAATAAAATTACTCCAGGATTTTTAAGCATGAGAGGATAGTCTGTGCTAGAACTGACTCCAATTCTCCTAAGAGAGAATTCTGCAAAAGCATATTCTGATAATAATGCAACATCACAAAACAGTGACATTCCTTCTTTTTCTTATTCTGCTTATTCTGCTTCTAATAATGCGAACATGCAAAAGTATTTGCTATAACTTTTTCTCAATCCAAATAACCCTTCTCTGCCTCATGTGGCTAGATTTTTAAAATGAAGACAGGGGTAATTGGGATAGGAAATGATCTCTAAGGGAAATTCAGTTCCTTCTCTCTGTCAGAGTCTTTTCACTTCCTGATAAGATGATTATTGTTACCAAAATAATGAACAGCTACAATGTGTCTCACTTTCCCAAAAGCTCAGCTAGCTCTTTGCATCAAGAAAATGACAAGGGTTTTTCAGCATTAACTGCCTATATAAAGGTGTCTAATTCGATAATAATATACTTGCTGGAATTCTTGGACTGTAACCTTAACCTTCCTTCAATAAATACTTATTAATCAGAATATTCTTCTTCCTTGACTAACAGGCTCCGGTCTAGACTGCAAGGAGAGATATCTGAAAACATTTTCTTTCTCTCTGCCCTGTAGCTGCAATTTAATTCAGAACCTCTATGACTATTTTTAATCAAAATAATAAAGCCAAGAATCTTTGCACATGACATGTATCACTCTCTGTCATATACTCAATCAAACCAAAATGTCAAAATCCTAAAGAACATGGCTCACTTCTCAAGGCTTTGGAAAACATTTTGAGCTCACTTTATTTCCTTTTGTTAAGATGATTTCTTGGAAGGTTCTTACCAGAGGGCAGTTTGGCTCCCAAATTGTAACCCTGGCCCTGTTTTCAAGAGCCACAAGATAGGTGACAACAAAGAGACTCAGGAACAGCCTTTGAGTTGGAGTGAATCAGAGGTGGGTTCCTACCAGTTCGCACCTATTCGGTAGAACCGGTTCGTCAAATCTACCGAACCGGTTAAAAGAGGTTCCACCAGTGGACCCGGAAAGCAGGACACACCTACAGAAGAGGGTTCCAAAAAATTTTGAAACCCACCACTGGTCCTTGGATATGATTATTCTACACTATCATGCTCATATTTATAAAACTCAGTGCCTCTGTGAAAGGTAAGGATGACTACTGCGTTTGTGGTGCAATCAGAACATTGTGTGTGTTGAAGTTGTTTAACGCAAACCAAAGATGCCTTTTAAAAAACAAGTTTACATCATATTCTTATGCATGCCAGTGCTTTGTGTGAGGTAATTTAAGGTGGTTCTGACAAGTGTCGTCGGCATGTTCATATCCGGTCACATGGGCGGCAAGCCACTCCCATCCGGTCACATGGGCGCCAAGCCACTCCCACAAAGGCAGCCACACCCACAGAGTAGGTTCGAACAATTTTTGAAGCCCACCACTGGAGTGAATGCACCAGAATTCAACATAAGTGATAGTAATAGCCATCTGAAGCTGGCAATCCAAAGTCGCAAGAACCATGTACATGTCAGAGGCACCCTTAATTCAGGTCAGGATAAAAGAAAATGCTCCCTAGGCATACTTACAGAAAGCTAACAGCTCTGGGTCTTTGAAGCTGTTGCTTCCCACAGTACCTACCTTCAGCGGCTGCCTCTTTTCACACCTTCACCGATCTCCTCCTAATTCTCTCAGTCCCACAGACTGAAGTAATGGACCCTTAGCTGATACAGAGGTTTGGTAACCATTTGCTGCACTCAGGGGTGTCAAACTGGCAGCACATGGGCTGGATATGCCACATGCAGGCCACGCCCAGCTCTGCAAAGGCAAAAAAGCATCACAATACGTCACGTGACATCACATGATGCAATCAAGTTTGATGCCCATGTGCTGCAGGAATGAATTCCTGCACTGGGCTAGTCTGCCTTCCAGGTTTCTTTTATTCCCTCTATGCTGGGATCTCTTATGCCTCATATAAAATAAGTCTGCAATTGAAATCTTTAGTGATTGATCGATGGATTCATTAATTAATGTGATGCAATAGCTGCCCATCTCACCCAACATGATTCTTGCTGCATTCTTCCCAACATGATTCTTGCTGCATGTACAATGCATGTACAATGCTGATCTTAATGCATTTCTTAAATCACATTGGGACATTTGTGGTTGAAATGTCTAGAACAGTGGTGGGTTCCTACCAGTTCGCACCTATTCGGTAGAACCGGTTCATCAAGTCTACCGGTTAGAAGAGGTTCCACCAGTGGTCTAGAAATAGATTATACTGTAAATGAAATAAGATCCGTCTTCATTATTAAAGTCAATCTACGCTGCTACTTGCTCTTTGTCAAGCAATTTGGTGGAACTAAAGTATATAACCAGTTCAGAGGAAGGTTAGAATACATAATTTCCTCTCGATTTATGTCTGCTTTTTGTTGTTGTTTTCCTTCTTTTCCTTCTTGAGACTGCTTCATTCCATTCCATCATGGAATCATTGAGTCTGGTTTAGCCGCTGGCTAGCAGTCCTGCGTGCTCCCAGAAAGAATCAGTCCAGTCTGCTTTCTTTCTAAAACACCTCTTATATTGTGCTTTTCAAACAGAATTAGTTCTTGCACAAATCACAGGTGATTGTAAAATACCCCACCATAAGTATCTACCAATCGAACGTATTTATTTAGTCTGGTGCTAAGTGCACAGAAACAACTACTTCATTATGCCATATGCTTGCCATATTTATCCCAGGAGGCTACAAGGAAGCCTTTGAAAGAATGCCACAAAAATGTTTATTTCCTTTCTTCCACTGTTATGTCAGGTGATAGGTGGGGAGTTTTATCTAGTCATGCAAAATAGTCTTTGTTGATCAAAATGCTTTTCAAAAGTTCATTCATGGTAGATAAGAGGAGCAGACTCTAAGTCATTCAACCACGCGTAGTCCTCATGTTACTTTCTAAGAAAGTTCTCAGAGAGAGAGAGATGGAGTTTTGGATAGGAGCACAGAAGTCATAAAATTATATGAAACCTGAGATGCAATCACAAACGTACACTTGCAAGATCTTTCAATTGTGGCTTGTCTTCAGGAAACAGCTTATTTGGCGGGGGAAGCAGTCCCTGATAGCACAATTCTGTATTGACAGTATAGATTTGAATAAATCCTTAATGTAATTTAAAAACTCGTGAATAAGCAGAAAAGAACCAAAAAAAATGATGTGGCCTTCAAATGATTGGCCAGATCAAACTCTCCATAATGAAAAGACGAAATCTAGCAGCCCAGAGTTCAATAAGAGGAGAAATTTAAATATTCTGTAACTTCACTGCGATGATTTAGACATCTTTAGAACAATTCAAGAAATGTCCCTGAAGATAAATTATAATTTAGGACTGCACTTTTATCTCTCACTCTATTAAATGCAAGTCATAGGCAGTAGAAAATATCCTTCCAGGAATTCAACAAACCATTTGCATTCAGCCCAGGACTGCAAGAACCAATAATGAGACTGCCACACACTTCCTGGGTTTCATTCAATTTTAATGGCTCACATGTTATGGCTTGAATGATGTGATCAAAATGTATTCTGAGAGATGACTACAAACAGACCTCGTCACATTTGATTTCTCCTCTGGATAAATAATTATCTATTATAAATCTATTGTCCTTTTATTTCACCAGTATATACTATTTTTATTGTTTGTAAACTAGCCAGGGTTGGTTTTAAGATGGATGACTATACAAATGTTGCAAATAAATAAATAACATAAGATAACATAACATATTATCCAAACTCAATGGAAATAGATTTCAAATTTCATTTAACAAGCCGTATTACCTGCCACTAGTCTGCTATTTCTACTGCAACGTGCTCTACATGGGGCAGCCCTTGAAGAGCATTCGGAGACTTCAGCTTGTCCAGAATGCAGCCGCGCGAGCGATCGTGGATGCACCTCGGTTCACCCATGTAACACCTATCCTCCGTGAGCTGCACTGGCTGCCTATTGGTCTTCAGATACGCTTCAAGGTGCTAGTCGTCACTTATAAAGCCCTTCATGGTATTGGACCTGGGTACTTGAGAGACTGCCTGCTGCCAATTACCTCCAATAGACCGATTAGATCCCACAGATTAGGCCTCCTCCGAATTCCATCCGCCGGCCAATGCCGACTGGCGACTACCCGGAAGAGAGCCTTCTCTGTGGCTGCTCCGACCCTCTGGAACAAACTCCCCGTGGAGATTCGAACCCTCACCACCCTCCAGGCCTTCCGCATAGCCCTTAAAACCTGGCTGTTCCGACAGGCCTGGGGCTAAAGAGCTGTTGCCCCCCGCCTTGAATGGTATGACTGTTGTGTATTTTTAAATTATGTATTGTTATGTTTCGTCTTTTTTATTTTCCTGTTTGTACCCCCTTCCCTGATTTGAATTGTGAGCCGCCCTGAGTCCCCTTCGGGGAAAAGGGCGGCATATAAATGTAATAAAATCAAATCAATCAAATCAAATCAATCAAAATCAATTTCCTAGGTAAAGTTTCTAAAGTAAAGTTTAGGATTATGGTTCCCTTTACAGCTACAGATTCCTATAGCCATTTCTTTTGGAGGACCTCAGGGGGACTTCCTAGCGCTCTTGGTATCGTTTTGCTTTGTGTGCATACGCAGTTCACCACTGTAAATTGTTCTGCACATGCGCAAAGATCATGAAAACCTAATAAAAAACATGTTGGTGACAGCAGTGGAGACCGGGGGAACAGTTCGGGGGCATGGCCAGCCTGGGTCACTGCTGGTTCTGCGACCCAGGCCAAATTACCACTATCGGTTTGCCCGAACCACTGCGAACTGGTAGAAACCCACCTCTGGAGAACATATATTCTTTCTTGTAAATGTACTGTATTGTTTGTATTGTATGTGGAGGAGAGAAAGGTGATGAAATAAGATCACAATTAACTCTTTGGACAAGTTTTTGGGACTGTTAAAACAGGGTAGCTTGCTTGTCTCAGATAAGATAATGGAATTACTTGCATTTACTGTGAATTATATACTTGCATTTACTGTGAATTATATACTTTCTAACTGGTTTTGAATTATTAAGTTAAAATACTGCAAATTATGGAAGCTAGATGAAAAAAATAAATATCTATGTGAGGCTAATGTTCCATGCATTTAAAGAGATTATTAGGCTGATTAAACTCAGAAACACTAATTTGGGGGAAAATGTTTATGACCGCTATATGAAGAGATTTCCACTTGAACAATGCAACACCCCTTTTTTTAACCTCCCTTCTGGAAGATCCAAATCTTCTCCAAGTAGCTCTCCCATAATATAGAGGATATAGAGGATAATTCCTGCCCTGCCTGCAAAGCATTGTTCTGTAGCATTTTACAATTGGGTATAAATAACAAAAGAGCTGGAATGGAATCATAAAAGAAAAACATGGTTCATATTTTTTTTTTAAAAAAAACCACTCCAAAGTATGTGGAAATAAGATTGTTATCGCTAATGAATGTCAACCACTGACACTCCTTATAAAAGTTGAGGCCCATTTAGCCGTATGTTTATTTAAAGTTTGTTTTGTACAGTTTTCAAACAATAAACTCTTGCGTGAGGAAAGGGTGAAAAGTTGTCTAGACCTTGTGAATAAATAGAAAAATTAATTTCCAGATTGGCAAAGAAAATATTTTCTGTTTGAACTGTTCACTGATCCAGTGCTTGATGTCTATCCTCCTGTGAATTAATTGTGGGGATTGGCCCTATGTAAAAATCTTGAGGGCCTAAATAGATCAGAAGTTCTCATACATTTCACTCAAAGGTGGGTTTCTACGGTACAGACCGGTTTGGCTGAATAGGTAGTAACTCAGCTGGACACATGACCATACCGGTTCTATCCTGGGTGCTGCCATCTTTCTTTTCTGTTCTGCACATATGCAGAACAATATTCATTGAAAAAATGTAATTGTCCCCCTTTTTAATGGTGTGCGTGTGCACAGACCTTTTTAAGTGCAAATGCGCACATGTGCAAAATTTTTCAGGCACCGAACTGGTACTAATGCCAGCAGGAATCCACCTGATCTTGATTCTATCCCTCTGTTTATGCAACCTAGAACTGTGTTGTTCCCAGATGCCTGGGAAGGACTTAGTAAGTGGATAAAAAATGCCAAATCCTGACTCAACATCTGGCTGATTGTGTAAAAGAACATAATAATAATAATAAAATGGCATGACAAAGTAGCAACATACTGTATTGGCATATCTGCAAGAAATACCGTTTGCCTGGAAGCAAGAACTGATGGGACCCCAAAATAGACAAAAAGATGATGAAGAATCAAAAATGGGGAAGAATATTTGTAGTTCGAGTAATAGATATTGATTTGTCCTCCAAGCTTGCTGTTTAGTTTCCGAACGTTTTGTCACCAAGCTAGGTAACATCCACAGCAGAACTTCGGCTGAGGTGTCTTGTTTCAGCTATCATCTGCTTTTATAAGCCGTAGGTGGTCAGTTTGTCATATGGCCAGAGGTGGGTTCCTACCAGTTCGCACCTATTCAGTAGAACTGATTTGTCAAATCTACCGAACCGGTTAGAAGAGGTTCCACCAGTGGACCCGGAAAGCAGGCCACACCTACAGAAGAGGTTCCAAATTTTTTTTAAACCCACCACTGGTCCTTGGATATGATTATTCTACACTATCATGCTCATATTTATAAAACTCAGTGCCTCTTTGAAAGGTAAGGATGACTACTGCATTTGTGGTGCAATCAGAAGATTGTGTGTGTTGAAGTTGTTTTAACGCAAACCAAAGATTCCTTTTAAAAAATAAGTTTACATCATATTCTTAAGCATGCCAGTGCTGTGTGTGAGGTAATTTAAGGTGGTTCTGACAAGTGTCGTCGGCATCTTCATATCCGGTCACATGGGCAGCAAGCCACTCCCATCCGGTCACATGGGTGGCAAGCCACTCCCACAAAGGAGGCCACACCCACAGAGTAGGTTCGAACAATTTTTGAAACCCACCACGCACATGGCTGACTGGTGATGCCGTTTGAGGGTCATCACTATCTCTCAACCCAACTCACCTCACAGGAATGTTTTCATGGGAAAAATAGGAGGAGGAAGTCATGTTAGATATGTTCACCATCTTGAATTATTTGTAAAAATAATAAAGGTGAGATACAGATAAACAAACAAAAAAAAACAAATAAATACTTATCTAGTAATTAAAGTGCAACCCATTTTACCACTATAATGTTCCTGTTTCCATTTCGGCTCTACATTGAATTGGAGTAGACATTATGTGGAGTAGACATAATGTCTACTCCAATTTATGTCTGGGATTGTTAAAACAACAAAAGTTTCTAAACAGTTAGAACAAAAATATGCAAGTAAAGATCAGACGAGGTCTCTTCACATCTAGTTAGAAGCAAGTGTTTGGTGCAGTGAAATAACATCAAGTTTCTTAGTAAGTCTCAGATGCCATGCTGAGTTTTAACCAACTTACTGTTTTTAAGTAGCTGCCAAAATATGATGGAATAATTCTGACTCTTAATGGTTGAGGGTGCCCAGCCAAAAATAAATCCACGAAGCACTAACTGATATTGTACTTTGTCAAAAGGTGAAAGAAATTTATGGCTCTGTAAAGAAGGCTGTCAAACATACAGCAAAAGGGAAACAAGCAAAACCCCTGCCAAATTTTCTTCCTTATGACTCACATCCTTGAAATATTTATTTATTGCGTCTGAATGTTTTGTTTTTTTCTCTGATAGCAGCACTAGCTTATGTAGCTTTAAGCAGAATTAGGTCTCATTCATTTAGTGGCTGTTAATTTTGTGTAGAGTGCATGGAATTTTGCTACTAGTGCCCTAACAGCTTACTCTTGATAATAAGCTACAGTGCATTCTATGGGACCTAAGGGCATTTGGAAACATACATTTATACATTGCAACCTACATTGCTTCTTCTCTTTAATAGCCATAGGAAGTCTGAGGGATGATTTTTGGCAGGATCAAGATCCTTGTATGGATTGTAACCAGTGGTGGGATTCAATTTTTTTTACTATTGGTTCTGTAAGTGTGGTTTTGTGGCAGTGGTGGGTTTCAAAAATTGTTGGAACCTACTCTGTGGGTGTGGCCTCCTTTGTGGGAGTGGCTTGCCATCCATGTGACCGGATGGGAGTGGCTTGCTGCCCATGTAACTGGATGGGAGTGGCTTGCCGCCCATGTGACCAGATATGAAATTATGAATTAGTACTTAGGTCGGTCCAAGTAGCTATTCAGAAGTTAGTGGTTAGAAGCAATTATAAAGCAAGATATGGAATTAAAACCAGAAATATTTTGCTAGCTATTTGAAAGGGAGTATAGTATATATTTAATTTTACACATGTAAGTAGCTGCTGGAATTGTGTTTGCACAACAGTGGAAAAACAGAGATATGTAAATGAATAAATATTACAATGTGCAGGAATAAATAAATGGACAATTAAAATCAAGGCTTTGAATACTTTTTCACAGATGGGATTGGTTTTAGCAATTGCCAACTAACGGAAACAGAAATTAGAAATCCAAAAATATGAAAGAAAACACCAATTATGTAAGGAAAGGTCCCTAAAATGTATAAGGAAATATTACTAGATCATTATTAATGCGTAGATAACTGCGGGACATTACACACCCACCAGTGATGGGTTTCAAAAAAAATTGGAACCTCTTCTGTAGGTGTGGCCTGCTTTCCGGGTCCACTGGTGGAACCTCTTCTAACTGGTTCGGTAGATTTGACGAACCGGTTCTACCGAATAGGTGCGAACTGGTAGGAACCCACCTCTGCTTTGTGGGTATGGCTTCATGGGCATGGCAGGGGAAGAATACTGCAAATTCCCTACTCCTGGGGAAAGGATACTGCAAAATCCCCATTCCCTCCCCACCCCACTAACCTGCTTTCCAGCTCCGTTCAGGACAACAAAGAAAGATCAGCTGGGAGGCAGTTGGGAGGGGGGGGGGAATGGGATGACGATAACCTATTTGCTGGTTCTCCAAACTACTCAAAATCTTCACTACCGGTTCTCCAGAACCTGTCAGAACTGGCTGAATACCACCTCTGGTTGTAACCCATTTGCCAGTCTTGAGTGGACCAGATTCTCTGTTATGAAACATTGAACAAAGTAAAGCTGCTTTCATATTGGGTGGTAAATTACATCACTGTTAACAGCAGGCATTTTTCCCTGGAGAGCTGAGGTGGCGTAGTGGTTAAATGCAGCACTGCAGGCTACTGCTAGATCAGCAGTTCAGTGGTTCAAATCTCACCGGCTCAGGGTTGACTCAGCCTTCCATCCTTCCGAGGTGGGTAAAATGAGGACTCGGATTGTTGGGGGCAATATGCTGACTCTCTGTAAACCGCTTAGAGAGGGCTGAAAGCCCTATGAAGCGGTATATAAGTCTACTGCTATTGCTATTGCTATAAACATTCCATTGCGCATGATTTTTTTTTCTCTTTGTAGGCACTCATAATTTGAAGTCTTGTTGATTCTAATCTATCCAGTGAGAAATTTAGCAGCAGGGAGGTGAAAGAAAAGGTCAGGCTCTATATCAGTCTTTCACAATAGTGATCTCCAAATATGGGTTGGGAATTCAGTTCCCTAAAATCCAGTCCTACTTGCTGGAAATTCTGGAAGTTATCAAGACTGGGGAATTCCCTTCAATTCCCTCTGCAATTGTCAGATGCAGAGAATCTGACTGATATTGCTTACATCAATGATTAGTCATCCATAGCATTGCTATTTTCTTTTGATTTATAACATGCAACTGGCTCTCTATTAAAAACAGTATCATGCTTAAAGCGAATTGATGCTATGGCTGAATGAAAGGAATCCTTAAAATAATAGCAATAGCACTTAGACTTATATACCACTTCACAGTACTTCACAGCCCTTTCTAAGGGCTTTATGGAGTTACCATATTGCCCCCAATAATCTGGCTCCTCATTTTACCAACTTCAGAAGGATGGGAGGCTGAGTCGCCCTTGAGCTGGTAAGACTTGAACTGGCGGACTGCTGGCAGCTGGCAATCAGCAGAAATAGCCTGCAGTGCTGCATTCTAACCGCTGTACCACCATGGCTCTTTATAAATATATAAAAAATAAACTTAAAAACTATTCCAAGCAAACTATTCCAAACTTCAACTTTCTAAAGTTGAAGAAAAATGGGCAAACTGAATCTGGCCCATGAAAGTTTGTGTTTTTATGAAGTTAAGAACAAACCTTAAAATGGTTGGTTTACAAAGTTACTGTTGGTTTTTTTAAAAATATGACAGACTACCACAATATCTATCAATATATCTATTGGCTAGTTGAGTATAATGGAAAATTATATCCAACTAGCCCTAGAACTCCCTATTCCATTCTAAATATTTAATATTTGGCATCCAATATGTTTTGATGATAGTATTTCATGACCCTGTTTAATAATTAATATGCAAGATACATATGATAGTCCCAAGAGTAATTATATGGGCTCAGTTCTTACCCCAATAGCCCCAAATATGTTCTACGTATTTTACAGACACTAATATGATCATTAATCATAATTAATTATTCAAGAGCCATGGTCGTGCAATAGTTAGAATGCAATATTGAAAGCTAATTCTGCCAACTGCCAATAATTCGATTCCCACCAGCTCAAAGTTGACTCAGCCTTCCATCCTTCCTAGGTGGATAAAACGAGGATCTAGATTGTTGAGGGCAATGTGCTGACTGTAAACAACTTAGAGAGGGCTGTAAAGCACTGTGAAGTGGTGTGTAAGTGTAAGTGCTATTGCTATTTTAAGCACAAATAGCCTAATACAAACAAATGCAACACACAAAGGTCACAAGCCTTTTTTTTCTAAAAATGTGAATCTGAAAGTAATAGTGAAAATATATCTCCTACTAATGATTAGAAAGCAGCTTAATGAAGTAGTAGAAGATGACTCAAGATCTTAATGCCTTTTCCAAAGGAGAATTCTATTTGATTTCCCATTGAGAACATTGTTTCTGCTTTAGGAAAATTCTATCTAGTTAACATTTTGAATGCAGTGAACAGCAACCACATTTTTAATGTGATGGATTTCATGGCCAGCACCATGAAAACATGAATCCACAAGTGCAGATCACATAAATATGGGGCTCTGACTATAATTCTGTTCTTTTCTTATCATTTATCTTACACACAATATAAAATAACATACATATGTCTAACCCCTGAGACTGGAATAATATAGGCAGAACAAGAGGCATTGAAGTCTTCCAGTAGGACCACATCGCCAACAATCGGTACCAACTTGTGATCCTATGAGTCAACTCCCATATTGATGTTTGACAGGCCAAGTATAATATGATGCAGAGTCAGCTTTACATGAAATGGGTGACACATAAATTGGATGGATGGATGGATAAATGGATGGATGGATGATATAAGAACTACACATTAGATGGCTAATTTTCTGCTTGAACTTTTCTTAACTGTAAATTTGGCCACCTGATAGAGTTGATGTATTCTGTCCTTTGTGTATGCATGTCAAGTTAGGAAAGGTTTTGGAACAAATTTTTGTTTATGGTTTTTTTTTCTCACTGAGGACTTCTATCTCATTCCATTCTCAAAGCTAAGAGTGGGTTTTAATTATATGATATTGTTGATGTAAGCTTTTGTTTTGGTATTCTTTACAGCTGTTTTCCATATGTCTGTTTATTCCCTTTGGTTCTAACTATTCAGAACTTACTACTTGCCTGGAAGCATATGTTATTAATGTATAGAATAATATATGCAACCAGTTCACTATATTTTAATAAGGAGGCTTTATAAGCATCAGAAAGTGTTTTTGTTAATCCTGTACATGAAATTGAAAACTGCACTACATGTGTAGATATTTATGTGTGTTGCGTTTTGGAAAACAAGAGTTTTCTTCTTAAAGAGTACATTTATTTATTTAAGCAGATAGTGTTATCTTTTACTCACTAATACCTCTAATGAAATAGGCATTTAACTTTCAGCAAACAAACTTAAATTCTAGACAAATTAAAGCATATGCTTGATGTACTATTGGTCTACCTTCCCCAGTGTTTCATGTTTCATTGAATTAATGAAAATAAATTCAGAATTGCAAAACTGGAATAAATTTAAAATCTTGCCAATTCTTTAAAATAATAATTAAAGTGTAAACATGGTTAGCTGCCTAAGACTGATAAAGACAACATAATGATATTTTGTATTTTTTTAAAAAAAATAAAAGGAAAATTTATTTAAAATAAATTGCTGTAGTTTTCTTTCTTTAACTGATTGGGAACACTTGTGAACTGTAACTGAATGACAGATTTGAGAACCACATTTGAAGTGGGAAATCATCTTCTACTTTTTGCATAGGTGAGATCAATGGATTTACATCATTTTGTAGTATCTAATCTGCAAAAATTAACCACAGTTTGTCAGATCTAAAGTCACATTGGACAGTATATATAATAGTGAATCTGAAAAATATCACTTTGACATGTCCAAATGCTGAAAGTGTTAAAGGAAAATTACCGTATTTTTCAGAATATAAGACGCACCTTCTCCCACCCACCCCACCAAAAGTGGGTGAAAATTTAGGTGCATCTTATAGACCGAATATGGGTGTTTTTGGCCTCTCAAACCCTCTGCCCATCATGTTTTCACCCTCCTCCAGGCCCCAGGAGCACTATGCAGTGCTCTGCACATCCTGTTTTTGGGCTCCAAAGCCCTCCGCGCATCACATTTTTGCCCTCCCAGGCCCCCAGAAACACTCTGCAGGCTAAAAATGGATGCCTTTTTGGCAAAAATGTGCTATGTGAAGCACTGCAGATTGCTTCTGGGCACCAGGAAGGACAAAAACATGACACACAGAGTCCAAAAACTATTTTTTCTTGCTTTCCCCCTGTAAATTTAGGTGTGTCTTATGGTCCAAATGATACAGTAGCTAATTTGTACATCTGGGTAAGGAAAGAAGACAACAGAAACCAGGAAAATCATACACTGAAAAACCTTTTATGTGAGATTTTATAATAAATAGCCTGGTTTTCGCCTCCCCATTTCCCAAGGCCAGTGGTAGCAATAGGGCCTGTTCTAGTCATTTGGGCAGTAAATTTATCCATATTCACCAGAAATCTGGAAACTGAGGGGTCAGTTAGTCCCAGTGAACTTAAAATACTAGCAATTTTTTTAAAAAAAATATCACTATCATCATCATCGACAGTTCTTCATTCTGTCTCCCTTTCCTCTTACCTTTCAGCTTTCTTCTAAGTCTCTGACCTTGCTTAATAAAGATTAAGATTAACTTCTTAATAAATCAGTTGTGTGTATTTTGGGAAAGGAATTGAGCCTGTAGAACACGCCTCCTTAGCAGGTCAACCTACTGAAGCTAGAGATAGGTTCCTCCCAGGAATATCATTGCCTCAGAACATTTCTCTGGAATAAAGTGGTTGGTGGCAGCTGATCCAGGGGTGGGTTGCTAAGGGTTTGTCTGGGTTTGGGAGAACCGGTAGCTAACAGTATGGCTGGTTCAAAGAACCTCCGAATCCCACCTCTGGCTGGCCCGCACACCCCACACCACCCCTCACACCCCACCCCTCCCAAGAGTCTCCACTCGGCCCATTTTGGATGCGAAGTAAGTTCAGGGCTCATGTGGAGGCTCAGAGAGGGAGAAAAATGGGCCTACTGAAAATTCCGGAGGCTGGGGGAGGAAGTGTTCACCCTCCCAGAGGTGCGAGGAGAGCCTCCGGAGCCTGGGGAAGGCAAAAATGCCATAGTGCAAAATGCCAATTAGGCCATGCCCACCCGGCAACTGGGCAGAGAACCCGTTGCTGAAATTTTTGAAGCCCACCCCTGAGCCGATCCAACTTGTGGGAAGATGAAGCAAGGTAGTAGGGGCTAGGAGATTCCTCATGGGAATGAGCAGGCCCAAGCCATCCCATTTCACCCCTTTTTATGCACACACACCATTACGTTCATGAAATAAGAACATTTATCAAGGGCAAAAAAAAGGAAGTCTGATCCTGCCATTGCTTTACCAAAACACTCTTTTTAAAAAAATGTTAAGCACTGTCGTGCATTTTTCCAACCACAGGTCCTTTCCCACTGCCGATCAGATAACTTACTTTAGAGTGGAAAAGAAATGTAAAAAAATTAAGGCAGAACATAAAAGGAATTGATCCTGAGATGACCTGCTGGTATATAAACAGATGGCATTTCATTACGTGGGAAATGAGATGCAGGGGGATATGAGAGATGTGTGGGATAAGCGGACATGTGGAGAGTACAGCACACAGGATTTATTGGTGGCTGAGTCTCCAAAAGGAATCCGGGAGTTTTGTCACTTCCAATCATAGCAAAGTTATGAAATAGATTACCAAAAAAAAATGGTTCTTAAAACTCCAAATAGAGAAAGAACTAACTAGAAAGTTGGCTATGCAAATCTGTAGAGGAAGATGATCTGGAGCTGGAGCTGACAGAGATCGAGAGGGCAGCTTCATTGGCTTCAGAGGAATGTGGGGAGGAGCAGGCTGAGTGATCCCAGGCCCCTTCAGGATTGGGATGGCTTGTTAGCAGGGAGGAATGGGGGCAGAATGACCGAGAGAGGGCAAGCAGTGTACATGAGGAGCAACAGAGCTCAGGGGATGAGCAAGGACTGCCCCCTCCTGATCCTCGAGCATGGAGAGCAGAAAGAAGACAGGAACAGCACAGGCCAACTTGATGACTCAGGAGGAGAGTGCCCCATCCCTCTTCACAAGGCACACCTGGGGAGTGAGATTTAAGTAGACACTGTGGGAAGGGGCTTTTGTCAGGAATAAATGCTTAATTGGTAGAGTTTGGTCAGGGGTGAAATTCAGCAGGTTCTGACAAGTTCTGGAAAACCAGTAGTGGAAATTTTGAGTAGTTCAGAGAACCGGCAAGTACCACTTCTGGCTGGCCCCAGAGTGGGGTGGAAATGGAGATTTTGCCATATCCTTCTCCTGCCACATGCACCAAGCCACACTTTTGTTACTGGTAGTAATAAAATTTGAATTTCACCACTGAGTTTGATGTACCGATATAGACATTGCAAGTTTGCAGGACCGCCTCCTTCTTCCTTACTTGTGGACTCCTTCCATCCCTCAGTGCCCACCAAAGAACTGCCCCATCTTGGTTGCCATCGCTGCTGCCACGCCCCCTCTGCATGCCCAGCCTTCGGTCTGAGTGGTAGCGAGCAATGGTGGTGTGGGGCGGCTGGTGGCAGTGGCTACTGCTCCTGGGCTAGCTGTGGGTCACGCTGCTCGGCAGGCAACACCCCGACTCCCCTGCCACCCCCGCCAGCGCTGCGCCACTTCAGCAGAAGCACCTCTTGCCTGCAGAACCGAGGCGGGGAAGAAGATTGAGAGACGTGGAGCCACAGACTCCCCCCCTTTCCCCCGCCCCACAGCTCCCCTCCTTGGGTGGGACCAGGGCGAACACAGAGTGACTGGAGTTTGCAACCAACTTTAAAGTCATTTGTGACTAAATGGGACAGAGAACATAGAGAGCTGCAAAGAAACCCAACCCCTTCCCAAGGCAGAAGTCCTTCCTTCTCTTTGAGAGCTGTCAGTGGCAGACATGAGGGAAATGGTGTGAGTGCATGTATAAGAGAGAGGGAGAAGAAGAAAGAATGAGAATGGTGTGAGTGCATGTATAAGAGAGAGGGAGAAGAAGAAAGAATGAGAAAGAGAAAGAAAGAAAGTTGAAGAAAGAGAGATGAGAAACAAGGAAGGAAGAGAAAGAAAGAAAGAAAATAAGTGGGGGACAGAGACACAAGAAGGAAGGGAGGGAGGGAGGGAGGGAGGGAGGAAGGAAGGAAGGAAGGAAGGAAGGAAGGAAGGAAGGAAGGAAAGAAAGAAATTAGTGGGGGAGAGAGACACAAGAAGGAAGGAAGGAAGGAAGGAAGGAAGGAAGGAAGGAAGGAAGGAAGGAAGGAAGGAAGGAAGGAAGGAAGGAAGGAAAGAAAGAAAGAAATTAGTGGGGGAGAGAGACGAAGGAAGGAAGGAAGGAAGGAAGGAAGGAAGGAAGGAAGGAAGGAAGGAAGGAAGGAAGGAAGGAAGGAAACTTATGATCCCAATTGAGCCCAAAATTTTGGTTGCTAAGCAAGAGCGTTGTTAAGTGAGTTTCACCATATTTTCCAACTTGATCTGTTTTTGAATTGTGAAGGCATACAATTCCAAGGTACATGGCTAGGAAATTGCTTAATTGATTGATAGGATTTGTGTGGCCCATTTTAGTGCATAGCTCTGGGTAGTTCGCTACAACAACGAAACCAAGAAACAATAAAACAATAATACAAAAACCAAAAATATGACACTTCCATTATTCTGTTTGATTGTCTCCAACAAAACAACAGGTTCTCTCATTTCACTCTATCTTCCCCTGTTCAGCACAAAGTGAAAATAGCATACACTATCTGATACTAACATGAAGGAACTAATACAGTTGATTAAGTGTGTATCAATGGGCAGGTATGACTTGAACTATCTGACCAGATCTATGATTGAGTTGTCCTGATGGGACTGAAGTTAAATATATAGGAGAGATGGCACAGAAGCTGGCAAATCCCACATTCTCAGGGGGCACTGGAGACTTACCAGCATGATCACCAAGGTATTACTCAGGTGCAGAGATGATTACTTAGCCTGGCTGGTCAGGCTTAATCCAGAAGCCACACCACCCCGAACGTCATCATGTTCAATATTAATTATACCACTTGAAAGATTACCCAATAAGCAGAGGTGGGTTCCTACCAGTTCGCACCTATTCGGTAGAACCGGTTCATCAAATCTACCGAACCGGTTAGAAGAGGTTCCACCAGTGGACCCGGAAAGCAGGCCACACCTACAGAAGAGGTTCCAAAAATTTTTGAAACCCACCACTGGTCCTTGGATATGATTATTCTACACTATCATGCTCATATTTATAAAACTCAGTGCCTCTGTGAAAGGTAAGGATGACTACTGCGTTTGTGATGCAATCAGAACATTGTGTGTGTTGAAGTTGTTTTAACGCAAACCAAAGATGCCTTTTAAAAAAGAAGTTTACATCATATTCTTATGCATGCCAGTGCTGTGTGTGAGGTAATTTAAGGTGGTTCTGACAAGTGTCATCGGCATCTTCATATCCGGTCACATGGGCGGCAAGCCACTCCCATCCGGTCACATGGGTGACAAGCCACTCCCACAAAGGAGGCCACACACACAGAGTAGGTTCGAACAATTTTTGAAACCCACCACTGCCAATAAGCCACTGGGGAAAAGCTTCCTCAAAGATCAGCTTCGGAACTTTAAAATGTGAAAAAGTGTGTTGACTCAAGAAGTGAATTTCAGGTAGGTCAGACCAGGAAACTGACTCCACAGATTTGAGTGGAAGTATGCTTGATAAAAGCAGCAGTAATAGAATTTTGAATGCTTGACTGTATTTAACCTTTCCTCTTTTTTATACCCCAGGCAGTTAGGGCAGAACCAATCTGAGTTTCTTGCTAATTTTTTCTTCTTTGGGTTTTAAAAAGAAACCATCTGTTTGGTTGTCCATACCAAACAGGTATAGAGTATACCAAATGAAAATCCAAGTACACTGAGTTGAATCCAACAGTCGTGAGCTAGAAAAATCTCCTAGTAAAGACCCAAAGGTGCTTTTTCAGGAGGCAACTGAACTTTCTTGTTTTTTTTCTTTGAAGACATTTTGCTTCTCATCCAAGGAACTTCTTCAGGTCTTGCAGGATAGTGGGGAATGGAAGGATTTATATTCCTTGCAGACAGATGATAATTTGCATCCTTTTAGAGGGTCATTGAGGGACAGGACAGTGGGGAGGAGTCTTCGGAGAGGTAGTGGGAAAGTCTGGTTGCCACCTGGAGGGGGCTGCATGGTTGGGAATCTCTGCAGACATTTGACTATATGATTTGGGATAGGCCCTCTTGAGTGGTGTGAGAGTGGGAATAGAGTTTTGGAGAGGGAAATTGTGGGCTGCGGGAACCAGAAGCACTACTCAGGTGACCCTGAGGACACAGATAAACCTCCAAGTGCCTCAACAACCCTATAAAAGGAGAGGGGACAGGAGTACCTCAGCTAGACAGAGGGAAAAAATGTGGGCTCTGAAGAACCTCACATAAATTCTGTCTGACAAACCAATGCCTGGACCCTTTTGGATCAGAACGCCCCTGTGGGGGGGAGCGAAGAGGGAATTGTGTCTCATCAGATCTAGAGGAGGGTAACAGGTTCCTCGGAGGTCAGAGATTAGTTCTTTGAACTGGCGTCCGGGGAGGTAGCATGGTGACATGGCTACCATTAAGCTGAAAGCTGCTAGCCAAAGCATCTAAGTAGGAGCGGTATACAAAGGAATGTGAAACCTGATAAGAAGATGTAATTAACCAACTGACATAAATCAGAATTTGAAAAAGGCAAAGAACCTTGTGAGTATAAATAATATTGACGGATAGATTGCGATTTTGGCAGAAAGAAAAGAAAGAAGGGGGGAAATGGTGGTTAATATAATCAAGCCCAAAAAGAACACCTTGTTTGGTGACAGAAATGAGGAATGTGCTTATCTAAAAACCAATTCTACACAGTTTTTTTAAAAATTAATTGATAAAACTCTGGATATTCCAAAGGTTGTTTTCATGACATGCACAGAATCATTAAAACAGGATTCACATAAAAATTAAGCAATGTTTAAAGTGGAATTATATTTTTTGGGAGGGGGGATGCTTTTCAATATCATTTTTCAATACCATGACTAAACTACCATTTACAAGTTGTACAGCAGATCTGTCTTACACCAAGCTTTTAATATGATGAATAATTTTGAGGTTTCTTCTCCCTACTTCCCAGAAATTAGTTGCCCTGCCACAGGATAACATTACCAGCAGCAAATGCAATGCAGTTATTCCTGGGATCATAGTTGGTTTTGGCATCCTGACTGAAGCTGAGGTATGAATACAAGTATTTAATCTATTTTTGGTCCAATGTGGTACTAAATGCCCATTTAAAATCCTGGTTGCAGAGTAAGGAGCATGTATGGAAGCTTAGAACACTTCTTTTTTTGTAGTCTCTGAAATGAAGTCATAATCTCGCTATTCATCAGCAGAATGCAGAGAGCAGAATAGCCTTACACATTTCTCAGGAGCAGCTTTGCCTTTGGTATTTTGACACTGAATGTTATTGGGTCACTAATGTGAGAAAGAGGGAGGGAGGGAGGGAGAGAGAGAGAGAGAGAGAGAAAGAAAGAAAGAAAAAAAGAAAGAAAGAAAGAAAGAAAGAAAGAAAGAAAGAAAGGCAGGAAAGAGAGAGAGCTATAAAAAGAAAGGAAGGAAGGAAGAAGGAAAGGGAGGAAAAGAAAGAAAGAGAGAAAGAAAGAAAAAAGAAAGAGAGAGGGGGAAGAGAAGGAAAAGAAAGAGAGAGAGAAAGAAAGAAAGAAAGAAAGAAAGAAAGAAAGAAAGAAAGAAAGAAAGAAAGAAAGAGGAAGGTAAAGTGACATCTCAGTTCAGAGGGGGAACAGGAAGAAGAACAGATCATTTGAAGGTTGCCATCTATGTATATTAGATTATATCTGAGGTTCAGTCCATCAAAAAGGGGAAACACAAACCATTTCTTAATGTCACTGAAAGTTCAGAGTTATTTGCATGGAGAATTAAAGCTATTGTGGTAGGCAGCTTTAACGCACATGAATTGGCCAAGAAGAAATGAAGTTTCAGCCCATCACCTAATGGGCTCCCTTGTAAGATGAACTAGCTGAAACTTAATGGGCTTGGTTGCTTGGTTTGGTGGCTTAGCCTAAATGTGTGAATCTGAGTTACTCAATGAGCCATACTTTAACAAATTCTGGCTTAATGCTACAGATGAAGAATAGGCCTGACTTAATAGAATGGAGTGGAGTGGAGTGGAGTGGAGTGGAGTGGAGTGGAGTGGAGTGGAGTGGAGTGGAGTGGAGTGGAGTGGAGTGGAGTGGAGTAGAGTAGAGTAGAGTAGAGTAGAGTAGAGTAGAGTAGAAGTTGGAAGGAATCTTAGAGGTCTTCTAGTCAAACCCCCTGCTTAGGCAGGAAACCCTACACCACTTCAGACTTCTTCTTTCTCCTCCTTCTTTTGGAGAATAGTTTTTTTTAAAAATTCACTGTTATGAACTTCCAAGTCATAATTTGTCATCTAGGGACAAACTCTAATCAGTTTTACATGGGTTTTTCCCAAAATGAGTTTGTTGTTGCCGTGTCCTGGCTCATTAGGTAGAACCAACCACAATTCCTAGTTTGTTTGTTTTTAAATCAACTGAGATCAGCTGGAAATGGAAGAGAATCATTGCTGGAAATCTCTACATCTCTCTCAAACCGTTCCTGATTGAAGTACTGCTTTCCAAGAAACAGTCAATGTCAGTCATACTTCAAGTCTAAATACAGGTGGTCCTCAACTTACAGCCACAATTGAACCCAAAATTTCTGTTTTTAAGTAAGACATCCATTAGGTGAATTTTGCCCCATTTTAAGACCTTTCTTTCCGTGGTTGTTAAGTGAATCACGGAAGTTAATAAGTTAGTAACCCAGCAGTTAAGTGAATCTGAATTCCCCATTGACTTTGCATGTCAGAAGATCACAAAAGAGAATCACATGACCAGCAGCGGTCATAAATATCAATCAGTTGCTAAGCATCTGCATCTTGATCATGTGATCGTGGGGATGCTGCAAAAAATGGTCATAAGTCACATTTTTTCAGTGCCGCTGTAACTTTGAACGGTCACTAAACCAACTGTTGTAACTCGAGGATTAGCTGTACTGTTTCTTGATATGTTCCCACGGAACCTGGTATATAATTTTTGAAAACTACCGATGAAGGAAAAGAGGACACCTTTGAGTCACTCTAAAATCTAGGGCGGTGTGGGTGAACCTTTTCAACACTGAATGCTGAAAGGAGACTGCGCGTATGCAGGAGAGCTCTGGAAACCAGAAGAGCAGTTCTCCAGTGGACATGCACAGGAGCTCTGGAAGAGCTGAATAACATGTGTAGCTGTGTAGTTGCTGGAAACCAGCCCTAGTGTAGTGGCTGTGTAGTTGCATCCTGATTGGTAGATGGAGTTGATGTTTGTAGATTGGTCGGCTGTTTTGTATCATCCTGTGGGGCTGAGGTGTTGGCTGTGTGCCCCTTGTTCTTTTGTGTTGTAATGACTTTGGTGGTGGGTGGGGCTCGTTTGTTGACTAGGGCTGGTTTCCAGTTGCCCTGCGTGCATGCATATATTGGGAAGCTGAGCTTCCAGTTTCCAGCCTGAGTGCTGGTCACCTGGTCTTCTGGTTTCTGGAGTGCATGCGTGCATGAAGACCAGCTGGCCAACGTGCACGGAAGCTCAGCTTCCCACTGCGCACATGTGTGCCAAGGAGTTGCTCTTCCGATTTCCAAAGACCAGCTGGCCAGCGCGCATGTGCACAACGGAACCAGGAAGAGCAACATGCGATGGCTGGAGTGTCCGGAGAAATGGCTATGCATGCCACTTCCGACACATGTGCCACTTCCGGCACGCGTGCCATAGGTTTGCCATAACGGATCTAGGGGCTCTAAGTCTTCTTGCTGCAGTTCAAACAGCCCTCAATTCACATGACCTGCTTTCCTAGAATCAGCTTAAATAAATGACTTCTAATAAGCTCAGTGTGAACAATGCAGGAATAATAAGATGCCGCTGAGTCTGTTTCACCTTGAGAAGAATGATGGCGGTAGGGGGGTAGAGTAGCGCTCTTCAAATATTTGAAAGGATGTCACAGAGAAGAAGGTCAAGAACCCCCTTTCCAGAGTGCAGGACACAGAATAATGGATTTCAGATATAGGAAGGCCAATTAGAAAAAGCTTCCCAAGAGCAAGAGCAATTTGTCAGTGGAACTAATTACCGAAAGATAGTGGGATCCCTCCTTTCTTGCGGATGTTCAGGCACAGCCATATGTCTGAGATGTTTTAATTTTGCTTCCTGCACAGAGTAGGAGATAGACTTGATGACCTAAATTGCTCCTTCCAAATCTATTTTCCCCACTGTGCCTAAAAATAATGGGCGAAGATCATGTCTTGAAGGTGGAAACTAAGGATAAGATTATTTTTCACACCTTAAAAAAATACCAGATCATGGCTCCTTCTGCGTGCCGGTCTAATTAAAACAATTAGATGGGCTTCTTTGTGATATATAGCCTAGCTTCTCTGTGTTGCTGTGAATCCTGGCTGATTAGCTCTGCTAAAATTCAGGGGTGGGGGGTGGAAGGGAAGAGTCACCACTTAGAAACTATTTCTGTTTTTGTAGTTCTCTTCAATTTGTTTTACCTCTAAATTTATGAAGTTTCTGAAGATCTTGATGTGCTCTGGATCCAGATGTGTTTTTTCAAACATTGATGATACGATGCTATAAAGTAGAAATGGATGGAAGCATTAGATGTACAGAGACTATAGGTGTTGTGGCCCGGAGGAGCTGTTAGAGCTGTCGCCAGACTCCGACAGCAAGGGGGCTTATGAGTCAGCCTTGGAGGAGGTGGAGGACCCTGGACAGGGTGTCGACTCCAAGCAGGGCGAGGAGAGGCTAATTGGCCACCAGGTGGCGGCAGGGCATTGGATCAAAGGGAATGTTCCCGAAAGCATTTGGGAGTTGCATCAGGATGCATGCAGGCGCAGGTCTATTCAGCGTAACTACAGGAGGTGATTACGAACAGCTGATGCTGATCAAGATCCCCTCCTGCTGATATAAGAGACTGCTGGTGTCATGCCGTGGTTGCAGAAGTCAACATTCCATTCCTGTTCTAGTGATTGTTCTTGTTCACGTTCACAAACTGAGAGAAGCCAACTTGGATAAGTGGTTTTGAGATTAGAGAAGCCGGGTTTGCATTTTGTTATGAGTTATAGGACTTTTGCCAGAGCTATTATTTTTGTTTATTTGGGCTTGCAGCCAACAAGAGCTTGGACTGATTAAAAGAAACCTTTTGAGTTACGTGGCTTTGGCTTTCATTCCTGGATGGAGAAGGGAGGTCAGAACAATAGGTGTCCCGTTCTCCCCCCCCCCCAACCCCCGGCCAGGTATGTATTAAAAATAAATGTAAATGGATTTAGGGGGAATTTGAGAAATGAAAACTATGGAGGATGTGAGCAAGGGATTGCCCTTCACTACAAAAAGGTACTAATTTCCACTTATGAAGAACAAAAAAATCAAAAACCAGAAGGAAAAGTTGAGTACAGTAATCTCTAGCAGCCCCCAAAACTAAGCTACTATATTTCTGCTGTAAAACTCTGAATTACCACCAGATGGCAGCATGAAGCCTCTTTCCTGCCATCCAGTATTAGTTAAACTGTCAGTCATTTTTCAAAAACAAGTTATACAACAAACACGAACCATTTCATTTCCAGGAAGAATTATTGTACAAACGGAGTGCTTTCACTCTTTCCCACTACCAACGTGGTCCCCCCACACACACACAAATCCCAACAATTATAGCTTTTCATGGTAAATATCACATCACTTCAACCTACAAAGTCCTGAAAATTATATTACACAAAATCAATATCTCTGCCAAATACAATATGAAAATGAACATTTCATTCTGTGTTGATTAAATTTCCCTCTGTTGCCAGAGCTTTATATCTTTCCTTAAGCCTTTCCTTTGAAAGGTGATCTCCGGTCCAACAGAAAAATATTACTATATATGCGGAATCTGGCTCTGGATCCCAAGCTGAAGACAATTGAGAAGAGTGGCTATCGTTAATTTCAGACGGAAAACAACATGCTCTTGTCGGCACCATTTGTCTTTCTGTTGACCACGAAATGTGGTCTAAATTTCCTACTCTAAAACTCAAATATTTTTCCAGGGAAAGAATCAGTAGGATATAAGAATGGAGTAGCTGATTCCAGTTTGAAAAGTGATTGTTTATAACTGCTGTGGGTCGCCTACAAAATTAGGTATTTGTAAATCAAGCTGACTTTTCAAAAACCAACGTCCTTGTTAATGTGGATAACTCTGCTGGCATTAGGGACGGGAACCTTGTTGCAAATACTGTCTCTTAAAATATGCTAGAATATGTTTTCATGTAAGAACAAAATCTGTTTTTATTTTTCCAGACTGGTCATGCTATTATTACTATTAGTACTGCGGCTATTGCCACTTTTATCCTACAGCTGTTATTAATAATAAATCTATTTGGAATTAACCTTGGGCTATGTGCAAAAATCCAGACAGCCACTAGATGGTAGCAAAGGTATAGTTTACAGGAACATTTGCTCAGTGTATGGGCTAGACCAGGGGTGGGTTTCTCGCCCCGTTCCAACCGGTTTGGTTGAAACGGGGCCGGCGGTGTCTTAATGCACGCGTGTGGTGCACGCATGCGTACTAGCGTCTGTGCGATGCTCCAGCTGCTCCTGGAGGATTGCGCAGGCGCTGTATGCGTCCTGTGCATGCGTGGAAGCGCAGAACTCATCAAAACCGGGTAAGGAGCATGGGCAGACGGGTGGGCCCGTCGCCGTTCCCGGAAGTTACTTACTTCCGGGTTCGCCGACCAACCGGTTTGCAGGGACCGCCGCGAACCGGTTGAAACCCACCCCTGGGCTAGACCCTCCCAAGTCCAGATGGGAGATCCCACAGAAGGTTATGGAAAATAACAGGGCTAAGATCCTGTGGGACTTCCAGGTCCAAATAACCAGGCAACTACTAACCAATCAAACATCCTGGTAGTAGATGCAGACCAGAGAACAGCAGTGGTGATAGATGTAGTGGTGCCAAATGATAGTAACATCAAGAAGAAGGACTTTAAAAAGCTGGAGAAGTATCAGGGCCTAAAGTATGAATTTGCATGATCGGAGACATACCACGATGGTACTATTGGCATAAGTGCCACTAGTGTTATGCCCAAGCCCCCAAACAACACAATGAAATCCAAAACAAGTCTAAGCCTTTATTTGCTTACACTTAATGGACAGAATCTTGCCAAACTAAAGCTATAACCCTCTACTATAATAGATACATCCTGAAGCTTTATTTCCTGCTCCTCCATGCAGCTTGGGACTGAGCAGTCTCTTAATTTGGCCTTCTCTCCTCCCTGGGAAAGCTCTGTGCTGCCAAGTCCCCCCCCCCCCACATGCTTCTCTGAGTGCACATTCCATCACAACTAGTGTCACTGAACAACAATGTGGCCCATTATCCCGATACCATGAATCTGCCATCTAAAGAAGACACCCCTGTGCCCAAATGCAGCTCCCATCTTCTCATTTGCCTTTTGCTGTATTTTGTGGAAACCAATGTTTAACTCGGAAAGTAGGGCTCACTATCCTACATATGCTACACACACTACAGCTTGTACAATTTCCGTGTATCTGAACATCCACAGTTCCCTTGTGACACTAGGTAGTAGTTTCATCCAGGGCAGTGGTGGGATTCAAATAATTTACCAACCGGTTCTCTGCCCTAATGACCATCTGGGTAGGTGGGGCTCGGTGGTCATGTGACTGGGTGGGCGTGGCCAACTCGAGGTCACTTAGGTCGATGGGTGCTTCGCCTTAGCTGTTACAATGTAATAAGGGTTAACCAGAGAGGCAGTTTCTGTAAGCAGGTCAATAAAGATTAGGCTAGAAACAACACCAGAATGTTTCCTTCCTGCCTTCCTTACAGGATTAGCCCTGTAAAGTGGAAAGAAACAAAAGGAGATTTCTTCCAACAATCGGTTCTCTGAACTACTCAGAAAGTTACCAACCGGTTCTCCCGAATAGGTGCGAACTGGCTGAATCTCACCACTCATCCAGGGCCATCTTAACAGCATTATAGGCAGTGTACTGGGGCTCCTACAACAGCTATTCACAGGAATAAAAAATGTAAATGGTCGATAAATTTAAACATACATTTATTTTATTGGCACTTCCAACAAAATCGGTGTTGAAAAACACAATGACTCAGTAAGCCGTACAGTTGCTGTATTTATATAATAGAAGGTGCGTTGAAGGATTAACATACACAGATTAGTATGGAGCCCCTATGCTCGTGGGGCCCATGGGCAAGTGCCCATCAGGCCCATGTGTTAAGACATCCCTGGTTTCATCACTATCAAGTCATCTTGCGGTTCTGCCTCTGCTGAGGGAGAACTACACAATTTCAGATCTACTTAGTGGCAGAACCGTTGCTTGGCTTTAATCCTCACAAAATGCCAAGCCATAATCTGGACTGTTTTTGTTGGTTTTTCTTTTTAATTTATCAGACCAGGCAAGCGCGCCCATTATATTTTAACGCTAGCATGCAAACTAAACAAACTATAGTTGCTAAATAAACCATAATTTAAAACCATGATTAATGTTGTGGGTGATCCCAGCTATGCACTATCTACCACCATGATGCCATCATGCTCATTATATGTAGCTTCTGCTGGGCTGCAGTAAGAGGATCAAGAGATAGTGGCCATAAAGAACACATCAGAGAGTAATTGTCGATGGCACCAAAATTTATATTTTGGATACAGTGAGAGAGACGCTCTTTAAAAATGGTCATTTGGACTGCTCCACATTTTCAATTGGGGGAGGGGGAATCAGAGTCACCTTATAGTATTCTCACATGATTTGGAATGTGAAGCTTAAATTCCAGATATTATTGAATTTTGGGCCTTCCGCAATTGTGCATTTTCAGTGGTGAGTTTCAAATTTTTTTAGAACCTCTTCTGTAGGTGTGGCCTGCTTTGTGGGAGTGGCTTGCCAGCCATGTGACTGGGTGGGAGTGGCTGGCCAGCCATGTGACTGAGCAGGAGTGGCTTGGCAGTCATGTGACTGGATGGGCATAGCCCAACTTGTAAAATGTGGTGAAACTCACTTAACAACGCTCTTGCTTAGTAACCAAAACATTGGTTCAGGAACTCTGGCATTAAAGTGTGCAAGTCTTAAAGCTGTCAAGTTACAAGACCCTTGCACTCCTAACTCTTTAGAAACAAAACCTCAGGGCTATTCAAACTTGACAGCTTTAAGATTTGTGGACTTCAACTCCCAGAATTCCTCCTCCAGTCATGTTGGTTCAGGAACTCTGGCACTGAAGAACTCAAGTCTTAAAGCTGTCAAGTTACAAGACCCTGGCACTCCTAACACTTTAGAAAAAAAAACAACCTCAGGGGTGTTCAAACTTAACAGCTTTAAGATTTGTGGACTTCAACTCCCAGAATTCCTCCTCCAGTCATGTTGGTTCAGGAACTCTGGCATTGAAGAACTCAAGTCTTAAAGCTGTCAAGTTACAAGACCCTTGCACTCCTAACCCTTTAGGAAAAAAAAACCTCAGGGGTGTTCAAACTTAACAGCTTTAAGACTTGTGGACTTCAACTCCCAGAATTCCTCCTCTCGCTCTTCATCTTGATGATATGAGGAAGGGCGGGGGGAGGGAGCGGGAACAGTTTCTAAACAGCACTGGAGATTTGTGGAACCTCTTCTATAGAAGAAGTTAGAACTGGCAGGAACCCACCCCTGGCCATTTTTGAGAGAAGCTATTTTTGCTGCTGTTGCATAACTTGCATACTTCTTAATTAAGTTCTTGTAACACTGTGAAACCCCCCTTTGAGAGCTGTCTCAGAACTGGGAACTATCAAGGGAGCAACTGGAATAAATACTGGTAGGAAATGTAGAAAATATTCTACCCTGAAATTTCTCTCACTACTTCAGACAGTGAGCCTGAATATTAATTAATATCGGGTGGATAGTTAAGACCCATACTTTTGTTTCAATGGGGTTACCATGTCTGGAATGCAAAAATTTGGGTGGTTGCTAGATGGAAGCAAAGAGTGTAAGAAAATTTAAGATTTTTATATTCCAAAGCTGTGAAATTAATTTAATATATTTCAGGGCAACCAACCTCAGAAAATCCTTTTAAAACCTTGCTCCGATTGGTTGCTCCTTTTATTTTGATAATTTGCTTAATGGTGTGAAGCGTCTCAAGGACCCTTTCAAGCATGGTCTATATTCTGTTTTTTTTTCCCCCAGTAAATAAATAGGTCTTTTATTCTCCAAAATAGAACTGTTGTTGTTCAGTGCTAAATCGTGGCTGACTCTTCATGATCCATGGGCCATAGAAGGTTGACTCTGACAGCAGCCCTTTTATAGGGAGCTGTCAGACCCTTCGACCAATAGGATTAAACCTCTGTTCCGGCCAGAATAGAGGACCTTGGTGGAAACCACTGTAGTTGATACCAGTATCTAACAGATAGCATGCCAGGGCCTCCTGTCCTCCACTGTCTCCTGGAGGTTTTAGCCTTTTGATACCATCTGTTAGGAATATAATTCTAACAGTTGGGTTGGCAATATATAAATCATGTAACAATGCTATAGTTGTTTCTTTAAATCATACTGTAAAATGTGATTGGTTGCTGTTTTCCTCAATTGGCCATATGAGGGAGCCAGAATGACTGTTAGCTCTCTGTTTGTTAGATGCTGGGCTGATCTGATCTGAGTGTTTTGGAAGCTGGCTGTTAGAAAGTGGCGTGAGCTATTGTAAGTTTTGTAACTGCTAGCAAACTTTGAGTACTGAACTGATTATATGATCCTGGACTATGTTATTTGGATTATCCCTTAATTGAAAAATATTGATGACTGACTGTCTTATCTGTGTATGACTTGGACTGTTTGATGGACTCTGATACCTCTATTTCCACAAAAGTAAAAGCCTATTTAAACTGCAGTGTCTCTATATGCTGGTTTGTGCGTTCTCCAACACAACTCTCACAACACTTCTGTGAACATACTCACTCTCCCAACGGGGAGCTTACCTAACAACTGGCATGGGTTGTATTGTGGCCTGTCAGCCACCAGTTCCTCTAGCAGCCAAATCAGAGGAGGAGGAGGAGGAGGAGGAGGAGGAGGAGGAGGAGGAGGGGGAGGAGGAGGGGGGGAGGTGGTGGTGGTATGGGAGTCAGGGTCAGCATCAAGGCAAACTCCTAGGGGGAAGAGAAAATGGAGCTGGCAGAGAGAGAAAGACAGAGGTGGACCTGGGCCATCCGTCATCCCTCAGATGGAGAGTCAACAGCCCCCAGGTCTGGAGGTGGTTGATGAAGAAGAGGAGGAACAGCTGGTTTCAGTGCCTGATGTGCGGCTGTGCAGAAGGCAGAGAAGAGGAGAACAGTGGAAAGCCGTGGGTCGATCCTGGGGAAGGAAGAGTCACCACTGCTAGTGAGGGCCCACCCTAGCTCTGGGGATAAAAGGCAGGGGGCGGAGATGAATAGACATGGCAGACAACTATCATCTTCCAGCTAGCAGGACTTGTTAGCCTGTGAGATAAACTTTTTTCCAGAGCTGCCAGCATTCCTAATAAAGGAATCTTTTGAGTTCACATCAGAGGGTTTGTCGTGTTTGGGGAGCTGGGTCAGAACAGGTTGCCATGGTTCTCCAATGGACCATGTTTTTTTCAGAACTTTCCACAGCCATAGCATAGCTCATCACTTCAATGAGCTGCACAAGCCTTGTCACACGGCAAGGCAGTAATCCATGATGGGCCACCAAAAAAGAATATTTATACATGTTATTCAGCCAATGCTAATCTGGGGGAAGGCTTTTCATGTTAGTCTCTCCATAAGAAATGTTGAGAAAGTATTCATGAATGCAAAATATACTGCCAGACGTGAATCAGACCTTGCCAGTCTTAATTTACTTCGATGCAAATCACAAATTAAAAGCTATTTGGCTTCCAATCTCAAGCTATGGATGGGTAAGTCTCAATATTGCACAGTGAGATGTGCAACTACAACATATGGAACTGCAAAAAAAATAATAATGAAAAGAAACATGCAATATACCAAAGGTAAATGGAAGACGGAACAGTTCCTTTTGATAGTTATTTCTTACAAATATTTGTTTTTCTTCTTGGTTATGTTTGCTTCAGGCATGATGCTGTTTATCTATTAAAAGGGGTTGCCAGGGGCAACCCCTTTTAATAGATAAACAGCATCATGGAACCAAATCTTCCAAAAGAACAGCTACAGCACATTGCATAACACTCTATGTGGCACTGACAAATTCTTATTTAATAAGCAGAATTAACATTTCTTGTCACTCAAGGAAACTTGACATATTTCCTCCAAACTGAATCAAGGAGTATTTGTCAATTGATTTTTATGATGAAGGAAAAGGAAAACCCACAAGGTTTAATTGCAAGCTGAAAGCACAAGTGGAGGCAAAGATGGCAGGGTGTTACAGGAATAGTATCCTATTTGAAGAAGAGCCATTTGTGCTAACACAGCACTAACGATGTGCCATATGTTCTTTGTGTACCCAGCTTTTACACTAGAAAATACTTTTTAGAAGCAGGCATGAAGACAGTTACCCAGATTTTGGTATGCAAACTGTGGCACGTTATTTTGCATGTACCTTTGAATAACGATTCGGTTTACATTTACAGCATGTTTCAAATGATGCAAGCAGAATTGTTAAGCACACATATTGCCAGATGACATTTAATGGAATGACGAAAACTATAGCCTTGCTGGTTCCCCAGGTTAATGACGCAAGGAGGATATGTGCAGCCAGGCAACAGTATTGTTATCATGCCATAAGGGTATCAAAACGTCAATGGATGTCATGATGTGGTGTCACCACACCACACACCGCACCTCATTATGTCACAACGCCCATATGTTGTAGCATTCTCATAATCCTAATCCACATCTGTCCTAACTTAATCCATTTTCTCTCTTTCCCTGCCCTTCCAGCAGACACCTGTGAAACCAAGGCCCCATGATTGGAGATTAGAAATGTTCTTCAATGCATGGTAACATGGGTCACCTCCTACTTTACTACCTGGAGTGAAGGAGGACTTGGGACAGCAATTTGGGAAATGTTTAGCAGTGTTTTACTTTGTTAGGACATCAGCAAGTTTCCTCAGTAAACCTAGGATGCAATTTACAGTAAATAGTGCAAAGAATTTAATTTTTTTCAGAACAAATACACAATCCCAATTAAGGACAAATAGATTTCTATCCATCTCAAGCTTCAATCTTGCCCTTTCACTCTGCTTTTCACAATTTCTGGGGAAGATGATAAAAAACCTGGTCATAATGCAGTTTTTCCTTTACTTTCTTATCTATAGCAGATCACAACATGACTCATCTGCAAGCTCCTTGAAATACTGCAGGGATTACAAGATGGATGGCATGGATTTGTCAAGGAAAAAAACTTTCCAAACTGTCCTTATCTTCACTTTAGATCGGCAACTCCTTTATTTTGATGCTGGAAATCCTGTGTATGCAATCTAACTTGATTTAATGATTTGACTTGACTTCATTTAATTTTCACAAAATGCCCCTTGATATTCTTAGTGATGTGACATGTCCTATGTGGCATGGCAATGAAATGAATAGATAATTAGACAGAAAACTGCAGCCACAGAATTGTACATCAAGCTAGATTGAGCATTGCTATGATCGCATGTCCTGGAGATTGCACATTTTTATCAAAGATTTGCATGATTTGAATGGAAAGAGGGGGGAAATGTACATCATATTTGCAAATGATGTAATGTGGGGTTGTCAATAATTTTGATAGATCAGAGCAATGGGCTGAAATAGAATGAAATTTCACAGAGTTAAAATGCAAAGCTCTTGATTAGTAAGCAAAAACAAATGTGTAGGTACAGGATGAAGTCATGAATCACTTTTAGTCTTTATGACTTGGTAATGGTACTTTTGAAAAAATGATCTTGGAATAGTGGTGGTCTGCCAACATTAGCCAACAGTATACAATAGCAGAGTTGGAAGGGAACTTGGAGGTTTTCTAGTCCAACCCCCTGACTAGGCAGGAAACCCTATACTGTTTCAGATAGATGGCTATCCAACATCGTCTTAAAGACTTCCAGAGTTGGGGCATTCACAACTTCTGGAGGCAAGCTGTTCCACTGATTAATTGTTCTGTCAGGAAATTTCTCCTCCGTTCTAAGTTGCTTCTCTCCTTGATTAGTTTCCACCCATTGCTTCTTGTTCTACCCTCTGGTGCCTTGGAGAATAGTTTGACTCCCTCTTCTTTGTGGCAACCCCTGAGATATTGGAACACTGCTATCATGCCTCCCCTAGTCCTTCTTTTCATTAAACTAATTAAACTTAAACTTTTCTGATGGAGCAGTTGAAATTCTGCATATTTAATTTAGAAATATAGCTTTTCAACACACAAGTAATAATGAACAAAAGGTTGATATATAATATGAAATTTTGTTTCTGACTCCAGAATGTAGCTGCAAAATAGGGACATGGAATTTTAAATTGCACCAACAGAGGAGCCCTTCTCATTTCACTGGAAGCAATCGTTCCATTTTATTCAGCATTTGCTCAGATCACAGGTTTCTTAATTTCTGGGTTGAGTTCTGAACATCACACTTTGAATATGGTTGGTGAATGGAGAGCAATGGTCTAGCAAGAGCATTTGTGCAGCAATCAGCCAACCGTTGCGTTGATTCCTTTGTTCAGCTGAGTTACACAATGTTTTTCTCAAGATAACAGCATTACTGAACTCTCCTCGATTTCTCATTTGTTTCCAAGGAGTTAATTACAAGTTGGAAGCAATCTACCGCAGATTGTTATCAATTCCTAAGAACTATGAATTTGCAGGAAGAATGTTATAGCGGACAGGTAACAGGATCAGGTGTTACATCGCCGGATCTGGTTATAATTTGGGTCAATCAACTAAGAATAAGACAATCATTTCAGGTATCATTCTTTAGCTCTATGACATAGATATGGCTGTATAATCAGGCCACCAAAATATTCAGCGGCAATCTCTCAGAAAGGGGTCTTTAATCCCACCATTTCTCCCAGACCCCCAAAAGTGCTTTACCTTTTTTTCTAAGTCAAAGTATTAGCTCAATTTCTATCGACATCTTTTCCATGACATTCTGCCAAGTCTTGCTATGCCATATTTAAACAAAAAGCAATACCCTACCCCCCCTCCCTCCGCAACAGCATAGTTACACAAAACTTTCTCTGTCCTGAGTATTTTTATTTCCTGGAAACATTTGTAACATTTATACCAAGTTGGCAAACAAGTTTAAGATTAAGTGAATATGTTTCCAATAGAGATTGGCGAAACATTTGTCAAAGCAGCTAGATTAGGTAGTATTAAAAGTCAAGTACAGACTGTGGGATAATGAACACCCTGGACATTTAATTCTTACTGAATAATATACTCTGTAACATCAGCAATAACTCCGTACTCGAGAGCCGCAGGGGTTTGATTAGAGGAGATGGAGGCAGAAGCAAAAAGTAGTTGGTGGTCTTTTCTCTTAAGAGATTATTTCTTTAACCAAGTCAAATTGGACAAACGCTGCTGATTTATCACCAGTCTGTATTTCAGTCTCTGGGCAAAGTGCCATAAATTGCAGGTCAGGGCTATTGATGGTCTCTCTGCACATGTGTGTGTGTGTGTGTGTGTGTGTGTGTATGTGTAGATAGATAGATAGATAGGTAGGTAGGTAGGTAGGTAGGTAGGTAGGTAGGTAGGTAGGTAGGTAGGTAGGTAGATAGATAGATAGATGATATATAGATAGATAGATAGATAGATAGATAGATAGATAGATAGATAGATAGATATAGATAGATACACACACATACACATACATACATACATACATACATACATACATACATACATACATACAAACAGTATATATTATGTGTGTACACACACATATGTATGTGTGTGTGTATGTATGTATGTATGTATGTATGTATGTATGTATCAGTGGTGGGTTTCAAAAATTGTTCGAACCTACTCTGTGGGTGTGGCCTCCTTTGTGGGAGTGGCTTGCCACCCATGTGACCAGATGGAAGTGGCTTTCTGCCCATGTGACCGGATATGAAGATGCCGACGACACTTGTCAGAACCACCTTAAATTACCTCACACACAGCACTGGCATGCATAAGAATATGGTGTAAACTTGTTTTTTAAAAGGCATCTTTGGTTTGCGTTAAAACAACTTCAACACACGCAATGTTCTGATTGCACCACAAATGCAGTAGTCATCCTTACCTTTCACAGAGGCACTGAGTTTTATAAATATGAGCATGATAGTGTAGAATAATCATATCCAAGGACCAGTGGTGGGTTTCAAAAAAATTTGGAACCTCTTCTGTAGGTGTGGCCTGCTTTCCGGGTCCACTGGTGGAACCTCTTCTAACTGGTTCAGTAGATTTGACGAACCGGTTCTACTGAATAGGTGCGAACTGGTAGGAACCCACCTCTGGTATGCATGCATGCATGCATGCATGCATGTATGTATGTATGTATTGTGTCACAACCCCTGGTATGCCCAAATATGGGAGGAAGCATACTGCTTCCTTTCTCTGTCTATCGGCTCACCCCAGGAGACCATCCAGACAGGAAGCCATTATTTTTAATGTTGCCTTTGTTACATTTGTACTGCATTTGTGCTGATAAATAAATAAAGCAAGACTAGTATAGATCTATTTCAAGCTATTTAGCTCTCATCAGCTACCCATACCTTTACTGGGATTTGAACCTGTGCTGTATTACATATTAGGCACACACACACACACACACACTGCATATAATCATTTTATTAGAGCAAAACTGAAATTCTTCCTGCTTCCAATGATTAGGAGAATGACCTATAGTAAATTATGTACAAACTATCTGTCAGTTTTAAGTTGGGGAAAAAAGGCTCATTGAAGTTAATTATATGTGAGCCTTCCCTCCCCCCACTTATAACTGACAGCTAGTCTTTACATACTCTCTTTTGGATTTACTACAAGTCATTCTTCTAATTATTTATTGTAGGCAGGTAGTGGTGGGATTCACTAGCCTTCCCTACTAATTTGCAAATGTGAGCGTGTGTGCTCACTTTGCTTGCACGTGCCACATCTGTGCATGCGCACCGCCTTCTGTACATGTGCACTGCCTTCCGCGCATGTGCGCCGCCATCTGCCCATGCGCAGTGCTCACGCATTGTGTCGGGGTGTGTGGGCAGAGCCTCCTGCAGCTGCAGCTGCTGCTACCGGTTCGCTCGAACCGGATAGAACCGGCTAAATACCACCTCTGGAAGCAGGAAACAATGCAATTTTGCACTAATAAAATGCTTTTCCAGAGAAGGACTTCATACAGGGCCTAAAAGAAATCTCATCTTCACACAAGCCCTGAAGTGCAGTGAGGCTCTGAGGCTGCTGCAATGATGGAGAGCATTTTCTTGGCAACTCTGGTTCCAGTCCTGACAGCTAGCTTGAATTATCTCAGGCTTTCCAGCCAAGAGATAAGGAAGTTGGTGATTTAGCCCCTTTACTTCTGTCTCAGCTGTTCAGAAGTACTTTGCACTAAATCAAGGTCCTGGGGAAAAAATAATTAACCAATGGTTTATCACTTGAGAGAAACTTTGGGAGGAAGCAGAGGTATGGAAGAGATCATTTGTAGAAGAGATGCAGTTCATCCAGTTAAAAACATGAATATCTACTCAGGAGAAGCTGGAAGGAGAGTAGGAGGTAGGGGAAGGGTCTGCCGTCTCAATACTGGGCATGACCAGGAAGAAAGAGACAAAAACTAAAAAGAGGGGGAGAAAAGGAAATGTGTATTTATACAACATTTGCCCATGCTGATACATACATATACATATTTATACATATTTATACATATTTAGAAACATGCTATATACCAGAGATGGAGAACAATTTTCTGCTTGGGTGCCAAAAGCGCACATGTGCGTGCTTATACCCATAATGCAATAGTCTCCCCCGTGCATGCATCAGGGGTGGGTTTCAACCAGTTCGCGGCAGTCCCTGCGAACCGGTTGGTCGGCGAACCCGGAAGTGAGTAACTTCCGGGAATGGCGAAGGGCCCACCCACCCGCCCGCGCTCCTTACCTGGTTTTGACGAGTTCTGTGCTTCCAGGACGCATACGGCACCTGCGCGATCCTCCAGAGGCAGCTGGAGCATCACACAGATGCTAGTACGCATGCGTGCACCGCGCGCGTGCACGAGAACGCCACCGGCCCCATTTCAACCAAACCGGTTGGAACAGGGCGAGAAACCCACCCCTGGCATGCATGCACAACAATCCCCCACACTCCCCCCCCCCATGCATGCACACAAGCCTTGCTGAAGCCTCCACCGTCCCCAGGCTTCAGGAAAGCCTCCTGAAGCGTGGGGAGGGCGAAAAACGGTCCAACGGGCCTAATGGAAATTCATTCCCATTGGGTCCGTTTTTTGCCATGCACAGGCTTCAGAGGCTTTTCTGAAGCCTTGCGGGGGGTGAGGTGAAAATGGCCTCCTCCTGGCCTCCGGAATGACAAAAATCAGCTGGCCAGCACCCTGGAGCTGACATAGGGCAACGCCTCGCGTGCCCTCAGATATGGTTACATGTGCCACTTGTGGCATGCCGCATGCATTCCATAGGTTCACCATCATGGCTATATACTATTAAAAATGTTTTTTTAAAAAAATAAAGACTGATTCCTGATGATTTCATGGAAATATCTCGGCCATATTTTTTTTTTTTTGGCAAATACACAAAACTGGTTTGCTATTTCTGTCCTATAGAAAAGATTTTTCAGGCTAACCTACAATTTCCACGAGTTCTTGCAAGCAGTCCTAGTCTGCTTAATTTCTAAGCCCAGCTCAGTTAAAAAAGCCGCGGAGGCTTGCTGTGGCCTATCTCCTTCTTGTGTCAGTCCTGTGGGCCTCCTCGGTCCTACCTTGCAGAGGCTTATTGCTGACAGGGAATGTCGTAATTGAGTTAATGATAGGCTGGGGATTTTTGTCTATGGTAGATGAACAAAAAGGTGATGGTTTGGTGGAAATACCTTTTAAAGGGGGGTTTCATTACATGCCTTCAGACCAGTGGTGGGTTTCAAAAATTGTTCAAACCTATTCTGTGGGTGTGGCCTGCTTTGTGGGAGTGGCTTGCCGCCCATGTGACTGGATGGGAGTGGCTTGCCGCCCATGTGACCGGATATGAAAATGCCAACGACACTTGTCAGAACCACCTTAAATTACCTCACACACAGCACTGGCATGCATAAGAATATGATGTAAACTTCTTTTTTAAAAGGAATCTTTGGTTTGCGTTAAAACAACTTTAACACACGCAATGTTCTGATTGCACCAGAAACGCAGTAGTCATCCTTACCTTTCACAGAGGCACTGAGTTTTATAAATATGAGCATGATAATGTAGAATAATCATATCCAAGGATCAGTGGTGGGTTTCAAAATTTTTTGGAACCTCTTCTGTAGGTGTGGCCTGCTTTCTGGGTCCACTGGTGGAACCTCTTCTAATCGGTTCGGTAGATTTGACGAACCGGTTCTACCAAATAGGTGCGAACTGGTAGGAACCCACCTCTGCTTCAGACCAAAATTGCTTAGCTGAATAGCCAGGCTTTGAGTGATTTATAAAAGGCAAAGAGTTTCAAAATTCTTTATTTGGGGGAGTAAGATGTTCTATAATATAGGAACAACTATGCAGACTGACAGCCATTGGACCCACTTCTTAACTTCAGGTCAGGTGGGAACCTTTTGTATACCCTCCTGCAGGCACGTGAGCCTCACTGTTGGATTTGAAACGTGATAATTAGCATTTCAAATTAGACCCAGAAACTAATTAAGGCCAAGGCAGCAACTGCAGCCGTGTTGTGAGATGGCTGATTCTGCTACCTTCAATTAGTAGACAAGCCACTGTGCTATGGAACAGTTGAAGTTTCCAGATCTTCTGGAATACAATATTAAGTCATAGTCAGTGGTGGGTTTCAAAATTTTTTAGAACCTCTTCTGTAGGTGTGGCCTGCTTTGTGGGAGTGGCTTGCCGGCCATGTGACTGGGTGGGAGTGGCTTGCCAGCCATGTGACTGGATGGGCGTGGCCCAACTTGTAAAATATGGTGAAACTCACTTAACAACACTCTTGCTTAGCAACCAAAATGTTGGCTCAGAAAGTCTGGCATTTGAAGCACGCAAGTCTTAAAGCTGTCAAGTTACAAGACCCTTGCACCCCTAACCCTTTAGGGAAAAAAACCTCAGGGGTGTTCAAATTTGACAGCTTTAAGACTTTTGACTTCAACTCCCAGAATTCCTCCTCCAGTCATGTTGGCTCAGGAACTCTGGCATTGAAGTGTGCAAGTCTTAAAGCTGTCAGGTTACAAGACCCTTACACCCCTAACCCTTTAGAAAAAAAACTCCAGTGGTCTTCAAACTTGACAGCTTTAAGACTTGTGGACTTCAACTCCCAGAATTCCTCCTCTCGCTCTTCATCTTGATGATGTGCAGATGGGCGGAGGGAGGGAGCTGGAACTGGTTCTAAACGGCATTGTAGATTTGTGGAACCTCTTCTATAGAAGAGGTTAGAACTGGCAGGAACCCACCCCTGGTCATAACCCTGCAAGCTACAAGGTGGCTAAGGTATAGGTCACTATAATCAGGGATTCCCAATCCAGGTTAGCTCACAAATGATACACCAATGATATACATACGCCTGGGCCAAGATTCCCCCAAGCCACAAGTTCTACCATTGCTCCAGCAGAAGCTATCAATCCAGGAGGTCCTTCTGTGACTGTGGACCTTAACAGGAGGGAGAAGGCCTGCTATGAGTTTGCTCTTGCTAAGAACATATGATAATAAGGAATGTAAAAAGCTTATGTTTACAGCTCCCTTGCTTTTCTCTTTGTGGCATGGAGCAATAAAACTAATAAATTATATGTTAACGAACCGAAGGGCTATTCTGGGTGAATTGTAAATTTAATAAATGAAATATCCAGTGTTTCGTTTCATCCAAACCAGGAAAGTATTGTTACCAGATTCAGAAAAAGTATGAGTCTTGATTAATTTCAAACCATATATAATAATCCAGATACAACTTTTACGAAAACCCATGTGTACTTCTTGAAAACATTCATTTCCCGGATGTGACCAGAAGAATGAAAGCAAAGACAGGTAAATGTATTGAAAAATCAAGTTGGTTACACAAAGAAGAACCAAAAAAAATGGTATTTTCATCTGCGTTCCATATGACACTGAAAATATGCCAATTTTTGTTTGAAATGAAGTGTAAAAGAGAAGAATTGTAAAATTCACTGCTGAACACTTCAAAGACTTTTCTTTTTTTTTTCTCTTGGATTCAATAGACCAACATTTAGGAATCAACTGTAAACAGAAGAAATAAATTAAATTTTCTGTTCTTCTTTGGGTGGTCATAACATAATAACCACAGTAGATTATTGCTTTCTTAAGGTAAAATCATTATTTCTGATCATTTTTCCAAAGCATTCAGTGAACAGTCTTAAGAACACCATGGAAAAGTCTGTGGTTCAAAGCATTAGCTTTGAAATGACAGCCAAAAGATCCTTTGCAATCTAGCAAACATCTAGACTTTCCATGCCAATTAATGGCCTTGAAAGTAAGAGGCACATATTCTTGTCACTCATGCAATCCTGATTCTGAGACAAAAGCTTTGCCTTTAGACTACTTTATTTAAATATAAGGGTAGCAAATTGTAACCTATTTTACTATCATTATACCAGTGGTGGGTTTCAAAAATTGTTTGAACCTACTCTGTGGGTGTGGCCTCCTTTGTGGGAGTGGCTTGCCACTCATGTGACCGGGTGGGAGTGGCTTGCCACCCATGTGACCGGATATGAAATTATGAATTAGTACTTAGGTCGGTCCAAGTAGCTATTGAGAAACGCTGGCATTGAAGCATGCAAGTCTTAAAGCTGTCAAGTTACAAGATCCTTGCACCCCTAACCCTTTAGAAAAAAAAACTAGGGGTCTTCAAACCTGACAGCTTTAAGACTTGTGGACTTCAACTCCCAGAATTCCTCCTCCAGTCACGTTGGCTCAGGAACTCTGGCATTGAAGCATGCAAGTCTTAAAGCTGTCAAGTTACAAGATCCTTGCACCCCTAATCCTTTAGCAGTGGTGGGTTTCAAAAAACTTTGGAACCTCTTCTGAAGGTGTGGCCTGCTTTCCGGGTCCACTGGAACCTCTTCTAACTGGTCCGGTAGATTTGACGAACCGGTTCTATATAATAGGTGCGAACTGGTAGGAACCCACCTCTGCATTATACTGATATTTTTAGGGAGAACTCCTTTGAGGTTTCCTGGTTTAAAGCTTCTGGTGAGGCCAAGCAAAGTAAATGCTTGCACTTTTTTCTGTTCCACAGATTGTAGGAGTATCATAGCCAAAAGGACATCTGGAGATTGCCTATATACTGTATAACAGCTGATTTTTATGAACAGGTGGCAGAAATCAATATTTTTTCAGTCACTTGGGATCAGCTGGGAGTCACAGGTTCTATTGTGCTCTGAACCACAAATGCAGTTTTCATGAACTAAAGTGGGGTCCCCAGCCCCCGGTTTGCCACCCAGTACCGGGCTGTGGCCGCAAAAGTGGCAGGTCAGCAAGCAAGGGCGCGAAGCTGCATTTGTGCAAGTGGTTTAAATAAATTTAAATAAACAGTTTGAAATTGATTGGAAAGATCCTTTCTGTTAGATCGGGTGAACGGATGAGACAGACTCAGGCTTCAGTAACAACAGCTTAAGTGACAACTATGTACAATCCAGGGAAGGCTCTGACTAGCAGTAGTCCTTTTATAGGGCTCTGTCAGACCTTTGACCAATCAGATTTGAATGCTGTTCCCGCCGGAACAGAGGATCTTGGTGGAAACTGCTATTCTTATTCTCAATATGTAACACCCCTCCCCTCTTAGTTGGGTTCGTCCAGCTTGTGACGTAGTCACGCAGGTAGGAGGGCTTTTTGGTGGCTCGCCCAGACCTGCGCAGTTCAGTCGCTGCCGGATTTTCAGTCAGGTCGGATAGACCTGTTTTCTCTGCGGCTTCGCCTGGTGGAAGCTCCTGGAACTTTTCACAGGGCGCGGCTGGAGTCTCTGGTGCCGGTTCGCTCAGGACACTCATTTCATTTTCATTTTTCATTTTCCCTTTATTTGTATGCCGCCCTTTTCCCTGGGGGGACTCAGGGCGGCTCACAGTTCAAAAAAAAGGGGGGGGGGAAGGACAAACAATTTTCCGACATGAAGACAATACAACATATTAAAAAGAAAACACAACAGTCACACAATTCGAGTGGGGTTAGAATCTTAACCCCAGGCCAGCCGGGACAGCCAGATCTTTAGAGCGGCGTGGAAGGACTGGAGGGTGGTGAGGATCCGGATCTCCACGGGGAGTTCGTTCCAGAGGGTCGGAGCAGCCACTGATAAGGCTCTCCTCCGGGTAGTTGCCAGTCTACACTGGCTGGATGATGGAATTCAGAGGAGGCCTAATCTATGCGATCGTATCGGTCTAGTGGAGGTAATTGGCAGTAGGACACGCTGTGGCCTTGCAACATTCTCAGACAAGTACCCCTGTACCTTCGGGCTTGAGAAGTCTGTGGAAGGAGTGAGTTCGTGCTCGTTTTGGGTAGGGCTTTGGGTAACTCTTGCAGGACTTACCTCTGGTTGCCTAAGATTAGTCCTCAAGCTCCACTTGGTAAGAGCGAGGTCCGGTAATACCTGTAACTATGGCAGGAATCCAGAGTGCCCCCCCCCCAGCATAGTTGTGGTTGTAAACTCAACCCCCTATGCTAAAGTGTCTGATTTTGCTGGTCGAATCAGGGGGCGTTGTGGCAGAATAGTTTGGGTGTAGTCTAAGTGCGATCTTAGCCAGTGACCCATTAGAAGCTTGGAGGGGCTTCTCCCGGTGGTAACACTTGGCGTGATGTGCTGAATGAGGAAGAATTGATCAACCCATGTTTGGTAATCTCCCAGCCCCATCCTAGATAGGGCTTCTTTAGCAGATCACAACATTCTCTCCACCTGTCTATTACTGGCCGGATAGAATGGAGCAACCAGGGCATTTCTGATTCCCTTAGCTGCTAAGAAGGTCTCAAATTGCATGGCCATAAATTGGGGCCAGTTGTCAGAGACAAGACATTGGGCAGGCCGTAAGTGGAGAAAAGTCTCTGTAGTACCTTGATGACTGCTTCTGCCGTGGTCGTGGCCATGAGGACTACCTCTAACCATTTTGAGTAGGCATATGCAACTACCAAGAATGTTTGGCCATGAACTGGGCCAGCAAAATCAATGTGCACCCACGACCATGGTGCTTGAGGTCGCTCCCACCTTAGCAGGTGCATCTAGGGCAACTGGTCTGGATTCCTTGCATGGTGTGCAGATAGCAATCCATTCCTCAATCTCTTTATCCATGTTAGACCACCACATGTAACTCCTGGCCAAAGATTTCATCTGGACAATTCCCGGATGCCCTATGTGCAGGGCCTCTAATACTGCAACTCGCAGCTTGGTTGGAATGACGACTCGGTCCCCCCACAGTAAACAACCATTCACAATTGACAATTCATCCCTTTTGACAAAAAACATTTTAAACTCTGACCCAACCAGCCCTCTGGGCCACCCCCTCCACACCCAGTTCAAAACCTGTCTAAGAGTCCGGTCTTTCGCTGAGTGGTGGGCGACCTCACTGGAGGAGACAGGACCAGCCTCAAGGCAGGCTATGAGCAGGACTGGTGTCTTAGGGGTCAGATTGGCAAGCAGTTCTGGAAGAGGGCACAAGCTGAGGGCGTCAACATGCCCCAATGTGGTGCCAGGTTGATGAACGAGGCAGTAGCTGTAGGCCACGAGGAAAATAGTCCAACGAGTCATCCACAGTGACAACGATGCAGGGATAGGCCGGTCCCCAACCAGGAAGCCTAAAAGCGGTTTATGGTCTGTGATGATTTTGAAATCACAGCCATACAAATACTCATGGAACCGTTTTACACCAGCTACCACAGCCAGAGCCTCACAGTCCAGTTGGCTGTAGTTCCGTTTGGCAACCGACAAGTCTTTGACTAGTAGGCAATTGGCCCCTCGGTTCATGGTTACCCTGCCCCTCGTCTTCGTGGTTTTGGGCGTGTAGGTAGGCTCCATTGCTATCTAGGTGCTGTGGGGAATTTGCTCCTGCAGACTCTGGCGATGTGCCCTTTTCGCTCATAGCGCTGGCAGATGGTGTCCTGGAAACAGCAAGTCGATCTCTGGTGGTTGCTTCCACAGCCGGCACAAGGAAATGCGATTCAAATTTCCGCGCTGATTCTTTGCAGTTCGTGCGCATGCGGTAGGTGTCATCATCGCTACTTGAAGTTTCAGGTTCCATGGTCTTGCGATGCACGCCTGTGGTTTTGCATGCGCTCTTTGGTCTGCTTTGTCTTTGCAGCTTTTCCGTCGACTTGGTCGAGGACTCGATAGCTCTGGCTTCATCTAGGGCAATCTGGAGAGTGAGGTTTGTTTTGGCAAGCAACCTCCTTTGTAAACGAATGTCCTGCACACCACATATAATGTGGTCTAGTAAGAGTTCATCTAAATCCCTAAAGTCACAATATGCCGTAGCCTTCCAAAGTGCGGCAACATATTGGTTGATTGTTTTGCCTTCCTTCTGATTGCAGAGGTTGAATTTGTGCCTCCGCACATATTTAGACGGTCTGGGAGAGTAGTGTGTCCGCAGGACTGACCAAGCGATCGAATGGAGTGGTGTTGGTTTGGACCAATCTTTTCCCATCTCGAACACCTCCGGTCCACATTAGCTCAGGAACATTGATTTCTTCTGGCCTTCGGACAGGCCCAGGAGGTGGTTGGCATCGAGGAAACACTCAAATCTCATCATGTAGGAGTTCCAGTGCTCGGTGGTTGGGTCGTACAGAGCTGGTGGGGCATGTGTAGTCATCTTCTCCGGCAAAATGGGTTGAATTTGCTGCTTTAAGATGGCTGTTCGATGGCACGCTTTGCTCCAGGCTGGATTTACTTGCTGGATTGGTGCCTAGTTGCCTTCCGATCCCATCCTCGTCACTCGTGTTACATCAATTGAACGGATGAGGCAGACTCAGGCTTCAGTAACCACAGCTCTTTATTAAGTGACAACTATGTATAACCCTCTGGAACAGAGGACCTTGGTGGAAACTGCTATTCTTATTCTCAATGTGGAACACTTTCTACTAGGGAAAATGTCTTGTTTATATTTCAATGCAAAACAAGACTTTGAAGTTCAATTACTAAAGCATGTGATGACTACTTTAAAGGAAATGTTTGATAGATGGATATATGAAGTCAGTGACCTTTTTAACTATTTTCTTTTCTTTTGTTCTCTAGGATTCAATGGAGCAATATTTAAGAATCAACTCCAAACAGAAGAAATAAATTAAATTTTCTGTTGTTCTTTAGGTGATCATAACAATAACCGTAGTAGATTACTGCTTTCTCAAGGTAAAATCATTATTTCTGATCATTTTTCCAATACATTCAACAGTCTTGAATCAGAATGGAACCAGGGGTTGCTATTGAAGATGAACAAACTCCCTTGAAGACAATCAAAATTGACTTTAATGTGGACATAAAACTACTTATAAAAAAGAGTTGGAAATACTGAATGCACAAGTGGAATTGGATGATCACTTAAAAATCAAAAAGAACATACAAATAATATATTTAATGAATGATGTAGGAAAAAATGATCCTTTTAAATTAAAATGCAGAAAGTTTACTGAAATTATTTCATGAAAATTATAAATGTATTTCAATAAAGATGAATAAGAACTTCAAGAGAAGAGGCAAGGAGGCTGGAAGAAAGCAGGAATCAGAATTTTATTTATGGGATGACCGGAAGGAAGATGGAAAAAAATAAAATAAAATTGGTGTATTTTACTGTGGTTACATAATAAGTTGCTATGTTTGGTAATGTTTAATTATAATTATAAGCAATTATAATAATTATAGTATTCTCTAGATTGGTAGTTTCTTTTTTGGAAATGTTTAATGGTGTAATAGTTTAGTTTGTAATATTTGTGCCATTATTTTTTTAATGTCTAAATAAGAAGTTATTATATATAATACTGTTTATTTGCCTTCAATGTTATGTTATTTTCATTGCAGTGTTTAAATGTGAGGAAGATGATGAGAGGAATTTAGACTAAATGAAAATGGGAACATTTTATTTATGTTGTTAGGTAATTTTACTAATTTTCACTGGACCTTTGTTGATTAATAAGAAGGACTTAATATTTAGAGTTGACTTCATAGAAAATGGGGTGAGGTATGGAATGAAAATGATCTGGTTGTATTTTATAATTGATAAATTGTTAATGTGAATATGCTTCCTGGAGATGAAGGGGGAAATTTCTCTTTCTTATTATCTTTTGAGGAGATTTTTTTCATTTATTGAATTTTGAAATGAATGAATGAATGGTTTTTTGTTAGATTTATCTGTTTAATATAATCGTTATTAAAATTATTGCGGGGGATCTGTTTTGAGAGCCAAAAAGTGATGAACTGATATTGCATAATGTCATACTCACTAATTTGTCTGAGCATCTTGTAAAATCCTGGCTTATACATCAGTTCCAGGAAATTGATATGAGGGAGGATTCATGGGTTTACACAGCATATGTTTTATACCCATTTGTGGAGAACTTCCAACTATTTCCACTATGAGGAAGTAGTTTAGAGCTGAGGTTCAAAGTTTAACTGACTTTCAGGGATATAATCCAGATTTACTTTCACTCATACAGTACAACTCATTCTCTGCTTCTCTAACTTAACTATGGTACTTTTTTCCCTGTCTCTCCATGTCCATGACTAATATTTTCACTATCTTGCTTCACCTAGAGGCCTCAAATAAATTACCAAGCTTGTCAGGCATGAGTTCTTGAGTGGCTCTGCAATCTTCTGTTTGAGATCTACTGAATGGGAACACTGCAGAAATAGGACCTGCTCTCATCTAATTGCTCTACTAGTCATTTTCCCTGTTTACGGACTGTGTAGAAAGGAATAAATTTAAGAGAACATGGGATATGGAGGTGACCAGAAGGATATATTATAGATGTGGCAGTAATGAGCACACAAAAGAGAAATTTAGTTTGTGAATTGGGTAGGTATTTGTAGGAGTAAGTGAAAGGACTTTCCACAAATTATATTTTGTTTACAAATACTTACTGTTGCCTTTCTGATACAAAAATGAATTTGTCATACCAGATAGAATTCAGACAAAATAAGTTCAAAACAGTAATCTAAGTGGGAACATCATGCAGCTACATTTCTTATTTTTCCTAGTGCCTGTTATGACTAGTTCATTTGGCTTTCATTCAGGTTCTCACTATTCTAATCATATTTATCCCTAATATAATAGGCTTTGTGCTTATTTTCCTTCAATATATATATATACTCTATATAATTTAGGGCAAAATACAGCATAAAATTATGCCGTCTCCATATTTCAATGTATCCACACAGTATGATTCATCTAGGTTTAGGAGGTTTGTAGTAAATTCATAACCCCAAAACAATGATTTCATAATTTCATTTTCTTACAGAGTGGATATTTATTTTATACAAGTTAAAAGTATCCCTCCGTATTCCAGTGATGAATTTCACTCATATCCTGAAACTGACTGTGATCAATAAACATGATTCTTTCTGCTCAAAGTAGATATTGTGTGCTGCTCAAAATTGTTGGATAAATAAAGTATTTGTTTTGTGAAATGTGTCCCTAAGTATGTAGGGTTAACCAATTTGCATTTTCAAAACGGCATAACTATTTGCATTTCACAAATCAAGAAAGGGAATAGAGCAGTAATGGTTTTCTCTTACCTTGGCTACAGGTTTGGAACTGGGAGCGCGTGTGCTGCAGAGCATCCGTGATGACATCTGGGAGAGTGGGTGGAGCATCCCACCACTGCCGCTACTGGTTTGCCCAAACCAGTGCGAACCAGCAGAATACCATCTCTGGAATAGAAATATTGTTCAACAATTCAAATTGTCGTGGATCCAAAAATGAATATATTTACCAACCCCTAACCAACACTACCCCAAAAAAAGAATCCCCCAAATGTACAAAAGAGAATAGACCAAGAAATAGATTGAGGTACTTGCAAAAATAACATTGAGAAGCTTGTATACAAATTGGTATCCTTTTTATGTGAACTGAGTGAAATGTAGCAAAGTCTAAACATTGGAAATGTAATTTCAGAATTACATTTTGAAAATGTAGTATCGATATGTTTTACACATTCCTCCTGCTTTTCGGAACAGAACTTTTTATCAACAGTAGCAGCAATATTTTGAAAATAAGTCCGAAAAAGAGTTTAGCTGAGCTCCTTTCTAATGCTACTCATTAATAGAAACCTGCCTTTTTTCAGGCTTCCATACAACCTTCAAAAAGGAAAATTCTGGTGTTTTGACAAGTTGCAGTAACTTTAACAAACAGATTCTTTACAGCGCAGTGTTACTTCTTTTGTACAAGATCTGACTCACTTCCTCCAAATAATTTTTGAAACGTTTACAGCCTTTAGATACTATTCACCTGGGATGCGCCTATGTGCATCCTTTCACCCACTGAGTAAAAATTCTTTTTTTAAAAAAAGTCTTTTTACCGAGTGTGTTTGAGCAAAACACAAAAAGAAAACTCCTGCTCTAAAATGTAATGAGCTGACTTACTATATCTTGGTGTTAATTGTCCCTTGGTCTCTACACTGACTCACAAGCAAATTATGAACAGGACATGAACTTTTCATCCTTACCTCTTTGTATATTGATGTGAGCCCTACAGAGGACAAAAAACAACAACAACTGAGAGGTGAAACAAAGACAAGCTGACCCTGTTTTCACTTAGGCCACCATAGCCAACAACATTACATCAGGGTGGGAGTGATGTAAGAGGAAGCCAGGTCCATGAACCCCTGTACTCCTTGTGGACGTTGTGCTTCGTATGCACTAAAGAAAAATTACATCTTTGTGTGAAGTTGGGATTGTTTAACCAAAAGACAACATGCATTCCATCGAAGTCTTTGGGGAATAGAAATTCACTGCTAATCATTTCAGGCAGTTTCATGCATTGTATGTGTGAAGAAGGCACACAATTTTATAAAACACAGTGTTGAACAGCTTAGATATTTTCACCCACATCAGTGTAAGTGACAGAAGTTGTTGTCTCAAACTAAGGGATCTCGCATGCACATTTGCAGACACCTAGAATGTTGTCCTTTTCACTTCTGGAGAAAGAGAGAGAGTGCAAATCTCCCTGGGCTTAATTTACCTTGCTGGGGTTTTTGTGAAAAACAAATGGAAGACGTATGTTGAAATAAACATATCCCTGGAGGAAAGACAGGATATCATACTAGCAAGCAAATGAGCAAAGAAACAAAGCCTTTTCTGAATATCAGGAGGGATGTATTAGGGGGTGTTGTTGTATTTTCTCTTTTCATGTTTAATTTGAGAGCACATATAAATGTGGGACACAGTGGCTCAGTGGCTAAAATGCTGAGCTTGTCAATCAGAAGGTCAGCAGTTCAGCGGTTCAAATCCCTAGCAACACATAACGGAGTGAGCTCACGTTACTTTCCCAGCTTTGGCCAAACTAGCAGTTCGAAAGCATGTAAAAATGCAAGTAGAAAAATAGGAACCACCTTTGGTGGGAAGGTAACAGCATTTAGTCCTGCTGGCCACATGACTACGGAGACGTCTTCGGACAGCGCTGGCTCTTCGGCTTTGAAACGGAGATGAGCACTGCCCACTAGAGCCAGGAATGACTAGCACATATGTGCAAGGGGAACCTTTACCTTACCTATACATGGATCATTATTGTGGTCAGTTGTACAGTCAGCCAGATGTTTAGATTGTATTTGGTATTTTTGTCCAGCTACTGAATCCTTCCCAAGGACCTGGGATAGGTATTATTTTTTAAATAATATTAAAAGCATCCTCACAGGATTTAACCTGTTCCAGGTAAAATCTGCCTTTTGCAATTGCCTGATGGTGATTTAGTCAATGTCGACAGTATTCAATAATGGTGTCATTGTTCAGCATCTAATTAGGAGTAAGGGAAATAGTATTAAAAGCAGGAAACATGACATGGCACTTTAGATTTTACAGCCTGGCGTTAAAATGCTAAGCTTGTCTGCAAAGGCCTGTGGGAATTGACTTCATTGAAATGGGTCTGGAGGTAAAGTAAAGAACGATGAGAGTTTTATGAGTGGTGTCACTGTATATACAGATGGCCAGTTAATATAAGTCAGCCATGTGTGTGAGTGCACCGGACCAAAAGGCAGGAAATTATTGAAAAAGCTCCTTACAATCTTATGCCAAGGCTCTGGAATTAATCAATTAACAAACTGCTTTAGCTCTTTGTGGCAAGTAACAATGTGGGGTGAGGAAACATTAACTGATCAAAAGAGTATATAATCTAACAATCATGCAAGATCTATTTTGTTCATTGTATCCAAATAGTCCCTATGTGATAAGGTAGACAGGAAGCCATAGGCTCATCAAGATGCTTTTGAACTGGACATTTATGGCAAAGTTGTAAATAGCAGATTTATAAACACCGAGATTTATGTTAGAAAAATAAGATGGATAATATTATAGGGTAAATGAGAAATCCCAAATATTTCGCTACTAATTTCTATTTCCATTTTAATTGGCTTCCTTGGCATAGTAAATTTTTGTACTATCTTCCTAATTTACTGTGAAGTAAATTAACACTGAGTGGATCTGTTCAGTCATCATCAAATTAGGAGACAGCCAAGACAAAATATATTACTTGTAGTTATTCTTGGTAGAAGTGAAGTCCACTGGTTTTATTTTCAACTTCCTTACCTATATCTTTCCTGGAAAGGGCAAGTGAAGGTAAAATCTAAATAGGAACAGGTTTAATTAGTACAAACAGCAGGGATTAGTCCAGAGGTGGGTTCCTACCAGTTTGCACCTATTCGGTAGAACCGGTTCATCAAATCTACCGAACTGGTTAGAAGAGGTTCCATCAGTGGACCCGGAAAGCAGGCCACACCTACAGAAGAGGTTCCAAAAATTTTTGAAACCCACCACTGGTCCTTGGATATGATTATTCTACACTATCATGCTCATATTTATAAAACTCAGTGCCTCTGTGAAAGGTAAGGATGACTACTGCGTTTGTGGTGCAATCAGAACATTTCGTGGGTTGAAGTTGATTTAACGCAAACCAAAGATGCCTTTTAAAAAAGAAGTTTACATCATATTCTTATGCATGCCAGTGCTGTGTGTGAGGTAATTTAAGGTGGTTCTGACAAGTGTCATTGGCATCTTCATATCCTGTCACATGGGTGGCAAGCCACTCCCATCTGGTCACATGGGTGGCAAGCCACTCCCACAAAGGAGGCCACACCCACAGAGTAGGTTCGAACAATTTTTGAAACCCACCACTGGATTAGTCAATGAAATCATCAGAAGTCAAGCTTGAGTCAGCACCCTTGAATTAGCTGGCAGTTTAATTCAGAGCATACTTTTAGCAGCAGGCATCCTGCAACTTTCCAGAAGTTTCTGAACTACAGCCAGAGCTCAGCCAACTACATGGGGGCTCAGATTGTGAGGATTGTAGTTTAGAGACATCTAGGATAATGTTTGATTAATCATGAAACAGGGGAATAAAATAGCTTAAGGCCTTTAGCCTAAGGTAATGTAGCTGTTTACTTAGTATGCATTTAAAGTTCTGCCATTGTATCTAAATGATGTGTAATTATACTGAGATGCTGTTGTTCAAAGTGTGTAATCTAGAGCAACATGATTCATCTAAGTCAAAACAATTATAGATTGGATTTCTAAGTTGTATATATTTAAGTATATAAAGGGACGTGGTGGCTCAGTGGCTCAGACGCTGAGCTTGTCAATCAGAAAGGTTGGCAGTTCGGCGGTTCAAATCCCCATCTCTACGTAACGGAGTGGGCTTCCATTACTTGTCCCAGCTTCTGCCAACCTAGCAGTTCGAAAGCAGGTAAAAAATGCAAGTAGAAAAATAGGGACCACCTTTGGTGGGAAGGTAACAGCATTCTGTGAGCCTTTGGCGTTTAGTCATGCTGGCCACATGACCATAGAGATGTCTTCTGACAGACTTGGCTCTTCGGCTTTGAAACAGAGATGAACACTGCCCTCTAGAGTCGGGAATGACTAGCAAATATGTGCAAGGGGAATCTTTACTTTTATCTTAAGTATATGAACGAACGAACGAACGAACGAATGAATGAATGAATGAATGAATGAATGAATGAATGAATGAATGAAAAACTGATCTTATTTTTTTTTTCACCAATGTCCAGTCTCATCACATGCACTTAAAAAACATTTCCCTCTTGGGCACGGGGAAGCAGGCCTAATAACAAATGGAAATATTATCTGTGAGATGGATTGGGTCATACGTGAAGAGATCCCAAATGAATTGAATCAAAGGTGCCATAACTTTCTTGCAAGTTATACCACTGGGTATTGCTGTCACTTCAGGGAAGATATACTTTGCTGAATATTTATATGGGCTTGATGAGAAGGCTGACTCTTTCCATTACATGCTGCAGTTTAGAATAAAGTTAGCAGCCATTCAGGTAGTACTAAAACACCAGAAATACCAAACACAAATGATTGAAGGCTCAGAACAGCCTTGAATGTGGATGTTCATGGTGAGTCAGAGGCCTATCAGTTGGTATCTGCTTAGGGTGAACAGATGACCCAATTTCAGCGGGACAGTCACGATTTATAACAATTTTTCCCGCGTCCCTCCGCCTTTTAAAAAAAGGCCCGATTTTTTTCTGGCTTCATGTTGAAAGCCCAGTGGATTTGCTTAAGAAATCATAACCGGGGCAAGACAAAAGACACCCTGTCTAATCCCTCTCTCTCTCTGTCTCAGTACTTTCATTGAAGATATTAAAACGTTAAAGCAACAAAACGGACCTCCCCCCCCCACTGCGCGGCTTTTTTACCTTATTTTATAAGAAAAAAATGAACTAGTACCATAGAGCTGCAGGAAATGGCTAGAGAGGTCACCAGTGTTACTTCCTGGATTTTCCAGAGGGGAGGGGCACGGAGGTTGGAGGACTCCAAGATGGTGGGAAAGTTTCTTTGAAAAATATTGAGTTTCTGTCTGCTGGTAAGTGTGCTGGGTTTTTTTCTTTTATTTTTTAATGCATTTTAAAATAATGTAGGTTTTTAAAAATGTGCAGCTGCTGTTTTTTTATTCAAAACAATATGTGATGTGCCATGGAAAAATCATTAAAAAAAACCCTGAAAGAACAAAAGGTTTTTTTTAGGGTATTTTCCTGATCAAAACTATAATTGTTTCTGCATGACACCCTTAATCACAAATAGCCAACTACACTTCATTCTAAATAGTTTTATTTCCTTTATTGTATGTGATTACTCAAGTCCAAAAACTGAGTTAATTGGATAAACTCAGCTCCACAATTTACTAAATATACAGTTACATGAATTTCATGTATAGTATGCTATCTCTTAGGGTTTATTGAACATAGGAGAATAATATGAGAGGGATTTGATGTAAAATAAGCTCTTTTAATGAATTCAAAATCAACGCAGCAGACAAGACATGGGAGTGAACATAATACACACTTTAACAATATATTTTTTTTTCTTTTAGCCATCAAATACTGCAGCAAGTGTGTCAGTAATAATAGCAAGACAGGCATAGGATTTTCCAGCCAGGTTAATTTTACTTTTTTATGGTTTTGATGTTGTATTTAATTTTATCTGTATTAGAAACTTATGAAGGCTGTGCAACATTTTGAGGTGATATAGAGTATGTAAAGGCATGAATACAGTAGAACCTCTGGTCACAACCATAATTCGTTCCATAACATTGGTCGCAAACTGATTTGGTCATGAATCAAACCTAATTTTGGAAATTTGGCGCTTACAAAAAAAATGGTGCAGAAGGGGAAATCAGCAGCGGGGAGAATGTGAATATTTTGGTCAGAAGCGTTCGTGATCAGAGGTTCTACTGTATAACATCTTCACTTAAGACTTAAGATTCACTTAAGATATAACATCTTCACTTAAGATTCACTTAAGAACTGTGGCAAGAAAGGTGGTATAGTGACCAAAGTTACAATGGCATTGAAAAAAGTGACTGATGACCATTTTTCACACTTAGCGACCATTTTCACACTTAGCGACCGTTGCAGCATCCTCATGGTCACGTGATCAAAATTCGGATGTTTGGCAACAGTTACAATTTATATTTGTAAATTGTAGTTATGTTGAAATTAAAAAAACATTACAATACTATTTTTGCGTTGTATGAAAATTTTTGTTGCTCTGTATAAAATTTTTAATCAACCCCCCCCCTCCCCCGGTCAAAGGTGTCCCTCTTTACCAATCTGAAAATCTGGTCACCTTATATCTGCTCCATTGTCAAAGAAAATAGTGAAACTGTCAGTCCTATGCTATATGCAATGTATGACTGGCAAGGAATTCAAGTGACTTGTCCCATACAATTTTCTTGCGCTGAAAATTTAGAATTGCCTCATCTTTTCCTCATATTTGTAGTTCTATATGATTTTTTTGAGGGGGGGGGTAGGCTTAAATTACAATATTTCTGTTGTCCTTGGACTGAATACAGATTTTGGTTCCATAAGCATTTATGATGTTCAGACAACTTGACAAATCTTCAGATTCTTATATTGTCCTTTGGATAACATCTGCAGTGTACATTTCTATCACTGCTTCTATTTTATGTTTGGTAAATTAGAACATACGATTTCACTTACAAACCTGGCCATATCATATTATTATGGTTGGTTGCACAGTCCACCAGATGTTTAGACTGGATTTGACATTTTTATCCGTCTATTGAGTCCTTCCCTAGTATAGGCATTGTTGGACGATGTTAAAGGTATTGTCACAGATGGAAGCTGTTCCAAGTGAAGCTGCCTTTTGCAATTGACTGATAGTGATTTTTGTCAATGCCAATGTTGTCCAAGTGGTGCTCCAGTTGTTTGGGGATTGCACCAAAGGCCCCTTTTACTATTGGTACTACCTTTGCTTTCTTTTGACCCTGTTGTTCTATTTTTACTTGCAGGTCTTTGTATTTTGTGATATTTTTTCCCCACAAACAAGAATCTGTTATTACGGCCTAGCTCAATACAGCGTAGCAGTAATCTTCCTATGGAATTGATTTCCTGATCTGATCTACTGGGAGAGGCTGACAACTAGCGCTGAATAAAAATCAACCAAGAAACTTGAATACATTTGAATCTGCAACTTGAAAGATTGCACAAGCTGTTACTTTAATCCATCTCTAAACTGTAAATAAGGCTCTGGGTGTTAAGTATCTGTAACAGATGTGGAAAGGCTTATCAGTGCAAGCCATACATATGCTTACTCAGGGACATTAGAACACTCTGAAACTACGCTAGTTTGTTACCTAGGTAAATTCTGGTCTCTTCCACTTCATTTCTCCCAGAAAAGCTGACAAGGCTGACAATTACTACAGTATTAGTGGAAAGGGTCTCAGTGGAAGGTCAGAGAAGGTCATACAGCAGATCAAGCATGATTTTTTAGCAGTGGTGAGCATCCAGGGGCTCTAACAATTCAACTCAGGAACACCTGCTGCTGTGGCAATCTCCTCCAGATCTGTTGCCTGAAAAGTTTGCTTTACAACGTTCTTACTTTAATGCTGAGGCCAGGCTGTGTGGACATTTACACAGATACTACAGTGAGGACATTCTCATTTATTCAATTTGGATAACTCACAAATATACATATACATATGTTATCCCAATAGCTATATCTATATAATGATATCTATGAATCAGTGGTGGGTTTCAAAAATTTTTGGAACCCCTTCTGTAGGTGTGGCCTGCTTTCCGGGTCCACTGGTGGAACCTCTTCTAACCGGTTCGATAGATTTGACGAACCGATTGTACCGAACTGGTGAGAACCTGTAGGAACCCACCTCTGCTATGAATATAGGACCAGTCTGGTTTAATAGATAATTTATCAGGCTAGAAGCCAGGAAACCGTGAAGTCTAGTTCCACCTTAGGCATGAAAGCCAGATGGGTGACTTTGGGGAAGCCATTCTCTCTCAGCCCTACCCACTCACAGGATTGCTGTTGCATGGAAAACAGGAGGAGAAAGGAGTATTAGTTACGTTAGTTACGTTCCCCACCTTGACTTATTTATAAAAAAAAACCAATAAAGGCAAGATATAAATAAATAAAACACACAGACCTGTATGCAGAAATACATTGGACCACCTGTTTACCTATTGTGGAAACCATATTAGGAACTTGATGGCCAAAACTGAATATCTTCAAATCTGATTTGATAAAAGTGGAGAATTCTGAAGACCGACTGACTATCATTCTATCTATCTATCTATCTATCTATCTATCGATCGATCGATCGATCGATCGATCGATCGATCTATCGATCTATCGATCTATCGATCTATCGATCTATCGATCTATCGATCTATCATCTATCATCTATCATCTATCATCTATCATCTATCTATCTATCTATCTATCTATCTATCTATCTATCTATCTATCTATCTATCTATCTATCAGAGGTGGGTTCCTACCAGTTCGCACTTATTCGGTAGAACCGGTTCGTCAAATCTACCAAACTGGTTAGAAGAGGTTCCACCTGTGGACCCGGAAAGCAGGCCACATCTACTGAAGAGATTCCAAAATTTTTTGAAACCCACCACTGGTCCTTGGATATGATTATTCTACACTATCATACTCATATTTATAAAACTCAGTGCCTCTGTGAAAGGTAAGGATGACTACTGCATTTGTGCTGCAATCAGAACATTGCGTGTGTTGAAGTTGTTTTAACACAAACCAAAGATGCCTTTTAAAAAACAAGTTTACATCATATTCTTATGCATGCCAGTGCTGTGTGTGAGGTAATTTAAGGTAGTTCTGACAAGTGTCATTGGCATCTTCATATCCGGTCACATGGGCGGCAAGCCTCTCCCATCCCATCACATGAGCAGCAAGCCACTCCCACAAAGGAGGCCACACCCACAGAGTCGGTTCGAACAATTTTGGAAACCCACCACTGCTATCTATCTATCTATCTATCTATCTATCTATCTATCTATCTATCTATCTATCTATCTATCTATCTATCTATCTATCTATCTATCTCATCTCTCCCATTCTTTCTGGCTGGTGATTTTTTGCTTTTTTCCAGCTACAGAAACATTACTGGTTCAATTGTAGTACACAGGGGAGGGTGGGAGGGGGAAGGAGGAGGTCTGACATGGCCATCAGCCTACAAGGCATGTGACCTGAAGTCATTTGCGTTTGTTTGCCAAATATATAATAATCCATTGCCAACTAATACTTTCCATAATGAATGGCACAGCAGGGGTAATGAAAGCTGTTTTTGCTTTTTGATGGAATTGTGTATGGTCTGAGGGAAATAAAATCTGAGGTCTTTCTTTTCCAGATTAGGATCACCCACCCTAGCAAATGGCAGTCATCGCATAAATATAACTGATCCTATTTCTAGCACTATGGGACAAAAAGGAAAATAATCTCATTTCAAAGTGTGAATTTATGGCCATGCATGTATATGTCTGCATTCACCAACTTATCCAGAATATTTGGGGGCCACACTGGATCCCTATAGCATAATTTCTGCTAACTGGCAAGAAAACTATAGGCTTTATCCAATTCCTTGTATTCCAAAGTATTTAATGTTTGCTTGACAAAATGATTATGACATCTTGAATGCTTACTTGGCAGATGTCCACAGTCCCATAGTATTTTATATAATCAAACTAACCTTCTGCCTGCTATCACAATTCATGCAATGAAGGTTCTTTTCTCACAAAATTTTGGCTCTAAAAGCCCAGCAGTGGTGGGTTTCAATTTTTTTTAGAACCTCTTCTGTAGGTGTGGCCTGATTTGTGGGTGTGGCTTGCCAGCCATGTGACCGAGTGGGAGTGGCTTGCCAGCCATGTGACCGAGTGGGAGTGGCTTGGCAGTCATGTGACTGAGTGGGCATTGCCAACTTGTAAAATGTGGTGAAACTCACTCAACAACGCTCTTGCTTAGCAACCAAAATGTTGGCTCAGAAACTCTGGCATTTGAAGCACGCAAGTCTTAAAGCTGTCAAGTTGCAAGACCCTTGCACCCCTAAACCTTTAGAAAAAAACCCCCAGGGGTGTTCAAACTTGACAGCTTTAAGACTTGTGGACTTCAACTCCCAGAATTCCTCCTCCAGTCATGTTGGCTCAGGAACTCTGGCATTGAAGTGTGCAAGTCTTAAAGCTGCCAAGTTGCAAGACCCTTGCACCCCTAATCCTTTAGGAAAAAAAACCCCAGGGGTGTTCAAACTTGACAGCTTTAAGACTTGTGGACTTCAACTTCCAGAATTCCTCCTCTCGCTCTTCATCTTGATGATGTGTGGATGGGCGGGGGTGGGGGGGAGAGAGCTGGAACCGGTTCTAAACGGCACTGTAGATTTGTGGAACCTCTTCTATAGAAGAGGTTAGAATTGGCAGGAACCCACCCCTGAAGCCCAGGTAGGGCAGTTCCTTTCTCCCCCCCCCGCTTTTCTGTCTCCTTTATTGTCAACAGTATATAACAGGATACAGTGGTGGGATTCCAATTTGGGTGGGGCATGTGCACTTTTGGGCATGTGATGCCTAAAAGGTTCGCCATCACTGTGATAACCTTTTGCCTCTTCTTTGAACACCACCCATGTTTTTCAAACCTGTTAGGTCTAGCCAAAATGAGAGCATTCACAGTGGTACATGAAGAGAAGCATCAGAGTCAATCAGGGCCCACTTGACAAAGTATACAGCAGTTCCTTGCAAGCTGCCTTTTTAAAAGACAAGTGGCTCTTGAGCAAAATACTGTAGGTCCAGAGAAACAATTCAGTTGAAATTAATACAGTTGCTTTGATATGGTAAGTAAAAGACTTTGTTGATTCATCCCACAGATTCAGTGAAGTCATCTGCTTGAATCAAATCATCCCACTGAAGTTTTGCACAGCCTAAAATCAACTGCATGTTTTTCAAGGATTAAGTCACCATGTGGAGCTGGAAGTCTAAATCAGGGGTGTCAAACTCAATTTCATTGAGAGCAACATCAGGGTTGTGTTTGACCTCGGGGGGGGAGGGAAGCATGTCCAGGGGGGGGGGCGTGACCAGCTGGATGTCACTTGTGTCAGGGGCACCTGTGGTGGCCCAGACTGGGCTGGGGGAATCCTCCTGCAGCCCTCTGCCAGCAAAAAGGGAGCTCCATTTTTCAGCCCTGACAGCCTCCTGCAGCCCTCTGCCAGCAAAAATGGAGCTCCATTTTCAGCCCTGACAGCCTCCGGCAGCCTTCTGCCAGTGAAAATGGAGCTCCATTTTCAGTCACAACCGCCTCCTGCAGCCCTCTGCCATCAAAAAGGGAGCTCCGTTTTCAGCCCTGACAGCCTCCTGCAGCCCTCTGCCAGTGAAAACGGAGCTCCATTTTCAGCCCTGACAGCCTCCTGCAGCCCTCTGCCAGTGAAAACGGAGCTCCATTTTCAGCCCTGACAGCCTCCTGCAGCCCTCTGCCAGTGAAAACGGAGCTCCATTTTCAGCCCTGACAGCCTCCTGCAGCCCTCTGCCAGTGAAAACGGAGCTCCATTTTTCAGCCCTGACAGCCTCCTGCAGCCCTCTGCCAGTGAAAACGGAGCTCCATTTTTCAGCCCTGACAGCCTCCTGCAGCCCTATGCCAGCAAAAAGGGAGCTCCATTTTCAGCCCTGACAGCCTCCTGTAGCCCTCTGCCAGTGAAAATGGACCTCCATTTTTGGCCACGACAGCCTCCTGTAGCCCTCTGCCAGCAAAAACGGAGCTCCATTTTCAGCTATGACAGCCTCCTGCAGCCCTCTGCCAGTGAAAATGGAGCTCCATTTTTCAGCCCTGACAGCCTCCTGCAGCCCTCTGCCAGCAAAAAGGGAGCTCCATTTTCAGCCCTGACAGCCTCCTGTAGCCCTCTGCCAGTGAAAATGGAGCTCCATTTTTCAGCCCTGACAGCCTCCTGCAGCCCTCTGCCAGTGAAAACGGAGCTCCGTTTTCAGCCCTGACAGCCTCCTGTAGCCCTCTGTCAGCAAAAAGGGAGCTCCATTTTCAGCCCTGACAGCCTTCTGCAGCCCTCTGCCAGTGAAAACGGAGCTCCGTTTTCAGCCCTGACAGCCTCCTGCAGCCCTCTGCCAGTGAAAATGGAGCTCCGTTTTCAGTCACGACAGCCTCCTGCAGCCCTCTGCCAGTGAAAACAGAACTCCATTTTTGGCCACGACAACCTCCTGTAGCTTTCTGCCAGCAAAAATAGAGCTCAAGAGGGCTGCAAGTGGCCCTCCCAAGCTCCATTTTCACTGGCAGAGGCACCATGGGTTGGTCCTTCACTATTTCCAGAGTGGCTCCGCAGGCCAGATCTAAGCACCCCAAGGCTTAGATATAGTCCATCAGCCTTGAGTTTGACACCCCTGGTCTAAATGCAATGATTGAGAACTCTGGGTTGCATTAACATTGACTATCTCACGACTACACACATACTGAATTTATAACCATTGCAGTTCTTGATGGATGAATTCCAATTTCGGTCTAAATTGGAACCTCTGCTTATTAGGAAAGCGAGCTACACTTGCAGCCAGTATGGAATGAAATAATCAGTAGGCATCCTTGATTCCTTTCTGTTAGGCCCTTCCAGTGGTGGGTTTCAATTTTTTTTAGAACCTCTTCTGTAGGTGTGGCCTGCATTGTGGGAGTGGCTTGCCGGCCATGTGACTGAGTGGGAGTGGCATGGCAGTCATGTGACTGGGTGGGTGTGGCCAACTTGTAAAATGTGATGAAACTCACTTAACAATGCTCTTGCTTAGCAACCAAAATGTTGGCTCAGAAACTCTGGCATTTGAAGCACGCAAGTCTTAAAGCTGTCAAGTTACAAGACCCTTGCACCCCTAACCCTTTAGGGAAAAAAAACCCCAGGGGTGTTCAAACTTGACAGCTTTAAGACTTTAAGGTTTAGGTAGGACCCTTAGAGGTGAGTGGGGCGATTGGTGAACCAGCCAATCAGTGAGTGGTGGGCAGGGGGAGGAAACTGGAACCGGTTCTAAATAGCATGGTAGATTTGTGGAACCTCTTCTATAGAAGAGGTTCGAACTGGCAGGAACCCACCCCTGGGCCCTTCACACACAAAAGGGATCAGATGCACCTCACTGAGCCCACAAGGCAGTTCTTTACATCATTGACTATAGCTTGCAGTAAATAGCCTCAATAACTCTACTGGAATATCATTGGAAAAGGGTATTATGCACATGCATTGTCTATGAACATAAGTTCTTTCCAAATATAGGAAGAGCAGACAAAGCCATGGCTGGGAAGTCGCAGAGCAGAGTGAGGAAAACCAGTGCAATTGTGTTGAAGAAGGGGTCACCTTGTTTCACAAAGTGCCTTTGAAAGAACTTCACTAAAAAATAATAATGAGTTCACTCCAAAAAGATTTGTACAGCCCTCATAATCTCATTAGATACAGTCTCACATTAACTGAGGCACTAAATGTATTCTCAATGTTACTACACATATCCTCAGTGTTGAACACGATGCTGAATAAATTCCAAACCACTTTCTGTTTACTATTAATTTTGTTAATTGTTCTTATTTTAGGTTTAGTGGGTTGGACCATTCGGGCTACTGGCATTGTATGTACAAGCCAAATGGATTTTTGTTCCATTCCGCAAATTTGTTCCGAAGACTGAGACATTCTCAGAAGGCACCTAGACATCTAGAATTCAGGAAAAGGAAAAGATTGTTGGATTTTGAACCAGGGATTTAAATTCAGCAGGTTCTGACAGGTTCGGAAGAACCGGTAGTGGAAATTTTGAATAGTTCGGAGAACCGGCAAATACCATCTCTGGCTGGCCCCAGGGTGGGGTGCGAAGGAAGATTTTGCAATATCCTTTCCTCAGGAGTGGGGAGGGAATGAGGATTTTGAAGTATCCTTCCCCTGGAGTGGGGTGGGAGTGGAGCAGTGGTGGGTTTCAAAAAATTTTCGAACCTACCCTGTGAGTGTGGCCTCCTTTGTGGGAGTGGCTTGACGGCCATGTGATCTGGTGGAGTGGCTTGCCAGCCATGTGTTTTCTTTCTTTCTTTCTTTCTTTCTTTCTTTCTTTCTTTCTTTCTTTCTTTCTTTCTTTCTCTCTCTCTCTCTCTCTCTCTCTCTCTCTCTCTCTCTCTCTCTCTTTCCTTCCTTTTGTCTCTCTATCCCTTTTTCCTGTTTTTCTTTCATCTCTCTCTCACTTTTTCTTTCTTTTTTTCTTTTTTCTTTATTTATTTCTTCCTTTCTTTCTCTTTCTGTGTGAGTCTGTGTGTGTGTGTGTGTGTGTGTGTGTGTGTGTATGTGTGTGTGTGTCAGTGGTGGGTTTACAAAAATTTTGGAACTTCTTCTGTAGGTGTGGCCTGCTTTCCAGGTCCACTGGTGGAACCTCTTTTAACCGGTTCGGTAGATTTGACGAACCGGTTCTACCGAACTGGTGTGAACTGGTAGGAACCCACCTCTGGAGTTGAGTTTTTGCAATATCCTTCTCCTAGAGTGGGGTAGGAATGGAGATTTTCTGGTATCCTTCCCTTGCTTTGCCCACCGAGCCACACCCACAGAACCGGTAGTAAAAAAAAATGAATTCCACCACTGATTTGAACCATTTTGTGTGTGCCTGTAAGGGTTTATAATAGCAGAAATCTGACCTCAACATTGGGACATGAATTAGGGTTTATAACTGAAAATAAAAAAATATATTTTTAAATAAATGCATTATAGTGAAAGGCAAAGCTAGGAGATCGCTGACTATATCATAAAGGAGAATCCAAGGGCATGTTCTCTCTGTGTATCTGCCAGGGCAGTAAGGCAGAATCGACCTCAGACAGCAATCTGATAGACAAAGGGCAGGCAGAGGGACCAGGGGTGACACAGAGTCAATTCTTAACTTTCTATCTGTACCTTGCTGTCTCCTAATCTATAAGTAAGGACATTCCAGTGAGTCAATGTCATCAGATATCCACTTCCAACAATGAAAGGAAATTAAAAGGCGTTCCCACATTCAAAGCTATCTGCATAATCTGACTAATATAAAAGAGCAACTCAAGAAAAACTGAATGTACAAAATAATTAATTCATTGGTTATCTAGCTTTTAAGTAATACGTTAAATCAAAGCTTCAATTTCATGAAGATTTTATTTTATTTTTAGAAAAATAGGCTCTACTTAAAATGCAACAAATGTGCCTTATTAGAACAGGAATAAAAGCTACCTAAAAATAGGTTTAGCTGCTGTTGGAAAAAAACATGGTGCAAATAGTTTTTAGGAAGTGATTGTGGCTTATGATAGCTAATGCAATAGGACGTGCTCTGTGGAATAGCTTCCCACCACAGATTCAGATAGTTCCAATCCTATTACCGTGTTTCCCCGAAAATAAGACAGGGTCTTATATTCTTTTTACCCACAAAATATGGCTTGGGCCTTATTATGAGGGGAGGGTTTATTGAGTCCCCTTCGGGGAAAAGGGCAGCATATAAATGCAATAAATTCAATTATTGTTTTGGGGTTGCCAGGTGGCTGCTCTCTTGCGAGAGGGCTCCCAAAGAGCAGGGCACAGCCTCATGAGCGAATGGCTGTGTTGCATTGTCGCAGCAGCGCAACACAACAGCCATGAAGTGACCACGCTCACGAGCAGCCACCTGGCAAACTCCCTTTCCAGCTGGGCACAGTGCCATTCACTGACCTAGGGGTATCGCCAAGCCACGTGAGTTCCTGTTCGCCACCGCCTGGCTCCCGCAGCTTGATGCCTTCGAAATGCCAATGAATGGTGCTCTGCACATCTGGAGAGGGGGTTGCATGAGTGGCTGTTCCACTCTCGCTCATGTGCCTCCCAGCCTCATGATGCCCTGGCCCAGCTCTCCCTGAAGAGACAGGGCACCTCCGCTGCTGCTGCCGCCATCCCAGCATGGCTTTTTCGGCAGCTTCCAAACCGAGTCTTCCAGCCGTGGCCGCTCTGGGCATACCCTCTATGGTTGTATGCTCTGCCGGCAGCTGGCCCACAACCATAGAGCAGAGCAGCCACTGCTGGAAGACTCAGTTTGGAAGCCGCCAAAAAAGCCATGCTGTGATGGCAACGGTGGTGGCGGCAGCAGCGTAGGTGGCCTGGCTTTGCAGGGAGAGCTGGGCCAGGGCATCGTGAGGCTGGGAGGCATGTGAACGAGAGTGGAACAGCCGCTCATGCAACCCCTCTCTCCAGCCGTGCAGAGCACCTTTCACTGGCATTTCGTAGGCGCCAAGCCGTGGGAGTTGGGCGGTGGCGAACAGGTGCTCATGCATCTTGGTGATACTCCTAGGTCAGTGAATGGTGCTGGAAAGGGGGTTTGCCGGGTGGCTCCTTGTGAGCGTGGTCACTTCACGGCTATTGTGTTGTGCTGCTGCAACAGCGCAACACAGCCATTCACCCATGAGGTTGTGCCCGGCTCTTTAGGAGCCCGCTCGCAAGAGAGCAGCCACCCGGCAACCCCCCTCTTTAGCTGGACACAATGCTGCTCACCAACCTAGCGGTATCTTGAAGGTGCCAAGCAATGCAATCACCTTTGCCCCCCCCCCAGTTCCCGCACTAGGTTGGTGAGCGGCGCTCTGCCTGGCCGGAGGTGGGGGGTTGTCCAGAGGGCTTATTTGCAGGGGAGGGCTTATATTTTTGCCCACATGGCATGGCCTTATTATCAGGACATGTCGTATTTTCGGGGAAACACGGTAGTTTTTTGCAAAGCTAATAGATGTGATGGTTTCTCCAACCATTTGGGTCAGATGGTTAGATGAGTTCTGCTGGTGTCAAGGTGCTTATCCTGTGAGTACAGTTGTTTATCTGAGGATTCCTGATGTGGGTTTTTCCTGTGTGTTAATCCTTAGAAGTCTTCTGCAGTTGCTTTGTGAAACTAGCCCTGCCCCTATCTGACTAGCTTCACCCCCATTTATTTTCTGCCTCCTGAGTCCCAGCTGATCGAGAGGGAATGGGTATTTTGCAGTATCCTTCCCCTGGAGTGGGGTAGGAATGGAGATTACAGTATCCTTCCCCTGTTACATCCACCAAGCCATGCCACACCCACTAAGCCACACCCACAGAACCAGTAGTAAAAATATTTGAATCCCACCACTGGATGGCTATATAAAGTGAAATGAACTTCACTTCATAAGTGAAGTGAAATGTAAAGAATTATAAGAACCTCCCTTGGTCCTCTTTGATGAATAAATACAAAAGAGAAAATTAAGCCCTTTTTTGTTGCATTACAGGAATTGGTTCCAACAGCAAGTCCACAAAAACCTCTCCCTGATTATTTCAGAGTTGCCTTCCCTTAAGGCTTAGAGATGAAATAACAGCCGAAAGGACATAAGATTGCCTAAGATTGCCAATTCGCCAATTTTGTTGGGAAAAGTAATAAAAAAAAGGAAAAAGCCACAGGTTGATTTGCCCATGAAGTTAACCACTTCTGTTCAGCCCGAACAATGATTCGTTAGAGTAAACATTTCTTTTAAAGTAGAAGCAGACAAGGTCAGCTTTATCGTGGAAATGTGGCATTTAGTTCTAAGCGTTTTTCAGCTTTCTTTTCTTTTTTCTTTTCCTTCTGTACAATTCTTGGACAAATCCTTGCATTTTTCTTAGCAAAGTTTTTCAGAAGTGGTTTGCATCATTGCCATCTTTCTGGGGTTGAGAGAAAGTGACTGGCTCAAAGTAATCCACCTGGTTTCCTGCCTAGGACAGGCCTAGAAGATATGGCCATCCAGTTTCTAGCTTGATGCCTTAACCACTACACCAAACTGGCTCTCACATGCATGGGTAGTTCCCCCCAAATATTAGGAAAGGGGAAATGTTAATCAAATGACTGTCGGTGTTCCAAGTATCATGTAGAATTAAATCAGAGTCCAAGGCAAAACGATCCTTAAAGTTCCAATTTAATAAAGCAGACATCTTAGCACATCTGTGTAAATCCCAATTCTGGAAATGACATCAGAATCCCACCCAGTTAAAAGTTCATGATCTTGTCCCCACACCCACAATCCATCACATGGTCCAATCTTCTTCCCACGCTGGCGTCTCCACCCAGCTGCTTCCGGTCAGGTGTAAAAATGCGGAGACAAAAGATGACCTTGGCGTCTAGAAAATAATAACAACAATACATTCCACAATTCTACTCCTGTCTATTCCCCCCTCCCATCAACTATACTAATGAAACAGCATAATGAAATAAGAGAAAGTGTGGCAGGCCAAAATTCCAAAAGGAATATAATTGTAGGCCTGACAATTACACTCTTAGAAGCAAAATTACTAGTTAGGCCAAGACAGCTTAACCTAAATCCATTAAACAACAGTAGGTGGTCAAATATAGATGGGTTATTTCCCTCCAGTTAAAGATCTCTGCTGGATCTCACCTCAATGCCTTTGTGACTATAATTTGGGGAAGAAAAATGGCTTCATGTCTAGGGAAATTCTTAGCCATCCAGGTCATGGTTCTCCCAAAAGGCAACTGGACTGTCTTTGCTTTTCCTTGAAGATATTTCACTTCTCATCCAAGAAGCGTCTTTAGTTCTGACTGAATGGTGAAGAATGAAAGGATTTATATTCCTTGCAGTCATCTGGTTGTTAATACTCTTTCTGAGAGTCATTGAGGCCATTTGGAAGTTTATCTGTGCCCTCAGGGTCACCCGAATAGTGCAATGGTGCACAGATGACCCCGAGGCACAGATAAACCTACAAATGGCCCCAACAATTATCAGAAATAGTACTAATGACCAGACGACTGCAAGGAATATAAATATAATATAAATATAAATCCTTCCATTATCCACCATTCAGTCAGAACTGAAGTAGCTTCTTGGATGAGAAGTGAAATATCTTCAAGGAAAAACGAAGAAAGTCCAGTTGCCTTTTGACTATTTTCAGTATTGACTATTGACATTTTTGGAACAAAGATGGCTTCATTTCCAGTTTGGCATTGCTTTATTTATTCAATATAGTTTTGTGGAGCATTAAGAAAATACATTAGTTTTTGAGTTAGAGTGGTGTGTGTGTGTGTGTGTGTGTGAGAGAGAGAGAGAGAGAGAGAGAGAGATCTCCATCAAGTAATCCAGAGATTATTATTTCATGTAAAGATTTAAGTACAATCTCTCTCTCTCTCTCTCTCACACACACACACACACACACACACACACACACACACACGCACACACACACACACACACACAAAAACATCAAAGACAAGATCCAGCTAGAAAATCAAGGAAAACCAAGGAGTCTCCGAAATACCATGCAAAATCTGCCCTGCAACATACATAGGAACGAACAGGAGAATAAATGCACTCATCGCAGAACACAAGAACGCAGTAAGAAAAAAAGAAAAAACTTCCTCCCTTTTCCAGCATTTTAAAGCTACAGGACATGAAATTAATTTCGAAGGAACCAAATTAATCTCCAAAACTGAACACTTCAACAAGAGAATAATTATGGAAGCTATCAAAATAGAGAAACACCCCCACAACATGAATAAACGTGATGATGCCTCCCACCTGCCAGACATCTGGAAACCAGCCCTGTTTAACAAACAAGCCCCACCCACCACCCAGGCCGTTACAACACAAAACAACAGACACACAGCCAGCACCAATCTACCAATCATGATATAGCCACACAGCCAATCAATTCACTTACTGAAGCAACGCCAGAACTCCATACACCCCCACCAAGATTTATAGAAAGACGGTAGCTCCGATCACGCTTTAAGCCGAAGACACCAGCCTGAGGATGGTGAGTGGGACCTCGCCGAAATGTTGTCAAGACGATCTCAATCTTACATGGGAAAAAGACCTGAATACAAGACCCAGCATACCTACACCTGTGAAAATCTACAAAAACTACACACACACACACACACACACACACACACACACACACATATATATATATATATATATGTGTGTGTGTGTGTGTGTGTGTGTGTGTGTGTAGTTTGGTTTGATTCCCAGCAAGGGTATGGCTAGCTGATGAGAGCTAAATAGCTTGAAATAGATCTATACTAGTCTCCCTTTATTTATTTATCAGCACAAATATAACAAATGTAACAAAAAGGCAACAGTAAAATATTGGGTTTCTGTCTGGATGGTCTCTTGTGATGAGCCGAAGGACAGGGAATGGAAGTGTGACCTTCCTCCCATATTTGGGCATACCAGGGGTTGTGACTTTAATATATACCTTTCACCCTGGCCTGGCTGATAAGGAGTCGAGCTCTGTAGCTCAATGGTTAACATATCTGCCTAAGAGGCAATAGAGCACAGGTTCGATTCCCAGCAAGGGTATGGCTAGCTGATATATATATGCTGGTCTTGTTGTATAAAACCACAGCCTCTAGTCACAATTTATGCAGCAGTTTGATTTATTTATATTCTGTCTGATTCTACTCCAGGTTTGTAACTATTACAATATTCCATTGGTTTTTTAACCACTAGCTTTGTCACAATTCTTGCTTAATCTTAAAATACCTGTTTTTGTACATGAGCAAGAAGTTGCCAGTAATTTCTTGACAGTACCACTGCAGCTGTCATGGTTGAGTTGTCAAAATAAGCAATTATACTTCTATCAGCTTTCTCAATATGACAGGTGTGTTGATTTGCAACAGATCAGCAAGATCTTTATCATTCAGTTGCTTTCTTTAAAATATCCTATTGAAAATAACATGTGAAAGACCGAGAAAGAAGGAAAGGTGTGCATTTCATGGCCATCATCATATTGAGATGGTGGGATTTGATAATGAGGAAAGTGTTTTGATGGACAGCTTCTACTATAACAACTGAAACTGATTTGCATAGGAAACTGATACCGCTAAAAATCTAAGAAGAAAAGCTTGAAAGGATTTAAACAATAATCTGTTATAGCCATCATTCTGGATCTGATGGTGCAAAACATTTCTTTCAATATCACTTATTTTATGAGGTCCCAGTCTTTGAAGAAGGTTGTGTAGCCCAGGGAATTTGATCATGTGGGTGTGACTGGAAAAATATCCATAGCCTGTTTAGCAATAGCAATAGCAGTTAGACATATATACCGCTTCATAGGGCTTTCAGCCCTCTCTAAGCGGTTTACAGAGTCAGCATATCGCCCCCACAGTCTGGGTCCTCATTTTACCCACCTCGGAAGGATGGAAGGTTGAGTCAACCCTGAGCCGGTGAGATTTGAACTGCCAAACTGCAGATAACAGTCAGCTGAAGTGGCTGCAGTACAGCACTCTAACCACTGTGCCACCTCGGCTCTGTTTCTGCCAGCATCAGAGGACTTGGCATGAGATTTTGACAAAGAGGTTGCGACATTGCTGAATCACCAACATCAATGAGTTGAAGTCCATATGAGGGACTGATATGGGAAGGTCACCACAGGGAAGACTTTTTCAGAAGCAATACTTCTGTTCCAAGGTAAAGTAAAGTCTTCTGGTGAGTGAGTGTGTGTGTGTGTGTGGGCACGCATGCCGTGTGTGCCAGTTTTTTGTTTGATAGCATGTAGTTGGTATTGGATGAGGCTTTAGAAAACAACATGTCAAGTTTGAACCCTCCCCATAACATGCTGTGGCATTAGAACAAGATCTAATATTAGTCTAACTAGCCTGACCTCTTTGTAAAACCAATTATTTGGTCTCTGGACTAGGTTTTCCATTCCTGACTGATACCTTTAACTCCTTTGGTTTGTTTTTTTTAAATTAATCCTTGTTTTGGTTTTACAACCATCTTTGCATAATGGCTGAAGCCAAGGAGTGAAATGCTACTGGTTCAGCTGGTTTGCCTGAACTGGTAGTTTAAAAATGCTATAAAAAAGTTCTGACAATCAGCTGGGCTGCATGATCAAAGGAACTTTTTAAAAAAAAATTGTTTTAGCATTTTTAACTACTGGTTCCGGTAGTTAAAAAATCATTTTAAAAAGTTTTTAAAAGTTCCTATGATTGTGTGGCACAGCTGATTGTTGCATAGCTGATTGTCGGAACTTTTAATAGCATTTTTAAGCTACCAGTTCGCCCAAAAACAATAGTAAAAAAGTGCTTTAAAAAAGTTTCTAAAAAGTTCCAACGATCAGCTGTGCGACAATCAGCTGGACTGCATGATCACAGGAACTTTTTTTAAAAAATTGTTTTAGCATTTTTAACTACTGGTTCCAGTAGTTAAAAAAATCATTTTAAAAAGTTTTTAAAAAGTTCCTATGATTGTGCAGCACAGCTGATTGTTGCATAGCTGATTGTCATAGCTTTTTTATAGCATTTTTAAGCTACCAGTTCGCCCAAAAACAGTAGTAAAAAAAATGCTTTAAAAAAGTTTTTTTAACGTTCTGACGATCAGCTGTGACAACAATCAGCTGGACTGAGTGATTGTGGGAGCTTTTTTTAACTTTTTTTTCGCATTTTTAACTACAGATTCCGGTAGTTAAAAATCATTTTAAAAAGTAAAAAAAAGTTCCTATGATTGCGCGGCACAGCTGATTGTTGCATAGCTGATTGTTGGGACTTTTTATAGCATTTTTTTAACTACCGGTTGACCCAAAAACAATAGTAAAAAGTGCTTTAAAAAAGTTTTTAAAAAGTTCCAACGATCAGCTGTGCAACAATCAGCTGGACTGTGTGATTGTAGGAACTTTTTTTAACCTTTTTTTTAGTATTTTTAACTACCGATTCTGGTAGTTAAAAATCATTTTAAAAAGTAAAAAAAGTTCCTATGATTGCGCAGCACAGCTGATTGTCACACAGCTGATTGTTGGAACTTTTATAGCCTCTTTTAACTACTGGTTCACCCAAAACCAGTAGTAAAAAATGCTTTAAAAAGGTTTTTTAAAGTTCTGATGATCAGCTGTGTGACAATCAGTGTGCCGTGCAATTTATATTCACTAGAAAGTAGGAAATCGTGCTTTCTAGCAAATCTAAATCATGTGGCACAACTGTTCCCCCCCCCCAGCTGTTCAACTTACCTTTGCAGACTCAGAAAAGTCTTCTTACCGCCTGTGGTGTGCATGTGTGCATGAGCACACAAAGCAAACCAGTAGCAGATTTCAGAGCATTTCACCCCTGCTGAAGCTATCTTGGAGCTTCAGTGCTGCCAGCTTCAGGGTTGACACTAATGACATTTGCTAGATGTCATGGGATACTTCGTCTGTGTGCTGGTCCAAAATCTCTAGATGAAGACAAATATGCTCAACGAGTGAGCTAAATAGGTGATATCATAGCAGTTTGCACTCAACATATCTAACATATAAAGTGCTGATCATTGGCTACTTAAAGAAAATATTTTATAATTGAAATATTTATCACCTGAACCAGAGTTCCTGATCTTCTATACTCATTGGTCATCTTAATAGGCCTATGACTAATCACCACTGCTAGTTAAGCAATGACCACCACCACAGTCATATTCCTGTTTGAAGAGCAGTCTTCCATTGACTGAAATGGATAAAAAGCAGATCCAGCAAGATTGAGACAAAGTGGTTTCTACAGTGGTGCAGAAGTGGGCTCTGACCAGTTCAGACTGGTTCAGCCAAATAGGTAGTAACTTAGCCTGCCACGTCCCTGAACCGTTTCTTGACGACAGTGCGATCTTGTTTTGGCTTATGTATATGCACAGCAGCTCTTTTTTTACTACTGTACATGCGCGGCACGTCCCTGAGCAAACCGGCAGTAGGAGCAGCCATAACCCACCCCTGCAGTGGTGACCCCGATAGCTTTACTTGCTTACAAGCTGGAATTGTCTATGTAATGCTCTCAAGCACAGGTTATCTACTGCTATTTGGATGAAGCCAAGGAAGGCTTCAAAAATAACTCTATAAAAAATTATTAATTACTGGCAACTTCTCTTCCATCAACCAAACCATCCTCCCCACCATGTACGCATAGTATCATCTTCTCAGAGGCACCAGGCTAAGAATAAACGTTCTTTGGAACTGTTCAGAAAGATTAATTAATTGCATGTGACTTCACAGCAGAAGGTGAAGAAGGCTCCTCATATTTGGCACAGTCTTCTGTTTTCTTCTGAGGCAACTTGTGGTCACAAGGGACATGGTAGTAACTGAAGAGTTGAAAATTACTAAAGCATCAGCTTTTATGGTCCGGATAAGCCAGGGATAACTTCAAGACAAACAGAGGTAGGGATTAAGATGTTCAGGTCAGTCTAAATTCAAACAGTGTCAGTGTTGAAGACTTTTGTATATTCTTCCATCATTTAAAATTTCTTTAAAATCTACGGGCACAATCCCTTTCCAGTTTCCCAGATAGATAGAGTTTCCCAGATAGATAGAGATTGTAAGCAATTTTCTCTGGCACAAAGTTTTGAGCGCAACTCTTCCAACCTTAACTATTGTATTTTTAACTTTCTCTACTATGCATCTCAATGTGTGGCAATATCTGGCTGAGTTCATCTGGGCCTGAAAGATCAGTTTGGCAGAATCTGGTTAATACTTGACTAAGAGAAAAATTGGAAATTCCAAGGCTGTAGGACAGATTGGAAAGTTAGAAAAATCTCCCACAACAAAACAGTAGTAAATCATGTTCATACTATTACCAATAAAATAAGTTAGGCTTCTACATTTTGAAGAAGATGCCCATCTTACATTTGGATATATTTTTTGTTACCACAGCTACCCTGAAGTATAGGACACTTGATTTAAATGTATGTCATTGCTTTTAAAAGATGTATTTCAAAATCTGTATTTCTTCGTGTGAAAGTATTTAGCACATAACTTATGTGAATTATTGAATGATAAATAATGGAGATCTTTCCATACCCAATTCATTGCTACCTCAATGTGCTGTGACTAATAGATTATCCCTTTTACTGCTAATTGAAATTTTCATTGGGGCTAAGATTCTTGAAGACAGATATAAATTTAAATAAAATGTGTAATAAATACTTTCTCCCTATAACTGTCCATACGAGGGAACTAGCTAACTTTATAAAAGGGGATTCAAATATTAAGGTCATTTTTTGAGATTTGGGAACTAAAAGAAGCACTGTTGCAAATGAATCAACATGCAAATATATTTGCTCTTTCCTTCCTTCTACTTATTAACACTTCAATCACAAACCCAGTCACAAAAACCTCAGGCCAATACATCAAATAGATTTGACAGAAATACCATTTCATAATACAAACAATATAATAATGTATGAGGGTCCTTAGTGCTCTCTGAGCTTGGTTGTTTCCTTACAGACATTTCATTATACAAATGAAGTAAGATCATCAGTGCTCCAGCGAAGAGAAGGATCTCAACCTCATTTCAATCCTGAGCTACGAATATTCCCTGTTATTGATAATAATATATAATCAAATGATATCATACACAGGGAATAATAATATTGTCACTTACTGCAGGAAGGGTTTCAACTTGGAATCAGCTCCCAAAGGTTTTCTGAAAAAGTCCAGCTTTCATGGCATTTCCAATTCACTAAATAGTGCCAATATCATGTAGGTAAGTTGATCTGGTAACCTTTGTGTTCTGGGGGCTTCCAAATTATCTAGTGTCTTCATGTGCATAAGTATCATGTTGGCCATTTAGTCAAAACAACAGATTCTGACATTTAACTGCACAGAGAGTTCATCTTGACATACTTATATCTCAATATGCTTGTAATGTTGTGCATCTTTTTTAATTTTTTCTTTTTAATCTTTCCAATTCTAATTTAGAATACAATATCCCTGGCAAGACAAAGAAATATGATTTTATGATATTCAGATTTTATGATTCTGAATGATTTATAGTTTACATCAATATAAAGTAAATAAAACAATGAATGTTTTATTATATTGCATTCTAAATAGCAATAGCACCTAGACTTATATACCACTTACAGTGTTTTACAGCCCTCTCTAAGTGGTTTACAGAGTCAGCCTATTGCCCCCAACAATCTGGGTCCTCATTCACTGATATTTGTTTGTTTGTTTGTTTGTTTATTATATTTATATGCCGCCCTTTTCCTCCGAAGGGACTCAGGGCGGCTCACAACTCAAACCAGGGAAGGGGGATACAGACAAAAAATTAAAAATGAAACATAACAATGCATAATTTAAAACACACAACAGTCATATCATTCGAGACGGGGGCAACCAGCTCTTTAGCCCCAGGCCTGTCGGAACAGCCAGGTTTTAAGGGCTTGCGGAAGGCCTGGAGGGTGGTGAGGGTTCGAATCTCCACGGGGAGTTCCTTCCAGAGGGTCGGAGCAGCCACAGAGAAGGCTCTCCTCCGGGTAGTCGCCAGTCAACACTGGCCGGCGGATGGAATTCGGAGGAGGGCCTAATCTGTGGGATCTAATCGGTCTAGTGGAGGTAATTGGCAGCAGGCGGACTCTCAAGTACCCAGGTCCAATACCATGAAGGGCTTTATAAGTGACGATATTGGAAGGATGGAAGGCTGAGTCAACCTTGAGCCTAGTGAGACCCGAACTGCCAAACTGCTGGCAGCCAGGGAATCAGCAGAAGTATCCTGTAGTACTGCACTCTAACCACTGTGCCATTGCAGCTCTAAATGACATCTTCCTCTATTTTATTTTAAGATCCCATTGAGATTCATTGGGTTGAGAAATAACTGACTAGAAGTCATTAAGTGAGGTTCATGATGTAGTGAGAAGGTGAACCTGGAACTCTCTGGTCCAAACCCAAAACCTTAACTTTGATAAAATGCTGGCTATTCTTGTAATTATTGCTCAGATCATCTGTACGGCCACACTAAGTTCCATTTGAGCCACAAAAAGGATGTGCCTAAAAGCAAAGAACAGGACCTTATACACCATGTAGAGATCATATTTCCCTCTCTGAAAAAGTAGAAGTCATGTATACTGATACTGTGACAGTAAACATAATATTTCCTGTTACCACGTGATTTTTACATATTTTTATATCTCTGGTTTTTATATGCGGTTTGTTTGTACATTGTCCAAATTTGCCTTCTGTGAGATGGGTGGCTACATATGTTTGATTAGTAATAAATAACTGATTCAAGATAGGACTGAAATTTGTGGACTTTATGTTTTGCTTTGGAGGGCTTTTACAGTGACTGTTTAAGGACGAAAATCAATGCTTTATATCTTGGAGAGATTTAAGAAATAATACTGACTATGAAGGTTCCCAATTTTCCAGGTCATGGTTGTCCCAAAGGTGCTTTTTCAAGAGGGAACCAGACTTTCTGATTTTTTTTAAAGACATTTTGCTTCTCATCCAAGAAGAGCTGAAGAAACGTCTTGGATGAGAAGTGAAACATTTTCAAAGAAAAGGCAGAAAGTCCAGTTGCCTCTTGAAAAAGCACTTTTAGGACAAGAAATAATACTATTCCTAAATACTTCTTACATTGGGAAATATTCTTGTGGGTACTGCACAGAGGTGGGTTCCTACCAGTTCACACCTATTCGGTAGAACCAGTTCATCAAATCTACCGAACTGGTTAGAAGAGGTTCCACCAGTGGATCCGGAAAGCAGGCCACACCTACAGAAGGGGTTCCAAAATTTTTTGAAACCCACCACTGGTCCTTAGATATGATTATTCTACACTATCATGCTCATATTTATAAAACTCAGTGCCTCTGTGAAAGGTAAGGATGACTACTGCGCTTGTGGTGCAATCAGAACATTGCGTGTATTGAAGTTGTTTTAACGCAAACCAAAGATGCCTTTTAAAAACACGTTTACATCATATTCTTATGCATGCCAGTGCTGTGTGTGAGGTAATTTAAGGTGGTTCTGACAAGTGTCGTCAGCATCTTCATATCCGGTCACATGGCGGCAAGCCACTCCCATCCAGTCACATGGGCGGCAAGCCACTCCCACAAAGGAGGCCACACCCACAGAGTAGGTTTGAACAATTTTTGAAACCACCACTAGTACTGAAGAATACAGATTGGATACCAGAAGCTGTACGAAGTCTAAAGCAAAAGGCTAACCTTTTATTGTTGTCATTGTATTCCTGAATAGTAGATATAACTTGATTGGTACTAGTGCTCCATTCTAGTGAAATTTAGCCCAATTATGAATTTGAGATCTTTTTTATGTAACAACACAATTATATGAAGGTTTCTTTTAAAAGTTATATTTATTATAGTTATCCAACAACACTAACATTTAGACTTATATACCGCTTCACAGTGCCATACAGCCCTCTCTAAGCAGTTTACAGAGCCAGCATATGTCCCCAACAATCTGGGTCCTCATTTTACCGACCTCGGAAGGACAGAAGGCTGAGGTCAACCTTGAGCCTGGTGAGATTTGAACTGCCAAATTGCAGGCAGCTGGCAGACAGCAGAAGTAGCCTGCAGTACTGCATTCTAGCCACTGCGCCACCATGGCAATATTTGAAATATTCAGGTTATACAACATTTGTTATACTTATTAACATATAATAATTCTGGATCAATATAATTGTAATTTGGTCCTTTGTATTTAAAATTCAATTCTGTATGATTTTTTTGACTATGATTGTGAACGATACCTTTGAATACCTATTTTTCAACTGTTAAATATTCTAAACATTTCCATTGTTGACTTATTGTAGATTTGTTGGCTAGAACTAAAAATATAATAAGTTCCTTATTATATTTATGATCGTTTCTTATATTCCATTATACACATCAAAGCAAGCTCTTTAATTAAAAAGAACTCTTTTGTTCATGTTTATGTTAGTTTCATGTCATGTTAAATTGATGATTTTACCTCTTTTGCATCACTGTGTTATGGAAACTGTCTGGGATTTGCTGGCTGTTTGCCACCGGCATTTGAAATATATGTTTGCTTTGAAGAGAACAAAATGATTTCATTTGTGAAAAATAAAGATTACTTAGAAGGTCTTTTAAAAAGCAACTAACAGTATCATAGAAATGGAGGTCTTATCTTTTGAGCAGAAACACCAGGGCTTAGCTCTTTTGGTGGGGGGAGGGAACTTTGTTGGGAAGGTTGTTGAGAAAGTCGTAGCCTCTCAACTCCGACGGTCCTTGGATGAAACTGATTATGTGGATCCCTTTCAGTCCGGTTTCAGGCCTGGCTACAGCACGGAAACTGCTTTGGTCGCGCTGATCGATGATCTCTGGCGAGCCAGGGATAGGGGTCAGTCCTCTATCCTAGTGCTCCTTGACCTCTCAGCGGCCTTCGATACCATCGACCATGGTATTCTTCTGCGACAGTTACGAGAGGTGGGAGTGGGAGGCACCGTTCTTCGGTGGTTCTCCTCCTACCTCTCGGACAGGTCGCAGTCGGTGTTGGTCGGAGGACAAAGGTGGACCCTGAGGCCCTCAATTATGGGTGCCACAGGGCTCAGTCCTGTCCCCCCTCCTATTTAACATCTACATGAAGCCACTGGGTGAGATCATATGGCGGCACAGGATTAAATACCACCAATGCGCGGACGATACACAATTGTATCTGTCCACCCCATGCCAACTTAGTGAAGCAGTAGAAGTGATGGGCCAGTGCCTGGAGGCTGTCAGGGTCTGGATGGGAACGAACAAGCTTGCATTCAATCCCGACAAGACCGAATGGCTATTGATGTTCCCTCCCAAAGATTGGCTAATTATTCCATCTCTCAGTCTGGGGGTGAAATTATACACCCCTCAGAGGGGGTTCGCAATTTGGGAGTCCTCCTGGATCCACAGCTGACTTTAGATCACCAGTTATCGGCTGTGACCAGGGGGGTCTTTGCCCAGGTTCACCTGTGCACCAATTGCGACCCTATCTGGACGGGAGGCACTTCAGATAGTCACTCACGCCCTCGTGACCTCAAGACTGGACTACTGTAATGCGCTTTACATGGGCTGCCCTTGAAAAGTGTTCCAAGTCTTCAGCTAGTCCAGAATGCAGCTGCGCGAGCGATTGTGGGTGTACCTAGGTACACCCACGTTACACCTATCCTCCGCGAGCTGCACTGGCTGCCCATTGGTCTCTGGACTCGCTTCAAGGTGGTAGTTGTTACTTATAAGCCCTACATGGCATCGACCTGGGTATCTGAGAGACTGCCACCTGCCAATTACCTCCCAAAGACCAATTGACACACAGGCTTGGCCTTCTCCGGGTTCCATCTGCCAGACAATGCTGGCTGGCGACCCCCCCGGGGGAGAGCCTTCTCTGTGCAGCTCCGGCCCTCTGGAATGAGCTCCCCGTGGAGATCCAGACCCTTACTACCCTCCCGGCCTTCCGTAAAGCTACTAAGTCCTGGCTGTTCCGGCAGGCTGGGGGCTGTTAAAGCACCCAGCCTCGTCTTAATTGTGACTGTTGTAGATTTTAAAATTGTTTGTATTGTCTTATTTATTCCCTCCCCTGTTTATTGTGAGCAGCCCGGAGTCCTTCGGGAGTGGGCGGCATGCAAAACCAATAAACCCAAACCCAAACCCAAACAAGGAACAATTAATAGTGCAGAACTATTAAAAAGAATGCTGTATAGATTAAAAGATACAGTAATTTGAATGAGAACTAATATTTAGGAAAAGTGAAATGGCTTTAAGTTAAACTTGCAAGGCACTTTCACACAGAGACAGTGCATACAATCCCACATAGCTGAATGAAACTGAAATTAAGGAACCTAAACCAGTTATAATTAATTCCTTTTCTATCCATTTCAGAGAAGCCTAGCAGCCGTTGTTTGATACGTTATACAACCTATAGATATTTACACATAACTCTCAATTTGTATGCCTAAATAAGCATGCATATGATTTTTTTTATTTTTTTTATATTTATTTGTATGCCGCCCTTTTCCCTGGGGGGACTCAGGGCGGCTCACAATCAAAAGGAAGGGGGGGACAGACTTTTACATATAAGACAGTACATGATTAAAACGCAACATTCATACCATTCAGGCGGGTTACAATCTTTAGCCCCAGGCCTGACGGGATAGCCAGATTCTAAGGGCTGTGCGGAAGGTCTGGAGGGTGGTGAGGGTACGAAGCTCCATGGGGAGATCGTTCCATTGGGTCGGGGCTACCACCGAGAAGGCTCTCCTCCGCGTGGTGGCCAGTCGGCATTGGCCAGCGGATGGAACTCGGAGGAGGCCTAAATGATGAGATCTAATGGGTCGTGTGGAGGTGATCGGCAGTAGGCGGTCTCTCAAGTACCCAGATCCACTACCATGAAGGGCTTTATAGGTGGCAAGTAGCACCTTGAAGCGTATCCGGAGATCGACAGGTAGCCAGCGCAGCTCGCGGAGGATAGGTGAAGCGAGGTGCACCCACGATCGCTCGCGCGGCTGTCTTACTGTATATCTATGCTATGAACAATTAGTTATTATTCCAGCCACTATGATTACTTTGATCATTTCACCAAGCAGCAGGATAATTTACATGTTTTAAATAAAATATCCCTTAAATCCTTAAAACATTTCGACCTGAGACTTTTCAGTTAGCAAAACAACCCTAGTCAACAATCATGGCTACCAACAAAATTGCTGAGAATTTGCACAGGAGAGAGATTGTATGTTGACATGCTATAAAGCAACCTGGGGAAGTAGTTTTTAATTTAATTTCAGAATGTTTTGAGTACCTATTTATATTTATTCCATCTATGTTTCTTGGGGATTACTCTCCCTTTGGTTCTTTTTTCCTTCTGATAGTTGGTCCAAATTTGGAGATTTGATAACGCTTTGTGTTTTAGGGCACAAATGATAAGAAAAGCATTAACATACAAACTTTATTAATGAAAATGTATGTTAACTTTTTTAGAGTTTTCCATCTCATATATGTATGCATATATACACAAACATACACACACACTACCACCACTGCAAACAGATATAGTTTTAAAATATTGGCACACTATTTTGGCAAGATTTTGTTGAAGTTTTAGAATGTCAGAAACGCCAAGCCAAAAATAACCAAGAGCACAAATGTTACTTGACTTGTCAAGCTGCATAGAGAATACGTAGCCGTATAAAGAATCACATCAAACACAAGTGAAGAAGGGAAACAACCAGCATATTTGCTAGCAGCTTTTAGAGAAATAGAGGCTGATCTAATAACATACTATGGTTTCCTATTTGTTAAAAAAAAATATAGATTGTCAGAATAACACCCTAAGTAAATCCCATTGTCAGTTGGTACATCACACCAACAGAGAAACCAAATTATGTTGTATATGAATAGCAATAGCAATAGCAGTTAGACTTATATACCGCTTCATAGGGCTTTCAGCCCTCTCTAAGCGGTTTACAGAGTCAGCAATATTGCCCCCAACAACAATCCGGGTCCTCATTTTACCCACCTCGGAAGGATGGAAGGCTGAGTCAACCCTGAGCCGGTGAGATTTGAACCGCCGAACTGCAGAACTGCAGTCAGCTGAAGTAGCCTGCAGTGCTGCATTTAACCACTGCATATGAACCAAGTCATTATATTAGTGGAATTTACTCTCATATTAAACAAGCCTGCAAGCATAGGCTTTTAGAAGTCACCCTGATTTGATCTGAAACTGAACTTGCAAGAAGACAGGATCCAATTCAAGCTTGAGCTTCAAGATTTAAATCAGTCGGGCTTGATTTGAGGTGATTTGAGATTCAATGGGGAGAAATTCTGTCTGTAGATTATAAAGGGGAAACATGAAAATGTCTGAGACTACTTCATTTTTTGGCAGAATGGGACGAGAACAGCAAAGACTATTTAGACGTAACCCAGTCATGTTTCAACTGGATATTTTTGAGAGGGTTACCACAAATGTAGGAAACATTTCCCCTGCATGTTTTTAAGGCAGAGCAGTTTGACTGAGGAAAGGACACCTCCAAACATACCGGCAAGTGCTTTTGTTGTGCTCCATTGAAGCAATAAAGTGTCCTTCTCAAGGTTTATTCCCCCCCAAAAAAACTATGAAGAGTTTTATTTCCTTTTCTGGGGGTGCAAACCTTGCTCTGACATTAAGAAAGCTTATTGGTTTGTTCTTTAGGGTAAGAAATGTTTCGTGCTTCACTGGTTTAATGGGAGTTGACATATCTTGATCCCAACTAATCTAGCTCATCACTGGATTTGTGAGGTATTAGGCAAGTAGGGCATGATCCATTGGCAAGTTTTGGTTACTAATGGTGGGAATGCTTTGGTCAAGACCTTGACTTTCTGACAAAACTTCACATTAATTAGTTGCCAGAAGCAGCAGGTCAGGCTGACACAGTTCCACTGCCACAAAGGCTGACAAATGACAGGTGAATGAGCCTGGCACAGAGAAAGTGGTATTCATAATCTTGGCACCTCCTTAATTTTTAGGGGAGGGTTGGTGAGGTTAGCTGGGCACCTATTTACTAATTGTTAAAGTTACTCTAAACATATCACTAATCTTTGATCCAGAGTGTATAGTTGAATCCAGATTCAATATATTGTGTCTAGACCTTAAGCCAGCTGTGATGGGTCCAGTTCCTTTAGTGGATATTAATTTAAAACATCCCCTTTATATATATATCCAGGAACGATAAATGAAATTACTTAAGAGTAAGTTTTCTTTATTGTTCTTAAACTGTAGACAGAATCTTGCCAGACTAAAACAGTTCTCTGGATCACTGTAGATATACTCACTATATTTTAACCGGCTAATAGGGAACTTCTTCCAGTTTATATTCTTGTTGTAGCTTAAAATATGGCAATACCCCAATGCATGTTTTCAATGTAATTCTTCTCTACAACAGTTCATTTTTTTTAATTGAATAAAGAAAGTTCAGTGCATTTTAGCTATTCACATTTATTTAGAACTCAAATCTACTGTGCTTAGTTGGATTTATTCCACAAACGCCTTATATATCAAACCTATCTGATAAAACTGTTCCACTCACAGTTTAGCATTTAAACATATATTAGTGTAGGTGCTGGAGTGCAGACACATATTGTTTGTGGTTCAAAGAGATAACAACAGACACAGTAAAAGAGGCAATAGGAAGAGAAGGGAAAGTATTTCTTTTTCCTTAAAATATTCAAGAGACAAGGCCAATATCTTTGCACCCTGATGCCTCTTATCTGTGTGACTAAAGTATCTGTTCTCTTACAGCCTATGTCTAAAATTCTTGCAACAACAATTGGATCAATTGGGGATTGGCCGACTTCCAGTGGTACAGAATTTCTTTTTTTGGCTGTCTTATTCCAAACTACAGTCTTTTGCAAATTATAATTTGCCCAGACTGTTGGTGGGCAGCCAAAGACAGCATCCATAAATGAAAACTCATAGATCATCCTAATGTTCAAGATGAAAGTCAGAAATGTTTCTTTCTAAGAAGAATGCCACATTTTACAACGCCATAATCTATCAACATTTGTAACGCAAACTGCATGATGGTTTCTATCAGGAGTTCCCCAATGAACCTTTGATTTCTGAATTCTGAGGCTATCTTGTTTGTTTGTTTATCAAATTTATTGACCACTTGTCTTAACCCAAGGTAACTCTAGGTGGCTTACAAGATCAATACACTGCCTTTATTATTTTATCCCACATGTCTACATGTGCATTGAAGGAACATTCTCTATCTTAAAGCACTGACTGGCAACTTTATAGTATATCTTCCTAAGATCTATACTTCTAAAATACAAATTGAGTAGTAGATCACTTTTAAAATAATAGTGGAATTTTGAAAACATCTGCAGAGCCACCAAATAATAGGAGAATAATGGGAATCAGTAGAATAATACTGAGATACTTTGGTCTTCACTTGAATCTTTTTGTTAGCTCCAAAACACCTGAAGGCAGGACAAGAAGTAATGGATGGAAACTAATCAAGGAGAAAAGCAACCCAGAACTAAGGAGAAATTTCCTGACAGTTTAGAGCAATTAATCAGTGGAATGACTTGCCTCCAGAAATGGTAGATGCTCCAACAATGGAAGTGTTTAAGAAGAGATTGGACAACTTAAAACCTGGCTGTTCCGACAGGCCTGGGGCTAAAGACTCGCTGCCCACTTCGAATGGTATGACTGTTATGCTTTTTTAATTATGCATGGTTTTTTATGTTTTTTGTAACTTTGTTTGTTTTTCCCCTCCCTTTGAGTTGTGAGCCGCCCTGAGTCCCTTCAGGGGAAAAGGGCGGCATACAAATAAATTAAAATGAAAATGAAATGAAATATTTGTCCGAAATGTTTTAGGTTTTCCTGCCTGAGCAGGGGATTGGACCAGAAGAACTCAAGGTTCTGTCTGTTATTCTGTTTTCTTTCTTTCTTTCTTTCTTTCTTTCTTTCTTTCTTTCTTTCTTTCTTTCTTTCTTTCTTTCCTGTAATCTTGTAAAATTCAATCACGGGAAGAAAAGCAAGTTCAGATTTATATTGAAAAATTATATTTTCCCAATACAGAAGTTCCTTCATCATAATGAAGTCTTAAAAAGTCCCTTCTTATTACCTAAGAAGGAAATTCTGGTCAAAACAAGAAAAAAAAAATTGTGACATCACCATTTGCATTCTTGTCTGATGCTTTTCAGACATGCGGGGAATAAAAATATTGTCTAGTTTATAAAAACTTCACAAATGCACCTCACTAGCTGGACATCCCTGCACTTTCTATTTTCATGAACACCCCTTTGAGTGCTATGTATGTATGTATGTATGTATGTATGCATGCATGCATGTATGTATGTGTGGTGGGATTCAAATAATTTAACAACCGGTTCTCTGTCCTAATGATTTCTTTCAACAACCAGTTCACCAAACTGCTCAGAAAGTTAACAACCAGTTCTCCCGAAGTGGTGTGAACTGGTTGAATCCCACCACTGGTATGTATGTATGTTCATTCAATTTCTAACCTTCTAAGAGAAAATCTATACCTTTTGACTTGAGATCAGGGTCAAGGAGATAGCTGAGAGATAAGCAAGGGGGGGGAAATGCCAAGGTGGAAATAAGATGGACTGTAATATAACTTTCATATCTCCCTCTCTCCCTCTCCCTCTATGCTTCCTAGAGCTCAATATAAGTAAAAACATCTGGAACAGCGACAGAGAGATTGCTGGAAGATGGAGCCAAAATGAAAGTTAAGAACATGACATGGCTTTGTTGAGTTACTTTCCAGAAGAAGCCACATCTATGAGGGAACTGTGATAAAAGCTAATCTCTACAACTGGAGGGGAGGAAGGGTTTTGAATTGTAGACAAGAAAAGTAAAGAGCAGGCAAGAACTATAGAGAGATAAAGCTAAGTATCTGTGAGAGAAGACAATAAGTTGTTGAGTAACTTCAGAAATTTAAATTACAAATAAATAGACAAGAAAATACCAAGCCACAACCCATATCTTTAGGGAACCATCAGAAGAACAGAAAATGAGTCTAAACCTGATTGAAGGTTGCAATCTATGGGAATCAGGGCTATTTAGGGCAAATTAGGGGTGGGAGTTACTGCTTTTTGTTATTTATGTTGGATATTCTTTTTTTTTTATTTTTTAATATATATATATTTTATTATGTTTTCATTCTATACAATCACATATTTACTGTGCTTGATCAGGGCATATAACATTGAGTAATAAACACGGCCTTCACTTATATAGAAAATGCCCTCTACAATACAAACCCAATATACCACCTTGGCCCACCATACACCCTCTTTCAACCCCCTCCAACTTTCATTCTTCCTTCTCACACACCCCTCTACGCCTACTTCCCCTCCCCTTCTTTCTAACCCTAACCCTGTCACTCCCTCTAATCCATTCCCTCCCTCCCTTCTCCTCCTCCTCTCTCTCACCCTCTCCACCCTCCTTCTTCTTTCACTCGACTCTTTCCTTCGGTATATTTCTATTATCTTCCAGTATATTCGGTTTGTTCTATTTTCGCACTAACATTGAAAAGCCACAGTATACAAATGCAATCATGGAATTTAACACATATTGTATTTCCCCCCTCCCCCCTCCCCCTAAATCCCACCTCCCTTCCCTCCCCCCGACTTCCCAAAGACCATACGTGGTGTAACTTTTGGACAATCACAGTCTAAAATATCTCTACATTGAACTCAGCTCCTTACTGTTACCCAAATTTTAAACAATTTAAATTGTTACTGATACTAAGCATAAGCTATCTGGAGTTTCTTAGTCCCATATTTACTTTTTATGTAATCAATCCATTTTTTCCAGTCTCGTTTATATCTCTCGTTTGAATGTTCTTTGAGATATGCTGAAATTTTGGCCATTTCGGCTAAGTTCATAACTTTCAAAGTCCATTCTTGAATTGTAGGTAAATCTTTCCTCTTCCAATACTGCGCCACCAAGAGTCTTGCTGCCGTTATTAAGTACAGAACCAAATTAGTCTCTGCTGCTGTAAAGTCAATACATATACCCAGTAAGAACAACTGGGGGGTGAATTTTATCCTTCTTTTGAAGATGTTTTGCAGGATCCACCATATTTTTATCCAAAATGCCTTGACATTACGACATGTCCACCATATATGAAAATATGTAGCATCACAGAAACCACATCTCCAACATTTAGGTTGAACATTTGGATACATAGAGGCAAGCTTTTTAGGATCTAGGTGCCATCTATAAAACATCTTATAAAAATTTTCTCTCAAGTTTTGTGCTTGTGTAAATTTCACATTTCTTACCCAGATTCTTTCCCATGTTTCAAGCATTATTGGTTCCTCGATATTCTGAGCCCATTTTATCATACAATCCTTAATCAGTTCCGTTTCAGAATCCATCTGTATTAGTACATTATATATCCTCTTTGTATGCATTGAGCTTTGATCTCTTATTTGTTTAAACAAATTATCCTCAACTTTTACAAAGCCAATTTTTTGATCTGTTTTCCACCTAGCCTGTAGTTGACCATACTGAAACCACGTTTGAACTACCTTCTCTTCTTTAAGTACCTCTAAAGATTTTAGTTGCATCACCCCTCTTTCTGAGATAAGAAGTTGTCTATAGGTGGTTCTATCGTGTTTTTGTTCTACATTCATATTTTCAATTGCATGTCTAGGAATTGCCCACATGGGCACTTTATCATTTAGTTTATGTTGATATTTTTTCCAAACCCGCAATAAAGCATTTCTTAAGATATGATTTTTAAATTTCTTATCCATTTTTTTGTTAAATAACAGGTAAGCATGCCAACCATATAACAAGTCATATCCCTCGATATTCAAAATTCTGTCAATAGTTAGATGAATTCAGTCACTAATTGCAGATAATGCCACTGCATCATAGTATAATTTTAAGTTAGGTAATTTCAATCCTCCTCTTTCACGTGCATCTTGCATTATTTTCATCTTTACCCTTGGCTTCTTTCCTGCCCACACAAATTGTTAATACCCTTCTGCCATTCTGAAAGATTCGCATCTCTTTTAAGTATTGGTAACATTTGAAAAAGAAATAAAAATTTTGGTAAAATGTTCATTTTTACTGCCGCTATTCTACCCAGCAAGGACAAATGCAGTTTTTCCCACCTTTTCAACTCCAACTGTATACTATGCCAAAGTGATTCATAATTATGCTTATATAATTTCCCATTTGAGATTAAAATATTAACTCCAAGATATTTAACTTTTTTAACTACCTCACATCTTAGCATCGCCCCCAGTTCTTCCTTCTGTTTGATAGTCATATTTATAGCTAATATTTTGGTTTTTCCTAGATTTATTTTAAATCCCGAGACTTGACCATATTGATTGATCGTGTTCAATAATACCCTACTAGATTCCTGCGGTTGTTCCAATATTATGACCAGATCATCCGCAAATGCACGGACTCTATATTCTTGCTGTCTAATTTTAATCCCTTTTAGACCGCCCAAGCCCCGTATCTTATTCAACAGTATTTCCAAAGTTATAATAAACAATAATGGGGACAGAGGACAGCCCTGTCTTGTACCTTTTTCAATTTGAAAGGAGTCTGTCAGACTTCCATTGACAATGATCTGGGCTGTTTGCTGCTGATATATTGCACCAATTGACCGTAAAAAGCCATCTCCTATCTGCATTTTTTGCAATGTCTTCAGCAGGAATTGCCAATTAACTCGATCAAAGGCTTTCTCCGCATCCAAAAATATGAATGCGGCTGGGATTTGATTGTTCTTTTCCAGGTATTCTAAAGCGTTAATAATTAATCTAATGTTGTTCTTCATCTGTCTGCCCTGTATAAAACCAGTTTGATCGGTATGTATCAATTGTTGAATTACCACCATTAGCCTATTTGCTAATATTTTAGTAAAAATTTTATAATCTACATTGAGTAATGAAATAGGTCTATAGTTTTTTGGTTGGGTAAGGTCTTGGTCTTCTTTGGGTATTAACGATATGAACGCAGTCTTCCACGAGGGGGGCACTTTCCCTCCCGATTGAATTTTATTGAATAGTTCTCTGAGGGGTTCTACCATTTCTAACTGTAAATTTTTATAATAAACAGCTGTTAAACCATCTGTGCCTGGTGCTTTCCCTAACTTTAATTGTTTAATTGCCTGCAAAATTTCCCCAGAGGTTATAGGTTGATTCAGCTTATGCCTATGTTCTTCTCTAACTAGGGGAATTTTCTCTTTATCTAAGTATTTGTCTATATCTACGTCCTTAATTTTATCCCCTTTATACAACTCTGTAAAAAATTCCCGAAATACCTTTTGAATCTCTTCCTGTTGAAACACTTCCTTCCCTCTGTAACACAATTTGGATACATTTCGAGCTTTCCTTTTTTTTCTAATCTGATAAGCCAACCACCTACCGGGTTTATTTGCATTGCAGAAAGTATTATGTTTAGCATATAATAAACTGGTGGCTACCTGGTCAGAGATCAGCATATCAAACTGAGATTTTAATATAGCAATTGTTTCCCTAATCTTTGTATCTCCTGGATTCAATGTTAATTCTGACTCTTTCCCTTTGATTTCCTCTTCCAATTCTTTTCATTTTTGCCCTTGTTTGTGTCTATGTATTTTGTTTATATTCATTAATACTCCTCTCATATACGCTTTGCTTGCATCCCATACATATTCCATAGATGTACCCTTATTCATATTGAGAACAAAATATTCCGATAGCAATTTTTACAATCATTAACATACTTTTCATATCTAAATAAGTTTTCATTCAACCTCCAGGACCTTCTTGCCTGGGCTACCTGTCAGCGTTACTCCATTCCATAATTAGGAAAGAAAACTAAGAGACTCCATGAGTTGGAAATTCAAAGTACTTTTACTAATTATAAATGGTAAGCAAGCAGTTGCGAAGCAAAGTCTACTTAATAAGGCGCGAAAGCGATTGATATATAGAATAGCCCATTCCCCACCCCTTAGGATCATAGCTCCAGGCCAATCATAAGTCCTTCAAGTGTCAGGTGTGAGATAACTTCAAAAAGACAGGCCAAAGATAGAATGTCGAGGCCGTTGATGCAGGCGGGAACACTCACGCATGCGCAATCCCAATATCTGGTACATCCTAGAACATTCCTCCAGCACATCAATTATCCCCTCCCAAATACCAGCCCCCCCCTTCCCGTTTCATGGCAGCTGAAGCAACAGCAAGGCAGAAGCTGACATCCGGCCGTCCCCCGGAAAAAAGGCTGTTAGGCCTGTAAAAAAAAAAAAAACGAAACAGACAAACGACAAACACAAAAAAAAGAGGGAGGGGGAAAAAGAAAGTCAAGGCTTGTCGGGATAAGCAGCATAAAAGTCACGAAGTAAACGGGGAGCTCGAACATGGGATTTATCAACCCATTCAGTGTGGGAGGGAGGAAAATGTTTCCAAGCCACTAGGTATTGGATGCGATTACGGTGTTTGCGGGAATCAAGAATGGCACGAACTTCAAAATGACGTTCCCCATCCACTAGTAACGGAGTAGGCGGAGGTTCATCTGGGGGGCTCAAGTGGGAAACCCGAACAGGTTTGATGAGGTTGATGTGGAAAACCGGGTGGACGCGGTTGAGGTGTTTTGGCAATTGTAAACGAACAGAAACAGGATTGATGACCTTTACAATAGGGAAAGGGCCAACATATTTGGGCCCCAATTTCTTTGACTTCTGCGTAGTGTGCAGGAATTTTGTGGACAAATATACCAAATCCCCAGGGCGGTATTCATAGGGCTGAGTGCGTTTTTTATCTGCTTGCTTCTTATGGGCTTTATGAGCAGCGTCCAAAGTGGAAAGGGTCAACGGCCAAATGTGACTGAGGCGTTCACTCCAGTCCGCAATTGAAGGGACTTGCGGTTGGTCACTAGGCAATTCGGGAATAGGAACAAAATCTTGACCGTAAACGACCCGAAAAGGGGTGAACCCCGTGCTGGAGTGAACCGAGTTGTTGTAGGCCACTTCAGCATGTGGTAACAAGTCCACCCAATCGTCTTGTTGATAATTGATGAAGCAACGTAAATATTGCTCAAGAACAGAATTTGTACGTTCACAGCCGCCATTAGTCTGAGGATGGTAGGCGGAGCTAAGGCCCTGGGCGGAGCCGATGCGCTTGAGAAATTCCTTCCAAAATTTAGATGTAAATTGGACCCCCCGATCGGAGATAATACGGTCGGGCACTCCATGCAAATGGTAGATGTGGGAAATGAACAGTTTAGCCAATGCCTTGGCGGAAGGAATTTTGTGACAAGGCACGAAATGAACTTGCTTGGAAAACAAATCAGTGACCACCCATATAACGGTATGCCCCTGGCTTTCGGGAAGCTCAACAATAAAGTCCATAGAAATCTCCTTCCAAGGGGCAACTGGGCGAGCGACGGACTGGAGCAGTCCTTGCGGTTTCCCAGGTGGTTTCTTGGCGGCAGCGCAAATGGGGCAACTAGCCACGTAAAGTTCAATGTCCTTTTTTAAAGAGGGCCACCAGAATTGTCGCTTCACGAGATGTAAAGTTTTTACGAATCCAAAATGACCCGCCAATCTGGAGTCATGAGCGCGGCGAAGGACCACGAGGCGGAGGGACGCGGGGATGTATAATTTAGCACCAATCCACGGTAGATCGTCCCTCATGGTGCACTCGTCACGATGGTTCAGGAACCAGTCGTCATGAGCAAGAGCTTTTTTAAGGTCAGAAAGTAGATCTTGAGGCACCTCTCTCTGTGCCTGGGTCTGTTGACGTGTGAGTACCGGAGCTGCCAGGAGTGGTTGGACGATAGTCAGTTTAGAGCAATTATATTGAGGTAATCTGGACAAAGCATCCGCCATGAAGTTCTTCCCTCCCGGGATATACTTTAGAGTGAAATTGAAACGGTTGAAATATTGGGCCCAACGCATTTGTTTGGGGGAGAGACGACGAGGCGTCCGCAACGCTTCCAGGTTCTTGTGGTCAGTCCACACCTCAAATGGGTGTTTCGCGCCCTCTAGGAAATGGCGCCACGTAGCCAGGGCCCAACGGACCGCGAAAGCCTCCTTTTCCCAAACCGCCCAACGTCTCTCCGTGTCAGTGAGCTTTCGGGAGGTGTACGCGCAAGGTTGCAGGTTACCTTGGTCGTTGGTTTGCAGCAGAATGGCCCCTACGGCGACATCACTGGCATCAGCCTGGACGACGAAAGGCTGGTCTAGGTCAGGATGCTTAAGTACTGGTTCAGCGGCAAAAAGGCGTTTAAGTTTCTCGAATGCCGCCTGACATTCCATGTTCCAGTCCAAAGGCCTATTAGGTTTAGGTTTTGGATCGCCCTTAGTCTTGAGCAAATTAGTAATAGGAAGAGCAATCTTAGCAAAAGAGGGAATGAATTGACGGTAAAAATTAGCGAAACCCAAAAAATTTTGCAATTGTTTACGAGTTTTGGGTGCGTCCCATTCAGTGACCGCCCTCACTTTCTCAGGGTCCATCTCAATGCCATCTGGTGAGATGCGATAGCCAAGATAGTCAATTTTAGTTTGGTGAAACTCACATTTAGACAATTTGGCATAGAGGTCAGCGGCACGTAGTTTTTTCAAAACAGTGCGCACCAGAGCGACGTGTTGGTCATATGTGCGAGTATAGATAAGGATATCGTCCAAATATACGATAACTCCTTTATACAGGTGATCGTGCAAGATCTCATTAATAAGTTGCATGAAAACAGCAGGAGCCCCCTGTAGGCCAAAAGGCATAACCCGGAACTGGAAACAACCAAGAGGGCAGTTGAAAGCAGTCTTCCATTCGTCTCCTTCTTTTATGCGGACCCTATAGTAAGCTTCCCGGAGGTCCAATTTAGTAAAGATGCGGCCCTTCCCCAGCTGTGCCAATAAGTCTTTCATCAACGGGAGGGGGTAGAGGTTCTGAGTTGATATAGCGTTAAGATTTTTAAAATTACAGCATAGACGAAGAGAGCCATCTTTTTTTTCACGAAAAAGTACAGGGGCAGCCACTTTGGGGCGAGCCGGTTCAATGAAACCACGTTTCAAATTTTTGTCAATGAAAGAACGCATTTCCTCCATTTCCCTGGGAGACATGGAGTAGATCTGGGGTTTAGGGAGCTTAACCCCGGGTAAAATGTCTATGGAGCAGTCAGTAGGCCTGTGGGGGGGGGGGGTAGATTGTCTGAAGATTTTTCGCTGAAGACTTCCTTAAGATCCCAATACTCTTTCGGAATTTTCTCCTCTCCTGCAATTCTCTCCTGCCCTCTAGCGGCCACTTCAGGAATGTCAGTTACAGGTTGTTCAGGAGAGTCCTCCCCCACTGGAGGCATCCTGGAGCGGACGCGTAAGCGGCCTGTGCGCCAATTTATGTGAGGGTTCCACTTCCGGAGCCAGGGGATGCCCAAAATGAGTGGCCTGTCCATGCCAGGCGCGACCACAAAGGAAATTAGTTCAGTATGGGTACCCATTTTCATTTCCAAAGGCTCAGTAAAAAAATGGGCGCCCCCCCCCCCTGCAATAGAGCCGTCTATTTGGCAAAACACAATTGGGGTTTTCAAAGTGCGCAATTTGAGGCCCAATTTTTCCACCATGGCCGGATTGATCATGGATCGGGAACAGCCGGAGTCGAGCAAGGCCAGAAGGGTGGCAGGTGGTCCCTGGGGGGGTACTTTTAACTCAATGGGGATTAGCAGGGGCCCTTTGTTTGAACTCACCCAGTGAGGCGATGTGTCATCATCGGAATCTTCAGAAGAAGAGGAGTTGGCGTCCGCGTCTCCCTCTAATGGCTGGGCGAAAGGAGGGGGTTTGTTGTCCACAGCGAAGGCAGTTTCTTTTTTCTTCTTCTCTGAGACTCTGCCAGACTTTTCCTCACGTTTGGGAGGGGGTTGAGCAGAGATGGGCAATTTAGCACGACATTCGGGGGCGGTGTGCCCCAATTTACCGCAACGGAAGCAGGTTAACGGTCTGGAGAGGCCTGAAGGGGGCCCCCTCCCTTCCCCCCGTCGTTTGAAGAGGGATTTCCTGGCAGGAGGGGGAGAAGACTTCGCAGCTTTCTCCTTTCGCTTCTTTCTTTCTTCTTTGGCATAACGGAGCCTGGTGAGGTCGAGCTCAGCGTCTGCAGCATGTTCAAACCAAGTGACCAAACGCCTGGGCAGGTTACGATTGACACATTGCTGGTAAATGTCTTCATCTAACCCCGAAGCAAATTTGTCCAGAAGTGCGTCCTCCCCCCAGCCTCTCATGTATTGCGACAGACATTGAAATTCCTGGATGTATTGGGCAACAGGTCTATCGTCTTGCTCAAGGGTTATAAATTTCAATTTGCTTCGTTTCTCTGTCAAAGGGTCATCAAAGCGTTGGCGGAAAGCCTCCATAAAGCAGTTGAAATCTCCCAAGAGGGGAGAACCAGACATATGCAAAGCCGTGGACCACGTGGCAGCTTCAGCATCTAAAGATAAGAGAACCATCCGGACTCTCATGCCATCAGTTTCAAAATCACGGCCATAAATCTCCATATAATTAAAGACCTGCATAATGAAAGAGGCCAGGGTAGCAGAATCACCGTTGAAACGCACAGGCAGGGGAGGGATTTTTGCCATTCGGTGCCGTCGGGGAGGAGGGGCCCCGGGTCCAGCAAAGCCTCTAGCCACAGGGGGTGAAGCAGGCCTAGGGGGAGGGGGTGAAGGCGCGCGTGGAGTTTGTTGACGCCAGCTTCTCCAGTCTCTTTCATCTTCCCCCCTTCTTTCCCCAAAATACCTTTGACCCCAATAATCAGGTAATTCACTCCTCTGGGGTTTTCTCACAGCTCCAGTCTCCAGCGCTGGTTGTCGGGGTTGCCTTTGAGTGATCCCTGCATTCCAGCTCGCCTCTTCTTCTCTTTGCCCGGCCGAAGTAGACCATCGAGGGGGAGGAAGGTCCGGCTGGCTGGAAATTTGCAGTTGAAATAAATCTTCATGAAGTGATAGGTCGGGGCCCTCTGGCTCGTGAAGCGAAAGTTCGGGAGGTCCGGCTTCGCTGGAATCCACGCTGCTAACGGCCCCTTCCATATCTCTGATCGGTGAAGACATATCTCCCTTCATGGTAGACGTAAATCTCCTGGAAAGGGTTTAAAGTAGACTTTGCTTCTTGTCAGCGTTACTCCATTCCATAATTAGGAAAGAAAACTAAGAGACTCCATGAGTTGGAAATTCAAAGTACTTTTACTAATTATAAATGGTAAGCAAGCAGTTGCGAAGCAAAGTCTACTTAATAAGGCGCGAAAGCGATTGATATATAGAATAGCCCATTCCCCACCCCTTAGGATCATAGCTCCAGGCCAATCATAAGTCCTTCAAGTGTCAGGTGTGAGATAACTTCAAAAAGACAGGCCAAAGATAGAATGTCGAGGCTGTTGATGCAGGCGGGAACACTCACGCATGCGCAATCCCAATATCTGGTACATCCTAGAACATTCCTCCAGCACATCAATTATCCCCTCCCAAATACCAGCCCCCCCCTTCCCGTTTCATGGCAGCTGAAGCAACAGCAAGGCAGAAGCTGACACTACCCTTCCCAATTCCATCCAGACTGGATTATGATCTGAAAGAACTCTCGCCATAATCTTTGTCTTCTTCACCCTGCAAAGTAAATCATTTGTAATTAGTATAAAATCGATCCTTGAAAGAGATTGATGTCTGTTGGAAAAAAAGGTAAAGTCATATTCTTCTGCATGCCTCTTGCGCCAAGCGTCTCGCAATTCAAAGTCGTCCAGCATGTCAAAAAAGGGTTTGGGTAACTTAGCTCGGAATTTGGTGTTCGGGCGAGATGTCTTCTTATCTCTTTTGGTGTCAATCACGCCATTCCAGTCACCCAATAATATACAAGACTCAAAGTCCCACTGTACTAATTTAGCATGGAGATTTCTATAAAATCCATCTTGTTGTTGGTTAGGAGCATAAATTCCCAAAAGTAACGTCTTTTTCCCTTCTAAGATTAAATCTAATGCAATATATCTTCCGAAGGGATCTGCTTCAATTAGCTCAGCTTTAATGTCTTTTCTTAAATATACTACTATGCCGTTTTTCTTTTCCATGGCTGAGGTCGCAAAATGTTGGCCCAGTTTGGGGTTAAACAAATATTTTTGATCGGTTGATTTGATATGAGTTTCTTGCAAACAAATTATGTCATTCTTAAACTGTTTGAGATAATGAAATATTTTCTTTCTTTTCTGTGGAGAGTTCAGTCCGTTAACATTCCATGTCAAAATCTTAGTTGTCATTTTTGGTTGCCTGAAGCTTTTTTAGAGCCTCCCGCAAGGCCTGTCTCACCTTTGGTTTGGCTCCTCCCACAGCTTCTGAGCTTGTTGCAGTAGCTCCTTGATCAGTGGCCAACGATTGTTGAGATTGTTGCATGGTAGTTTGTTTATCCGTTTGTCTGGTGGTCATACGGTTGGATCTTTTTTCCTTGACTCCTTGCCCCTCCGGGAGAGGGAGATGATACATTTTATCTGATGGTTGTGTGGTTTGCTGTTTATCTTGTTCGTCTCGTGGTTTTTCACCATATCCCGAAGATTCAGGGTATCCCATCTTCAGAATCTTATGATAGAAATCACGAGCTTTCCATACAGAACTGAGACGATATCTTTGTTTGTCCATTGTAACTATAATACCGAATGGGGCATCCCATCTGTACTGTATCTGACGCTTTCTGAGCTCTTCCACCAGAAAAGCATAATCTCTTCTGGCTCTTAGCATTTGAGGTGGTATTTCTTTCAAAACAATCAGATCCTGTCCACCAATTTGAAGCTTAGTATTATAAGACTCCTGTAATATCATATTTCTAGATTCTCTTGTAACAAAGTATATTACCACATCTCGGGGAAGTTGCCTTTGTTTTGCCGCCCACGAGTTAACACGAAAAGTCTTGTCAATCTGCCAATCAAAATTGGATCCCGGTTTTCCCACCAGACGGTCAAAAGCTTCAAAATGTATGTATGTTCATTCAATTTCTAACCTTCTAAGAGAAAATCTATACCTTTTGACTTGAGACCAGGGTCAAGGAGATAGCTGAGAGATAAGCAAGGGAGGGAAAATGCCAAGGTGGAAGTAAGATGGACTGTAATATAACTTTCATATCTTCCCTCTCTCCCTCTCCCTCTATGCTTCCTAGAGCTCAATATAAGTAAAAACTTCTGGAACAGCGACAGAGAGATTGCTGGAAGATGGAGCCAAAATGAAAGTTAAGAACATGACATGGCTTTGTTGAGTTACTTTCCAGAAGAAGCCACATCTATGAGGGAACTGTGATAAAAGCTAATCTCTACAACTGGAGGGGAGGAAGGGTTTTGAATTGTAGACAAGAAAAGTAAAGAGCAGGCAAGAACTATAGAGAGATAAAGCTAAGTATCTATGAGAGAAGGCAATAAGTTGTTGAGTAACTTCAGAAATTTAAATTACAAATAAATAGACAAGAAAATACCAAGCCACAACCCATATCTTTAGGGAACCATCAGAAGAACAGAAAATGAGTCTAAACCTGATTGAAGGTTGCAATCTATGGGAATCAGGGCTATTTAGGGCAAATTAGGGGTGGGAGGTACTGCTTTTTGTTATTTATGTTGAATATTTTTTTTTGTAAGCTGCCCAGAGTAAGTTGGATAGCCATCTAAATTTTCATAAATAAATAAACAAACAAATAAATGTAGTTGGAGAAGCAAACTAAGCAAAACGCCTCCTCTCTCACATAAAGTTTTAGACCAGAATCTGTATTTTGGTTACTTTGTTTTTAGGCATACTAGATTAATTCATGGATTCTGATATTTTTATTGCATCTGCTAATTGTTACAAAATGTTCCTGCGTGTGTGTGTTTGTGTGTGTGTGTGTATGTACACATATGTGGGGGAAGGGAAGAGAGGGGAGGGAGGAGGGGAGAGAGAATCTTAGAAGATTATGTCTTTATGAATGTTCTGTTCCAGTATGTTTGTTCCAACTATTCCAACTTCCAATCTATTGGAACTTTCGATCCCATTTGGTCTGTGGCCAGTCTTCTCATTATATTTTATGGGAGACTGGCAGTTGAAACAGCGTTTGTGATCTTTACCAGTGCTAAATGCTTTATTTCACCATTGGTAATAGTTTGGGCTAAGCTGAAATAAAATTTTACTTTTCCCTTTCTTTATTTTTAACTAGCTGATAACCCGGCATTGCCCAGGTATTTATTTACAGGGAGGAAATGTCCTGACCAAACGTAATTTCTAATGTTGAATTCCCCCCCCCCCCGCTAATCAGAGGAAGCCCCCTTGTGAAGTACTGTGAAGCCGTTACCATACAAGTCACTGTGCTGTATAGTAGAAGCCATTTTACGGCAGTACAGTAGAAGTCATTTTAAGGCACAACAGGCTGTATCTTAACAGAACACACACCTAGGGGTGTCTTACTCCCACAGTATTTTTTTTCCAGAGAGTAAGTCATCTGTGTACCAAGTTTGGTTGAAATTGCTTGAGGCGTTCCAGAGTTGTGCTGAAACATACACAGATAGATAGATAGATAGATAGATAGATAGATAGATAGATAGATAGATAGATAGATAGATAGATAGATAGATGATAGATAGATAGATAGATAGATAGATAGATAGATAGATAGATAGATAGATAGATAGATAGATAGATAGAATGTTGAAATCAGTTGTTGCAGGATGCCAAAGAAAGAGAAGGGTAAGGACTACCTAATTTAAAACTATATTTTGAGGCATGCAGCTTGGTGTGGATGAAGGAATTGATAACCTTATGAAATAAGGAATTGTTGGAATTAGAAGGACATGACTTGAGATTTGGATGGAATGGCTTTTTACAGTGTGATAAAGTTCAGCTCTTGATTGGGGTATTGTTTCTTCCTTGATTGTTCCTGTTTATCTATTGCTTGTTCCTGCTTATCTAGGTTTTGGTCAATAGGTGTGTGATGGGGAAAAATATGTTTAAGTCTGTTGATGAATTGTCAGAGTGTCATTTCTTGATGAATTTTCTTCCATGTTTGCATCTGGCTTGGTGTAAGATATCCATAGTTTCCCAACTGTGGTTGAACTTGTCAGTTTATTGGGGAATTGAGGAGCTTTTATCATATCTTCTGTCTGCCAGTCAATGTTCATTGATGTATTCTCTTAACTTTTCCCGTTTGTCCCACATAAAGTCACAATCCTTGTGTTATAAATTGTAAATGACTTATCTGTGTCTTTTGCTAATGGATCTTTGAGTTTGCTCAAAATGCTTGAGGCAGATTCTGTCCATGCTGATGCCACCTCATTTTCTACCAGTCTCTGTTGCAATTGCCTGTAAAATCTTTGAGCATCTGGGTCATCTCCGATTAGTCTTGGTTTTGCATTATGTGCCCAGAATATTTAAACTTTGGCTTCATTATTGGTGCTTACAATGAGGAACCAACTCTTACTTCATCTAATACTCATTTTTTTCCTTCTTGTAATCTAAGATTTTCTCAACAATTTTCTCTAGCAGCATAATTCAAAGAGATTTATTTTTTTCTTTCTTCAGACTCATTGTCCAGCTTCTTCAATTGAAAAAAATGGTCCTGCTTTTACATGCCTGTGCAATCAGTATATTGTCTTTGCACTTTAATATTTTGTCTTTTATAGTCAATAACAAACATCCATTTCTTCATGGCTACAGCCACCATCTCTTGAATATTTGAATTTTGGAAGAAAAATATCTGTAATGCTTCAGAATTCAATTCCTTCTCCATCTATATGCATTGAGTTAGGTCTGCCTATTGAGAAAATCTTGGGGTTTTTAAAATTGAGAATCAGACCAACTTTTTCTTAATCTTCTTCAGAACCTACAAAAGATTCTTTAACTCTTCCTGCCTTTTAGCCACTGAAGTTCTATCATCAGGTTATCTGAAGACATTGATGCTTCTCCCAGAACTATTAATAAGAGGATTTAATAAGATGTAGATAATCAATCACTTTTCCAACATCGTATGCCTTCCACATGTGTTTTAACTGCAATTGCCAGCAATTCCTAAAATTTTAGAATTTGAATTTGAATTTGAATTTGTGTTTATTTGTATGCCGCCCTTTTCCCTGGGGGGACTCAGGGCGGCTCACAATCAAAAGGAAGGGGGAAACAGACTTTTACATATAGACATACATAATTAAAATGCAACATTCATGCCATTCGGGCGGGTCACAATCTTTAGCCCCAGGCCTGATGGGATAGCCAGATTCTAAGGGCTGTGCGGAAGGTCTGGAGGGTGGTGAGGGTACGAAGCTCCACGGGGAGATCGTTCCATTGGGTCAGGGCTACCACCGAGAAGGCTCTCCTCCGCGTGGTGGCCAGTCGGCATTGGCCAGCAGATGGAACTCGGAGGAGGCCTAAATGATGAGATCTAATGGGTCGTGTGGAGGTGATCGGCAGTAGGTGGTCTCTCAAGTACCCAGATCCACTACCATGAAGGGCTCTAAAGGTGGCAAGTAGCACCTTGAAGCGTATCCGGAGATCGACAGGTAGCCAGCGCAGCTCGCGGAGGATAGGTGTTAGGTGGGTGAAGCGAGGTGCACCCACAATCGCTCGCGTGGCTGCATTCTGGACTAGCTGAAGTCGCCGAATACTCCTCAAGGGCAGCCCCATGTAGAGCACATTGCAGTACTCCAGCCTAGAGGTCACAAGGACATGAGTGACTGTTGTGAGAGCCTCCCGGTTCAGGTAGGGGCGCAACTGGTGCACCAGGCGAACCTGGGCAAATGCCCCCCTGGTCACAGCTGACAAATGGTGTTCGAAAGTCAGCTGTGGGTCCAGGAGGACTCCCAAGTTGCGGACCCTGTCTGAGGGGTATAATGTTTGACCCCCCAGCCTGGGAGATGGAATATTTGCCAAATTGGCGGGAGGGAAACACAACAGCCACTCGGTCTTATCCGGGTTGAGCACGAGTTTGTTAGCCCTCATCCAGTCCCTAACGGCTTCAAGTCCCTGGTTCATCACGTCCACCGCTTCATTGAGTTGGCACGGGGCGGACAGATACAGCTGGGTATCGTCCGCATACTGGTGGTATTTTATCCCGTGCTGCCGAATGATCTTGCCCAGCGGTTTCATGTAGATGTTGAAAAGTAGGGGAGACAGGACCGAACCCTGCGGCACCCCATATGTTAGGGGCCTAGGGTTCGATCTCTGCCCCCCAACTAACACCGACTGCGACCTGTCCGAGAGGTAAGAGGAGAACCACTGTAGAACAGTGCCTCCCACCCCCACCTCTTGCAGTCGTCGCAGAAGGATACCATGGTCGATGGTATCGAAAGCTGCTGAGAGGTCAAGGAGAACCAGGATGGAGGCATGGCCTCAATCCCTGGCTCTCCAGAGGTCATCGGTCAATGCGACCAAAGCGGTTTCTGTGCTGTAGCCAGGTCTGAAGCCAGACTGGAATGGGTCAAGATAGCTGACCCAAGAAGTTAGCATAGGGGATTGATGATTTGAATAGTAGATGTTATCTGAATTGTACAGTGTGGGGCTTAGTAAGAGGGACAAACGTGATAAGTTTTTAGAGGAAAAAACTGTATCCTTCACATTTAATATTACTGATCTCAAAATTGTCAGCTTCAAAGATCTGGAAGAATCCAAATATTCAGTCTACAACCCCAGCAGTTGCTTTCATGGAAGATACATTAATATTTCTGACAAAGTCAGAGCTGTAGTGGGGGAAGGGAAAACCATGGTCTAATTTACATGTTCTCAAAGTATGGGGAGAGGACTTTTTGTTGGTCATGGTTCTGGAATTTTGCAGATGTTCAGAATTGCTCTTCTTTCTGATATGTGATGTTTATTTTAGGAATTGCAGTACTTTTCCCCCATCTTTTCATCGGAATGGTGGGAGGTTCTATTTTTTATTTCCAACAATCATGATCAGGGGGATTCCCGAGGCTATTTGTAAGCTTTTTTTTATACAGCAAAGTTTTGTTTTTTCCTCTCTCTCTTTCCTTCTCCCTCTTCCTCTTCCTCTCATTATATAAATGATGATTTGATTTATTATATTTCTATGCCGCCCTTTTCCCCAGAGGGGACTCAGGGCGGCTCACAATCCAAGTCAAGGGGGGGGGGGGGTACAAATAAGGAAAAGAAAAAAAAGCACGAAATGAAACAGTACCACAATTTAAAAGCACACAACAACCATACCATTCGAGAGGGGACAAAAACTCATTAGCCCCTGTCGGAACAGCCAGGTTTTAAGGACTTTGTGGAAGGCCTGGAGGGTGGTGAGGGTTCGAATCTCCATGGGGAGCTTGTTCCAGAGGGCCGGAGCAGCCACAGAGAAGGCCCTCCTCCGGGTGGTCGCCAATCGGCATTGGCCAGTGGATGGAATACGGAGGAGGCCTAATATGTGGGATCTAATCGGTCTATTGGAGGTAATTGGCAGCAGACAGTCTCTCAAGTACCCAGGTCCAATACCATGAAGGGCTTTATAAGTGACGACTAGCGCCTTGAAGCGCGTCTGGAGTCCAACAGGCAGCCAGTGCAGCTCGCGGAGGATAGGTGTAATGTGGGTGTACCTAGGTGCACCCACAATCGCTCGCGCGGCTGCATTCTGGACAAGCTGAAGTCTCCAAATGCTCTTCAAGGGCTGCCCCATGTAGAGCACGTTGCAGTAGTCTTCATAGTCTTCATCTTAAATGTAAATAAAATGAAATGGTTATCAAAAAGGGAACATGATAAGCACAATAAAAAAGAAAAATGCTCATAAAATAGAAAAACATTACAAATATAATAAACCCACTGCTGCCAAGATTGAACATAAAAAAAGAAATGAATAGCTGGGGGGAACACATATAATCAAGAAAAATATTTACATCTACCTTTCTCACCCAAAACTGCAATTAAAGTTATGTGATATCCTACAGTTCTTTTGCCAGTTTTCTATCAGAAAGGCATCTAAAGCTATTTTATCTTCAGAGATGAAAAGAAGATATTAAAGCCAAAAAGGCCTCAAGACATCTAACAATCTGAAAGAGCAATCTTTTTGATTAGGTTTATTTTTACCCCAATTTTTGAGTCTAGATATGATCTTTATATTTCTCATTTAGTCACCTACTTTAATGTATATTATTTAATGTCTTGCCTGTGTTTGAAAGTTTGTCAGACATCCTGTGGGAGACATCAAAACACAATTCTATTTTAAAATTTATGATTTCCCCTTTCGCAAGATTGCAGTCCTTGAAAGAGAGGCCTCCTCATCCGATTATAACATTCATTCCAGCCCTCCTAATCAAGAGATATAAAGACCAGATCAAAACATAGAGAGGGCTTCGGACATCCTTGGCCAGCTGGTGCTCCCCAGATGTGTTAGAACTCCACATGCTGTCTAGGAATTCTGGGCACTGCTGTCATTTTAACATATCAGGAGGGCTCCAGGTTGGAGAAAGCTGGTTTTCAGATTGCTCTGTTTACTACCTCATTGTAACAAGGAATCTAACCAGAGGTGGGTTCCTACCAGTTCGCACCAGTTCAGTAGAACCAGTTCGTCAAATCTACCGAACCAGTTAGAAGAGGTTCCACCAGTGGACCCGGAAAGCAGGCCACACCTACAGAAGGGGTTCCAAATTTTTTTGAAACCCACCACTGACACACACAAACACACACACACACACAAACACACACACAGACTCCCACAGAGAAAGAAAGGAAGAAATAAATAAATAAAAAGAGAAAAAAAGAAAGAAAAAGTGAGAGATGAAAGAAAAAAAGGAAAAAGGGACATAGAGACAAAAGGAAGGAAAGAGAGAGAGAGAGAAAGAAAGAAAACACATGGGCGGCAAGCCACTCCCACCAGGTAACATGGGCGGCAAGCCACTCCCACAAAGGAGGCCACACCCACAGAGTAGGTTTGAAAATTTTTTGAAACCCACCACTGAATCTAACTGATGCTGAAATAAATCTAACACTATTTATTAATTTCTCAAACTGTTCAGATTGTTCTATAGTCTTTTTTTAAGTCATTTAATAGCTATTGGAAAATCATAGAGTAACGTGCATATGTTTCATAAAAAATGTAATTTGGTGACCTAATTTTATGAGTTGTGGTTTGCCAGTGATACCTTGTTCCTCATTATGCACAAACATAAAAGAAAGGGAAAAAGAATGTAGAAAACATAAAAATAGCTATTGCAACCATGCCTCCTCCCCCTTCCTCCCAGTTGTTCTTCATTACTTTCATTCCACTAAAATGCAAATATTCACAAGTGGCTGGCCATCTTCCATGGGCTAATTTGGTCTATATCTTCAGATTGCTTGGGCAAAGAAGCATGATTTCAGGTGCCAAGTTGCAGAAACTTTTGATCAGTATTTTTTTTAAAAACAAACCTGAAAAGCTGAATTCCAACGGAGCAAATAAAGCACCTCCATTTAGTTATTATAAACAATTAAAATCTATTTTTTAAAAAAAAACAAATAGGAATGTTGATAAAGTGATACACACACACGTATGCATGTATGCGTGTATGCGTGTATGCGTGTATCCATGTATGCATGTATGCATGTATGCATGTATGCATGTATGCATGTATGCATGTATGCATGTATGCATGTATGCATGTATGCATGTATGCATGTATGCATGTATGCATGTATGCATGTATGCATGTATGCATGTATGCATGTATGCATGTATGCATGTATGCATGTATGCATGTATGCATGTTGTGGCCCAGCAGGAGCCGTTGGAGCTGCCACCAGACTCCGACAGTGAGGGGCCCTATGAGTTGGCTCTGAAGGATGTGGAGGACCCTGGACAGGGTTCCGACTCCGAGCAGGGCGCAGAGAGGCTGGTTGGCCATCAGGAGGTGCCTGAGCCTTGGACCAGTGGGGAGGAGACAAGGGAGTGTGATCCTGAAGTCATGCATTGGAGCAGTGGGGAGGAGCCAAGGGAGTTGTTCCTGGATGCCCGGCACCGAAGAGCTGATAGGTGGAAGGAACAGTTGTGCAGTTACAGGAGGTAATTGCACTCAGCTGGTGGTAATTAGGCTCCTCTCAAGACTATAAAAGGAATGATTGTGCACACGCCCGTTGCAGGAGTCAACGTATTCACTAGAGCTGGAGAACTCTCATGGCTAGCTTGGCAGACTGGATTGCTGCCAAGGTTAGTCTGTGCAGGATTGCTGCCACGTCTTGTCTGTGCTGGATTGCTGCCAATGCCTGGACTGTGCTGGATTGCTGCCAAGGGCCTGTCTGTCTGTTAATAAAGTCCTTGAAGTATCTTTGTCTCGGCGTGCTTTGGTGTAGGATGAGGGGGGGGGGGGTGTCAGAATATATATATATATCCCCTCCTCTCCCTAGAACCATTAAGATAACCAATGAGACTCCAAGCACTTTCCTTTCAAATCCAGCTAGTGGTAGCTATTTTATTATTTTATTATAACATATTGTTTTATTATTAACATATTAATAAAGGGTGATACCTGAGACTCTATATAGCATAGCATAGCATAGCATAGCATAGCATAGCATAGCATAGCATAGCATTGCATTGCATTGCATAGCATTGCATTGCATTGCATTGCATTGCAATGCATTGCATTGCATTGCATTGCATGCTATATGTTGTGTTATGTTATGTTATGTTTATATATAATATGATATGATATGACTAGAGAAATGGCTCTCAGTGAACTAAAGGTGATTTTTCCAAAAGGCAACTGGACTTTCTTGGTTTTTCCTTTGAAAATGTCTCACTTCTCCTCCAAGAAGCTTCTTTAGTTTGACCTGTGGATGTGAGGCAAAACATTTTCAAAGAACACCCCCCCCCCAAGAAAATCCAGTTGCCTTTTGGAAAAATCACTTTTGGGGCAAGCATGACCTAGGCGATTGAGAATCTTCATAGGCTCTCCGTGAAGTCTAAATGTCTTCTTTATTAACTCTGGGAAAGCCCCACTTGGTGTCTCATTACAAGGGCCCAAAGATGACTAAAAAGGAAAATGCTGAGTCCTTCCCAGAATAAGAACTCATCTAGATGTATGGTACTTTTGTGGCCAGTTTGATATTTCTCTAAAGCCCACACTCGGCACAAGGTAACCACTATGTGCTCTGCCTTTTGCCCACTCCTGGCATCTAATATTCAGACATAGTGCCCCTGAACATAGAGGCTTCATTTATCCATTGTCAGACTTCTCTAACAGCAATTTGAATAGAAATGATTTATACAGGCAATAAGTCTCTCTGAGCTCAGGTTAATAGTTTATTTCTAAAAGTGGGCTAAAGTTAACATCATGGGAGTTCTGGCAAACACTCTGCTTTGAAATGAGAAGCCTATATAAAAGCAAATCAAAACAAATGTTCTTTCCCAGTAAGGGGAAGGAGATCTGCCTCCTTTGAAAAGGCAGCACTTGGAGATCATTTGCAAAATGGCTATTTTATTTTTTATCAATGTGAGAAGCAGCATTCATATGCATTGTGTCTAAACCCATTGTCTGCTGTGTTTTTAAACCCATTCTCCAAAGCTTTATACAGGTAGTCCTTGACTTACAACCACAATAAAGCCCAAAATTTCTGTTGCTAAGTGAAACATTTGTTCAATGAGTTTTGCGTCATTTTCCTTGACACAGTTGTTAAGAGAATCACCGCGGTTGTTAAGTTAGTAACACAGTTGTTAACTAAATCTGGCTTCCCCATTGACTTTGCTTGTCAGAAGATTACATGACCCCGGAACACTGCAGCTGTCATAAATATGACTCAGTTGCCAAGAATCCAAATTTTTGATCATGTGACCATGGGGATGCTGCGATGGTCATAAGTGTGGAAAAACAGTCATAAGTTACTTTTTTCAGTGCCATTGTAACTTTGAAAAATGACACATCCAGCACATGGGCCGTGAGTTTGACAGCCCTGTGTTAAAGGGAAAGACTCTCATGCAGAGGTGGGGCCCTCCTACCTGCAGAACAGAGGTGGGTTGCTCCCAGTTCGGACTGGTTCAGGAGAACCAGTAGTGGTAATTGGGCATGGGTCACCGAACTGGTAGTGATGGCTGGCTGGCCATACCCCCAAACCAGCTCACTCGGATGCTCGCCCTGCCTCGTCTTCACCACATGCATCCACACAACTGATACTAGTGCCTACACACAGGTAAGCAGCATGAGCTGCTCTGGGAGCCCTGAGGCTTTGCAACCACACTGCCTCCTAAATGGGATCGAGCATCCCGACCTCATCGATGCATGGAGGCAGGAGGCAGCAGTTTTGTTTGCTGCCTGCAAGCTCCAGGTGAGGAGCAGCCAAGCGAGCATGCCAGGAGCTGCTGGCTGCCTCTAATGTGCAGTTTACTCATGAGCAAGTTTACTCATGAGCAGGGTGTTCGGCAGATGGCAGTTTGCTGGCTTGCTCGCCAGCAATTGCGAGCTCACAGGCAGTGGACAAAACCATGCACTCTTCGGATCCTACAGCTCTCAGGCATTAAGAGCCGAGGTGGCGCAGTGGTTAAATGCAGCACTGCAGGCTACTTCAGCTGACTGCAGTTCTGAAGTTCGGCTGTTCAAATCTCACCGGCTCAGGGTTGACTCAGCCTTCCATCCTTCCGAGATAGGTAAAATGAGGACCCGGATTGTTGTTGGGGGCAATATGCTGACTCTGTAAACTGCTTAGAGAGGGCTGAAAGCCCTATGAAACAGTATGTAAGTCTAACTGCTATTGCTATTCAGCTTGGCGCGGCTCGGGTTGCTGCTTTCTTTGGCCTTTTTTAACTTTAAAAAAAGTTTTACAATATATTTTATTTCCCATCTCCAATCTGAAACATAAATTTGCCAAGCCATGCCCACAAAATAAGCCATGCCCACAGAACCGGTAGTAAAAAAATTGGAGACCAACCCCTGTTGCAGAAGGTTTTGGATCCAGTTCAACGTTGAGCAAGGAAAGCCGCTTTCTTTCATTACTCTCACTCTCATGAAGTCTGATCTGTAGACTTAAGAGATTCTCCAGAAAGGAGGAGAATAGCAATAGCAGTTAGACTTATATACCACTTCATAGGGCTTTCAGCCCTCTCTAAGCGGTTTACAGAGTCAGCATATTGCCCCCTAACAATCCAGGTCCTCATTTTACCCACCTCGGAAGGATGGAAGGCTGAGTCAACCTTGAGCCGGTGAGATTTGAACCGCTGAACTGCAGATAACAGTCAGCTGAAATGGCCTGCAGTACTGCACCCTAACCACTGCGCCACCTCGGCTCTTGAGAAGCATGGAGACTGCAGAAATGGGAATGAACATTGAGTTGAAGAGAAGGAGTATTGGGGGGGAAATGAGCTTGTACTAGGACACATTCCTGCCAAGAGCATAAAAAGCTTGGATCCAAATCATGCTTACTGTAAGTAAACAATTGAATAATGGATCCACTTTAAAATGTAAACTAAATTTGTTATGATTAAAGGAACATTTTCCCCAAGTCCCTAAGGCACATTTTATACCAATGTCCTTCTGAGAGTTGCAGTCCCAACTAGAATGGTAAAATTCATCATAAAGGAAATTGTAAGTGGGGGGCGGGGAGTGGGTTGGGAAGAAAATGTGTAAAAGAAGAAATAATACTATTTATAGCTCTAAAGTAACTCTTTTATTGTCTGCATTGAATGAAATAAATTTGATTTACTTATAAAATATGTTTGGTATTTAAAATAATAATAATTAAAATTCAGAAATTTTTTGACTGAACTTAAAATGTTTTTTTTTTAATTTAAAAAGAAGCTAAAGGTAAAATCTGCTGAATTCTATTTTTGCTTATTTAGGATAATCAGATGGGGGGAAAGTTAACAATGAAAATAGAAGGCTCCTTCCATATTACAATAAAACAAAGGATATATGCTGGAGACATGTTAGCAATTAATCATGGATTCATCATAAGTATTATATACCAGGGTAACAGGGAGAGATTCAACATCTGGAAGACAGATGAGATTGAACCATTTAAAGGGGATGTTTTTAAAGAAATCAGGCATCCTAATTCACAATGGAATGTACAGTTGTGTATAAAAGACTCTAAGTAATGGTGGAAGCAGAATTTTACAGATCAAGAGAGGTTTATACTACTTACTAAGTTATAAACCACCCAAAGCCATATGGGAGTTGGGAGGCCTATAAACTACATTAGCTTTGATATTTAGTTGCTAACAATAAATGAATTACTTTTCCAAGTTGTTAGTAGAGAAGATGAATTACTGAAGGGCAGGTACACATAGCAGGCCATTGCATTACTCACGATATCGGAACTCCAGATTAAATGGAAACAAGGCTTGAACATGCTGTTCTGCATTTAGGAAATACCAGGACCAGTAGTGGGTTTCAAAAATTGTTCGAACCTACTCTGTGGGTGTGACCTCCTTTGTGGGAGTGGCTTGCCGCCCATGGGACTGGATGGGAGTGGCTTGCAACCCATGTGACAGTATATGAAGATGCCGACGACACTTGTCAGAACCACCTTAAATTACCTCACACACAGCACTGGCATGCATAAGAATATGATGTAAACTTGTTTTTTAAAAGGCATCTTTGGTTTGCGTTAAAACAACTTCAACACACGCAATGTTCTGATTGCACCACAAACGCAGTAGTCATCCTTACCTTTCACAGAGGCACTGAGTTTTATAAATATGAGCATGATAGTGTAGAATAATCATATCCAAGGACCAGTGGTGGGTTTCAAAAATTTTTGGAACCTCTTCTGTAGGTGTGGCCTGCTTTCCGGGTCCACTGGTGGAAGCTCTTCTAACCGGTTCGGTAGATTTGATGAACCGGTTCTACCGAATAGTTGCGAACTGGTAGGAACCCACCTCTGGCGTGGGCATTTCACTTATATTCAGTTGTGCCTACTCTCTCTCTCTCTCTGTAATTTTAAATAATACTGCCCATAATCACTTTGTGTAAGATGGGCAGCCATCACACACACAGAGAGAGAGAGAGGGAGGGAGGGAGGGAGGGAGGGAGGGACAGAGGCAGAGAGACAGAGGCAGAGACTGAGGCAGTGGCAGAGACAGAGACAGAGAGAGAGATGAGACCAAGTACAGTAACAGTCATCTATTGACAAGTGTCAAGATATTTTCAGAGCACAATTTTGATTCAATCAAAATAAAGTGCCTTGAATCTTTATCAATACTGCAATAAGTAATGAGACAGATTCTTCACATTCTTTTTTAATAGATCAGAACTCAAGGAAGTAAACTACTTTGCACATATGGCTCTGCTCATATTTAATTCCCATTTTCATGTTAGGTTAGAGAATCATACAATTTCACCAATGGGACAAAGAACTGACATTGCTTAGACCTGTTATTCAGCTGAGGGGACCTAACTAAAAATATTTAATATAGCACATATGAAATACATGCATACTTTTTAAAAAGGAGCATTGAGTTTACAATTATTGTAATTACAATAATTATAACAATTACAATAATTGTTTACAAAACAATTATTAATTGTTTTGCCCATAACTTAACTCTTGCTATCAATGCTTTCTTGTGAGATCTTTGTGTTACTTTTTGGGTATTTTGAACAGGGAAAGGGAGAGTGGAGGAGCAATGTTCACAGAGATCTCTGAATTAATTTTGAATGAAGTGTGTGATGGGATCATTAGATTTGAAATCCCTCTTTCAGAATGTGACGAGTTCCTGTTTAAAATCAGGTTTGTATGAAGGAAGCTGTTTTCCGCTGGAATCCAATTCTGCAAGCAACATCTTCCTGCATCTATAAGCTTATTAACTGGCATGGGATTGCTGTAGAGGTAAGGATTACAAGCAGAAGGATTTTAAAATTGTACTTCATTGTTTACTTGAGTATTTTTCTCTCCACTAGTTTTTCTTGTTTCCAACATACTCATCATCTTCATGACTTTCAGAATTAGCCTTTTCTTCTCTACAATGCAGCGCCACATACATACAATCGTTGGGATTTGGGAAATAGATTTTCTCAAACATGTTTAAAATATGCAAGAAGATGGAGAAAGCATCTTCTCATCCCCAGTTCCCTTAAACACAAATAAAGCCACTTTCGGTATGTTTCCTTCAGGTGTTTCCACTATTTGAAACATCTTTGCTCTTGACAATGTCTTCATGATTATGAAGAGTTAGACTGGTTTCAATCGCTGCGTGCTTCAAAGCAACCTCACCGTGTTTCTGAAAGTGGAGGTAATCATAAGCAGTCTCTGGCTCTTGAGTGCAATCACAGTTATTAAAGCCAAAGAGGAGTGGAACAAAAATCAGCTATTCGTGTTAATTCTGTGTAGACATGCAGAAGTTAAGATTGTGAGGCAGCCTGCCTTGCTATCTTAAATTATGCAAATATTGTAGAGTACTGTAAATATTGCCAAAGCTGGCTGGGTCTTAAGGAGCTTTCAATCAGATATACTGTTAAATCAGAGATGCTGAGTTACCTGCCCTTAGCTTAAAATTATTTTTGCCATTTCAAAATTTTGAAATGTAGAGAAAGGTAATTACTAGGGAATGATTAACGTTTGTTTCTCCTGAAAGTAAATTTCTTTTGTTGGTTGAATCCAGAGGTGGTATTCAGCAGGTTCTGATCAGTTCTGGAAATTTTGAGTAGTTTGGAGAACCGATAAATACCACCTCTGACTGGCCCCGCCCCCATCTATTCTCTGCCTCCCGAGTCCCAGCTGATTGGGAGGAAATGGGGATTTTGAAGTAACCTTCCCCTGGAGTGAGGAGGGAATGGAGATTTTACAGAATCCTTCCCCTGCCATGCCCACCAAGCCACACCCATCAAGACATGCCACACCTATCAAGCCACACCCACAGAACCAGTAATAAAAATTGAACTGGTTGAATCAAACGTTATCTTGCTGTTGATAGGTCAGCTTTAATGGAATCCTCTCAGGTCCAGGATCATATGGAAGCTTGAAAAACAAAGATATGGCTGCTGTAATGAATTAAAGAGCAGTGCTACCTTCAAGTCTTGTGTGCTCCTAAAAGCAGGATACCATGCCGCTTTTCATACAATGTAATGTGAGCAGGGATCACTAGGATGTACTGGACACAATCTTAGGGAATTAATCTCTCTGATCCCTTATTGACTGAATGATTGATTTTACACCATTTACTGTATTTTTTGGAGTATAAGACGCATCTTTCCCCCCAAAGCTTAGGGATTTAATTTCTCTGTTCCCTTATTGACTGAATGATTGATTTTACACCATTTACTGTATTTTTGGAGTATAAGACGCATCTTCCCCCCCCCCCCAAAAAAAGAGGCTGAAAATCTGGGTGTGTCTTATACTCTGAATACAGCATTTTTTTGCCTCCAGAACCCTCCCCCCTCCTTCACCAAAATGGCCATGCAGAGCCTTTAGGAGGCTTTCAGAGTGCTCCTGGGGGCTTGGGTAGGGAGAAATGAGCAAAAAATGGGCTGGTTTTTGCGAAATAATGCCCCCCCCCCCCAGTCCCCAGGAGCACTCTACAAACCTCCTAAAGACTATGCATGCCCCTTTTTTGACAAAAAGGGCCCATTTTTGCGAAAAACAGGCCATTTTTTGCTCATTTTTGGCCCATCCCACCCCCCAGGAGCACTCTACAAGCCTCCTAAAGGCTATCCATGTGCTTTTTTAAAAAAACAACGGGCCCATTTTCTCAAAAAATGGGCCGTTTTTGGGAGGTCTGCAGAGTGCAAAAACTTTTTTTTTAATTTGCCTCTTCAAAACTTTGGTGTGTCTTATACTCCAAAAAATATAGGTATATCCCAATTCAAAAGATTTCTGGGCAGTCATCAGCCCTGCAAGATATTCATGTAAGAAGCACAACCAGGAGCAATAGCTATGTCTTTACTATAAGATTACATTAACAGAATCTTGTAAGATTAAATGCATCCTTTTTTTTAACACTCTGAAAATTTAAGGTGGTCCCACCAGAAACATTTTCAACATTCTCTTCCTTCTGTGGGCTGTGATACTTTTTAAACATTGGTTGTCCAGTCTGTGGCTCTCCTCCTGTGTCCCAAGGTCATTCCCACATACTGTTTCCTCAGTGACAATGCAAAACCAAAAAGAAAATATAATTGTTTGTTATTGTTAGATTATTTTTAAACTCGCCCATATTACTTTATAACTAACCCATTAATTACACTATTTCTTCCTTCCTCTAGTTTCCCCACAACTATCTTGTGAAATGGGTTGGACTGAGAGAGAGCGACTGGTCCAAAGGGATGCAGTACTGCAGGCTACTTCTGCTGCCTGCAGGCTGCCTGCAATTTGGCAGTTTGATTCTCACCAGCTCAAGGTTGATTCAGCCTTCCATCCTTCCAAGGTCGGTAAAATGAGGAGACAGATTGTTGGGGGGGGGGGGCAATATGCTGTGTTGTGTCCCAACAGGAGCTGTTGGAGCTGCCACCAGACTCCGACAGTGAGGGGCCCTATGAGTCGGCTCTGGAGGATGTGGAGGACCCTGGACAGGATTCTGACTCCAAGCAGGGCGCAGAGAGGCTGGTTGGCCACCAGGAGGTGCCTGAGCCTTGGACCAGTGGGGAGGAGACAAGGGAGTGTGATCCGGACGTCATGCATTGGAGCAGTGGGAAGGAGCCAAGGGAGTTGTTCCTGGATGCCCAGCAACAAAGAGCTAATAGGCGTAAGGAACAGTTACGCAGTTACAGGAGATAATTGCATTCAGCTGGTGGTAATTAGGCTCCTCTCAAGACTATAAAAGGAATGATTGTGCACACGCCCCTTTTGCAGGAGTCAACGTATTCACTAAAGTTGGAGAACTTTGGTTGGCAGGCTGGATTGCTGCCAAGGTTAGTCTGTGCTGGATTGCTGCCAACATTGCTGGACCCACAGCTGAGTTTTGACCATCATTTATCAGCTGTGACCAGGGGGGCATTTGCTCAGGTTCGCCTGATGCGCCAGTTGCGGCCCTACCTGAACCGGGAGGCCCTCACAACAGTCACTCGAGCCCTTGTGATCTCCAGGCTGGAATACTGCAACGTGCTCTACATGGGGCTGCCCTTGAAGAGTATCCGGCGACTTCAGCTAGTCCAGAATGCGGCTGCGCGAGTGATCGTGGGCGCACCACGGTTCGCCCACATAACACCGATCCTCCGTGAGCTGCGCTGGCTACCTGTTGATCTCCGGGTGCACTTCAAGGTCCTACTTACCACTCACAAAGCGCTCCATGGTAGTGGATCTGGCTATTTGAGAGACCGCCTTCTGCCAATTACCTCCCTGCGTCCCATCAGATCGCACAGGGTAGGCCTCCTCCGAATTCCATCCGCCAGTCAGTGCCGACTGGCGACTACGCGGAGGAGAGCCTTCTCAGTTGCAGCTCCGACGCTATGGAACAATCTCCCCGTGGAGATCCGCACCCTCACCACCGCCCAGGCCTTCCGCACGGCCCTTAAGATCTGGCTATCCCGTCAGGCCTGGGGATAAAAAATCTTAGTTCGTCCCCTCCCGAATGATGAATGAACGTTGTGCTCTATTTTTAATATTATGTATTGTCTTATGTTTTTTGTCTTTGTACCCCCTTTCCCGTGTTTTGTAAGCCGCCCTGAGTCCCCTCAGGGAAAAGGGCGGCCTATAAATTATAATAAACATTCCAAACATTCCAAACATCTTGTCTGTGCTGGCTTGCTACCAAGGTCCTGTCTGTGTGATAATAAATCCTTGCAGTATCTTTGTCTCAGCATGCTTTGGTGTAGGACGAGGGAGGTCAGAACAACGCTGACTCTATAAACCTCTTAGAGAGGGCTGTAAAGCAATCTGAAGTGATATATAAGTCTAAGTGGTATTGCTGTTGCCAAAAGCAAAGGTAAAATCCAAAATAAAACCGAAAATAGATGTCCACTGACAGCCAGCTGGGACCAACCTAATATAATTGTTTGACTTAAAACAACTTTAACCACCGTATAGAATTGTATGGCTGGAGGAGCTGCTATTTCTGGGGCAAGAAGTACAGATAGTCCTTGATTTACAACAGTTCATTTAGTGACTGTTCAAAGTTACAACAGTACTGAAAAAAAGTAATTTATGACCATTGTTCACACTGAACGACCTTTGAAGCATCCCCATGATCATGTGATCAAAATTCAGACGCTTGGCAAATGATTCATACTTATGACCATTGCTGCATCTCAGGGCCACGTGATCAACTTTTGCAACACTCTGACAAGTAAAGTCAAGTGGGGGAGCCAGATACACTTAACAACTGGGTTACTAACATCAACTGCAGTGATTCATTTTAACAACTATGGAAAGGAAGGTGGTAAAATGGGGAAAAACTCACTTAACAATTGTCTCCCTTAATGACATAAATGTTGGGCTCAATTGAAGACTACCTATATTTCATAAAGGGGAGAAGATTTGCCAATGCACAAATCATGTAAGATGAGTGAAGGTGAATCAGAGAAGAGCAACAAAGATGATTAGGGGACTGGAAACTAAAACATATGAAGAACGGTTGCAGGAACTGGGTATATCTAGTTTAATTAAAAGAAGGACTATGGGAGACATGATAGCAGTGTTCCAATATATCAGGGGTTACCACAAAGAAGAGGGAGTCAAACTATTCTCCAAAGCACCTGAGGGTAGAACAAGAAGCAATGGGTGGAAACTAATCAAGGAGAGAAGCAACTTAGAACTGAGGAGAAATTTCCTGACAGTTAGAACAATTAATCAGTGGAACAGCTTGCCTCCAGAAGTTGTGAATGCCCCAACACTGGAAGTCTTTAAGACGATGTTGGATGGCCATTTGTCTGGAATGGTATAGGGTTTCCTGCCTAGGCAGGAGGTTGGACTAGAAGACCTCCAAGGTCCCTTTCAACTCTGCTATTGTATTGTATTGTATTGTATTGTATTGTCTCTCAAAATCCAGACTGAATAGATAGTTCTGGAAAAGTGCTGCCAGATGTATCACAGTTTAGATGAGCATATGGTGATATCAGTAGGAGGAGCGTCTAACAAAGCAGGTGGAATGGGCGAGGATGGAAATCAATAGAATAATATGCTTCTTTAAAGTTCAACTCAGTTCTGTATGTTTACTTTTCCATGAACAAATGACCCAAATGACTACAGCCCCTCCCCCACTTTCCCCCAGGAATACAATATATAGAATACAAAGAAGATTCATACTTATTTTTTCTTAAAAGTGAAACTTTTTTTTTTTTAAAAAAAGTAAAGTACCAAAGATTCTAAAAAGCCATTTAAATTTGTTCAAAAGATCATCCTGGCTTTAAATTATCTATCCAACTAACAAAAAAAAAATGATTTTTTTTTTAAAAAAAACCTGCTACCTGAGAAATCTTCAAAAGTGAAATAAATTTCTTAAGAAAAACCTAAAGTAGATTTATCTTGTAGTAGGGCTGGAAGATCCTGTCACTTACATGTATTCATTCTGAGAGAGAGAGAGAGGGAGGGAGGGAGGGAGGGAGGGAGGGAGGGAGGGAGGGAGGGAGGGGGAGGAGGGAGGGAGGGAGGGAGGGAGGGAGGGAGGGAGGGAGGGAGGGAGGGAGGGATGGATGGATGGATGGATGGATGGATGGATGGATGGAGTGATGGGTTCCTAATGGTTTGGACCAGTTTGGCAGAACCAGTAGTGGTTTGGCAACCTGGGTCACTGGAAGCAGCAGGACCTGGGCAAGCCATGCCCCCAAACTGGTTCTCTTATGGTGGCGCCATCTTGGTTTTTGCTTCTGCGCAGGGACAGAATAATTTTTATTACACTGGGCATGTACGTTCAGTGCGCCCACGAGTGAACCAGCAGTAGTGCATGCCAGAACCCACCCCTGGATTGATGGATGGATGAATAAACAAACAAATAAATAAATAAACAAATAAACAAATTCTAACAGGCGTTTACCCATCTAATTCTCTTATTGCTGCCACTAAACCAATGTCACTTGCTCTCTTCTGTTTTCAACATAATTGTTTCAGCAAAATGTTTGAGCTGGTTCCAAGCTGGTAGCTTTTATCACACTGGGCCAAAGATGGGTCATGGTTTTGTCTCTCCCTGCCTTTCCCCTCTAAACTGTCTGAGAATAAAAACAAGACGAAGTAAGGGGGAAGTGTTTGTGTTTGTGTGTGTGAGAGAGAGAGACAGAGAGACAGGGACAGGGACGCACACACACACACACACACACACACACACACACACAGAGAGAGAGAGAGAGAGAGAGAGAGAGAGAGAGAGAGAGAGAGAGAGAGAGTTTTCTGGCAATCCCAGTTAGAATTTATGAGTCAGACCACCTAGGGATCAATAAAAGAACACTTATCTTCCCTCTTATTTAAGACAAGCACTAATTTCCTCTTTGAAACTTCCTGCCCGGAGAGACTAGGAAGAGATTCCCCAGCAATGATGGAAGAACCGTCTGGTTTTAAGGGGGGGGGGGGTGAAAGCTTATTCCAGAGATAAGTCATCACAAGGCCACACTGTTAAGAGCTTCTCAAGAGCCATACCAGGTCATTCTCATGAGATCATTTTTAAAATATAAATGCTAAGTAACTAAAAGGCTTAATCTCCAATAAAGCAGACAAACAGCTCACACTCTTTATATTAAACTCAGTTTGTTACCCAGCGGCATAGCTCATATTTCAAATGCAGATGTTCCACTATCCGATCGTTACATCTTGTTTTTTCTTTTAATCTCAGATTTATTGGAGAAGGCCTTTAATAAGGAAAAATACGAAGAACTGCTTTTAAGGAAGAGAGAGAGGTTTGTTTGGTTCACACTTAAATATCAATTAATTTTGCCTTTAGGAATAGGCAAATTGGAGCATGACTTTCATTTGGTTTTGCACAAATATAGGTCAGATAAGCCAAGTGTAAGTAAAATGGGCACTGAAACGGAATCACAATATTCAGTATTAGACGATATGTTATGAAAATGCATACCAACATATGTTTTAAAAAAATCAGACAGAAACTTTGAACCTAGAAAGACTTGGACCCTGTTATTTACTTTCCCCAAGATTGCCACATTTAGTTTAAAGATTCATACAATTCTCCGCACAATCTAACAAAACAGGGTCCTGGGTCAGAGAGAGACTTCAGCTTTTTCATTCCAACCAATACATATGTGGCAGTGGGGCAGTGGTGGGTTTCAAAAATTGTTCGAACCTACTCTGTGGGTGTGGCCTCCTTTATGGGAGTGGCTTGCCGCCCATGTGACCGGATGGGAGTGGCTTGCCACCCATGTGACCAGATATGAGGATGCCGACGACACTTGTAAGAACCACCTTAAATTACCTCACACACAGCACTGGTATGCATAAGAATATGATGTAAACTTGTTTTTAAAAGGCATCTTTGGTTTGCATTAAAACAACTTCAATACACGCAATGTTCTGATTGCACCACAAACGCAGAAGTCATCCTTACCTTTCACAGAGGCACTGAGTTTCATAAATATGAGCATGATAGTGTAGAATAATCATATCCAAGGACCACTGGTGGGTTTCAAAAAATTTTGGAACATCTTCTGTAGGTGTGGCCTGCTTTCCGGGTCCACTGGTGGGACCTCTTGTAACTGGTTTGGTAGATTTGACGAACCGGTTCTACCGAAAGGTGCGAACTGGTAGGAACCCACCTCTGCAGTGGGAAATGAAAAGCTGGAGGCAGTGTCTATACCTCTTTTTCAACCAAATTGAAATATTTGCCTGACCATGAGCAGCAGAAGGATGTGTTTATTCCAACACATGGAGGAAAATGCAAATGTTATGACAATAAAAGGGGCATCTAGTTGACACAATGATCTATGAGGAGTGATGAAATTACAGTAAATGCAATAGCTTAGCCAAGAATCAGTCAAGTCAACTCATGCTGGCTTTATCTCTGTCTTCTTCCCTTACAAAGTCAAGTTAGAAAAATGAGGGGGGAGTGAATTCTTGTTCAGAATTTGAAATGGAGGACGAAAGTGTTCCAAATGGCATCCAAAATTAAATCAGAATCCAAGGCAAAGTATTGCTCAAAGTTCCAATTTATTAAGAGAGCCATGTTGGCACATTCTGGGAAAACCCGAATCTGAAAACTTCCTGGGTTTTCCACCCAGTTGAAAGTTCAAGATCTTGCCTCACACCCACAGGTCCATCCCATGGTCCAATCTTCCACTGCCATGCTGCCAGTTCCACCCATCCAGTTCCAATCAGGTGCAGAGGCGCAGAGACAAAGGATGACCTTGGATTCTAGAAAGGAATTTTATTTTGGCTACATAGCATTTAACTCATACCATCCCCCCCTCCCATTTTTCCACAATAGAAATAGCCTAATAGAAAAATAGAAAGTGTGGCAGGCCAAAGATCCAAAAGGGAATATGGCTGCAGGCCTGACAAAGAACTTTGGATATATATTGCTTATATGGAATTGGAGTAATCAAGAAAAAAAACAAATTGTTTCTAATGAGAATAGTTTGATACTGTGCTGTCATTTTTAGCAACCACACCATGAATTTGTTGCAGAAAATGACAGGCTTTAGACTTCTCAGGATACAGGAAAAGTTTATTTGGCAGCCAGGTTCAGAAAGCCAGCCCATGGCTAGCATTGCAAGTTCTGAACAACCTTCATTATCGAAGCACGCATTCTTATACATTCTCAAAGGCAGCGTAACACGGAAACACTTAACTCATTTCTGAGTGGTTACCTTGAGGAGAAAGCCTTATAAGGAGATGGGGTCTTACTTCTCCTTTTGTTACAGGTATGGAGTACGTGTTATTAACGAACTTTATCTGCACCTTGTGGTTTGGACTTTTGACATAGAACATCTTGTGGTTAGAAGCTGATGACATTTCCTTTAAGCAAGCTTCTAACTATCCTTTTTATGCCACGTCTTCATTCTTATATTTTTAATCCATATTTTATTCTACTTTAAATTATTGTTATCTTATTAATATAATTAATATGTTAATTCATACGTTATTAGCTGTAGTTTAAGCAAGTCTAGATTTATTTTGCACTGAGTGAAGTGTACCTCTTCTCATCAGCCACTTTATGAGGTATGTGTACTGGTATATGGATTGTCCCACGAAGTCTGGTGTTGCAAAATCTTGCACATATGCAGAGAGCATTTTCTACATTGAAGAAAAGTTCACTACCTACCTTTTCCTTTATATTGTATTATAAATACATTCAAGAAGAGTAATCTAAGTGACTATTTAGAATACCTTGTTGAAAAATGAAGGAATAACATCTTTGTTTGAATGTATGATGCACAAGGACAATAATGAAACATAAGCATACTCGATAGATGATTGGTGGGATTATACATAATTGAAAACAGTGATATACAAATATAAATGGTTGGTAATTTTTTTTTATATCGTGATATGTGATTATATAAAGGTATATTGTTATTAAACAGACAATCTTGAATGTAAGGGAATTAGGTTTATTGAAAAGAAAAAAATATATTAATCGTAATTGAATATACGCTGTACAATGAAAGTGAGGTATTTAGTTATATTAGATGAAAAATCTGTGATTGCAAATGTAATTGAGAATATGGACGTAAAAACACTTGTAACCAAACGACATGCTGTATGTAATGGATGAGAATTTTTTTTAATGTTGTTCTATTTTTTAAATAAAAAGAAAAAAACTTGAAGAAAAAAAAGGAGAGTAATCTATATATATATAAGATCTATATAAGAGCTGAGGTGGCGCAGTGGTTAGGGTGCAGTACTGCAGGCCACTTCAGCTGACTGCTATCTGCAGTTCAGCGGTTCTAATCTTACCGGCTCAAGATTGACTCAGCCTTCCATCCTTCCGAGGTGGGTGAAATGAGGACCCAGACTGTGGGGGCGATATGCTGACTCTGTAAACCGCTTAGAGGGGGCTGAAAGCCCTATGAAGCGGTATATAAGTCTAACTGCTATTGCTATTGCTATATAATACCAATAGAAGAGAATATATGTCGCTTAGAATTGAACTGAGGGGTCCTTGATGCTCTCTGAGCTTGCTTTTTTGCTTATAGAACTTTTGTGGCCAGATTGTATAGTATCTCCTAAAGAGAAACGAAAACAAAGCCCAGAGACTACCAAAGACTCTTTGCTATCTCTACTGAAAAGTAAATCCTACTAAATATAACAAAACTAAGGCCAAAGTAATGCATGAAAGCTGGATTGGAGAGAGCAAATAAAAGGAATTCCTGTTTTTAACTGGCGGGATTTTTTAATCTGTCATCTAAAGTCTTCTGCTCAGGAATGGCACTGCAAGCATTGGTACTTTACAAACATTCTAAGAACTCTGTGGGAAGAATGATTTCAAGATTGTTGTACTAATCATTCTGTAGGAAGTTCAAACCTACCCCTCTCCTAGAAAAATGAAGTATCCTGGGAAATATTGAAAAGGCAGAATATTATATTTCCCTGGATCAGAAATGGAGAAACATGTTTTTAGGCAGGAAACAGACTCACTCTTAATAGCCCGCACCTTTGTCAATGGGCCATTGAAAGGCCCAAGCCAGCCTATTCTACATAACAAAGATATCCCCCCTTTAGCTCCAGGCTGATGGGATCAATACATGATAGTATTAGCCCTTTACCCATCTCACCACAGGACATCTGGGAAGAAGCGATGCTCAACCAAACTTGGACTCAAAACACAGCCTACAGAGTTGCCCCTGCATGGCGCCATGGGAGTCTGACAACCAATCAGAATACAAGCTCAGGTTCAAAGCCAAGAGAGGGCATAAAACCAGGGACTTTTAGCATCTCTGCCTCTCTTTTCTTCTTGAAGCATATGATTCCCCTTTTCTATTCAGGAGCTCAAGCCATGGGATCCTGTTCACCATTAAATCATCTTTCAAAGCAGCCTCCATTTTTCCAGTGCCTTTTTCCCCACTTGGAACTGAACCCAGAAGGACATTTCTTCCAACAATTCAGGAACACATTTCCAACAGTGATATTTAAAAGATCTTTTGTGTTGGACCAGCGCATCTTAAAAGTTAATGTCTGCTAATGGCTGTGTATTCACTTCATTTATTCTCATGGCATCTATTCTCCATGGTGTTTTCTAATCACTGAAAGGGTTATGTTTGATTGCTTAAAACAATGGAGAGTTGATAATACCAGGACAGTTTAGGTCCTCTGTTCCATAAATTGGCTAACCAAAAGATGTTTAGTAATATAGGCTGTGACATTGACTCAGTGGGTGTTTATACTTTCAGCGAAATATAAGGGTTCATTTAAGCTCAGCATCTACAAAATCAGATCCAGATTGGGTGATAAGTTGAAATGCTATCAGCCCACTTTCCAAAGTGGAAAATGAGAATTATTTTTAAATTACGTTGGCTCACTGGTATCTTCAGCCACTTCATTTTTTTCCCTAGATAAAATATTTACTGTATATACAACAACATTTTGTGAGAACTTCCATGCACCATGTTACAAGTTTCTTCAGTTCTTCTTTGTGCGGCTGAAAGCTTGAACAAAAACTCACCTGGAAGTAATTTTCATTTTACAGTCGATATATTTATTTTTTTCCAAGTAAATGATAGCTGTCGGATGGAGAAGTAGGTGTGATTAAAGTGATTGATTTGTAATCCACTAAAAAAAAAACCACCCTTCCTCATTCAACATGGCAAAAGAACAAATCCTTGTGCTTAAAACAAAAACAAAAACACTGAATGTTTGGCTTGTGGTTGGTAAAATGCAGTAGTTACTATTTTAAAAAGTAGCGATGGGTGAACTTTTCCAAACAAACAAATTTCATGATCCTTTGGTCCAAGGATATCACCCACACATGAAAGAGAAGGAGCTTTTCAGTGATTCCATTGATCTATTAATAGTGGCTTCTGCCCCCTCCCCTCTCCTACTCCAGTTGATCCCTAATCTTCTAGAGCTGATTTGATTTCTTGGTACAGAAAGAGGGTGTGGGAAACAGAGCTGTATTTCATTTATGATCTGGCAGTTTGAATCTAAGCCTCGGCTTTTTGGTAATTTGAATACAACATGAAATGTGTGTATTTCTTACAGACAGTTTCCGGGAGCATCCAGATGATGTCACCATTCTGTGTGTTATTTCCTCTCCCCTCTCCCCTCCCCCCCCTGTTGTTTTTGTTCTTGTTCCTCTGAATCGAGACAATTCCTTTTGGCAGAAAGATCCAAAAGCTGAAATACAGATCTCCTCAAGGACTGAATGCTTCTGAGCAGTTTCCCTCTATGGGGTTTTAGCAAGCTGATTTTGGCAGGCGCCTAGGCATTGATCAATTCTCCAATTCCTTCCCCTAAACAGCTGGGTTATTCTGAATCTGCACATAAATGCATTACATGTGTGTAGATGCATTTTTAAAAAATTGCTTAAAAAGATACTAGCATTTCGGAACATTTGGGAAAGAGGAATATTTTTCTTTTCCACCAAAATGGCGATGGATGGATGAACGGATGGATGGATGGATGGATGGGTGGGTGGGTGGGTGGGTGGGTGGATGATTAAGATAGAGACAGACAGACAGACTGAAAAATAGTTTCTGCTTACTCTATGGCACTAGCTGTGTTTGCTCTATGTAATTGGCAGTACGTTTTGAGTTACTGGCTGTGGGAATGTTTATATTTGTGTCTAGTATGACTAGACACAATTTCAGCTAGCTTTGTCAATTCATTTATGTACTGTACAATTTTAAGGCCTGCCAAATCAACAAACTGAATAAGATGTATCTCCTTTTCCCCTGAAGTTCAGTATTTGCTCTCAAAATCTGCCTTCTGCCATGGGATCCACGAACCGAGAATAATATCTGGGTACCTGATTGTTTTCCGCTGTCGCAAACAGGTCTAGGACCCGCAGGCCGAATCGAAGCGTCAGTTGATGGAAGAGGTTCGGATGGATACTCCACTCCGCCTGATCTATGCTGGTCCGGCTCAGCCAGTCTGCCTGGACGTTGGAGGCCCCTGAGATGTGATTCGCCCTGATAGATGACAGGTGAGATTCCGCCCACTGACACAACAGGGTGGACTCCTGCATTAGGGGCCAGGAATGTGTTCCCTTCCAGCCTGTTTATGTGTGCCTTGGTCGTGGTGTTCTCTGTTAGGACTAGAATATGGTTGTCCTGGACTGTGTGTTGGAATTGAATGAGGGCGAGACGTACCGCCCGCAACTCTAGCCAATTTATGCTGTTTTGGCTTTCTTCGAGGGACCACTGACCCTGAGCCACTAGCTCCTGTATGTGCGCTCCCAACCCCGTCAGACTTGCGTCCATCATAACTGTGAGATGGCTCGGATCTCTGAACAAGGTTCCCTGCAAAATTGCTGGGGACTGCCCCCATTTGAGGGACTGTCTGGGAAGGGAGACCTTGAGAGGGGAGCAGCTCCTGTTGCTCTTCTGATGCATGAACCATTGAAAGGTCCTGCTGTGGAACCTGGCCCACGGGACAACTCCGAAGCAAGATACCATCTTGCCCAAAACTTGGGAGAGAAGAAGAAGAGACACCTTGCAGAGGCGCAGGACTTCCCTGACAATTTCCCTTAGACTGTGTATGAGGTCGTTGGACAGATATACCCTTTCCGCCATGGTGTCCATTAAGACCCCGAGGTGAAGAATGCAAGTTCCAGGTATGAGGTGACTCTTCTTGTGATTCTCCTCAAGCCCGTAATCTTGCAGAGTGTGGATGGTGAGAGCGAGATCCCTTTCTGCTTGAGACGGCGACCTAGACAACAGGAGAATGTCGTCCAAGTAGCAGAGAATCCGAATTGGAGATGACCTGATGTAGGCGGCTAGGGCTGCCAGTACCTTTGTGAATCCCCTGGGGGCTGAGGACAGTCCGAACGGAAGAGCTCGGTACTGGAAGTGCCTCCCCCCATAGGAGAAACGCAGATATTTTCGGTGGTCTATGAAGATGGGGACATGAAGGTAAGCTCCGGTCAAGTCTACTGACGTGAGGAAATCACCTTTTCTGACTCCCTGCAGGATGGTGTGCAGCAGTGGTAGGTTTCAAAAATTGTTCGAACCTACTCTGTGGGTGTGGCCTCCTTTGTGGGAGTGTCTTGCCACCCATATGACTGGATATGAAGATGCCGACGACACTCCAGGCCTTCCGCAAAGCCGTTAAAACCTGGCTGTTCCGACAGGCCTGGGGCTGTTCCGACAGGCCTGGAGCTGTTGCCCCCGTCTGGAATGGTATGACTGTTGTGTGTTTTTAAATTATATATTGTTATGTTTCGTCTTTTATTTTTTGTCTGTACCCCCCTTCCCTGATTTGAATTGTGAGCCGCCCTGAGTCCCCTTCGGGGGAAAAGGGCAGCATATAAATAAAATAAAATAAAATAAAATCAAACTTGTCAGAACCACCTTAAATTACCTCACACACAGCACTGCCATGCATAAGAATATGATGTAAACTTGTTTTTTTTAAAGGCATCTTTGGTTTGCATTAAAACAACTTCAACACACGCAATGTTCTGATTGCACCACAAACGCAGTAGTCATCCTTACCTTTCACAGAGGCACTGAGTTTTATAAATATGAGCATGATAGTGTAGAATAATCATCTCCAAGGACCAGTGGTGGGTTTCAAAATTTTTTGGAACCTCTTCTGTAGGTGTCCTGCTTTCCGGGTCCACTGGTGGGACCTCTTCTAACCGGTTCGGTAGATTTGACGAACCGGTTCTACCGAATAGGTGCGAACTGGTAGGAACCCACCTCTGGTGTGCAGAGAATGCATCTTGAACTGCCGGTAGACAATATGGCGGTTCAATGATTTTAGATCCAAAATTACTCTCCATCCCTCGGAGCTCTTTGGTACCACGAAGAGGCGGGAATAAACACCCTGTCCTTTCTGCTGAGGAGGAACCAGTTGGATGGCCCGGATCTCCAGCAGGTGTTGGATGGCCTGTTCCATCAGTAACCTCTTGCGAGGACACTGAGAGACCAAGCATGGTACAAAGTGTTCCTTTCATTCTTCTGAGACGATTTGAAACCAACAAGCTACACAAGACAAAGAAGACTAAATGTTTGAATTAATTGAAATGATTATGTTCACATTTTGTACATGTTGAAAAAGATGCAAAAAGGTAGGTATTAATTGTAAAAAAAAAAGTCTCCTTTTGAGTTAAATGGAACTCCATGTTGTATGGTCATGTCAGTGTAGTTTTCTTGACAATGATACTGACACAGTTCTCATTCTTCCAACATGTTGATTTGTTCCCTTGTATGTTCCCATCCAAATACTGTCCATAGATGACCCTGCTTAGCTTTCAAACCACGACAAAGGTCAGACAGACAATGCCACCTACTGAGGCATATTAATGTGACACTTCAATAATTTGTATGGATAGCTGTATAAAATAAATACGCACAAACATAATAATAGTATGATAGTATGAACAAGACAGGGAAGAGTAAGAGAAGCATTAAAAAAGCCCCCAAACACCTGAAAATATCCATCAAACGTTGCGGGTTGGCAAAAAAGGTCAAAGAATTGTATTGACTCTACGTTGTATGTTAAGAAGTTGATAAACAAAGAAAATCAGAGGCAAAATTCAAAAGGATTTATGCCCAGTAGGTGTGTTCATTGGGGGAAGGGCATAAAAGTCAACAATGATGTCCTCCATCTTTTGTATATGTGTCAATTTTCTCCTGCAGCACCTGTCCTTTGGGAGTATCATCTTCCCAGAGACTTGATTGGCCCTCACCATGCTGACCTTGTGAAGCAACTTGAAGATATAGCTACTCTTCTAGGGCTCTTTTAACATGGGTGTCTAGGTTGATGCTGGCATTACTGCCAGTTCAGTGTGCACAAAATTTTTGCTCGTGTGTATGCCAGACGCGCTCTCCACGTGTATGCACATTTGTACATAAATAGACCTGTGCATGCGCAAAACATAAAAAATGAAACAAAAACTAAATTTGTGCAAGGAAAATAGTTCTGCGCATGCACAGAACCGAAAATCAAGATGGCGCTGCTGTAGGAGAACCAGTTCAGGGCCATGGCAGGCCTGGGTCGCTGCCAGTTCCAGTGACCCAGGCCATGAAACCACCAGTTCAGCTGAACCAGTCCAAACCAGTTGGAACCCACCAGTGGTCTGGAGTTTGCAATGTATTGCTAGGGAAACTGAGTGCTCTGCCTGCAGACTGTAGTTTTTAAAATGATTCTTATTTTTTTGTCATTTTGGGGTTATTTTATGATATTGTTTTGGTTATTTGGTGATATTCTTTTTGTATTTTTGACAAATTAACGACTGTGCTGCCACACTGAGCTGTGGTGGCACAGTGGTTAGAATGGGGTATTGCAGTCTAGTTCTGTCGACTGCCAGCAATTCGATCCTCACCGGTTGAAGGTTGACTCAACCTTTCCATCCTTCTGAGGTCGGTAAAATGAGGGACCAGATTGTTGGGGCGATATGCTGACTGTGTAAACTGCTTAAAGAGGGATGTAAAGCACCCTGAAGGGGTATATAAGTCCAAGTGCTATTGCTATTTTTAACTTTGTACACTGCTCAGAGTCATATGAGAAAGGCAGCTATATACATTTACCAAAATTAATTAATAAAAATAAACATTGCCTGCATAATAGAAAGAGCTGAGGTTTGATATAGTCATGACTGCCATCTTGATATTTATTACCACCATGGATTTTGCTCATTCCCAGCCTTCACTAACCCAACCCAGTAAACAGTGGTGGGATTCAAATAATTTAACAACCGGTTCTCTGCCCTAATGACCATCTGGGTAGGTGGGGCTTGGTGGTCATATGATTGGGTGGGCTTTGCCAACTCAAGGTCACTCAGGTCGATGGACGCTTCGCCTTAGCTGTTACAATGTAATAAGGGTTAACCGGAGAGACAATTTCTGTAAGCAGGGCAACAAAGATGAGGGTAGAAATAACACTAGAATGTTTCCTTCCTGCCTTCCTTACAGGATTAGCCCTGTAAAGTGGAAAAAAAACAAAAGGAGATTTCTTCCAATAATCGGTTCTCTGAACTGCTTAGAAAGTTACCAATCGGTTCTCCCGAATAGGTGCGAACCGGCTGAATCCCACCACTGCCAGCAAATCAGGCTCTAAGAGCCCCAAAATCCATTCAGATGCTCCTTGCTGAAAAAGCAAACCTTATTATTTCAGAATTCATTGCCTAAGCCAGCCACATGGCATATATTTGCCAGAGAATAATTGACTGGGGCATCACACCTTCTCCTAGCTACCTGGCCAATGGGAAGAGCCTTGCCAGGACTGTTAATGAAGAGACTATAGAGGGGGTATTCAGCCAGTTCTGACAGATTCTGGCGAATCAGTAGTGGAAATTTTGAGTAGTTCACAGAACCGGCAAATACCACCTCTGGCTGGCTCTGCCCCCATCTATTCACTGCCTCCTGAGTCCCAGCTGATCGGCATCTCAGCTGATCAGCTGGGTCTTCTTCTGTTGCTCTGCACAGGAGAATGGAGCTGGAAAGCTGGTTAGTGAGGTGGGGAGGGAATGGGGATGGAATGGGGATTTTACAGTATCCTTGCCCCAGAGTGGGGTGGAAATGGAAATTTTATAGTATCCTTGCCCTGGAGTTGGGTGGGAATGGGGATTTTGCAGTATCCTTCCCCTGCCACGCCCACCAAGCCATGCCACGCCCACAGAACTGGTAGCAAAAAAATTTGAATCTCACCACTGAGAGGCTCATAGAATACTATCACTTCCTGAAGAAAATGGGGGAGGGTGCTTGAATTCTCTAAACCAGTGGTAGTCAACCTGGTCCCTACCGCCCATATGTGGGTGTTCCAGCTTTCATGGTGGGCGGTAAGAGTTTTGTCCAATACTGAAGCACTTTCCTTTTTTAAATTTAATTGACTTCTCTACTTTATAAATCATCATTACTGTGGAACCGGTGGGCGGTTAGAAAATTTTACTACTAACAGAGATATAAAAGTATAAAAAGGTTGACTAGCCTTGCTCTAAACAAAGTTTCGTATCCTTAACACCTTGAAGATGAGCTGGCAGCAACTCCAGAATTCTCCTGCATGTGTAAAGTTCACATATCTTCAAATTGCCAGGGCTGAAAAATGCGGCCTTATGGGATGATCCTGGACCAATTAGTACAATTTTGTGCTTTCAGAAATTTGATTGGATGAGTGGCTGACTGAATATAAATCCATCATGGAAACAGATATTTTAAGTAATTAAAATATGTGTTACATTTTATATCACCTCTAGCAGCACTTCAGTGTCAAAGCAAAAAAGGTCATTCAGAGCACATACGATGCAAAGATAGCTATTCTGGTAATAATTCCTTAAACTGAACATGATTGTGTGAAAAGATGCAGCTGCTTTAAGAAGCTTCTGACAATTGTTACATGTCTTTTTTCCTTTGAATACAAAGCACTGCCTAGCCTGTACTGTACCCTTTGAGTGTGTATCCCAGTCAACCTTCCTAGAGGATCTTAAGCTTTTAAAGGTCTTTTTTATATCACTATAAGATGAGTGCTTAGTGGAATGACTGTTACCAAATCAGCTCTGCACTTGAGTTTTTAAGATATTATTTTAGCAAAAGGAAGTAGGAAATTGAGTTTCAAAATCCTGTTTAGCTTGGGCAGTGCTATTTGTGTATTATCAAATACAGCAGTTTTCTTAAGTGGTGGGGAAAGCTATTACTTGAATTTGGACCCAGCTGCCCTTCAAATAGGACAATATGCTGAATCGCTGAAGCACAGTAACTGCCAAATAGAAACCAAATTAGGCTCATTTCTGAGAACCAACCCAGCTGCATCTGAGTACATCAAGATAACAGGCAATTCAAAAGGTTGGAAGGCCTTGATATTAGCTTGTTGACGTCAGATTTCCACCAGATTCTAACTGCTTCCTTGGGCAACTGACATCTGGATTCCATTGTCTACCTTAGTTAGAGTTAAACCTAAACCACATCCTGATCTTAGGATGGATGGTGATGGAACACTTGATTTCCCAACAATAATGTTTCAATATTTAACAGAATCATGCTTTCGGAGCCTCCATTTTGAATAAAGCAACAATGCTATTTTTGCAGTGTAGGAAGTTATCACCCAGCCCTCTCCCAGAAAAATGAAATATCCTAGGAAATATTGGAAAGACAGACTATTTCTCTGGATGTGAAAATAAAGATACATGTTTTAAAAGACAGAATAGCTGCCTGTAGCTTCCTGCCCATCCCCACTTTGTCAATGGGCCATTAAGAAGGCCAAGCTAGTCCCTTTACATAATAAAGACTTCTCCACGTCAACTCCAGGGGGATGGGATTAAGGAACTTTACCCAACTCATTACATGGCATCTGATAACTCAACCAAACCTGGATTCAAAACGCAGCCTAGAGAGTTGCCCCTGCATGGCTCTATGGGAGTCTGACAATCAATCAGAATACAAGCTCAAGATCAAAGGCCAGAGAGGGCATAAAACCAGGGATTCAGCATCTCAGCCCTTCCTTCTCTTTTCTCCACCAACATTGAAGCATGTGATCACCTTTGCTGTTCAGGACTCAAGCCATGTGGTCCTGTCCTCCAATAAACCATCTTTCCAAGCAGCCTCCATGTCTCCAGTGTCTTTTTCCCCACTTGGAGGTGAACCCAGAAGGACATTTCTTTCATCAGTAGCACATTGCTATAAAAGTCTAACTTGGATCAAAGGTCTGTACACGCCAACTACATTCCCATGGCTTTAAAAAAGTCACGATTTTCTGGTTTCATGTTGAAAGCCCAGTGGATTTGCTTAAGAAATCCTAACCAGGGCAAGACAAAAGACCCCCTGTCTAATCCCTCTCTATGTCTCAGTACTTTCATTGAAGATATTAAAACGTTAAAGCAAGAAAACGGACCCCCCCCCGCCCCTTTTACCTCATTTTATAAGATAAGATGACCCACTACCATAGAGCTGCAGGAAATACTAAGGCTAGAATAGTAGCGACTGTTCCTTCCTGGATTTCCCGGAGGGGAGGGGCACGGAAGTTGGAGGTCGGCTCGTGTGGGAAAAAATGGTGGCTCCTCATTTTTCTTTGAAAAATATTTCCCTGGGACTATTTCACCATTTTAATTTGCTCAGTTCTTTGTATTAACATCTACATCATTCTGGATTGACTTGGAGTGCCTGCCTGCTGGTAAGTGAGCTGGGTTTTTTTCTTTTATTTTTTAAATGTATTTTAAAATAATATTTTATTTATTGTGCATAGGGTTTTTTAAAATAGTTTTATTCTGTGTGGATTCTTTTTTTAAATTGTCTTAGACTATTTATAAAAAGATTTGTATCCAAAATAAATTGAAGTGAAACCATTTTTGAAAATTCTATGCACAATACTTTGAAATATATTGTGCATAGAATTTTTAAAAATAGTTTTACTTCAATTTATTCTGTGTGGAATAGTTTGAAATGTTTTACTTCAATTTATTCTGTGTGGATTCTTTTTTTAAATTGTCTTAGACTATTTAAAAAAAGATTCTATCCAAAATACAAAATACCAGCTGCATTTATTCACTTAAGAACTGTGGCAAGAAAGGTGGTATAGTGACCAAAGTTACAATGGCATTGAAAAAAGTGACTAATGACCATTTTCACACTTAGCGACCATTTTCACACTTAGCGACCGTTGCAGCATCCTCATGGTCATGTGATCAAAATTTTGATGTTTGGCAACAGTTACAATTTATATTTGTAAATTGTAGTTATGTTGAAATAAAAAAAAATATTACAATACTATTGTTGCTCCGTATAAAATTTTTAAACAAGCCCCCACCCCCACCCCCAGTCAAAGGTGTCCCTCTTTACAAATCTGAAAATCTGGTCACCTTATTCATGTAGAGCAGGGGTGTCCAAACTTGGGAACTTTAAAACTTATGGACTTCAACCCCCAGAATTCCCCAGCCAGCCATGCTGGGGAATTCTGGGAGTTGAAGTCCACAAGTCTTAACGTTCCTATGTTTGGACACCCCTGATGTAGAGTAAGTAAGGACACTACAAGGAAATGCACCACAGGAGCAATAGAGATGAATCCTAGAGAGACAATGTGATACAGGAAACAACTACAACAGAGAGGAGTGATAGAGCTGCATATAAGGTAGACATAACACCTATAACATCTATGTGTCTTGCTTTTATGACTCTCAGTAGGGTTGGGGCAAAGTGAATCTCCAAAGGAATGCTGTTCCAGAGAATGGGGGCAGCAATCAGAAATCCCAGAGGAGTCATGAAAATATATCTTACATTTATAAAATTTGTATCTGTTAGTGCTTATGTATCAGTAGTGGGTTACCACCAGTGATGGGGCATACCGGTACCTGCCAGGAGCACCGGGTACCATTCTGGTACAGTGCTCCAGAGGGACCACCCTCCTGCCTGCGCTCCTTACCGATATTTGAGCTGTTCGGAGCTTCCGTGCATGCACATGGAGCGTACGGTGCCTGCACGACATTCCGCCGAGCAGCTGGAGCGTCACAGAGGCATCGTGGAGCATCGCAGGTGGTAAGTGCATGCTGCACATGTTCATGTGGTGGACGCCAGGCCCGGTTGCACCGTACCAGTTGCAACGGGATCATCCGCCACCGTTATGTATGCATATTAGGCTGAGTCTTTAGCTTTGGACCATAGTTCATGAATACCCACAGACTGTTTCATATACAGGCAGTCCTCGACTTACAACAGTTCATATAGTGGCCGTTCAAAATTACAGTGGCACTGAAAAAAGTGACTTATGGCGGTTTTCACACTTACGACCATTGCAGCATCCTGGTGGTGATATGATCAAAATTCATCTGCTTGGTAGGTGTTTCATATTTATGAAGGTTGCAATGTCCTAGGTTCATGTGATCTCCTTTTGCGACCTTCTGACAAGCAAAGTCAATGGGGGAGCCAGATTTACTAACTTAACAACTGCTTTCCCTTAACAACTGTGGCAAAAAAAAGTCATCCAACGGGGAAAAGTCATTTAATGTTTCACTTAGCAACATAAATTTTGGGCTCAATTGTGATCGTAACTTGAGGACTACCTGTATATTCAAATTCATACCTTGAAAAGTAACTCTGCTGTATTCTCTAGCATGTACTGTAAATTTCCACTTTATCATAAGCACTGAATGTCTGAATTGCATGGAAGACATTTTTCTCAATGCAATATGGTTAATCAAATGCAGAGGTGGGTTCCTACCAGTTCGCACCTATTCGGTAGAACCGGTTTGTCAAATCTACCGAACCGGTTAGAAAAAGTCCCACCAGTGGACCCGGAAAGCAGGCCACACCTACAGAAGAGGTTCCAAAATTTTTTGAAACCCACCACTGGTCCTTGGATATGATTATTCTACACTATCATGCTCATATTTATAAAACTCAATGCCTCTGTGAAAGGTAAGGATGACTACTGCATTTGTGGTGCAATCAGAACATTGCGTGTGTTGAAGTTGTTTTAACGCAAACCAAAGATGCCTTTTAAAAAACAAGTTTACATCATATTCTTATGCATGCCAGTGCTGTGTGTGAGGTAATTTAAGGTGGTTCTGACAAGTGTCGTCGGCATCTTCATATCAGGTCACATGGGCGGCAAGCCACTCCCATCCAGTCACATGGGTGGCAAGCCACTCCCACAAAGGAGGCCACACCCACAGAGTAGGTTCGAACAATTTTTGAAACCCACCACTGATCAAATGGCTATTATTATACTGACTTTCCAAATATAAAGTAATGTAAAAAAGATGAATACCTGGCACATGAAACCTAGAACATAAAATACTGTCTATATACTTTTGGCAAGACTTGAAGAAAGAACTTCATTTTTCCTGTTTTTTAAAGCCATTATTATGAAATTGGATAGAGAGTTAATTAAGTTGGATCTCAAGAACTATGTTAGCCATCTGTTGCTTCTTGCAGCCAGAGATACCTGTACTCTATAGGAGACAGAAAAGTCCTTTTTCACTGACAATTCATTTAAATGCTATTTATAGAGCATCTGGTATGCAAATAATCCCATCATACTTATGTATTTACTGACTCAATCAGTGCTTGCTGGCTTATTTGCTTATTTGCATTGCTAGCCCATCCCAATTCTGAAATATTCCGGGCAGCAAACACAAACAAGCTAAAGAAAAAACCATAACTGAATCAATACAATAAAACAAATAATTAAAATCATTAAAAGGTCATGGCATAAATGTTTTTAAAAAATCTGGCATTATAATCTGTTTAAACTGAAGGAAGGTAGTAAAATAGCAAAGTTTTAGACTTGATAATAGCAATAGCAATAGCAATAGCAGTTAGACTTATATACCGCTTCATAGGGCTTTCAGCCCTCTCTAAGAGGTTTACAGAGTCAGCATATCACCCCCAACAACAATCCGGGTCCTCATTTTACCCACCTCAGAAGGATGGAAGGCTGAGTCAACCCTGAGCCAGTGAGATTTGAACAGCCGAACTGCAGAACTGCAGTCAGCTGAACTAGCCTGCAGTGCTGCATTTAACCACTGCGCCACCTCGGCTCTTCTGATAAAGTTTTGTTCTGTTTCTTTTTTTAAAAAAAAAAGTGGGATCAAACTATTTCCCAGCTCTTGGGAATAACTCTTGATGTTAAAGAGCAGTTCTGTGGAAAGAGCAGTAGCTTCATACTTAAATTTTTGACTCTTGGATGGATGCATCTCATCTCAGGGGGTCTATTTATTTTTAATTTGTCAGTTTAGGCTATGACTCGATATTATGTTATCTGCATATATCTGATCTTCATTTTGAAAAAGCTCATTCAAAGCCTGGGCATCTACCCTTTGTCCTTAACAAGGAAGGCAGGAGCAAATAACTCATTCAATTTCTCTGCTGAAGAGTAACAAGTCCTAATCAGGTTCATGGACCACATTAAGATACTTTAAATTTAATAGCTGAAACAGTAAAGTGTATACTAGGCCAGAAGACACGGTTGTAGTTGATTGGTTGAAGAGTATGGGCACCTGCATGAGACAATCCACATTATGATTGGTTGCTGGGTGAGAAGGAAGCGTTTCCCCTTTTTCTCATCTTTTTTTCCTTCTGTGTACTCTGTACACAGTTCTGTGAGTTACTTGATGGTTTATCTCATGATGTAGTGATGTGTCTGACTATCTTGTTTGCTGTAAATATAAATAGTATAGTCTTTATTGTCACTGTACAAAATAAATACAACGAAATGTGAAATATATTTATTTATATGAAACTACAAGTTTGTGTCAGCATCTCCGACTCCATTTGGACATCAGCTGCGCAATTCCCTGGCAGACCATCAGGCTACCGATGGCTGCTAATACTGATAGCTGTTTTACTAATGCCTGAATTGTGGGCAGCAGGTTTTAAGTACTGAGTAGAATCCAGGCTTATGAGCTTCCATAATGCATTCTGGCCACCATCTGTCACAAAATGCGGGGCAAGGTGGCCATATGGCCTGTTGCAACAGGGCTCCCCTTATGTCCTTAAAATCCTTATTATGTCCTTATTATTCGTGCTGAATAATACATATAATTTGTATAAAAGGCAGATTCTTCTTTCTTTTCTAGTTTTCTCTTGTTTCTGATCCTTCCGTCAGCAGAAAATAGCTTAGGAATGGAGAAGCCAAAAGAGAGAAGTATTTATATCTCGTGATATATACATTTGGGGGTAAGCTTAGGAATGGAAGAAAACCAACTTTGGAACAGAGAGGTTGAGTGAGCAAAGGGTTTTGCTGCAGCTGAAACAGTTTAAACTGGTATGAAAGAAGGAAATGTGCGAGGGGGAGGGAAAGCAATTATAGGAAACTGTTATAAAACTGCAATCTCCTGGGCACATTTAAGAGGAAAAACAGGAAGCACATATTTAAAGAAGAGTTGTAAAAATTCTGGACATTGATCCTGGCAATTTCAATTACACTGTCATGTAATGAGGCAAAACAATAAGCTACATTTGGAAGCATATAGGAGACTCTTCTCAGGCAAGTTTTTCTGTTAAGTGAATCCCTGCAATGCCTGTGGAAGTCTCACATACACATACTGTTGGCTATTTTTTGTTGGGCCATAATATCTCTGGTCAGACTGAATATTCATTCATTCATTCATTCATTCATTCATTCAACAAATTTTATAGCCGCCCAACTTACTGTGATTCCAGGCAGCTTAATGCAAAGTTTACAGCACGTCTAAGTCAGTGGTGAAATTCAAATATTTTTACTATTGGTTCTGTGGGCATGGCTTGGTGGGTGTGGCAGGGAAAGGATATTGCAAAATCTCCATTCCCTCCCCACTCCAGGGGAAGGTTACTGCAAAATCTCCGTTCCCTCCCGATCAGCTGGGACTCAGGAGGCAGAGAATAGATGGGAGTGGGGCCAGTCAGAGGTGATATTTACCGGTTCTCTGAACTACTCAAAATTTCCACTACCGGTTCTCCAGAACCTGTCAGAACCAGCTGAATTTCTCCCCTGGTCTAAGTAGAACAACATTCTGTACCCATTTGTAAATTCTAGGAAGCTGAGAACAAACAAGGTATAATAATCCTGCTATTTCCTATCATTTGTCAGAAGCATTTGGAATTGCAGTTATATTATCATAGAGCAAGGGTGTCAAACTAGCATCATCATGGTGGTGTCATGTGACATATAGAGACTTTTCCCCTCTTTGCTAAACTGGGCAGGGGTGGGGCCAGTACTTGACGTATCCAGCCCACGGGCCGCAAGTTTGACACCCCTGTCATAGAGCAAGGACATTCTCTTTTTAAAAAAAAATCTTTAGCAAGAAAGCACTTTTCACCTTGTTTGCTTCTCTACTGTTTTTTTTTTAATCATTAAGAGCTTGGTGCGTGTTGGTTTACTGCAGTGGTGGGTTTCAAAAATTGTTTGAACCTACTCTGTGGGAGTGGTCTCCTTTGTGGGAGTGGCTTGCCAGCATTGTGACTGGATGGGAGTGGCTTGCCGCCCATGTGACCGGATATGAAGATGCTGATGACACTTGTCAGAACCACCTTAAATTACCTCACACACAGCACTGGCATGCATAAGAATATGATGTAAACTTGTTTTTTAAAAGGCATCTTTGGTTTGCGTTAGAACAACTTCAACACACGCAATGTTCTGATTGCACCACAAACGCAGTAGTCATCCTTACCTTTCACAGAGGCACTGAGTTTTATAAATATGAGCATGGTAGTATAGAATAATCATATCCAAGGACCAGTGGTGGGTTTCAAAAATTTTTGGAACCTTTTCTGTAGGTGTGGCCTGCTTTCTGGGTCCACTGGTGGAACCTCTTCTAACCAGTTCGATAGATTTGACGAACCGGTTCTACTGAATAGGTGCAGACTGGTAGGAACCCACCTCTGGTTTACTGACTGAAGTCTTGTTCAATTTGGAGGCATAGCTGCCAAGTGCAAATTATACTTCAGGTACATAATTTTTGATGATAAACATTATTAAATTGGTTTTATTTATGTATTTCAAAAATAATTTATATACTGTCTTTTAAGTTTAGGGGAAAAAACCAAGGTAGCTGATTGATCATTTTTAAAGGAAGAAGAAATGTTGCCTACAGATTAAATTCACCAGGATATATGAGAGAAAATAGGATAAAATCACAAAGCCTTATATGCTGGGGAAGGAAGTTAAGCCATAGTTAGGAGAGCAAATGCCATTCATTTTCAAGAATTGATGATTTCCAATGTGAAAAAAATAAACAGTAAAAAAAATGTTGCATAAAATGAATACAGTCTTTAAAATTCTAGCTACTCTTTTGGTTTTAATTTCAGGTGTAGACTAACGTGCCTAGAATCTTTAATGGCATTCAGGCTGCAGTATAAAATAAGCATGTTAATAGGTTAATAATCAGAAGGATTCTCATGAGATTACAGAGGTTTCCAACTTAATCAAAAGACATTTCTAAATGCTACTGGTTCCAATTTCAAGAACATAGAGTTTCTAGAGTCACAAACAGACGTTATTCTTTATTTGCACACTGATTAGGTAAGTTGCTTTTAAGTAAAGAATACTCAGCCCCCTTAATCCTTTAGCCCTTCCCCAAATATGTCTTTTACAACAAAGGATGAACATTTGGATCACAAAATGTAAAAAGGCAGGCAGTTTCTTTTTCAAAGTGTAGTTCCTAATGAATATATGAGAAAAGATCATCTGCATTTCTTTAGAGACGGGTTTCTTGAACTTTTCTTCTCTCAGGATCCCTTCCAATGGTGGGTTCCTACCGGTGTTACTACTAGTCCGGTGAGTGCTCATGAGTTAAGGGCATATTGTAAAATCCTTCAGTTCCTGAGGAGCTCAACTTGCAATTGACTACAACAAATTCAATTCATGTGATCACCTTGAGAGGAACAGCTCTTCTAGAGCACAAAATGGGCAATCCAAAGATTTATTAATTAGACTTATTAATTAGACTTATATACCGCTTCATAGGGCTTTCAGCCCTCTCTAAGCGGTTTACAATTTTTTTTAGCAAATTGAATCAGCAACTTGCCCCCACAGTCCGGGTCCTCATTTCACCCACCTCGGAAGGATGGAAGGCTGAGTCGACCTTGAGCCGGTGAGATTTGAACCGGTGAACTGCAGATCACAGTCAGCTAAAGTGGCCTGCAGTACTGCACCCTAACCACTGCGCCACCCCGGCTCTTAGATCTTTCCTTATCTCCTGAAACACTTTTGCTGCTGGCCAGCAATTCCACCTCAATGCTGTTATTGCTCACTGAGCTAGTTGTAGGGATGTCTGACCTGCCATCAACCCTGATCCTGTACGTTATTGAACTTATTGAAGCATTTGACCAACCTTGGCTTTGAATTCCTAGAAGCTTGGCATTTGGACAAATCAGCCATCAACAAATACATAGAAATAAACTATATTTACACACCATTCAAAAGAGGAATAAACTGAGAAGGTAATAAAAGATCACACAAAGCACATCATCTCCAGCAATCAACACCCAGATAAGTGGAAATTAACACCAGACAAACAATGAAATAGGAAACCACACTCTGATCAAGGAACTACCAAGCCGTATCCTAACCAATACTGCCAGGATAAGCAATTGTATATAAATAGAGAGCAAACCCCACAATCACTAGCACTGATGATATATGAAGAATGGTTGCAGGAACTGGGTATGTCTAGTTTATTGAAAAGAAGGACTAGGGGAGACATGATAGCAGTGTTCCAATATCTCAGGGGTTGCCACAAAGAAGATGGAGTCAAACTATTCTCCAAAGCACCCAAGGGTAGAACAAGAAGCAATGGGTGGAAACTAATCAAGGAGAGAAGCAACTTAGAACTGGGGAGAAATTTCCTGACAGTTAGAACAATTAATCAGTGGAACAACTTGCCTCCAGAAGTTGTAAATGCCCCAACACTGGAAGTCTTCAAGAAGATGTTGGATAGCCATCTGTCTGAAACGGTATAGGGTTTCCTGCCTAGGCAGAGAGTTGGACTAGAAGACCTCCAACTCTGCAATTGTATTATTGTATCTAGTTGGGTAATGAAATGTCTGGAAGTAAAGAACAAGTTTCAGAGAGCACCAAGGACTCCATAATTCAACCCCAACCTACTGTAGAAATATTCTCTTGTATTATTGAAGTGTGTGAGATACAGAATGACATCCTTTTCATATCAGTTTTTAAAAGTGTCATGAGATATTGTTATGTTGCCTATATATGTATGTATCTATGTATGTATGTATGTATGTATGTATGTATGTATGTATGTATGTATATTTGTATTTGTGCTGATAAATAAATAAAGGGAGACTAGTATAGATCTATTTCAAGCTATTTAGCTCTCATCAGCTAGCCATACCCTTACCGGGATTTGAACCTGGGCTGTATTACATACTAGGCAGACATCTTAGCCATTAGGCCACAGGCTCTTATCCGTTATCTTATCCGTTATATATAATCACACTAAGACTCTATGCTTGTCCATATCCATGGCACAAATATGCCCAGCAACATTTTTTTTTGTCTGTAACCAGAGGTGGTATTCTTCTGGTTCACCCTGGTTTGGGCGAACTGCTAGTGGCGGCTGCGGGAGGCTTCCCCCACCTGCCCAGACATCATCACAGATGCTCTGCACATGCGCAGAAGTTTCTATGCATGCGTAGAAGTACCGCACATGCGCGGGCTCCCAGTTACGAACCAGTAGCGAAGATTAGAGCATTTCATGCCTGTCTGTAACCGCATGACGTTGTGTGCATTTCACTTCATGGATAAGACCAGCTTAAATTGTCATTAAGCTATGTTGATGTTAAATTAGTATTTCTCTCTTATTTCAACATGCAAAGGCAGTCTCAAGCATTTAAAATCTATTAGGTATTATCCACTACACAGTCAAGTAATTGGCAGAGATAGCAGCAATTGATCGATTGAAACAATATCGATTGCTATCAGTCTCACAAAAGTGACTCTGAGTAGAAGGTAAAATTAAAAATCACAATTAAAACAAACCAGGCCAAAATTATTTGAGGTCACAAACAACAATCCCAATTTGTAACCATCAGAGATCCTGTCCTAGGGGAACAGCGTAGTGCCTAATGGTTGGCAGAGTTAACCGCTTCTTTCTCCTCTCAGTAAAGATTTGGGGTAATACTGTAGTGTTCTTTCAAGATGTTAGTGACAGTGGAGTAAGTATACTCCTGCGCTAAAAGAGATTACTGATTAAATATTATTTTTAACTTCCCTTCCAACCCTTACGCTGTTATATTCTTTTCTAGGACATTTAATGCAATAGTGCTTTGAAGATTTTGTTTCCTCTCATCACACATACAGAAATACAGATATACCAGATATACATGTTATCAATTTTTTATTCTTTTTTCCAATATATTTTAGACTGTTTTTGTTAAAAATCTATACCGTGTACGGGTACTGGGAAGTCGGGGGGGAAGGGTGGGGGGGTTGGGGGGAGGGTGGGGGGGGGAGGGATATATCAGGTTTGATGAGACGTGTTAGATTTTAATGTAATGTGACTCCACATGTATACTCTTTTCTCTCGTGACCCGTCAAAACCGCGGAGGACAAAATCGCGCTCGACGAAAGCGCGCATTTGACGTCATCACAGAGTGACGAAAAAAATTAAAAATTGAAATAAAATTAAAATTAAAGCAAGCCAATTCACATAAAGGTAAGGGTTAGGGTTAGGGTTAGGGTTAGGGTTAGGGTTAGGTTAAGGGTTAGGGTTAGGTTTAGAGCGTTAGGGTTACGTTTAGCGTTAGGTTAAGGGTTAGCGTTAGGTTTAGCATTAGGTTAAGGGTTACGTTTAGGGTTAGATTTAGGGTTAGGTTAAGGGTTAGGTTTAGGGTTAGGTTTAGGGTTAGGTTTGGGGGGGTTAGGGTAAGGTTTTCGCTTTATTTTTACATTTTTAGATCACAGCACGATGTTTTCGTCGCGCTGTGATGACGTCAAATGCGCGCTTTCATCAAGCGCGATTTTGTCCTCCGCGGTTTTGTGGTGGAACCCTTTTCTCTTATATTTTCATTACTATAATTATTATTATTATTCTTTAAAACTAGGATATGTTAAGCATATTGACATGTAGCGAAAATACACCAATGAGAGGAGGAATGGGAAACAGAAGGGAGAAGAAAGATGGGAAGAGAAGGATATGAGAGAGGGTAAGGGGGGACGATGAGAAGGATAAGGAGGAGTGGATTGTAGAGAGAGGAGCAGTAGAAAGGGAGGGGAAGTAGAGTAGGAAAGGATGATGGAGGGAAGATAGAAAGTTGGAGGGTGGTAGAAGAAAGAGGTGTATGGAGAGCAGAAGAGCTATAATGGGCTTCTATTTTTCTCGGTATTGTTGACAAGAGGAACTGATGTAATTATTATTTAATACTATATGATACGGGATATGTATAGTATACATGTGAGTGTGTGTTATGAAAATGGAAATAAAAAATATTTATTAAAAAAAGAAATACACATATACCTTAGTAGATACAACATGACCTAAAATGTTGAAAGATAACCACTGAATTATGCTCCTTGCTTTCTCGCAGTAAAGTTGATCATTGGTTCAGATCAACTTTGAATTGCTTTTGAGGAGTTAGGGAGCTAAAGCAGTAGTGGTGCGGAAATGTCTTGTAGATTTATAACAAAACGGACCTGTTTTAGAGATTTTTTTTTATTCAGACCAATAAAACTGCTATTAACGGGTAGCTTTGAAGAGATCCATGTGCATTATGTAAATACCAAGTATTCTTTTTCACTTCATGAAAATACAAAGATGTTTTTTTGGAGGTACTTGAAACCAAAAAGCACCAGGAACTGGTATTAATCAGCTTCCTATCACCTGGTCTCCTTTGGTGCCAGCTGGAAGGGACTAGACTGGGGAAAGCTTGTCTAGAATAACAGCAAGACTAAATGGGATATTCAAATACTTTTATTTTTCATAAAACTTAAAATGTGAGTCCCGTCTTCCGTCTTCCGAGCAGTCTCCACCAAGGCTAATTTCCTAGAGGACTGTTATTTTTTTATTTCTTTTGGAACCTGGGGACACACCAAAAAGGAAATGGAAGATGCACATCCAAAAGTTGGCCAACCGAGCCATCTGGTACTCAGAGATGCTGGGCAGGTCAGAAATGCTCCCTAGGAAAGAAAACTGAGTAAAGAGTTGGCTTTGTAGGATGCCTGAAGGATATGTTTCTCTGAGGAGTGGAAAATGTGAAAAATCAACTGGGGGGCAAGGGAGAGGAATAACACAAACAGCTAAGACAGCTGGCTGAGTTCCCTTTGAACTCTCTTCATAAACAATGTCTGGGAATGGCCAGAGGCTTCCTCTGGCACAGATTTACTGTTCTGTGGACAGAAGCTTGATGCTTCCAAGGCATGTTCTGCATGAATTAGAGGAAAACTGGACAAAACAGCAAGACATATTTCAAAGGTCTAGAGGGGAAGAAGGAGTGAAAGTTCAGCAATGTATACTGGAGATTTTACCAAAGAAGCCAAACAAAATCTAAGAAAAATCATTAGGCAAAATTGGGCAATACCATTAGAACAGTGGTTCCCAAACTTGGCAACTTTAAGACTTGTGGACTTCAACTCCTAGAATTCTCCAGCCAGCTCTGCTCTGCTGGCTGGAGAATTCTGGGAGTTGAAGTCCACAAGTCTTAAAGTTGCCAAGTTTGGGAACCACTGCATTAGAATAATTAAAAATCTGTAGAGATTTTCAGTCATCCAGGTCATGGTTGTCCCAAAGGTGCTTTTTCAGGAGGCAACTGGACTTCCTTGTTTTTTTCCTTTTGAAGAGGTTTCGCTTCTCATCCAAGAAGCCTCTTCAGCTTTGATAGAACAGTGGGGTAATGAGAAAACACCTTCCATTCCCTACCATCCTGTCAGAGCTGAAGAAGCTTCTTGCATGAGAAGTGAAAAGTCTTCAAAAGAAAAAATAAGAAAGTCCAATTGTCTCCTGAAAAAGCACCTTTGGGACATTAGAAGAATTGTACCCTCATGGTAGAATAATACTGGCAACGAAGTTCCTGCCAGCCCTTAGAGGTATTCCAGGCAAGGAGCACCAACTATGAGTACTAACATTAACTTTATTATGACATTTAATTTTGTGTTGGGGCCTTTGAGTCAGCGTTGACTTCAGGCACAAATCCCTGCAGTTGCCTTGGCAAGATTTCAGAAGTAGTTTGCTCTTGCCATTCTCTTAGAAATCACCAAGCTGGTTTCATACCTAAGATGGTAGCACAACTCATGGTCTCTTGGTTGCTAACACTACACCAAACTGGCTCTCTTGTAAGATTACAGTAACAGAATCTTTCAAGACTCAAAGTACAGTACTTTGAGTTCTCACCTTAATAGTCTCTTCTGAGATGTTTGCCTTGTCCCATTTCTTTTGTGGGCTAAGCTGCCTCTTATCTGTCCATTGGCTAGTCTACTGATGCTCCTCCTCCTGTCTCTCAAGAATATTCTCAAAGGCCATTATGATTAATCTATTGCTCATTATGGTAGAGTGTATTCTGCATCATTTTGCTTTTTTGTTCAACTCTGAGCTGGCAAAATCAATGTAGTGAATATTACTTGAATAAACTGCATATGGATGATACATAGAAGAACATGAGCAAATAATTGGGATACTGTACTATATTAATAAAGTGTAATATCCATAGTAAGGCAAAACCTTTAATATACCCAACTAAAAGGAGCTGTGGTTAGAATGAAGTATTGCAGGTTAATTTTGCTGACTGCCAGCAGTTCGATTCTCACTGGCTCAAGGTTGACTCAGTCTTCCATCCTTCTAAGGTTGGTAAAATTAGGATCCAGATTGTTGGGGGCAATATGCTGACTCTGTAATCTGTTTAAAGAAGGCTGTAAAGCACTGTGAAGCAGTGTAGAAATCTAAGTGCTATTTTATTGCTAAAATGGCACTGTTATTATGTTTTCAAAAAAATTAGGTTAAAAACATGGATTTCCTTACTGAGTCTGAGAAGCAAATTGCTGCTTCTTTTTATTTTATTTTTGCTGGAACAAATACCAGGATCCTATAAAAACTCAAGTGATATAGAAGGAATTCATTGAAAAGCTGAACTAGAGATAGGGAACAGGTATACAACAACAGGTATACCACAAAACAACTTTTTCAGGATATAAAATATATTTCAAAATAAATGCTAAATGGAGATATCATGCAAAGAGCATTTGGGCATAATTTATTTTGGCACAATATATTATGAAGGTAGGAGATAAATGTGATAACACTCACCATTATTGATGAAAATTAACATTGACCTAATTAGCAGCCTTGTCTGGTGCTTCAGTATTCTTATTCTTAGTATCAACTAAGACAAGCTTATTTATTTATTCAGTTTCTATAGTCACCTGTTCTGTCCCCCCTTCTTCGCTCGTTAACAGACGACAGGCAGACAAACTTAAAAGGAAAGAACTTTATCAGTCCTCGGCTCAGACTGGCTGCGAGCCCAAAAATAAACATAAATAAAGTCTCTGACCAGAAGATAACAGAATGCAAAACAAAACTCTTACAAAGCAATTCACTTCTCCAAGTGTCTCCTTGATTCAGGGTTACAGAAAGCAAATCACTTCTCCAAGTGTCTTTCACAAACAAACCACGACCGATGAATGATGAACGAATGAATGAACGTTGACTCCTGCAACCAGGGCGTGGCACCATCCATCCTTTTATCACCAGAAGATGCCACTAACGAGCCCCAGCTGCATTGTTAATCTTGCATCCCAACTCAACTCACAGCAAACTTCTGCTGAGTCACAACAGTCACCCATCTCAGTTGAATGACTTGTATAAATGACACTCAAGAGGAGGTAAACTGGTCCAGGAAATTGATCAACATGGACGCTCTTAGAAGAACATTTCATAACATCTAATCTCTCAGTTCTTGTGACTGGAACTCAAACCTGTCCATCTATGAGGTATTCTTTTCAAATCTCTCAGCCTTTCCCTTAAGCCTTTCCGTCTCATCTTCATCGGATGCATTAGTAAACCCAACTCTATTCCCATTACTTAGAGCCAAGGTGGCGCAGTGGTTAAATGCAGCACTGCAGGCTACTGCTAGATCAGCAGGTCAGCGGTTCAAATCTCACCGGCTCAGGGTTGACTCAGCCTTCCATCCTTCCGAGGTGGGTAAAATGAGGACCCAGATTGTTGGGGGCAATATGCTGACTCTCTGTAAACCGCTTAGAGAGGCCTGAAAGGCCTATGAAGCGGTATATAAGTCTACTGCTATTGCTATTTTATCTTACTTTCCAGTTCTCTGCTATGGGATTACCATTAAGGTGTCCTATTAGACAAAAAAATGAGCTTGTAAACTGGTTTACCTTGGAGTTACTACAGATAGTCCTTGCTTAATGACTGGTCGCATAGTGACCAATTCAAGTTACAATGGACCTCCCCATTGCTACTTATGACACAATTCTAGAGTTCCAACAGCAACATGCACCCATTCACAGTCACACTATGATATTTTGGGTGCTTGGCAACTGGGTCCCATTTATGACTGTTTGGAGATCCCACAGTCATGTGACTGCAATTGTTGGGTTGTTTTTTGGGGGGGCATTTTCTGTTCTTTACTTTCAGTTTCCAGCAAAATGCACCCAGTGAATAAAATCACTGTGAATTGATTTTCACACCCGGTGAAGAAAATGGGATTTATTGAAAGAACCATGGCTGCGGTATTTGTTTAACAACCCCAGTGTTTGCTTAACAATCTCTACAAAAGAATCGAAAATCAAGTGCTGTCAACGGTGACCTACTTAACAATCAGCATGACCTCCGATTCCACCATTCAATCATGGCCGCGCGTTGAGGACCACCTGAAAACAAAAAGCATCGTTCAGCTACAAAAAGCGTCGTGCAGCTACTCTCCCATCTTTCCCTCCTTAGAAGATTGTGTATGTAGGTCAGGCAAAGAAATAAAAATCCCCAGCAGGAGGGAAACAACAGAAAAATTCTAAATGAAAAGTGACACTATCTGTGCCACCTTTGACATTCCATAAATGGAGAAGAATAAAAGATCTGAAAATCCCCGCATGATATCACCTGGAATCTGAACTCCATACAGTTACAGAAATTAATAGAAGGAGACATGAAGCACAAGTTCACTAGAGATATTTATAAACAGCAAGCGTCTCCTTTTCTGACAAAACCTTTAAAAGTGTTGACGTTTGTTTAGATTGTATTTCAGGTTAAAATACGTGTGCAATAATATTGCTCGATTGCATTGTATATATTTACACTATTAAACGTCAGTGCTCTCCTTTGAATTCACCCTCCTTCCCCTTTTCCTAAAATTCCTTTTAAAAAAACCAAAAATAAAATAATTCTCAGCCTGGGGCAAGAACATGGCTCTCTAATTTCAGGCTGCTGTCATCACTTCAGTCTTTCAAAGCCAAGGCAATCATCTCTTCTTGCTGGCTGCCAATACGGCCTTCATAGGGACACTCCGGACTCAATGCCAAGGATTTGCCTCTCCTAGCCTCTGGCACAAAGGAAAAGAGTGAGCCAGAATCCAAAAGGTGGCAGATAATGGGTGTGCAGGAGGAGAAGTCCAAACCCTGTAACAGAATGTGATTACTTCACAAGGAAGATATCTTAAAAAAAATAAAAACAAAAAAAATAAAAACCGGTCACAGTTCTCTTGTGGAGTTTTTTTGATTACTGATTCTCTGCATTAGCGAAATATTCTGCTTGCACAAAAATGATTGGTCATCCAGGAGATAGCGGTGTCATCCAGTGGTTAACTCATTGGTTATTGGTTGTTCTCTGCTGTTATATTGTTTTGCATAGAAACTCCCTCTGTGTCATCTTTTCTCTTCCTGGAAGTCAGTCTGTTCATGGCATTTTGGGTTTTTTCCACCCATCAAGTTTTTTATTTTATAACATATAAACATTCCATTTTCAATTAAACAGTGTGTTGTCTGGGTACAAATGGTTTTAGGAGATAGTAATCAAAAATATTTACAACAGTGTTCATTACATTAGTATGGATTCTATAATGATATTAATAATAATAATGGTGAGGGTGACGATGTTCACTTAACCATTTTAACATACGTCCCTTATATCATTGATTCTTTCCTTATATTTCCCTGTTTCCAACTCATGTTTTTATCAGTTAACCATTGATAGAATAAATCCCAGATCAAAAAGTATTCAGTTTCTTTCTTTTTCTTAATTGTAAGTGTTAGCCTATCCATTTCTGCACATTCTAATATTTTTTTAATCATATTTTCATCTGTAGGGATCTCTTCACTTTTCCATTGTTGTGTAAGTACAATTCTAGCTGCAGTCAGTACATGTAAAATCAGATATGCATTCCCTTTATTGTCCTTATCCAGGAAAATGTCAAACAAGAATATTTCTGATTTCAAATTGATATGTTGTTTTACTATTTTTTCCAACTATGTATGTATTTTTGTCCATTTTTTTTTTTTTTTTGCTTTTGGGTTAGGGTTAGGGTATCTTGTTGAAAGAGTTCATTCCTTGGTTTCATTCCTGCCTTCTGAGCCTTCCAGATCGTTTGGTGAGCCTCCAAATGTCTTATGTTGTTCCACAGTAGACAGACAGGACAGGACAGGACGGGACGGGACGGGACGGGACAGGACAGGACAGGACAGGACAGGATGGACAGACAGACAGACAGATGAAGAGCAAACTCTTGGTAGTGAACTTGGGAGATGGGGTGTCAATTCCAGTGCTTATGCTCAGATGAAATACAGGAGGGAACATGTGGATAGCCTGCAAAGACAACCAACACTAAATTATTTTCCAAACATGGAATTTGTCATCTCAGGAAGACTTTTATCAAAGCTCTTTGACAAAGAGGGCATAGCACAACCTAATTTTCATGCAAAAAAAGAAAAGAAAAAGAAATTTATTCTCCTGATGTTAAAGAATTGGTTCCAGGACCTGACTTCGTTATATAAACCAGTTTGGTCTACTGCAGGGGTGTCAAACTCATGCAACGTGATCACCTTTGCCTCCCCCCCTGGGGGTCCCGCAGCTTGGCACCTTTGGGATACCGCTAGGTTGCTGAGCAGCACTCTGCCTGGCCGGAGGTGGAGGGGTTGTCCAGGGGGCTTATTTGTGGGGGAGGGCTTATATTTTTGCCCATCAGAAAAATGTGGCATGGCCTTATTATCAGGACATGTCAGAATTTCGCGGAAACACGGTAATGGAATAAAAAAATATCTTTTTAGAAAGTCATTGGTTCTATATTTATTACTTTAATATATTTAGAATTACTTTCTTCATCATGTACTCACTATATCCGGGTTGGGAAGCGGTGTAGTGGGAAACATTGTTTTAGCATTGTTGCTGTGTGTTAGATCGGCACAAATGCAGCAGGTGAGAGTCGCTACTGATTTCAGCACTTTTTATTTCCAGCAAAATGTGACTGCACTCTGACGGCTGGGCTGCCAGAGCTCGCCCTTTAAGGAGCTCCAGGCAGACAGCCAGTCAATGACAGCAGTTTAAATTCCCCGCAGTTGGGACAGCCAAGCCGCGGCAAGCATGACAACTTATGTAGATTCTAGCCAATCTGTGGCGAGCATGAAAACTGATATAGATTCTAGCCAATCCACGGCGAAAATGAAAAGTGATGTAGATTTATGACATCTGTACATACGTAACACTATGGATTTTGCATTTTTACTATTAAAAATTATTTTTAAAAATTAAAAATAAGTCAACTTGGAAGGAAGCAAGCCTAGCCGCTGATTCAGTCAGGATGCAGCCTAGCTAAGTTTATGTACTTTATCAATATATCAGTAATAAAAGATATGGAGATGCAACACGACTTCAGATGTGCATCATCGGTTGCATTATTCACAACAGCTATCAAGAACTTGGTTCCTACCATAACCATCCTTTCAAAATATGTCTATGAAATCCTTCTCCGGGTAAGCTTTTTGTAAACAATAATATTAAGCTCCATGAATCCTATTTCACATTTTCAGTGCTACCAAATGCAAGTTTTACAGTTTTTCTGTAAAACTCATTCCATATTATGACTACCGAAATGGTTGGGCACTAGAGTTAAGAGTGGAATATGGTAATGGTAACAACCACCTTGGGAACTTAATAAGGGCCAATGCAATTATCATACTGGTTCACCCTCACCTCAGGAAACCATCATTGGCCCCAAGATATCTGAATAGTTTTTGACCAGTTTTCCATCTCCCATCAGCCCTTTCTAGGGAAGGGTGGAAAAAGTGCCAAGTGACAGCAACATTGGGAAGAAGGAGTGTGAGAAACTGGAAAGAAAAAAAAAACACCAGGGCCTGAAGAAGGATTTGATGAGAATGTGGAAATTCAAGGCTAAAATGGTCTATGGTAGTAGTAGCATCTGGGGCTGTAAGCTGGGAAAATGGCTCCCATAATTCCCAGGAGGGACATCAGAGCTCTCTGTCCAGAAGATTACAGTGCTAGGAACTGCTAAAATCCTCAAACTCCCAGGGCTCTGCTACAGGATCTGAGATTGAGGAAGACACAATAGGGTGAGAATGAGATTTTATAGATGAGAGGGAAAAAGAGAGTGATAAGAGAGCTAAGAGATGAGAGATAGATATTCATTTGTATATGGATATACACACTGTTTACATCATACTTCCCAATAAGAATTATATATTTATATTTTCTGAATAAATAAATACTTCATATAAAATATACAGTACATAGGGTCAAGTGCAAAGAATTAAATACTTAAAGTATAAATAGCAACCACCGAAAATATGCAGCATCAAAACCAAAACAGATAGAGAATGTAGGCCTTTTGCCCTTTGGCGTAGTCCAATAAAAAACTGAAAGTTTTCCATGTGGTCACCAGCAGCTTCAAAGAGAAGAATTTTATCAGGGCAGACTAATGTCCGAATCTAACCTCATTCAGCTAAAATGGTCTGCAGAAGTTATAATGATCCTATCCTATATTTTGTAGGTTGTTTCTAAAAGGGGGTAGTCTTTGAACACTCTCACTTGGTTCACCTGTCAGACTAAAGTTCCAGGGGTGTCAAACTGGCAGCCCATCAGCCAGATGTGCCACACGCAATCCACACCCAACCTAGCTCTGCAAAGGCAAAAAATGTCACGATATGTCACGATATGTCACATGATGTGATCGAGTTTGACACCCGTGGACTAAACCAATGTGTTTTTACTCATGACATACCAAACAAGTACTCTGTGTGTTTTGGTTATCAGTTTACAAACCAAGAGTTACAGAGGGCAGAAAGGATGGGATCACATGATACACTACACCAGTGGAGGGATTCAAATAATTTAACAACCGGTTCTCTGCCCTAATGACCATCTGGGTAGGTGGGGCTTGGTGGTCATGTGACTGGGTGGCCGTGGCCAACTCAAGGTCACTCAGGTCGATGGGCGCTTCACCTTAGCTGTTACAATGTAATAAGGGTTAACCAGAGAGGCAGTTTCTGTAAGCAGGTCAATAAAGATTAGGCTACCAGAATGTTTCCTTCCTGCCTTCCTTACAGGATTAGCCCTGTAAAGTGGGGAAAAAACAAAAGGAAATTTCTTCCAACAATCGGTTCTCTGGACTACTTAGAAACTTACCAACCAGTTCTCCCGAATAGGTGCCACCACTGCACTACACCAAAAACGAAAAATAGATTTATTACAACATGTAAATCCAACATTTTTGGCCCCAAAGACATATATGATATATGTTCTTATTATATGAAAGATGTTTTGTTGCTGATTCACTATAAAAGAAAGCTTAGGTGGCATGATAAATAAGCCATATACCACTCCTTCTTACAATGGTAAGATCAAACCTTTAAAATATAACAAAACAAAACATAATACTCTTCCCCCATCTTTTCCAATTCTTTCATCTACATCTGGTGCTACTTCCTTAAAGGCAACTGTCAACATTCTTTTCCCACTGCTGTGGGTGGGATAGATCTTCTCAAAGAGTCTTTTTTTTTTTCTAATAGAGATGGGGCCAAACATCCACATTGATGGGCTAACATGGCCAGAGTGAACTGTATAGAGCCGAGGTGGCGCAGTGGTTAAATGCAGCACTGCAGGCTACTTCAGCTGACTGCAGTTCTGCAGTTCGGCTGTTCAAATCTCACCGGCTCAGGGTTGACTCAGCTTTCCATCCTTCCGAGGTGGGTAAAATGAGGACCCAGATTGTTGTTGGGGCAATATGCTGACTCTGAAAACCGCTTAGAGAGGGCTGAAAGCCCTACGAAGCGGTATATAAGTCTAACTGCTATTGCTAACTGTACCTACTGGTATTATTATTTGATCCACTACAGTTGGACTAGCTGAAGCTCTCAAGTGGTCTTCAAAGACAGTCCCAGTAGATGAAATTGCAATAGTTAGTTAATTATTTCCTACATTAAATGCTTCAGGGGATATTTGGAAATTTTTGGGACAGAAGTATAAATTTTAGTCTTCCTTCACACTGACAAACATATAGTCTGTGATAAATTCCAATTTGAATATTGCAGATACGTGTCTATATGGTCTATTTATCCATCATGGTTAAGTATAAAAATTAAACATTTAAGTCAGATTATTGACAAGCAAGTCTACTGTATTCATATTACATTATCATCCCATTTAGTTTAATATCCATACTTTTATTAATATGGGGCTACAAAGGATGTTTTTAAGATGTGAGTGGACAATTTATACATATACCAAAAATTGGAGCTTATGACTAAATGATGCATTATGGATTTATCAAGTATGGGGAACAGAAAAATAAAGATGGGTCTAAGGTGTTGAAAAGTCAGTGCTACTCAATTTAACAGTCTAGGATCACTGATGCTCATTATCTGTTTATGAGCTGAATGTCTACTGACATAATGGAAAGATTGACCAATATTACATTAAGTGGTCAAAGTTTACTGATGACTATAAACATTTGGCTGAACGATTTCCTATATGTATTGTATGTTTGGTTGCTTCCTTTTTTACATTTCCCTTCTTACTTTCTGTTGTTACTTTTCCTTTTTCCCCTCTACTTCTTTCTCTTCCTCTGCTTTCATATATTACAGGACTCTCTTTATGCATCTGCGTATATGCTCATTCACACAGAACCACGTGGATTCAATAAGATTGTACTAATATCTCTTAGTTTGCTCTCCAACTTGTTTTGCTCTTGCTACAAAGCCTGGGAGGTCTCACAAAAGATCATTGCCGAGACTATTTTTTAACCAACAGATAGAAACAGCTTTCCTGTATTTAGTGCAACCATCTAAAGTTGATTTCCAGAATGCAGTTGGGATGGGACAAAAAAAAAAATGCCTGTTAACTTGACAAACTTTGGTCCTCAAACCCAAACATCCCAGCCAGACTTTTACAAGTGGCAAAGTAAACTTGGCAACATTTGCATAAAATTCTTGATAAATCCATTAATGCCAACCTTCACTGAGAAATAAATTACCCAAGCGTGTCATTTTAAAAGATGTGGGGTGTGGGAGCACGAAATTAGGGATTTTCACACTTGAGACGTAGAATAAAGGGTTTCTTTCACACAGATACACCATCTATTTAATAAGACAAGGCAAGTGACACAATAAAAGAATCCAAATTGGTTTTCCACAAAAAACGAAATGCGTATTGCTGTAGCCGATACACACTTTTAAAAAAAGAAGACAGCAGCTGCCTGCTAAACTTGGCAACTATTTCTGCATCTTATCCCATTTTCAACAACCGATTTAAGGAAAGGATGACATATTTATCTGATGGGCAATTTGGTTGCCTGCTTTATTATTCTTAGGTGTTAAATTCCATTCGGTCAATGGAATGAACTAATTATATCCATGTTTATGTGATTAGTTTAGGACCCATGATTCTAATTTGTTACATGTAAGTGACATTCCTAAAAGTAAAATAATTGGCTTTAGGGGGAGGGGGAGTGTTTATCTCTTTAGGATATTTCTATCCCATTTTTCCTCTGGGAGTTCATGGCTATCTCCTTATCCCCCATCAGTCCTGGGAAGTGAGATGGATCGAAGAAGAGTGACAGATCAAAGTCATCAATGAACTATATATTGTAGGGGGACAATCTGAACCTGACTCTTCCCATTCTAATTCAATCATACTACGTTACACTCTATATATTTTTTTCCTTTTTATGAATTTTTATTTTAAACACATAAACACATCAACAAAAACAAACACATGACTTAAGACAACATAGGAACAAGAAGTTCCATCATATATTATACAGCAGTTCCGTATCAGTTTCTTTACAGTTAGTGTTTTCCCTTCTATACATTTCTATCTTGCATTCATGGTCTCCTTATCCGTTATCCATTTTTATGTACAATTCTATATTTATTTCTACTTAGCTATTTATAACCAGATATTGTTTACCTATATTGTGCTATATATTCTTACTATCATTTATTCTCTTACATACAATTCTAGGTATACATTCACATGGTTATTCTTTTTTCTTTGCCATTCTTATACTATTTTTATTCCATTTAAAAGATTATAAGGTACAGTTTGGATTGCTTTGTTTACCATCCCTAGCGCCTGTTATGACACCACCTTATTTTTTCTTTCTTTTCTCTCTCCCTTCCTTCTCTACTTCCTTCCTTCCTCCTCTCCTTCCCCCTCTTTCTTCCCCTAACTCTCCCCTACTCTTACCCTCTCTCTTCCTATCCTCTCTCCTTCTCTTTCTCTCCCATCCTCCCTCCTCTCCTTCTTTTTCTCTCCCTTCCACCCACCTCTCCTTACCTCTTTCTTCTTCCCTTAGTTTTCCTCCACTCTTCCTCTTCTTTTCCTACTATCTCTCCTTCTCTTTCTCTCCTTTTCCTACATTCTGTATAGATGTAAATGTGAGCATATAGTTAAGATGCAGGAGGTAATCTCCCATATGCTTCTGGTCCCAATTGCATCTTGAGTGGAGTACTCTTCTGACATTTTGCATGGCATTAGAATTGTAATATAAGCCTAAACACTTAGCATAGTCTAGCAAGACCAAGAAAGGCCTCACAAACTCAGAAAAGCAAAACCATTTGTATCATCATTATCACTACTGTGATCCTGGGGCTCTTCCTAAATGTTAACTGAAAACTTCAAAGTGTGCCCCAATCTGCCCTAAAAGGGAAAGCTGTCACATAGATTGAATCTTTGCTGAGAATCTTGACCTAGTTTTAGGTCTCCAGATCCAGTAAGGAAAACCTAATTGGGCATGTCTATGGAGATTCTCAGTCATCCAGATCATGGTTGCCCCAAAGGTGTTTTTTCAAGAGGCAACTGGACTTTCTGGTTTTTCTTTGAAGACTTTTCACATCTCATCCAAGAAGCTCCTTCACCTCTGGCTAGATGGTGGGGAATGGAAAGATTTATACTCCTTGCAGACAGCTAGTCATTTGTGTCCTTTTAGAGAGACCTTGAGGCCACTTGGAGATTTATCTGTGTCCTCAGGGTTACCTGAGTAATGCAAATGGATGCAGAGCCTCCTTGGAACTGTTGAAAGGACTGTGTTATAGACTGGAGATAGATAATAGCAGTAGACTTATATACCGCTTCATAGGCCTTTCAGGCCTCTCTAAGAGGTTTACAGAGAGTCAGCATATTGCCCCCAACAATCTGGGTCCTCATTTTACCCACCTCGGAAGGATGGAAGGCTGAGTCAACCCTGAGCCGATGAGATTTGAACCGCTGACCTGCTGATCTAGCAGTAGCCTGCAGTGCTGCATTTAACCACTGCGCCACCTTGGCTCTTAATGTCGCACCCCACCCCTCTGTTAAGAGAGGGCTGTTCAATTTGACATAGATGGCCTCTTTGACCCCCCTCCTTCAAACCAGAGTGGTCTTTTAAAGGCAGATGGACTGCTGAATCTAGTCCTGATGGGTTGTTCTCCTATGTCGTGTCAGGTATTTATGAAGTGGTTGTTTTGTTTCCCCTAATGGTGCTTCAAGTTTTCTGAGCTTGACATTATTGCTTAATAAATCAGATTTTATGTCCTGGGTACTAGCAAGATTCAGCTAACAAGAGTGCAGAAATGCAAGTGAGGTGTACAATTGGGATAGATTTGAGACTTAATAGCCTAGGGTGGGACTTGTGATAATCATGTCTGAGCCCTGAGACACTGGACAGATATATTTTTTAACCCCTATGCTGTCATCTCTCTTTGGCAGTAACCTCATTTGACTCTTAATTCAACTGTGGTGAAAGAACAACTACTTCGAATCTGGTTTCCAGCTGAGAATTCTGGAGCTGAGCTTGCAGTGGGCTGTTTTTCAGATGCCTCACCCATTCCTTCTGATTCCTAAGCTTAATGCTGAAAGACGATATTGGCTTGACAACTTTCCCAACTTTCCCTATTGTGGCACCCCAAGGGAGAAGGGAATGGATAAAAACCTGTGAGTGTCTCTCTTCTCTTAGGCTACTATGAACAACACGAATGATCTGGGATGCTGTGTTTCCTTCCTTTTTTTTTTCCTTTCCTTTTTAACAGAATGGATGTGAGGGAATTTGGAATGGGGCTGTGATTTTTACTTCTATTCTTTATGTTTCTGAAGCAAAGAAACTTGCCCAACTTAAGACCAGACAATGATAATTGTGGGCCTGTATGTGGAAAGATTCATTTTTTTTGTGAGCCCCTATTGTAAATCACAGGTTCCCCTCATAAGTAACAATTGCCCCAATGTATTTAAACCAAATAAAGGACTTGGGGGGGGGGGGGAGGAATTATAAAGTTGGATGTACAAAGGGGGAAAGAAACATACGTGCAGGAATAAAAGAAGTTGTTCTGCACTCATTCAGGATAAAAATCACATATTTGTTTGTGTTTTTATAGATCAAGAGCTGGAGTCCCAGATGACTAAACTATGGTTTTGCTCAAGAAGCGCCAGACGATGGTATACCACTGGTTGCTTTGAAAAAGGAGGGGTTTTTTTAAAAAAAAAAATTTAAATCAATGAGTCACTGATGAAGAATGAAAATGTAAAATGTGCACGGACTTTTTAGGAATACAGTCACAGAGCCTTTAAACAGAAACAGCTGAAAATTGTCTGGAACCTTGAACCAACCCACTTATATTACATACAAAGATATTTTTGAACTTTTCATGAGGAGAAGGTTTGGAGCTTTTTGTGGTTTTTGTTATTTCCCTATTTTCCCTTTTCCTCAGTCACACATGCCCATCTGCCTTTCACCCACAAAGCCACAAAAATGCAAAACAAAGTCAGCTAGCCTTTGGCCCCCTGCCCACAGCCCACAGTTTCTTTTTCACACACTTCCAAAGTTACTTCTTTGGCCTGCAAAGTTTTCCATTTATAGCAAAGTGAAAGCGTCCCATAGTGGGAAAGGTTGAACGGGGCCTACACACTCCACAATCACAGCAATGAATGAATTTCACACTGGTCTGTTTGCGAGGGATAGCCGGTGATTGTATGCAGGTGTGAATAAGCCATAGTTAAATAAATTACAACAGATGGTGACTCAGTGTCATCAAACATAGGATTTTTCAGTAAAAAAATGACCGGTGTGTTTGGCTGAGAATCAAGGTAAACTATGTTATCCAGTGATAAATATGCATTTGAAAAGTCAACTATGAAAGTCACTTCCTTTATATAATTCTCAAGCAGAGGATTTTGCTTTCAGATGCTAAACATCAAAACTTTGACTCCCCAAAAGCATGCAAATATTTTTTTAAAAAAATAGAGGAATCTGATAGAAGATGAATTCCAAATCTAATTCTTTGTTTGTTTCTCAGATAGTTTGGTCTCTCGGAGCATGACTTCACAGCAGTCTTTCTTTCTTATTGTCAACTATCTGACCCTGCAGCTAAAGATTTTCCTCTAAAAAAGAAAGCAGAGTTATAGAAAAGAAATACAGTCAGCTATCCTCCCCCACCCCAGGATATCACTTTACACTTCCAATCATATATATTTCAGAAATTATCCCTGTGTCTTAAGTGAGGATTTATGTAGATATTGTGGTGTTTGTAAGCCTTATTCTTATTGCATTCTAAATCACTTAGACAAGTGTCATAATCTTCCACTAGTTTTTCAGCAAGAAATCATATCAAAGATGTGCCTATTGGCATTTATATAAATACGTTTAAATAAATGTGAAGGGTGAAATATCACACTATACACTAGTACTCTCCTGTATCTCTATTGTGCAATAAGGGAGTTTCTAAGACTGGCCAATAATTCAAAAAAAAGGAAGCCCACCTTAGACTGAAGACAACAGTTTGGGATAAAATATTGTTGCAAGTTGCGATAGGTAATACAATGCTGTTCAGAATTCTGTCTCCTCCTTTCCCAAATTCCATTCCATCTCCTTACCTTTTCTTTCTCAGATATATCCAACATTCTACAATGAGCTATGAAGATTGCATTAGCAGCCAGACCTTCCAACTCTGCAGACTCTCTATACGCCTGACTGTCTTTCTGTTATTTTCCAGTAGCCAATTTTTGGTTATAGACTTCTTATAGCAGTAGCAATGGTACTCAGACTTTATATCACTTCATTGTGCCTTACCACTTCATTGTGCCTTACAGTCCTCTCTAAGTGGTTTACAGAGTGAGCGTATGGCCTTCAACAATCTAGGGTCCTCATTTTACTGACCTCAGAAAGATGGAACGCTGAGTCAACCTTGAGCCGGTCAAGATTGAACTGCTAGCAGTCAGCAGAATTAGCCTGCAGTACTGCATTCTAACCACTGCACCACCACAGCTCTATATACCACATCACTTGACTTTATAATTAGTATGTAAACTGTAATGTGGGGCAGGGGTGAGTTCCGGCTTCTTTCACTCAGGGATGCACTTCAGGTGCTCTTGATGTGTGCTACACCTGAAGGGACTTTGGAGGTCTTCTAGTCCAATCCCTTGCTCAAGCAGGAGACTCTATCATTTCAGATAGGTGGTTGTCCAGCCTTATCTTAAAAATCTCCATTGACAAAACTCTTACAACTTCTGAAGGCAATTCCACTAGTCAATTGTTCTCACTGTTAGGAAGTTTCTTCTTAATTCCAGGTTACTTCTCTCCTTGATTAGTTTCCATCCATTTTTCTTGCTTTCTGGTGCTTTGGAAAATAAGTTGAACCCTCATGAATTGTGCTGCAAAGAAAGAAAAATGTTCTCCCCAAAATGCTGGAAATGCAAATCAATACATGGAACATATTATCATTTATGGTAGACCTGTGAGGAGGCAATTTTTTTTTAGAAAAGGATCAAAAATTGGCTGGAGGCAATATCAGGGGTTAAAATAGAATGGAAACCTGAAGTTTTTTTAATTAGGAATTATCTCAGTGAAATACAAAAAAGAAATCCAATATTTAATACTACATATACTTACAGAGGCAAGGATTGCCTTTGCCCAGAAATGGAAAAACAAATTAACCCCAAATGAAGATTTAATAATAAGAAAGATTATGGACTGTGCCGAAATGGATAAACTAACTAAAGAAATACAGGGAAAGGAAGAATCAGAATTCTACCAGATATGGGATAAATGGTATAGGTGGATGGAGGAAAGAAACAAAAATCAATGAAAGAATATAACAACACTCAAAAATAATAGTTATGAGTAAAATAAGAGAGTTAAGAATGGTGAAATCTAAATGAAATACGATAGAAGGGGAAATAATATAAGATGAGCGATATCGATTGATGATTGCTAATATAAAAAACAGGAAGTTCCTGTTCGCACTGTATTGTATAAATGTGGTGTACGTCTAATTTGTGTGTGTGTGTATTTTACATGTTTGTTAATAAAAATCTCTAAAAAAAAGAAAGAAAGAAAAATGTTGGTAGATATGTGGCTTGACTGATGTATCCAGCAGGCATGGTGGATCAAGGTGAGGCTACAATAAATAACTGGGTCAGAGATGAAGAAGTAATCAAAGGAAAAGAAATGTGACATAAGGGGCAAATATGAAATCAAAAGTAACCCAAAGTCTAAAAGTAGGAAGACTTCTGAAAAGAAAATGAAATTGAACAGGTAATAAAATCAACATTGATTGAATCTTGCTTCGCTTTCCCAAACCAGAACATGCTTCCTTTGTTTTTCATGTGAAAAAAATCAAATTATTTCCAGGAGACACCATGAGTACCAAAAACGAATTATCATTTTCCCTCCCATAAGGAATAATGTTGTCACAAGTCAGGTGACACTGACAATTTCTAGCTTGTGAATTGAGTTCTAAACAAATTGAGTTTGAGTTTGAGTTTGAGTTTATTGGTCTTGTATGCCGCCCACTCCCGAAGGACTCCGGGCGGCTTACAATAAACAAGGGAAGGGGATAAATAAACAAAACAACACTTTAAAATACACAACATTCACAGTTACTGTGGGGCTGGATATTTCACAACCCCCCAGCCTGCTGGAGCAGCCAGGACTTGGTGGCTTTGCGGAAGGCCGGGAGGGTAGTTAGGGTCCGGATCTCCACGGGGAGGTCATTCCAGAGGGCTGGGGCTGCAACAGAGAAGGCTCTCCCCCGGGAGTCGCCAGCCGACATTGGCTGGCAGATGGAATCCGGAGGAGACCTAACCTGTGAGATCTAATCGGTCTATGGGAGGTAATCGGCAGGAGGTGGTCTCTCAGGTACCCAGGTCCAATGCCATGTAGGGCTTTATAGGTAACGACCAGCACCTTGAAGCGGGTCCAGAGAATAATGGGTAGTCAGTGCAGCTCGCGGAGGATAGGTGTGACGTGGGTGTACCTGGGTGCACCCACAATCGCTCGCGCGGCTGCGTTCTGGACTAACTGAAGTCTTCGAGCAAGGGCAGCCCCATGTAGAGCGCATTACAGTGCCAGGGCAAAAATTTCCCATCAAAATATGTTGAGGAGCAAGTTTGATGAGTTTCAAAGCAGTTGAGTACTAAGGTACTGTACATGAAATTGATTTTAAATTGATGAAGAAGCTTTTTTCTGGTCACATGAACTGTGTTTTTAGTGTACACTTCTTTCTGTTTATTATGGCATCCAAAGTATTCATCTGCAGCTTAAAGTAGATACAAGCTGAATACCTCCATGGCAACCAATGAGTAGCAAATGTATAAATTGTCACATTTATAGCTGAATGATAAAGTTCACATGTGTAAGCTCTCAAACATGAAGTTCAGAATGTACTGGAAAGATACCATATTTTTCGGAGTATAAGACGCACCTTTTCCCCTCGAAAAAGAGAATGAAAATCTGGGTGCATCGTATACACTGAATACAGCATTTTTGGCCTCCCGAAACCCCACCCCCAAAATGGCTGTGCATAGCCTTTAGGAGGCTTCCAGAGTGCTCCTGGGGGTTGGGGAGGGGCAAAAATGAGTGAAAAATGGGCCGTTCTTTGCTCGTTCCCCCCCCTTCCCCCTAGACTCCAGGAGCACTCTACAAAAGACTATGCATGCCTTTTTTTTTTTTTTGACAAAGAACAGGCCCGTTTTTGCAAAAATTTGCCTCTTCAAAATCTTGGTGCATCTTATACTCCAAAAAATATGGTACTCCAGAAGGAAGACTTTGGCATTGTGATCCAATATAGCAACACTATGTTTGAGCATTGCAACTCTGTTCATTCAGTGGTATATATATGTATATTTCCCAAAGAAACACAAAATGGATCACTAGAAAATAGCCCCTCCTTACGTCCCATGTTCTAACACCACTAATTGTCAGCATTTCTTTTTGTGAAATAAATCATTTACAGAGACCCAGATACCAATATATTGCATATCACAAAGGATTTAACAGTATTTTGCTTGTTATGTCCTCTGTCCATCAGGCTTAGCTTTAAAGCACTCCCCAAACTTTTGGGCACCAGGGACTGCTTCCGTGGGAAACAATTTTTCCACAACGTGTGTGTGTGTCTCTGTGTGTGTGTGTGTGTGTCTGTGTGTTTGTTTGTGCACTATCTAAGACCCACACATGTGTGAATGAAGCTTCATTCATTTGTGCAATCCAGTTCCTAAGAGGGTGAAGCTCAGTTCTGTGGACTGGGAGTTATGCACCCTCCTTTAAAGCAAATATGATTCAAGTTGTTGATTATCTCTTCCTGCGCAAGTTTTCTCTTCCCTGATAAGTAGTAACCATTTAACAAGTTAAGAAGCTCCCATCATTAATTAGTTGATTAGAACTCTCTCTCAAGCCACTTGCATGGCGGTCGGAAATTGACAAGACCTCAAGCAATTACAATACAGAATACTTCTGCCTCCTAGACTCTAGACCAGCCTTGCAATTGAAAAACAAGTGTTTCTCATGCAGGAAAAAGTAATTTCAAATGCATCTAGGCTTCCATACATTTGTTTCCTTTTCTGGTTTTTCATTGTAATTTTTCTTTTGGATGCCAAGAAGTTTAGTGTGTTCTTCTCTCCCTGCCACCCCAGTGGTGGGTTTCAAAAATTGTTCGAACCTACTCTGTGGGTGTGGCCTCCTTTGTGGGAGTGGCTTGCCGCCTCATGTGACCGGATGGGAGTGGCTTGCCGCCCATATGACCGGATATAAAGATGCCGATGACACTTGTGAGAACCACCTTAAATTACCTCACACACAGCACTGGCATGCATAAGAATATGATGTAAACTTGTTTTTTAAAAGGTATCTTTGGTTTGCGTTAAAACACACGCAATGTTTTGATTGCACCAGAAACACAGTAGTCATCCTTACCTTTCACAGAGGCACTGAGTTTTATAAATATGAGCATGATAGTGTAGAATAATTATATCCAAGGACCAGTGGTGGGTTTCAAAAATTTTTGGAACCTCTTCTGTAGGTGTGGCCTGCTTTCCGGGTCCACTAGTGGAACCTCTTCTAACCGGTTCGGTAGATTTGACGAACCGGTTCTACCGAATAGGTATGAACTGGTAGGAACCCACCTCTGTGCCACCACCATCACCACCACCACCCCATTTTTCCATTATCTGTGTCTTCTTTTGTCGGTTCAGATATTGGGTCACCCTGCTCTCATTAAATTGTGGTTCTTCCTTTTGCTAGCATCACAACCACGGAAGATGGAAATGTCAAAGCACAGAACCTTGACTCACACTAAAGAAACAAATACCCACAGATGAAGCTGAGGAGCCATATACAGGTAGTCCTTGACTTACGACCACAATTGAGCCCAACATTTATGTTACTAAGTGAGACATTTGTTAAGTGAGTTTTGCCCCATTTTTACGACCTTTCTTGCCACAGTTTTTAAGTGAATCATGACAGTTGTTAAGTTAATTACATGTTTGTTAAATGAATCTGGTTTATCCATTGACTTTGCTTGTCAGAATGACACAAAAGGGGATAACATGATCCGTGGGCACTGCAACCACCATAAATATGAGCCAGCTGCCAAGCATCTGAATTTTGATCATGTCACCATAGGGATGTTGCAACAATCATAAATGTGAAAAACTGTCATAAGGCACTTTTTTCAGTGCCAATGTAACTTTGAACAGCGACTAAATGAACTATTGTAAGTCGAGGCTTATCTGTATATTTTTTGCAGAATTATCTAACAATACTTAAGGGGATGAGGAATTAGATGCTAAATGAGATATACAATAAATGGAAAACATAATGCCTTACTGATATTTTGGAAATTATACCCATGGTTTGATCACTAGAAAACAAACATGGTTAATCCCATATGTATTCCTTTAGCCTCAGCTACACTGAGAAATCACCAATTGAAAATACATTTTATTTTGAGTTGGTCAACATCAACACATTAAAAAATTCCCAGAGAAATGCATCGTGGTTGCAAATATGAAAGTAATTTTTGATCCAGTTTGACAATCATCTTTGCCCTCTTATCACTTTCAAGATGAAACATTCTTAAAGTTCTGTTCACATGTTCGTGGATAAGATATTTTCTCCATTCCTGGTCTGTGCTTAGGAAAAGCGTGCTGGAAAACAAATGAAGAAACCACAGGGCCGCAATGCAAATTAGGCTTCTATGCCATCTTGAATCTTCATCTGTCGCATATAAAGGTTGCCAATAACTGAAGATCCAGTGCAAAATTTGCATAATAGGTGGGGAATCTGAGCTGCCAAATTACATGCATTATTTTGCAGTGTCCCTTTTGCCTCTTCTCCCCAATTTTGTTACGGCCTCTGAATGCTAATTAACACTTCAGAATTTTCAGGCTGTTTATTATCCTTGCTTATATTACAGGCATTGGTGGCAGAAGGACACTATTAATTAGTGTAGGAAGCTTCTATGTACATCTCTCTAGCTCATCTCTCTGAATCAAGGTCACACCAGGTTTTGTTCTATGGCTCTCCACAGGCTGAGCATTGTGCTCAGGAAAGGAAAATCTTATCATGTGTTCAAAGGGTTATTCACGCAGTTGGATAGTGTCAGCATTGCTTCTAGAAGGCTAAACTCAAATGAAGAAAAAAGTTTTACAGGAAGTACGGTAGAACCTTGGGTGCTACCCGTAATCCATTCCATTTGGTCATGACCAGAAGCAAGACTGACTGCGCATGCGCGCACACAAACACAAAAATGACACTGAAGAGGAACTTGCCACGGCTGGGAAAAGCATTGCGGCTGTGTTTATTCGGCACCCGAGGATGTGTTTGTGACCTGAGTGAAACATTTAGCAGATTTTTCAGTTGGCACACAAATTGTTCATAGTCTGAGCCGTTCGGGACTCGAGGTCCCACTGTAGTTGCTATCCTGGCTTCAAAGTTTTGCAATACATAATGAGCCATTTTGTTTTTATCTTTCTTTCCCATATATATATAATATTTAAAAGCAGCACTTCAATGTATAATTCTGACAGGCCCCTGCTAGAAAACTGGCAGTGCATTACCATTATGTCATAAAGAAAAGGGAGTCTTCTAAAAGGTTACTTGTCAAATGTTTTGGGGGCTTTGCAGACTATTAATCTGTGGAGGCTGCTATCTGTGATCGCTCTTCCTTTCTCTCTTTTGTACCGAGAGAAGACAAATGCAGCTCAAAGTTGCTGTTAATTGTTTTCTTTTAATATTTCCACTGCAACATTTTGACAGCCTTAGATAAAGACTTTGTATTTCTCTTTAGCCAAGAGCAGATAAGATTGGAATCGCTCTTCCTTGGCTTGAGTTTTAACTGTGACTAGATAGGATTCCATTCCAAAAAATGACACACAGCCTTTAATTGCCAACAGAGTTTGATGACATTCCCATTTTGTAGGAGCTCTGATGCAACCAGGGTTCAGCCTTCCATCTTCAGATGTTCCCTGTTAAAAAATTTAAAGCCATCCAGAAACAGACATAATTGCTCACCTCCGCTCCAAGTGAGCGATTAATAATGTAGCATGCAATGATAGCAATTTAAAATAAAATTATGGCTGCTAATAGAAGAACACGTATTGCATAACAAACAAAGATAATTATTTAAGGATCTTTCTACCCAGTAAGATTGGAAGCTTGGCTGCTTAGGTGGCGCAGTGGTTAAATGCAGCACTGCAGGCTACTGCTAGATCAGCAGGTCAGCGGTTCAAATCTCACCGGCTCAGGGTTGACTCAGCCTTCCATCCTTCCGAGGTGGGTAAAATGAGGACCCAGATTGTTGGGGGCAATATGCTGACTCTCTGTAAACCGCTTAGAGAGGCCTGAAAGGCCTATGAAGCGGTATATAAGTCTACTGCTATTGCTATTGCTATTGCTATTGCTATAAACAATGCATAGGCAAACATGCTTTGAGAACCTTAGCCAGGAACAGGAAAAAAAATATCTAATAAGTTTGTTACCCAAGTTCAGATCTGAATTATTTTTAATTTTGTGTGTCTGTGTTCAAGATTCCAGCCAGCAAGTTATTCTTCTCTCTCTCTCTCTCTCTCTCTCTCTCTCTCTCTCTCTCTCTCTCTCTCTCTCTCTCCCTCCCTCCCTCCCTCCCTCCCTCTCTCTCTCCCTCCCTCTCTCTCTTACACTAGCATTAGCCATTCATTGTTCTGGGTTCACTGAGCATGCTCAAACTTTGGGGGTAAATTCCCACTTGCAATTCCTGACCCAATCCTGAAATGCCAAATCATGCCACAATAGAAGGGTGATCATTTCAATCATCTAGAATTAGTTCTGTAAGGAGCTGCCTGCGACCTTCCTGTTCAAATGGGTCCTCATTTAACAACTGCCTTGTTTAGTGACCACAGTTAAAATGGTGGTGAAAAAGTAACTTTACAACTAATCCTTGCAGTTATGACCTTCAAGGCCTCTAAAGCAAAGGACAGCTGAAGTAAAAATGAAAGAATTGTCATAGTTTCATTTAGCAATTGTTTCACTTCACTGACCAGTCCCAGTTGTGATCACTCAATGAGGACTATCTGCATTACTAAAGTTTCTTTGTTCCAAAAATGCGAAGCCTTCTTGGGCTTTGGCTGCTATAAAAATGAAACCTAAAAATGTCATTAAAAAGTCTTTTCAGTTGCCATCACTATTTAAAGTCAAATTTAAAAGATTCCTTTGAAATGCCTTTGTTTTTCTGCCTTCTGATATTTCAGAAAGGACAACTCTTTCAAATGCCATAATTCCCCCCCCCCCTTAATATTCCATGTTTGGGAAAACTCCTTGAGTTAATATAATACATTTATTTCCTTTACTATGAACATTTCTATTCAATATACCATTGTAGTTAGACTAGCCCCTCTGACACTAGCAGTGGTGGGTTTCAAAAATTTTTGGAACCTACTCTGTGGGTGTGGCCTCTTTTGTGGGAGTGGCTTGCCAGCCATGTGACCTGGTGGGAGTGGCTTGCCAGCCATTCTCTCTCTCTCTCTCTCTCTCTCTCTCTCTCTCTCTCCTTCCTTTTGTCTCTCTGTCCCTTTTTTCTTTTTTTCTTTCATCTCTCTCTCACTCTTTCTTTCTTTTTAATTATGTATTTATTTCCTTTCTTTCTCTTTCTCTCTCTCTGTGAGTCTCTCTCTCTCTGTGTGTGTGTGTGTGTGTGTGTGTGTGTGTGTGTGTCAGTGGTGGGTTTCAAAAAAATTTGGAACTCCTTCTGTAGGTGTGGCCTGCTTTCCGGGTCCACTGGTGGAACCTCTTCTAACTGGTTCGGTAGATTTGACGAACCGGTTCTACCAAATAGGTGCGAACTGGTAGGAACCCACCTCTGGACACTAGCTAGCCCCATGGTTATTTTATGGTGGTCCTTTTAATGTTGAGAATTATAGACATTTGGCTATTACATTTTGTAAAATGTAAAATTGTTTGTCCTCCCCCCCCCTTTTGAACTGTGAGCCGCCCTGAGTCCCCCCAGGGAAAAGGGCGGCATACAAATAAAGTGAAACTAAACTAAACTAAACTAAACTAAAAAGGAATGTCCTACCAATATTTCTTACTTTCTCCCTTTTCTCTCTTGGCTTTTCAAGGCTATTATCCTGCAGAGGTGTCAAACTCGCAGCCCGTGGGTTGGATGCGTCACACAGAGGCCACATCCACACCGGCTCTGCAAAGGCAAAAAATATTGTGATACATCTTGATACGTCACGTGATGTGATCGAGTTTGGCAAGTGCCCAAGAGAGTAAGAAGAAAGTAAAAATATATAAATATATTGCATTTCTTTGTTGATTTATTCTTTGTTTCCCCAGATATCTCAACCTGGTACAAGCTGCTGCTTAACAATTGAAAATATACAGAAGAATGTTGATGTAGATCCTTATAGTGATACCTACAAAAAATATACAGCCGTAACATAAGACACAGCTAATATGCAGATATGTATGCAAACAGACAACTTCTTATGATTATTTGAAGGTGCTGTCATAGGATCATTGCATCCTTCTTCTTTCTTTCCAATTCAGTCCACGCAGGTTCATAAAATCAGATTTGAAGTAGAAATTCAAGTCCAAATCTTGTGTATTCCACAATCTGACTTTTTTTAAAAATTGCAGACCTTGAGAAAGGAAAACAAATGTTCTGCCGAGAGCAACATATAAACATTTTACAAAACTTTATCAAATGTTCTTTAGCAAAGTGCACTATAACCCTTTCCTAAGATATTATCAACTTGTGTACTAATATTAAACACAGGGTTGGCTTAATAGTTTAACTAATCAATTGTAGTAGAAGTTTTTAAAGGATGCGATTTGGATGTAGATGATCCAGTTTCCTGAATCTATCAGGTTACTCATATGCTTATGATGAGAAAGAGGATGTCTTTATTGAAAAAAAAAATGAGAATGAACTCTGTTCTATGAGGAATACATGTTTGAACTTGACCAATGAATTATTTCAAAAGCATTTGAAGTTTATAAAGGCCCAACTGAGTGTTTTCACAGAAACCCATCAGAACACAGCAGTGATAAAGGACCATCTGATAGGGTGTTTCAACTTGCAACTCTATTCATGCAGATAATTAAAAGACTATGTTTTTCATGTCCTCCTTGACAAACACATTAGGATAAGAAGTTTTGGGAACATTTGCTCTAAAAATGCTGATGGTAACAAATTTATTGTGCCTGAAAGAAATCCTTCCTCAACCTTGGGAAGATGAGAGATGCTAAATGTTTGGCTGGAATGCAAGGTCTCCTTGAAATCCAGGTTATGTGGTTAATTGGCATCCTGTTGACCTCCAGCTGGTTCTCCATATCATCTGTCCTTTGAAAGAGTATTACTCAGGCTTTTTCATAACCTAGGGCAAGAAGGAATCCAGCTGAGACTCCATATGACACTAGTTTGGAAGACCTCTCCAGCTAGAAGACTGGTCTTATACCAAAGAAGAGATAATATGGTTGCATTGCTTGACTGGGTACTATGTCCAAAGCTCTCAGCAAAGAATGTTAGATCTGCAGAAAACTCTACCAGATGCCTCAGGTTTTAGTGATACTGCAAATTTTGATCTTCAAGCAGAAGTAAAAAGGGGGCAATTGCTATTTTATGAATTGGCCAGCTCAAATTTTGTTTTAAAAAAAGAATCAGCCTATTGCTAGACATTTATACTGTACGCAAGCCAAGGCCTATAATATTTTTGAGTCCTCTGATTTATTACGTTTTATATTTATATCCCACATGTTTTTCCATTTGTATATTGAGCTGAAGGTTCAGACATAGGCAATTTGATTCATTTCTGAGATGTTAAAGTTGACTTTGCATAGGCCTTATGCAAAGGACAATAATATATATTGTCCTAGTTTCTCAAAAAGTGATAGGATCCAGTTTGACAATCATCTTTGCCACAATATATTTTTCATAGATATAGATAGATAGATAGATAGATAGATAGATAGATAGATAGATAGAGAGATATGATAGATATATATATTATATATATATATATATATATATATATATATATATATATATATAGATAGATATAGATATAGATAGATAGATAGATAGATAGATAGATAGATAGATAGATATAGATATAGATATAGATATAGATATAGATATAGATATAGATATAGATATAGATATAGATATAGATATAGATATAGATATAGATATAGATATAGATATAGATATAGATAGATATAGTTATATATAGTTATATATAGTTATATATAGTTATATAGTTAGTTATATAGTTAGTTATATAGTCATATAGTCATATAGTCATATAGTCATATATATATGTGTGTGTGTGTGTGTGTGTGTGTGTGTGTGTGTAGGTCTTTGGTTATTCGGGTTTTGTCCCGCGTAAAATTGGAGGTGTCTTGGCAACGTTTCGACGAAGTCTCATTCGTCATCTTCAGGCTTCTTGCTTCCAGGAGCAATGTGAGATCTCGGAAAAATTGTTATAAATACATATTATTAATAACAGTTATGAGATCATATAATTGTGAATGTATATATGAAATTGATAAAATAAAAATTAAAAAAAAGATTATTTTATATTCTGCCTATCCTCCCCTATTTCAATTAGCTATACCCAATGACAAATATTTCATAATTCTACAGCCATTATTATTACATTTAGTGTGAACCATTTGTAAGGTAATTATGTGGCAAAGTCTAAGGTTCATTATCTTTGTTGCGTATTTGTCATGTAGAATAGCTCATGAAAGCAAAGCTGAAGTCTGTCCTATGCTTCAAGAGGCAGTCTACAATTAGCCAATGATAAACTTCTAACAAAATACAGCAAACTGCACACTCTTTATGTACAATAAATGCATCAATTTAGAAAGAGGTAACAGCAGTAGAAAATAATAGAGATGTTTTCTGTGCCCCTAGAATATCAGAAACTGCCTTAAAAACTCAAGTTTTAACTCAACATTATTTTATCTGGATGACCAAGTTTATTTCTCATCCCATATTACATTTTCTAAAATCATGGGCCAGCACTCCAGGATTCCTCTCCAGACAAGGAGAGGACTTGAAATCACACGCCAGTGCTCCAGATGGTTGCTCCAGGTGAGAAGACCACAAGACTGGTAAGTTTAGTGCTCTGGGAGATGATGGAATGCCATCTTTACTCAAAGGGTGACTGGTGTTTTTGTGGTTCATACATGTTAGATCGGGTAAAGGAGGCACAAAAGCTTCAGTAAACAACAGCTCTTTATTGCAAGTCAAGTAAACATCCGGCTGGGGAATGGTCAGGCAGCATCTCCTTTTAAAGTGATCTGTCAGACCTCTTGACCAATGATATTCAAACTCTGTTCCCACCGGAACAGAGGACCTTGGTGGAAACCTCTTTCAGTCTGTCAGCCGGGGGTGGGGGGATATCTAACAATGCACATGTACTCTCTTTTAAATTACTTTTGGAAATTGCTTATTACTTGCTTTTCAGCTATTAGGAATCTTTGGAATGACAGTGTTGTGTATTCTGTTACATGAAAAAGGGCCAGCAACCGCTCTGCTGAGCCCTGATTGGCCAGGAGGCATTGGAGGCTGTTGCTAGCCTCCAAGAAACACCTAATTTCCCCTGATTGGCCGAGGTACTGCATCAGCAGTTGCTGTGCAGTACCCGGCCCATGATTGGTTATTGTGTTGTTACATTTTCTATAAATACTGGGGCGTGATCTGTTCGTATTTGAATCGCTGTCACCTTACTTCTGTGTAATAAAGACCATCTTACTGGCTATCCATGGCTCCTGCGTTCCCTTCACTTCAATACTTAAAACTGGCGACGAGGATGGGATCCGCGATTCCTGCAGGGCCTGGAACAAGAAAAAATAGCCAGTCGCAGCCACCACTACTTCGCACAACTCCCAAGGCTACCCGAGCTACCTTCGCGCAACTCCAGAGGCTACCTAGCCACCGCCGTTGGAGCCTGCCAGCGTCTCCGCCAACTTGGCATTGATCAGACGTGGTCTCCGTCCACCCGAGGGGGTGTCCCGCGCTCACCCCGGACGGAGCGCCGCTGATGCGCAAGGACGAGCAATGGACCGCGAGGCTCAACCTTGAAGAGCCCGTGAAGGACCCGCCGGAACCCAAGGCTAGCATGCGCCCAGCTGAAGCAGTTTCCAGCACTCGAGAGGCTTCAATCTGCGAAAGCCAACCTCAGCCGGAACTGTCTGGGCCCGAAGCCGTTGGGCTTTCTGTGCACCTCACGGAGCCAGCCTGCAAAGCCTCGTTGCATTCCGAAGAGCTGCCTGCCTCTCCTGCCTTGCCTCCGCTGCCTCCGCGCCCTCGCCGCCGCCTTCCTTGCCGCCTCCCATCGAAAGGATCGAGGAGCCACAGGACGGCCAGAAGCCCCTGTCACTGCCATCCTCTCCTGCCTTGCCTCCGCTGCCTCCGCGCCCTCGCCGCTGCCTTCCTTGCCGCCTGCGCGCCGTTACTCCTCCAAAGCTACTCGTTCGCATGCCTTCGGCACCCAAGGCCTCCACCGCTGCCGTCCTGCGAAGGCTGCAAGCCTCCCAAGGCCTCCTGTCTCCACTTCGCTGCCTCCAGGGCCTGCCATTCCCTCCTGTCCTGCCTGCCACCCAGCTGCTGCAACGCCACCAGCGCCAGTTTTTCCCCCCGCTCACAGACCTCCGCGCTGCCCTGCCAGTCCCCACCTCCGTGCAAGCCATCCGCAAGCCGCGAGCCGCCTCCAGGGCCGATCTTCAAGCCAGGACTGAGAGAACTCAAAGGGGTTTGTTTGGGCATGCGCAGTACAGGAGCGGGGGGAAATTAAATAAAATAAAAAATGTGACTAAATTAACTGGAGGGAAGGAGAAATAACTGGAGGGAAGGAGAAATGTGAATAAATTAACTGGAGGGAAGGAGAAATGTAATGTGAATAAATTAACTGGGGGGAAGGGAGTGGTGAATAAAATGAGAAGTGAATAAAATGGAGTCATACAATGTGCTCTGAACTACACAAATGTAAATCTTACAATGCATGCACTTAACTGGGGAAAATGCAGGTGTAAATCTTGCAATGTTCTTGAACTTTCAAAGTTGCTTGTTATGATTTTGGGTTCACCCCCCCCCCCCATCAAATAGTCTCACTACCTCTCCAAGTCCTTCCATCGAAGTGGCCTGGTTCGAGGTCGTCTGTGCATGTTCCTTAACCAAACATGCGCAGATCTGGGGGGAAGGGGTGTTGTGTATTCTGTTACATGAAAAAGGGCCAGCAACCGCTCTGCTGAGCCCTGATTGGCCAGGAGGCATTGGAGGCTGTTGCTAGCCTCCAAGAAACACCTAATCTCCCCTGATTGGCCGAGGTACTGCATCAGCAGTTGCTGTGCAGTACCCGGCCCATGATTGGTTATTGTGTTGTTACATTTTCTATAAATACTGGGGCGCGATCTGTTCGTATTTGAATCGCTGTCACCTTACTTCTGTGTAATAAAGACCATCTTACTGGCTATCCATGGCTCCTGCGTTCCCTTCACTTCAATACTTAAAAGACAGGTTTTATAATAATAGGTGAGTCTCCTTCGATTCTTTACAAAATAAATTTTAAATGCAGGTTTAAGGATTTCCATTTTTTTCAATAAACAGCAAACAGTTGATTAAAATGTTGATTTTAGAAAGTTACAAATGGACTAGGAGTCCAAGTGAATTTGAAATAAGATTTTGAAATTAATTATAAGAATCCTTCCTATGGAAACAAAAAAAAAATACTGTTGTTTTGGATTCTTTCAAAAAATGATAAGGTGGAACTTTGAAGGTTGGACAATAAATGAAAAGAAAAGGAACTAAATATTACAATTAAAAGAAAAGAATGTGGTTTACTAATATAAAATGGATGAAAATACTTTAACTTGATATATTGAGGGATATTTGTGAATGACACAATTGGAAATGCGCAATGGACAATGGAAATTAAGTTTGAGGGTTTCTGCTAAGATAGCAGACTACATTTTAAAAATATTAAGAAAGAGAAACAAGTTATACCAGACAAGACTGAAATCACCAAGCTACAAGATACGGAAAGAAGTGTTACACTGGATATACAAAGGAAAGTGATTGATGTCTTTATAACTAAAAAGGCTAAACAAATAACAAACCAAATTTCCTCTATTGGGTTTATAAAGCAGACTTGTTGAAGCTTTAAGGAATTTTCATTTATGATGAAGGGGGAAAACATTTCTTAATATATTTCTTTTATGTTTCTTTACATATTCTTATTTTTCTTTTTCATTCTATTTTTTTTCTATTCACTCTATTTTTTCTATTCATTATTTTATTTTTCTTTGTATTTTTTGCCTTTTTAAATTTAATGTTTTCTAACATTACTATGAAAAAGATGGCAAATGTTCTAAGGCATTACAGAAATCAGAACAAACCTTTGTCTCTTCTTTTCATAAAATGGGGTAGGCTAAATCATGAAAGCAGATTTGCTAATTCAGGGCCATTTGGAAGTGTTGGATGGTACCGCCCCGTTATTCTTAGTATTGTGGGAATATTAGTCAGAAGAGCACCTGCCTAGGGGAAAATGAATTAATTAGATATCCTAATTAATTGGGCTTCTGAATGTCAAGTTAGACTAGGATCAGTTAAATAGGAAAACAAAACCCAGGAATTCCTTAAGGAATGATATTGTAGAAAAGCGAATAAGTTAATATCAAAAATTCCAGCTGTTGAGCATTAAATATGATTTCTGTTTATAGTAATATTCACATTCTTGCCTTTTTTATAGAGGTCCAAATCCAGTATCAGCATCTCATGATTTGTTGAATACAAAAGGAAAGTAAGTTGTATATAGAGAGCTAAAGATCGACTCTTTCTCCCTTCTTTGTCCCCTCTGCCCCTCCTTTTGTCTAAGACAGTGGCTCAAGCTTTTTGATCTTAGAACCCCTCCACTTTTTTAAAAAAAATTGAGAACCTCAGAGAGCTTTGGTTTAGGGAGTTAGATATATATATTTACTATATTAAACCTGCCATCCTGGGCCCAACGTTTGGGAAGCCAGGCTCGGCCTGTCAAAAGCCAGGACAAAGAGTAAGTGATGGAGGAGTAACATCTCCTTAAAAAAACCTTAGTCCAGCTGGCCCAGCTGGTAGCACCTTGTAAGGGCCACTTCCCAGGGTAACAGGAGAAGACAAACCATGGTTTTGAAGGCAGAAGAGGGCTTTATGCCCCAACGGCAGATAAAGCGGCAGAACCATCTTCTAGGAGAAAGGAAACTCTAATTACAAACCTCCACTGCTTTGTGGCTATATACACTACTGGAAAAGGCTTCAGGAATCAACCTCGAGGCAAAATCCAGAGCCGGAGTCCTGGAAGCAGTTCGTGACTATGTACAGCTCAGGGGTGGGTTCCTGCCAGTTCTAACCTCTTCTATAGAAGAGGTTCCACAAATCCACAGTGCCGTTTAGAACCGGTTCCAGCTCCCTCCTCCCGCCCATCCACACATCATCAAGATGAAGAGTGAGAGGAGGAATTCTGGGAGTTGAAGTCCACAAGTCTTAAAGCTGTCAAGTTTGAACATCCCTGGGGTTTCTAAAGGGTTAGGGGTGCAAAGGTCTTGTAACTTGACAGCTTTATGACTTGCGTGCTTCAAATGTCAGAGTTTCTGAGCCAACATTTTGGTTGCTAAGCAAGAGCGTTGTTAAGTGAGTTTCACCACATTTTACAAGTTGGCCATGCCCACAGAGTCACATGACTGCCAAGCCACTCCCACTCAATCACATGGCTGGCAAGCCACTCCCACCTGGTCACATGGCAGGCAAGCCACTCCCACAAGGCAGGCCACACCTACAGAAGAGGTTCTAAAAAAATTTGAAACCCACCACTGGTACAGCCACCTTCTGGTAACTCCTGCGACTCAGCTGGAACCAATCGTACCAGCTCTGCCGTTCCATTGGACTATTTCAGCGATGTGGAGAGAGGGGGAATCTACTGCTTGGATAACAGTCTATCCTCCATATTAATCTACCCAGGCCTCGTGCTGAAGAGGACCCTCCAGTTTTACCTCTTTCCAGAGCATGACACCATAGTCTTTTGAGACTGTAGGATGCCAATGAATGATTTACTAATTAGAAATTAAAACTTTTTCTTGAATTTAAATTTAAATACGTTTATTTCCCAAATAACCATTTATTGGACTTTGCAGGATCCCTGGAATCTCCAGACCGCACTAAGAGAAACGTGGGTCTAAGAGTTGGTTAAACTATAGACACTTCCTTCTGGTCTTCTTTCCAGGTGTGCATACTCAGAGCGCATTCTCTTGGAGTCTTCTCCTGGTAGGATGTATCCAACTAGTTGATCCTTTTGCTTATTCCTACAATGTAATTCCTGCAGATTATTATCCTATAGATATAAAATCTGTTTCACTAATCCTTCATCAGGTTTGATTCCTGCGCTCAGCAACTCACATGCAGACACAAAAATACTTCAAGATCCCAATCAATCTATACAAACAGCTAGAATGACTTCTACTCATTTGGGGGTAAGAGATCTAGTTCCTATCTATTTTTGTTTTGGAGTATGATTTAATTGTTTACTTTTGACCATGTCATCATATTGCATGGCGTCTAAATCAGACGTAAAGATTATGCTAATGAAATGTTTGGTCAGCCAGAACTTTCAGCAAAACCAACTGAGAGAATTAAACCAAGAGTATCGCAACTAGCCATTTGAAATTGTGAAAAGAAGACCAAAAAAAAAAAATCCACATGGAATTGGCCGTCACCCAAGTCAATAAGGAAAATCATCTAATGCAGTGGTGGGTTCCGGATCCCCACAGCATCCGCGCATGCATCTTAGCACCTCCAAGAGCCTCCACGAGGCTCCAGCTGCTCAGTGGAGCGTCGTGCAGAAGCTGTACACGCCATGCACGTGCGCGGAAGTACTGAAGACTTAAAAGACTGATAAGGAGCTTGGGCAGATGAGTGGGATGGTTTCCAGTGCTCCGGGAAGGCTCCGGTATGCCCGTACCGGAGCATATCACCTGCTACTCACCACTGAGCATTCAGTGGCAAGTGGGATATGAGATTCAATTTGGTTTACTAAAGTAAAGAACTTGACAGAAGGCACTAGAAAGAAATTGGTGTATTATAAGGACATTCAGTGAATATTAAGAAATGATCACATGCTATTATGAATTAAAACAATTCATTTGCCATTTCTAGAAATGAATGTATGAACTTTAGAAAATAAAATTTCTGGAATCAAGTATCATTGAACAATGGTTTGTGGATTAGAGACATTTCATACTCAAAAAATCAGTCTCTGTACATAATAAATTGGAGCAATAAGGCACATATTGGAAGAAAAAGATTTGAAACTGAAAAACAAAAACGTGCTGTAAAACAAATCACCATCATATTCTCCTTTATTGTTACATAAATATTTATTTGGAAGCTGCCAATTAAGAAAAGAGGTTTTGGAAAATGTTTTTATCTCCTTTGAAATCAGAAGAAAAGAATTAAATAAAATTTGGTACACAGTAATGCAAAAAAGGTTGCCCAATCAATTAAGGCAAAAGAATTATTGCAGATGAACCATCTCACGTGGAGTCTCACAGCAGTAAAAATAACAGAACTGGGTAATAAATTGAAAGCAGATCACTAAATAAAATTTCAGATGCCAAATTGTAAAATTGGATTGGAAAATAAAAGAAATCAATTTTGAAAAAGTTTTTTTTTTAGCTATATAAAAATTCAAACCAATAAAAACTTTAAAAGTGAGAAAATCAAGTCAGGTGTGCAAAAGCAACTGCAATCTGGATAGCAAAATGACTGAGAATGTCATGGAAGAATTAGAGTATTGTAAACTTCTAAAAGAAAATAAATGATGAGAGTAGGATTAAGCAAGTTGAACAAAATAAGTTATTTCAGATAAACAACCTTTTTCCCCCCAATATATAACTGAAAGCCCAAAACCAATTTAATCCTCTGAAAATAAGGAATGAATATTGGAATGTTGAAAGAAATGTCCTTTTGGGTTCAGCTCCAAGTGGGGAAAAAGACACTGGAGACATGGAGGCTGCTTGGAAAGATGGTTTATTGTTGGACAGGGCCACATGGCTTGAGCCCTGAACAGAAAAGATGATCACATGTTTCAATGTAGGTGGAGAAGAAGAGAAGGCTGAGGAAGGGGCTTGCTAGGCTTTTTATACCCTGTTTAGTCCCACCTCTCTGTTTCTTGTTCCTGTGTAAGAAATGTATTCTGATTGGTTGTCAGACTCCCAGCAGGGGGCTACTCACTAGGCTGCTTTGAATCCATAGATGAGTTCTCAGAAGCCATGCGGAGAGTTGAGCAACTTCCAATATCCCTTCCCCCTGCAGCTGCAGTGGAGAAGTCTTTATTATGCAAGGTGGGCTAGCCTGGCTAGTCTTAATGGGCCTATTGACAAAGGGGGGGGGGGGCAAGAAGCTACAGGCAACTATTCTGTCTTTTAAAACATGCTTCTTTTTACATCCAGAGAAATATTCTAAATATTCTGCCTTTTCAATATTTCCTAGGATATGTCATTTTTCTGGGAGAGGGCTGGATGATAACTTCCCACAGGAATTTGGAAAAAAAAATTGGGATAACTAAATAAAACACAACAAAATGGCCACATGATATAGGGTATAAAAAAGGAGCAAAACCTAAGCAGATGTAATAACATTCATGGAATTTGACTCCAACATCTTTCCATTCTATATTCTCATCTCACAAATCATTTTAATCAAATATTTCGGCAAGCTTTCATAGATCACTATCTCACTGCACAGTGAATATTTCTGAATATGAAATACAAAACAAAAGATACACCTGATCATTTTAATCCAATAACTTGTGTGCTTATTGCATCCAAGCTGCTAATGGGAATCATTGCATGTAACATCCCTACAAACCTCATCTCAAATTATGTACCTTCAAAGCAAAAATGGAATTTAAATTTTTTTTGAAGCATAAATGATCATTTTTTTCATTCATAAAACAGTAGTTTAAATATTCAAAAAGACATAAAACAAAACTTTAAAAGTGTTGGCTTGATTAAAAAATATTAAATTAATTAAACTACTTGAACTAAATGTTCAGGAATTTATGGAATTGGGGAGAAAATTATACTTTAAATAATACAATGAAAAAGGACATTGAATGGCAAATATGGAGGAACTTGAAGAAGTAAAAAAATATGTATACACAAATCATGTCTCTTAATGTGTATGGTTTTCCTCCAGGAACCTCTTCAAAGACAAGCTGAGTTCCCTGATCAAATGCACAAGGACTCCTTCAACTGAAAATCAGAAAATAAAATTGTATTTATTTAGAAATCATTACCTTAAAAATAATGAGGAGGGAATAAACAAAAAACTTACTAGATTTTATTTAGTTGCTAACTTTCATAAATTTGGGGGCGTTTTTATATATCCTCTGCCTACATCCCTTAGGCATTTCCATGTGCATAATTTTAGGCTACCTTAAAGGCGGTACCAGTACAGCAAATCTGAATGAAACCAGCAACCAAAAATACACGTCAGGAAAAAGCTAAGAAAAATAAATGAATTTTCAGAGACCTTCCATGACCTACACTGTAGGGTTGAGATGAAAGCTCAGCCCAGAGAAATAAGGTTATTATTGAAAAGGTTCTCTCCCTTATAATCTCCCAGCTCACAGACTGTGGTGATGAGCAAATAAAAAGAGCCTCTATGAAAGCAGGGTGGTGCAAATAAAGGCAGCCTGTCGTGTAACTTGTGTTCAAACTGTTTACCGTTTAGGATTAAATCCAGCAATTTAAACTGAGCTGAGAAACCTACTGGCAACAAGCTTGCTGACAGTACAATATTGAGATCACACATACCAACTGCCCCTGATTTTAAATGATTTAGTGAGAACCCCCCAAAAAAAGACATCTACAGGATTGTGTTTTGAAGATTTGGGAGAGTAGTTTAATATCTGGAATTTTGTTTTCAGTCAAGACAGCTGCACAACGTATTTAGCCAAATTCGGATTCAGAATTTTTCAAAGAAAGGTGGGTCTCAATTCAATTCATGCAGTGTGATTAAGACACTGGGTTTGTCAACCAGAAGGTTGGCAGTTTGGGACCCAAATATCACGTGACAGGGTGAGCTCTCATTTCTTGCCCCACCTGCTGCCCACATAGTAGTTCAAAAGCATGAACATGCAAGTAGATAAATAGGTATCACTCTGGTGGGAAATAGCAGAGTTCCGTAGTCATGATGGCCACATGACCACAGAAGCATCTTCAGACAATGGTGGCTCCCTCAGCTATGAAATGGAGATGAGCACCACCCCCTAAAATGAGACACAACTGGACAGGGGAAACATTTTCCTTTACCTTTTACCTCAATTCATTGCATAGAAACAGCAGCATTCATGCCTACCAAGAAGTGTCTAGCGTGAGATCATATTCAATAAAGAAGGTGAAGTTCTTGAGGAGGACTCAACGCCACGATGTTACGAACGTGCAGTCTCGATGCTCCGAGTCTGCAGCTGAAACTTTTGCCACTGGGTGGTCCAATCAGACCTAAACCATCCCACAGAGATGGTGAACAGGAAGAATGCGTCTTGCTGATCTCAGGGACATCGTAAAGTCCCTGATCGATACAAGAGAAGTTCTTCAAGCCGGCAACAAAAAATCCAGCCAAGGCTGATAAAGTCGGGGCAGCTCCAAATAGGAAGGATATGAAAAGAGAAAGTGTTTCCAGCTGGTGAAGAATTTTTACCATTTTAAAAGAGACTGCCTATAAAAAACTTAAAATTAATTTAAATTGGAGAACAGAAGAAATAAGCAGTGGAATTAAGCTTTGAATGGTTTTGGATAGTGGGTTATCTTACTTTTTAAATACTATTTCATGGATGGAATTTATGCAAGCCTTTTAAAACGAATGGATTAAGTTTTCTTCTTCTATTTTTTTCTTTTATTATTCTTTGTAACCTATGGACTAAAATTCTCCTCTTTCATTATTGTGGGTGTTTTTCTAACTCATTCAAGAATCGGACCTTTTTTTAATTTGGAATATAAAAAATATACAAAAAGAAACAAAGAAAATTGTAACGATAACACTGCTAATCGGAGGCTGGAGGTTTGTGTATTGGAAATGAAACACTTTTACTTTCCTTACTGATTATCCTGGCTTGGCACTTCAAGGTCTCACTGCTTGTTTATAGAGAGTGATAAGAAGAAAAGCATACAGATGTCCCTTTGAAGTATATCTTTAACCAGATAAAAGTGAAAATAAAACTTAATTGTGAATTTATGCTTAATCTTGTAAAAACCTTCCAAGCCAGAGCAGCAGTGTTTGTTAGCTGGAGATAATTGCACAACTTCAACAGCAGAAAGAAACTTTAAGCCTGCCAAAGATATTCTTAGAAATTCAGAAATTATCAAACACATTTGAGAGGATGAAGAAGAAGTTGGAAGACTTAGAGCATCTAACAGTAAAATATGATGAAGAAGTTGGAGATGTTTATCAAGTGGAAAAAGTGGAGGTTAGAATCCTAAAAACCGAAGAGGAAAATGACCAAATCTGCTGATATTTATGGTGATTGGTTTGTGTCTGGAAATGGAAAGAGTGGAATACTGAAAGGGGAATTAAATGGAGGGGAACTCTATCCCAGATGGCAAGACACAGAAGAAGAAAAAACAAAAGAATTTATGGATTTAAAGAGAGAAATTTTATTAGCAACATCATTGATAACACTACTGACAATTAAAGACAAGCTGATTAAGGAAACAGAAGAAGGGCATCGAAATTACATGAGAGATTTTATAAGCAATGAGTTGCTAAGAGGAGTCAATACAAATTTGATTAAGGAGATGATTAGAGGACTGATACCACAAATGGCAGAAGACATGAGACTGTTTTGCTACTGGAAAGATACAGGTTGATCGATAGAAGTGTATAATTTAAAACTAGTTAAACTTAGTGAAATTTAGTGACAATAGATATAGTTAAATAATTGATAATGATAATAATGTATACAAGTGTAGTGTTATGATAAGTAATAATTGGATATGAATATTGAATGGTACCCATGAAAGGAAGATTAGAAATCTTTTTGATTATATATAAAGGTTAATAAAAAAGAACTAAGATTCAGTTAAGTCTTGATTATTAGGGGGGAAATGGATATAGTGAAATAAAAGAGGGATAATTATAACAACGTGTGTGTGTGTGTGTGTGTGTGTGTGTGTATAACATAAGGAAACTGGATGTAAATTGTAAACAGTGATTTGGAAAGGAGGATTAGAAAATTTTGTTATTAAATATTATGGATGCTTAGCTAGAATAAGACATAAGAATTCAGTGTTATTGGAGGATTTTAGAAATAGTAAATGAAATGCCAATATGTAGTTATGTATTAAATCTTGTTATATTTTATGATGAAGGACATTTAAACAATTATAGTCAAATGAAAATGGAGATATGTTGATGGTAACATGTATAAATATCTGAGTTAAAATACTTGAGTTAATATGAATTATGGTTGATGACTGTGGAAGAGATGCACAAAAGTCTTTTATACACTTTCTACAGTATGTAAATAATAGCAATAGCAATAACAGTAGACTTATATACCGCTTCATAGGGCTTTCAGCCCTCTCTAAGCGGTTTACAGAGTCAGCATATTGCCCCCAACAACAATCCGGGTCCTCATTTTACCCACCTCGGAAGGATGGAAGGCTGAGTCAACCCTGAGCCGGTGAGATTTGAACCGCTGAACTGCTGATCTAGCAGTCAGCCTGCAGTGCTGCATTTAACCACTGCACCACCTTGGCTTTGATTCTTTGTGTTGTGTTTGTTTTGAAAATTAAAAATAAAAAAAATATTTAAAAAGGTGAGATTGTGGCCACTTATCCAATGTTATTGGAATCTGAGCTGATGGAATCAGTGAGCCTCTGGAAGATGAACTGGAAATGCCTAAACTGGACTTCCACAAAGATTGAATGCCCTTCTCTACTCTGTTTCAAGTGCTCTTGCTGCTGGTGTGTGGGTGGTTGTGGGTGAGTGGGTGTAAATAAACTGGATTTTGTACAATGCATCTGCTCAAAGCAACTCCCTCCCTTATTCATTGAGCCTGTAGGCTTAATCAAAGAAGCAACATCTCATTACAAGGATGATCAAGCCAAGTATTTGGGCTTAGATCAAAACTTTTGCTTGGGGCAATTTTCAAGCTCTCAGCAAAGATCTGAGGTTTTAAGGATTCTAAGGTTGTTGTTTTTTTAAGATAACCCCTTAGATGTAGGAGTAAGGAATACAGGGTTATTCACCATGAAACTATTGTGTCCAAATTCATATTGCTTTACAATTAAGATCCGGTCTACAACTGGCATTACCTGCAAATAATTATTTCCAAGATTTTGTTTCCTCAAATGCAAAGCTGAAAAGCTACAAAGGCTTTAGGCTTCATTTGCTTTCTCAGTTCTCAGTGGGCTAAATGTGTTGACAAGTTCAACATTGTTTTTGCTTTCTGAATCCCTTTGCCTGGGGCTGTTTGAACTTCTTCATGGTGAGTGCATGGGTTCCAGCAAACACTTATCAGCAGGATTCAAACATGTATTATTTTTAATCAGAGACAGCAAACCTTTAAATGCCATTTTCTCTGTGCCAACCTCTGCCAGACAGCCCATCACAAGCCTATACTTACATCTGCTTTGCTTAAACTTTTAACTGGGATTTTATTTTTACTACTGAACTAGTTCTGCCTTTTCTGCCTGGCTATTTTCTAATTCTACCACTAGGCATGGATTCTCAGATGGCTGACTAGCATGATCTCTATAGCAATAGCAATAGCAATAGCAGTTAGACTTATATACCACTACATAGGGGTTTCAGCCCTCTCTAAGCGGTTTACAGAGTCAGCATATCACCCCCACAGTCTGGGTCCTCACCTCGGAAGGATGGAAGGCTGAGTCAACCTTGAGCTGGTGAGATTAGAACCACTGAACTGCAGATAACAGTCAGCTGAAGTGGCCTGCAGTACTGCACCCTAATCACTGTGCCACCTCGGCTCTCTATGCTAGCTAGCTATCCCTGCCAGCTCCATCACCTACCTGCTCACTATCCAAAGCCCATCTCCAATCCCAACTGATTCCATTTCTCATTTCTGATTTGTCTCTGCCAGCACCTTGCCAGGAATTCTATCACTTATCTGTGATGATGGGATGGGATGGGATAGTCTAGACTAGACTAGACTAGAATAGAATAGAATAGAATAGAATAGAATAGAATAGAATAGAATAGAATAGAGTAGAATAGACTGGTATGGAATAGAATAGAATAGACTGGAATAGACTAGAATAGACTAGAATAGAATAGAATAGAATAGAATAGAATAGAATAGAATAGAATAGAATAGAATAGAATAGAATAGAATAGAATAGAATAGAATAGAATAGAATAGAATAGAATAGAATTCTTTATTGGCCAAGTATGATTGGACATACAAAGAATTTCTCTCTGGTGCATGAGCTCAAAGTATACATATAAACAATAAGTAATAGGTGATAGATCATAAATCATAGTTACAATCATTAATCATAAGTTACAATGATTGATAAATCATAAGCAACCAATAGGAGAATAGAGTAGGAAAGATGAGGAAAAAATGAAAAATGAGACAGTGCAGTGGGAAATAAGTATTCAGCAGAGTGATAGCGGTTGTGGGGACTTGTATCTAGCTGTTTCGGCATGCAATTCCCTCTAGCAGCATCCTGAGGGGAGAAGTTGAAATAGATTATGCCCAGGATGTGAGGGATCTGTAGGTATTTTCTCAGCTCTCTTTCTGGTTTGTGCAGTATACAAGTCCTCAATGAAAGGCAGGCTGGTTGTGATAGAGCAAAGTCCTGCCTAATCCTTTCACCCTCTGTCATTTGGTATTCAGAAATCATGACCAGGGGGTCCTTTCTAAGAAAGGAGGAGTTTGCCATTTGGCTATGTTAAAATGTATTGCTCCTTCACTGCAATTGCATATCTAGGTTTCACAGAATCTTAGATGTATAGGCTATAGCTCCTAGAATAGCTTGAGTCTGTGGAATGTTTACACCCAGTACCTTATTTTGTAAAATGTGTTGCTGTTAAACCAACATTGAACTAACGCTAAACTAATAATGAACTTCTTCATTATTCATTCCATTCAGTTCCCAAGATGATTTCATCAAAATGTGTTTCTATAAGCATTTTCCTGCAGTCTTCCCTTTTCTTCTCTGTGCCATGAAGCTGCAGCTTCTAACACTGCCAGCTTATTCATACATGGGCAGAGTGAAGCCGTCACTGCCCCCTATGCAAATTCTAATGATTTACTACATTTAATTTAAAAGCCATCAGAACAATCAGTGTTTAAAGGCAGCTTAAGGGCTGTATCTAGAGATGGTTTGATATTTATTCTTCCCAAACCAAAGCAAGATGGAAAACATATTTGAGGCAAAGAGGTTTAGGATTCTATCTATTTTTCCCTCTGTTTATCAGCAGAGTAACTTTCTAAAAAGAGAACTTGACCAAATTAGATGTGGCAGGAGAAGCCCACAATGGAAGGATTAGAGTCAGAAGTGATCTGGATTCAGATGGGAGCTACAGAGGAAACAAATCTAGAAAACTTCTTTTGATTCATCCCTCTGGGATTACTGGTTGAGTAGTGGCTCAGAATCTTTCCATCCAAGTCAGATAATTTTAACAAACCCTGGCAAAAATGCTGACTACAGTGAGATGACGTTATTTGGACAAATCAGACACCAGATATTTGCAGCCAACCCCAGGTATGTTTGTTGCTAAACCATATGTTAGGCTAGCTATATCATTGCACCATTGTTGCCTTTGTAAAATTCCACCAACCAGTGGTTAATCTAAGTAAAATTAAAATCAGGACCTTAAATGGACCTCTCAGCAAGAAAACAAAATGTGTTTTCAATATTGGAATACCATCTTGCTGTACAATAATAAAATTGCAGAAGGCTGTTGTAAGTTAGGGATAAATCAATCTGTCTATTTTGTCTGCCCCCAGATCTAATTAAAGTGGAGTGGGGGACCCAAATTTTTCTTCTCCATTCAAAGAAGAAAGCTAGACATTTAATTATTTCTTCTTTTTAAATTGGAAACAATTAACAATTTTCTCACAATGCAACATCTGTGGCAACATCTGCTACAGAGTTCTTAACAATTGGAATTTGGCCAGGGGGAAAAATCAGAGGAACACCTTAAACTCAGTTCCATAGAGATTGTAAAATACAGGTATGGAAAGTTCCCCCCCCCCCTCTAGAAGAATGAAATATTTTGAGGAATATTAAAAAGGAATACAAATAAAGAAAGATTTAGAAAATTGGAAAAATATTCAGTTGTCATTCATGGGATGTATAGCGAAAATTAAAATGAATATTTTACCAAGAATCTTATTCCTATTGCAAGCCGCACCTATTAATCCAGGTAAAAAAATATTTGAAGAATTAAACAAACAAAATAACCGCTAGGTTCACTTGGCAGGGACGAAAACCGAGGATTAAACTAAAGTCAATGCAAGACAGCAAGGAGAGGGGAGGCTTAGCATTACCAAATTGAGATTTATACGCATCAGCAGTAACAATAACATGAGTGAAGGATTCGATAGAGCTAAAGAATAAAAGAATTTTGACCTTAGAAGGCCATGATTTGCAAACAGGCTAGCATACATTCCTATGGGATGATAAAAATAAAACGCACAAATACTTTCAAAATCATTTAATCAGAAGAGCGTTATTGCAAAAAGGGCTCAAAAATCAAAAAAATCCACTATGTGAAAATCCCGAATTGGCTATCACCGACAGAACGGACGACTCACCCAAATTTTATAGATTTGAACAAAATGCTAAGATACAGAGACTTAATTGATAGACAGGGAAATTTAAGAACAATTGAAGAATTGGCAGAACAGAATATGAAAGTTGACTGGCTAACTTACCTCCAAACCAAAACTAAATACAATAAAGATAATAAATTATATGACATTGAAACAGAACCACACGAATTGGATAAAATTATTCAAAGCTCAAATAGAAAGATGATATGGAGAATATATAAATTTCTCCTGAAGTATAAAATGGAAGAGGAAATTGTGAAAGAACAAATGATAAAATGGGTGCAGAACTTTGGCTATAATATTGAATTAGACAAATCGGAAATATTTTGGGGAACAAACTTTAAAATGACACTATCAGTTACATACAAGGAAAACCAGTACAAAATGTTTTACAGATGGCACCTGGCACCAACAAGGTTAGCTAAAATCTTAACAAATACCTCCCCAAAATGTTGGAAATGTGAATCAATACACAGAACATATTACCATTTATGGTGGACCTGTGAGGAGGCTAAAATTTTTTGGAAAAGGATCAAAAATTGGCTGGAGGCAATAACAGAGGTTAAAATAGAATGGAAATCGGAAGTTTTTTTACTAGTGTCTGCGAAATACAAAAAAAGAAATCCAGTATTTAATACTACATATAATTATGGCGGAAAGGATTGCCTTTGCCCAGAAGTGGCAAAAAATATTAATTCCAAGCGAAGATGAAACAGTAAGAAAGGTTATGGATTGTGCTGAAATGGACAAACTAACTAAAGAAATCCAGGGAAAAGAAGAATCAGAATTCTACCAGATATGGGATAAATGGTATAGGTGGATGGAGGAAAGAAACAAGAATCAATGAAGGAACATAACAAAACTCAAAAATAATAGTTATGAGTAAAATAAGAGGGTTAAGAATGGTGAAATCCAAATGAAATATAATAGAAGGGGAAATCATATAAGGTGAGCGGTATTGATTGATAATTGCTATTAGAAAGAACAAGAAGCTCCTGTTCATATTGTATTGTGTAAATGTGGTGTATGTCTAAGTTTTGTGTGTGTATATTTTACATGTTTGTTAATAAAAATATAAAAAATAAAAAAGCAGAATATTATATTTCCCTAAATGAGAAATAGAGAAACATGTTTTTAGAGGCAGGAAGCAGCCCCCAAGTCTTTCTTAATAGACCCCAGTAGATATTTTGTGCCCATTAAGAAAGATTGGACCAGTGTATTCAGAAAACCAGTCCCAGTTTCCCTGCCCCAAGCAGAAACTGAGTAGGCCAGCTTTTAGAAATGCAGATTTGGTAATTCATTCAGAAAGACTGACTCTCTCTCTCTTTCATTCACACGCACGTGCGCGCACACACACACACACACACAAACCATATGTGCCCATGTCAACATGTTACAATATTTTATCAGTGTAAATCCACACATCACACATTAATAGTGTAGGCGACAGACAAACGGAAATAACTTTAGTAGTCTTTTGAAGTCTTCATATGAAAATTTCTGCGAGTTACTAGAATGCAGAAAGAATGGAATAGAAGATAAAATAAAAATCCACAGAATAATTAAATAATTGAATTGAACCCATCTCAGTTAAAACCAATAGAAATGCCTTGATCTCAGTGCTCTAAAAGGGAAACTAACAAGATAAATCAATGTTGCCTGCCCACTGGGATAACCTAACATTAATACCAACCGCTGGAAATAAAATTCTCTACAGCAGAAGATCTTACATAACACTTGTTTACTGCGCTAGGTAAGGTGTTCAATTGCTTAGCTGTTTCCTACCTCCCTCAAAGACTGGGCATGGGCTTTGATCCAAGTTGTTGTTTTTTTCAATTTCCCAGGTGGATTTTAGCTGTATTTATGAATTCAGCTTTACTACAAGAACCAAGGACCAGGGTTTAATTTTGCATGTAGGAAATTGTATTTTGCACATTTTAATCAAGCATTAGACCCCTACTGGGTTGTATTCATTTTGTAATTTTTGCAGAGGGCATGTTTTATCAGACAGTTTTCATTATGACTAAAAGGTTGTTTCTTCTTATTTAACATAGCCTTGCAGGTTAGAGGCAGATAAGACATGTTTTATCCAAATAAGCTAGAATGCTTTGGTCTTCAGAGCATAACATGCCTACTGCAACAGACCATGAAACTCCTATCCCCACCCCTGTGTCTTAGAGAAGCAGAATTCAGAATGCTTCGTGATACATGCCATAATTAAAAGCCAGGCAAATGTGAAAGCAAAATAATGGCTGGTGAACTTGTGTGTTCTTTATAACCTTAAAATTGTTGAAACTTTCGGTGCTGACTTCAGATATCTATATTTCAACTGCAATCGTGATACAGAAAGGTTTAATTTAACAACACAATTATTTTTCTCAGCTGGACAAAATGTGGCCTTGTCATGGTTAAATTTATGCACTAAAGCCAATGCTTTGTGTACATAGAGTCTGCATTCATTTCAAATTAAACTCATTTTAAATTAAGCTCAGATCAAGTAAGCTGGTGCTGTGAAAGACGGGGTTCCATTTTCGTCAAGGTGAAGAATGTCAAAAAACCAGTAGTGGATAGCATTTATCACGCTGAATTATTCCGTGTGGGATTGTCTATGGCGAGTTGTCCTGTGGCTAATTGACCATGGCAAGCTGTCAGCATTCCAACTATCATGTAGAATTAAATCAGAGTCCAAGGCAAAAAGATCCTTAAAGTTTCAATTTAATAAAGCAGACATCTTTATTAATCCCAAATAAAGCACATCTGTGTTAATTCCAATTCTGGAAATGACATCAGAATTCCACCCAGTTAAAAGTTCATGATCTTGTCCCCACACCCACAATCCATCACATGGTCCAACCTTCTTCTTCCACGCTGGCATTCACACCCAGCTGCTTCCGGTCAGGTGTAAAAGTACAGAGACAAAATATGACCTTGACTTCTAGAAAAGAATCAAAACAATACATTCCACAATCCTACTCCTGTCTATTCCCCCCTCCCATCAACTATACTAATGAAACAGCATAATGAAATAAGAGAAAGTGTGGCAGGCCAAAATTCTAAAAAGAATATAATTGCAGGCCTGACACAAGCTGTCCCATGGTGAGTTGGCCACAATGAGATGGCTGTGGTGGGTTGGCTGTAGCAAAATGGCCATGGCAAGTTGTCCATGGTAAGATTGCCACAACAAGTTGCCCCAATACTAACCAATTTGGTCTTGTACTCCTCTTTTCTCGGTAAGAAAATCTATCTGAAAAGAAGCTACCTACTGAAACTTAATGCAAACAGTGATATATAAATTATATGTTTAAAATGTTATCCAAGTAATTAAAGCATAACCATTTACCTTTTTTGGAAAAAAAAATACTTTAGAAGATGTATACAAAACCTCAACATATCAGGAACAACTGCAGATATATTTTATGATTTTATGCATTTTTACTTATTTATTTATCAGATTTATATACCCATTCATCTCACAGGAAGTTACTCTGTGCAGAATGCAAAAATGAAATAAAAACAATTGTATAAATGCAAACATTATAAAAATCTAAAACAATTGTTATTAGATGAATCATTATTAAAATTAAAATATATCAAAAGTTATTTATTTTATTTACTTGCTGATGGCCTTAGAGAGATGGAAGGCATATAAAACTAATGAGTAATACAAGCCAGGCAAAATGCCTATGAAGATTCTCAATCCTCCAAGTCACGGTTGTCCCAGAGATGCTTTTTCCAAAAAGCAACTGGAGTTTCTTGTTGTTGCTCTCTTTGAAAATGTCTCTTCGGTTCTGAAGAAGCTTTTTGGATAAGAAACAAAACATTTTCAAAGAAACAAAATCAAGAAAGTCCAGTTTCCTTTTGGAAAAAGCAGCTTTTTTTTGGCGGGGGAAACTAACAGATCCCGAGTCCAAATCAGAAGGGAATGTCTTCCTTAGCAAGGAAAGTCTCCAACTAGTTTTTAAGGACCAAGAGCAAAGCAGGAAGTGACTGCCTTGCTCTTCACAAACTGCAGAGGAAATGGATGAAATTTCGCTTTGATGAGAAAAAGCAATATTCATATATTGGCATCCATGTTTAGTGGCAGAGTTGAATGATCCATAGCAAGAATGACCAAAGTGGTGAAATTAAAAAAAAATTACTACCGGATCCGTGGACGTGGTTTGGTGGGTGTGACAGAGAAGGATCCTGCAAAATCCCCATTCCCTCTCCACTCCTGGGGGAAGGATATTGCAAAATCTCCATTCCCACCCTACTCTGGGGCCAGCCAGAGGTGGCATTTGCCGGGTCTCCAAACTACTCAAAATTTCCGCTACTGGTTCTCCAGAACCTGTCAGAACCTGCTGAATTTCACCCCTGGATTGAGGGTAAGGCATTTCACTTGAGTGCAATGGTTTTAAAAATTCATGGATGGGAATAGTGCCCTACTATGTTAGCAGTAGAGTCAGGTGGATTTTACTGATCTACCCATCCCCCATATAAGTATCTGCTCATTCTCATCTTTATAGCACGGAAAAATTGAAAAAAGAATGAAATTCATAGGCTCCATGACAGTCAATCCATCAGATTTCTCATAATCATGACATAGCAGGTTCATAGACAGATTCATCCTCAAACAGGCAGTCTCTCTGTCCACTGGACAGATTATTTCCTTAAATATTAAGACCGATTCTTTCTTTTTTTAAAAAAATATTGCTTTTATTACACACACACAAAAGAAAAAAACGAAATCATCTTTCGTTACATCTTGTAGAAAGCGTGTCCATTGGTTACAAATACATTTCGTGCGTTTCTTCCACAATCATTGCATATACTTCATTCAAATTAAGTTGTACATTTTAGAATTTATGTATTTTACTATCACTGTATTTGATTACAGTTACTTAAACTTGTTTTTATCTAAAATCATTTATATTTAAAGACACAACCACCTAGTGGCATACTTTCACAATATCAATGAGTCTACCGTAACTTTACATCTTTATTACATATTCTAAAAGAGAGTCAATTAGTAGAATATCTAACATATATAGAGATAAAGATATAAAGACCGATTCTTGAGATTCATTCACTTCCTTAAGCATCAGTTTGAATGCATAACCAACGGACACATTTCAGGATTGATGACATCACTGACCTAAACCACTGTTCCCACTCAATGACCTCCACTGCAGACATAACTAGTGGTTTCTCATCAGCATATTAAAGGGCTCCATATGTTCGGGGTACTTGGTTAGTCTCACCACAGAGATTAAGAGTTCATTTTGGGTTTCATCCAGGCTGAGCTGCCATGTAAAATCCATTCAGGAGTCTATAGATCACTCTTAGGAATATTATGAATCATACATTCTAATATCATGATGTAAGCTTTGCCCTTTCATAGTTAAATTGTGGCATTGCATATGTAAGGGGCAAAGTTGGCATCATATCACAATATGTTTGGTCACTTTTACCCGCTTCTCCTCTGGAGAACACCTTTGGAATCTTTTTTGGAGCCAAAGGAGCACAATGGTTAAAGTGCAGTATTGCAGGCTAACGCTGCCCACAGCCTAGAGTTTGAATCTGGTGGGGCTCAAGGTTGACTCAACCTTCCATCCTTCAGATTGTTGGGGCAATATGCTAACCATTTAGAAAAGAAAAGCACCATGAGGCAGTATGTAAGTGCTATTCCTATTCCTATTTTTCACAGTGGCTCAATTGATAAGTATCATATTGGGTTCCACTACAAAACCACATTCGACTAAAGGGCGCTCGACGAAACCGCGTAGCTGACGTCATCACAGCGCAACAACAGCGCGAAGAAAAAAGCACGCTGTAAACACTAAACCTAAAATTAACCCCTAAACCTAAACCTAACCCTCTAAACCTAATCCTAAACCTAACCCTAATCCTTAACCTAACCCTAAACCTAACCCTAAACCTAACCCTAAACCTAACCCTAAACCTAACCCTTACCTTAACTTGAATTGGCTTGCTTTCAAAGCGCTATTTAAAGTGCCCTTCTTTCTCCGCGCTCGCTGTTGTCGCCCTGCTGATGACGTCAGCGACGCGGATTAATCAGGCGCGCTTTAGTCGAGTGCGGTTTTGTCGTGCCATGTCATATTGTTGTCTCTTTGGTTTAGTTGGTTTCCCTTTATCTAGTTTTTAGGACATGTGGGGAACAAGAATGCTTTAGTTCATATTTATGTGTACATTTTGAAAAGTTAGGTTTCACAAACTTTTAAGCATCCCTATATAACTTTAGATTTTGATCGATCGATTGATTTAGTATTCTATAAAACCTCTCCTTCAGAATTGTACATTTTTATCTCTGTATGCCATTTGATTATAATAAATTACATATTTACTTTAAAGTGTTTTAAAATATGCACAAAATCTACAGAAAAAAAGAAATAGGGAAAGAGCATAAAAATAGGAATTCCATAAATAAATTAGCACAGCTCATACCTGTCAGGAAATCCCATTTTTTTCCAGACACCTTTGCAGAATTTTGAAAATAGCTGGCAACTGATTTATAGAGATCTAATAGATTGTTCCATCACTGAATTTCTGGAGATGAATTTAAAAATTTGCTCCCAGCAAAACATATGTGAAGCAAATTATATTCACAGAATGCAGAAACATTTTTATGAGAAGAAAGGGCCCAGGTGCCTGCTTTAGATGTATCATACTTGAATGAAAAATTGTACCTCAAATAACCTTACACCAGTATATACTTTAGGGTTTTTTTCTGTTAAAGGAATGTTGTCACTTACTATAAGTGTATTCCAGATCAGCCCATCATAAATCACTCTAGGAAGCAAGGGGCAAATTCTGTTTTATACATAAGGACAACCTAAGTTAAATACCTGAAATCAACTTTAATTACTAAGATTTAGTACCAGATCTTTTTCAGTGAAAAACTGGTATTTTAGTTGGCTCTTGCCAACTGCAAATCAAACAGTCTACTGGAAAAAAATATCAAAATAAGAGAGGATGCCTTTTACTGTAATGAGAAAGTAAATATGAAAAGGACATTAGATAGTGACACAAACTGAACTGAAGCCTGATATCTTTACCATGGGATTAATGTGGAAAAAAAATACAGCCATTATGGATTAAAAAAAATAACATTTATGAGAGTAGAATGTACATTGTTAACTATCCAACTTAAGTACAGAGGTGGAAAATGTATAATAGAAAGGGTGTCCTTAAAAGTGCGTAGTTCAATATTTGTAGTCGTTTAAAATTTAATAAATAGGAAAGTTCAGCCACGTTAGATAAGATATAAGTCCAATGTTTTCTTTTTGCCAGAGCTAATCTGTTGAGGAAGGACGATAAAGGTATTATAAGGGTTGATGTTTAGCTCCTGAAGGCTTCGTTCTTTCAGTTAATAAGGTCAAAAATGATTAAATGTATGTATGAGTGTATGTTTGGATATGTGTAAATACATACATAGCCTGATCAGTCCAAGGATGTCATTTTGAAGCATTTACCAACCTCAGTGTCAGGGTTCCAAATAGCATCCAAAATTAAATCAGAGTCCAAGGCAAACTATTGCTCAAAGTTCCAATTTAGTGAGAGTCATGTTGGCACATCTGGGAAAACCCAAATCTGAGGAACTGGCTGCAGGCCTGACACTCAGTCCTATAGGATGCTTAGGTCTGCTGAGAAAGCAGGCAGTTGGGATGGAGGTGGGAGAATTATAACTAAATCAAACCCAGTAGTAGTTTCAATAAACAGCCATTGTCTGAACCTTCCATCCATGAATTCCTTCCTGCTGCCATTGTTGTCTCTGATCACTTTATAACCATGGCCTGAACACTGGGGTCAATCTACTTCAATTGGTTGCCTTCAGTGGTGGGTTTCAAAAATTGTTTGAACCTACTCTGTGGGTGTGGCCTCCTTTGTGGGAGTGGCTTGCTGCCCATGTGACCGTATGGGAGTGGCTTGTCGCCCATGTGACCGGATGGGAGTGGCTTGCTGCCCATGTGACTGGATATGAAGATGCCGACGACACTTGTCAGAACCACCTTAAATTACCTCACACACAGCACTGGCATGCATAAGAATATGATGTCAACTTGTTTTTTAAAAGGTGTCTTTGGTTTGCGTTAAAACAACTTCAACACACGCAATGTTCTGATTGCGCCACAAATGCAGTAGTTATCCTTACCTTTCACAGAGGCCCTGAGTTTTATAAATATGAGCATGCTAGTGTAGAATAATCATATCCAAGGACCAGTGGTGGGTTTCAAAAAAATTTGGACCCTCTTCTGTAGGTGTGGCCTGCTCTCCGGGTCCACTGGTGGAACCTCTTCTAACCGGTTCGGTAGATTTGACAAACCGGTTCTACCGAATAGGTGCGAACTGGTAGGAACCCACCTCTGGTTGCCTTGTTGTGAGAAAAGAGGTGAAACCGAGCACAGATTCTTTGCTGCTTCAAAGCTTGAGGAGGGTGGGCTGCTTCCTTTGGCAAAGGTGTTGACGTCAAATTTGTCTGCCAAAGCTAAAGAGCACTTTTCATTTATTCATGTTTCTTTTGGGATGCATTCTGATCAGTTTTAGATAATTTTATTTTCTTCCTTCTCTTGGGAAAGCCTTTTTAATTTGGGTAATTTGTTTCTTTAAATTACAGCCATATGGATAAAAGCTATCATCCCAAGGCTGGATGATCTGGCCACTCTTTATTATCCAGATAAATGCATGAATGATTTCAAGTAACTTTGTGCAAACCCTAATATAGCCGAAGCTATAGGTCTACCATGAAGCTCCTGGCTGTTTGATAAATCAATTTCAGAAATTTGAGTCTGAATTCAAGTGGAATGGCAGCGTAACGAGGCTCCGTGTTCTGGCCAGACTACATCCACTACAAGACCTGAATAGTCATTCCCTTCTTCTCCTCTCCTCTTTTCAGGGAAGGCAAGTCTTGCTGCTGGCTGGTGGGTGGACTGGTCCAACAGCATCATTTTAGGGATTCTTCCTTCATCACTAGTCTGTTCTCTTATCTTTTCTTGCCCAAGAATTTGCACACATGAGAACCATATCTTCCTCCTCCTCCTCCTCCTCCTCTTGATCATTATCTCCTTCTCCTCCTCCTCCTCCTCTCCCTCCTGATCATCATCTCCTTCTTGTCCTCTCCCTCCTCCGCCTCCTGATCATCATTTCCTCCTCCTCCTCTTCCCCTCCTCCTCCTGAACTTCATCTACTTCTCCTCCTCTTCATCCCCCTCCTGATCATCATCTTCTCCTCTTCCTCTTCCTCCTCCTCCTCTTCCTTTTCCTCCTGATCATCATCTCCTTCTCCTCCTCTTCCTCCTCCTTTTCCTCCTGATCATCTCCTCCTCCTCTTTCTCCCCCTCCTCTTCTTCCTCCTCCTCCTGATCATCATCTCCTTCTCCTCCTCTTCCTCCTTCTCCTCTTTCTCCTCCTCCTCCTGATCATCATTTCCTCCTCCTCTTCCTCCTCCTCCTCCTGATCTTCATCTCCTTCTCCTCCTCTTCCTCCTGATCATCATCTCCTTCTCCTCCTCTTCCTCCTTCTCCTCTTTCTCCTCCTCCTCCTGATCATCATTTCGTCCTTCTCTTCCTCCCCCTCTTCCTCCTCCTCCTGATCATCTCTTCTTCTCATCCTCTTCCTCCTTCTCCTCCTGATCACCATCTCCTTCTCTTCCTCTTCCTCCTCTTCTTCTTCCTCTTCCTCCTCCTGATCATCATCTCCTTCTCCTCCCCTCTTCCTCCTCTTCCTCCTCCTGATCTTCATCTCCTTCTCCTCTTCTTCCTCCTCCTCCCCATATCATCATAACCCATGCAATCACCAAGGCGGAAACCAGCTCTTTTCAGTCCTACATTCTTTTGTAAATCCAAGGAATCTTCATAATGAAGAAAACCTGATAAGTGAATTCTCTCTTAGCTTTATCTATGTATCAAAGAAGACTGTAATAATGTTCAAGAAATGGCAGAGCCATAAAGTTTATTAAATAATCACCACTGAATCTCTCCAGGGAAATTTAAGAGCACCTGATCCAGTCCAACGCTATGAAATGATAGGAGAAATGATTCGAAGATTCAGTTTAAAAGACTGATTTGATATAACATCTAATGCAGGGGTCTCCAACCTTGGCAGCTTTGCTGGCTGAGGAACTCAGGAAGTTGAAGTCCACAAGTCTTAAAGTTGCTAAGGTTGGAGACTCCTGATCTAATAGAACCATCTCTTCAGATCTCTGCCAGCCCAACTGGTTTTTTTCCCCTCCCTAGATTACTGGACAGATTCCAGCCAAATGTAGAATTTGATTGGAACTGTCCAATGTCTGGGCATCCTTTGCCTCCCTCTGAAGGTCCCCCCCCCCCCGCTATCTGCGAGACCACCTACTGCCACCGGTAGCCTCCCATCGTCCAGTGCGATCCCACAGAGTTGGTCTCCTCAGGGTGCCGTCAGCCAGACAGTGTCGACTGGTGACCCCCAGGGGGAGAGCCTTCTCTGTGGGAGTGCATTCCCTCTGGAATGAGCTGCCCCTGGAGCTTCATATAATCCCTGACCTCCGGTCCTTCCAACACGCCCTAAAAAGTTGGCTTTTCCAGCAAGCCAGCCTGGCCTGAACAAAACAAATCAAAGTATTGATTATTGTTAATTTTAATTTGAATTCTTTTAAAAAAATGTGTCATTGTTAATTTTAATTGGGTTTGGGGATATCCTATTTAATTTCTTTTTAACTTTTGTAGTATGTGTTTTTTTTAATGTTGTCCTGCCCTGAGTCCTTGGGAGAAGGGAGGCATATAAATCGAATAAACCTCAACCTCAACCGCTATCTCAGCAATGTAAGAATGCCTGCAAAACCAACACTCTTCCACAGAAAGAAATGAAAGCTAGCGATTTCCTTCCCTGAAGAACACGATCCTTCTGTTTGCAGTAAACACCACATAAATACTTGTAATCAGAGCATCTAGCTAAATGGGAGGGATAAGGAAATGTGTAGCCTTTGGAACCTGCATTGCATTTTAAACAGTTCTTTAGAAAAAGGAAGTTAACAACTTATGTTTTGTGGTATTTCCAGAGAGATATTTTTTAAAAAAATCTGTGGGTGGAAGAGTAGGGAACTTGTTTTGGTCATTCTACTTGTCCCCTTTTCAAGGCTTTTTAGTATTTGAAAGGAACACTTCACTATGAGTATGCTTTCTAAACATCTCTAATTTTCCTGTGAAGACAATTGATTAAATTAGGAATAAAATACCAGGGTTGAAAGGCGGACTTCCATATGTATTTGCCATAGGAGTTGATTTGCAAAACATGGACCCTAATCAAAAGAACAGAACAGCACTATCACTTAGTAATAGCACTTAGACTTACATACCATTCAGTGGTGGATTTCAAAAATTGTTTGAACCTACTCTGTGGGTGTGGCCTCCTTTGTGGGAGTGGTTTGCTGCCCATGTGATCGGATGGGAGTGGCTTGCCACCCATGTGACGAGATATGAAGATGCTGACGACACTTGTCAGAACCACCTTAAATTACCTCACACACAGCACTGCCATGCATAAGAATATGATGTAAACTTGTTTTTTAAAAGGCAGCTTTGGTTTGTGTTAAAACAACTTCAACACACGCAATGTTATGATTGCACCACAAACGCAGGAGTCTCCTTATCTTTCACAGAGGCACTGAGTTTTATAAATATGAGCATGATAGTGTAGAATAATAATATCCAAGGACCAGTGGTGGGTTTCAAAAAATGTTGGAACCTCTTCTGCAGGGTGGCCTGCTTTCCGGGTCCACTGGTGGAACCTCTTCTAACCAGTTCGGTAGATTTGACGAACCGGTTCTACCGAATAGGTGCGAACTGGTAGGAACCCACCTCTGATACCATTCCATAGTGCTTTACAAGACTCTCTGAGCAGTTTACAATGTCAGCATATTGCCCCAAGTCCTCATTTTATTGACCCAATGAAGGATGGAAGGCTGAGTCAACCTTGAGCCTACTGGGATCAAATTCCAGACCATGGGCAGAATTAATCTGCAATACTACATTCTAAGCACTGCACCACTGCATCCATTCATTTCTAATATTTCCCTAGAAAATACAGCTTGACTGTATCTATCATCTTTTAAATGGTTTTCAATCAGCCACTGAAGCCAGAAACATTATTAGCCAGGAATGATTAAATATATTCATTAAATAATATATATATATCATATAAATATATTGAATATATATATATTCAAAATTATTGGAAAGCTCCAGCAGGCCAATCCTGATACAGCAGAACCAGTCTCTTCCTATTAATGGTATCAAACTTAATAAAACTGTTTAAATCGTATTAAATCATGACCTCACAGAGGTATACTTAAACATTTCAAATTTTCTGAAATTCTAGACATTAATCACAGATATGCATATTTCATGTACATTGTTAGTTATTAGACACGGTGTCTACCTGTATGAATGAGAGATTGTTTTTTTACAAAGCTCAGCAAAATTCTTACAATCTTCGTTAACTCCCTTGTTGTATTTAAACTCTGATTTTTAATTGACCCTTTTCTCTTTTGCTTTAGCAAAAGCCAAAACTTCAGTCTGTGGATATCCACAAACATACGACCTCTGAATAGAAGTCAGACTTCTTGATATACTGTAGATCATTGGATTAAGTCAAAGAGTATCAATCAAAGATTGCCCACGATTTACAAAATTCATCAAATGTAAAGTGGACTATATACTGTAATTACGTATAGTACCCTTATCATCCCTTTTGGCTTTCTTTTCCTTCAAGTTCTTCTTATAGAAAAGGATTAAAAGACCTGCAATCCCCTCTTTAACAACGTGATTTACAGTGAAGCGGGTTATTTTAACCTTCAGAATAAATCCTTCTTACAGTACTGAAAGAGCCAGCAGCATTATGCAAATCAGATGGAAGTACATTGATTCACTGAGGAAGTACATATTTTATAGCATTTGAACAAATTCCTCATACAGGACAATTTGAAGGAAACATTATTAACCTTTATGTTTGGTTACCTCAAAAAAGATGAGCAGTGTTATGAGGGTTGCTTTTGCCGGTTTGGATTTTGAAGCTCCACCTGTGTAAATCATAGCAGATGGTTCCCAAGTGAATTCAGAGAGAAGTGTTTGCGTTCTAATTTTCAACCGGGGAAGGTTTCTATATTCTTTTAAAGCTTCAATTTATCATTCCCTCTCTTGCTCCTGACAAATACGGCTCTCTTTTTTTTCTTCCCCTTTTGCAGAATCATTTTTTGAGATGGCAATATCTCTCTCTCATGAAGTGAGGAAATAATTCAGGCTTGAATCACAGCAGACATAGTCATCCCCTTTTTTAAAAAATGACTCATTTGTGTGCCAAATTAAGCCCCATTCATAGCAATTTCTTTGAATGAAGAGCTTTTATCCTTCCTTTCAGGTAGAGTTTGCTGATGACAGAATTGCTAGGAACCCATATTCAAGTAATATGACTAACTCCAGGTATAAAGTAGCTTTGGGTAAACCTAAATGGGTTCCCTCTCTGGATGGAGATCTTGATCAGATTATCAGACTGAAATACCGTCCTCCAAACAGCTGTTTCTTTAAAGTTTCTCCAATTGGCTTAGATAATACTAGACTGAAGGCATCATGATGGCTGAGATCAGCTTTCAGGTGCTGGATTTTAGAAAGATAAGCTTTCTAAAAAAAAAGTGATGGGTAAAGGGGAGAAAAAAGTGATGGGTAAGCCACTCCCTCAAGGTTGACTCAGCCTTCCATCCTTCCAAGGTGGATAAAATGAGGACCCAGATTGTTGGGGGCAATATGCTGACTTTGTAAACTGCTTAGGGAGGACTGTAAACCACTGTGATGCAATATATATTGTAAGTCTAAGTGCTATTACTATTGTTAGTTAATGATGTACTATGTTGATCATATCAATGGATATATCAATCAATGGCAAAAAACGAATGAAAACTTCTGGGAACTTTGCATGATTAAGCAAGCCATTCCAAAAGAATCAGTAATGACCTTCTTGCTGTGTCTCTAAATGTCTGAAATACTTACCTGCCCTTAGTTTTTAGCAAGGATAAGAGAGGGGAGGGAATCTGTTTCAATAGGAAATTAAGCAAATCTGGGCAATATATCTACATTTGCAACCCATCGCTAAAAACTGTTGAATAAATCTTAAGTATGTTTATCTTATTTCACATGGCATTACAGTAATTATGTTTTTAATTGATTTTTACTGTTCATTTTAGAGGAGCAAAGATAGATTTCACTGAATAATTTCATATGCAATTATATATGTCTGTGTGTGTGTGTGTGTGTGTGTGTGTGTGTGTGTGTGTGTGAGGAAATCGATTATAGTTGTCAATGTGCCTTTAAGCAACATTTTGCCATTTGTATGGAAATGGAAGCAAATTGCAAAAGAAATATTCCATCACAAGTATTCGTTTATATATCCAACAGACCCTACCAATTACATTACTCTACTAGTAATGAAGATAATTCCAGAAATCCAAGTGGTTCTTTCCTGAATTTGCCAGCCTCAAAACCTTTGCCAATATCTAAAAACAAAGAAAGATGCATAGATTTTAATTTAACCAAAATTAAAATTAAATAAAAGGATATTATGGAAGTTGGTGAATTGCCAGTTAAGTGCCACTTCCCATTCAGTATGGATAGATATTTTTTTTTTAAATGCAAATGCCTTGAATCCTCACAGATGGTATAGGAGGTTAGCAAGAATTTTTCCAAAGTGGTCTAAAACTGCATAGCTGTGTTTGTAATCTTAATATGTAGCATGCATTATGATAACATATTTGATCATTCGTCACTATGTGCTTTCTTGCTTAGTGTATATTCCATAACCAAATACTTTATAATTATCTTAAGAATGCATTTGATTTTTTTTTTCTTACAACATCCCTCTTTATAAATATGACAACTTCATTCTCCTCTCCTGGTTCTTTCTTAGTAGTTCCTTATCAGTGGTGGGTTTCAAAAATTATTTGAACCTACTCTGTGGGTGTGGCCTCCTGTGGGAGTGGCTTGCTGCCCATGTGACCGGATATGAAGGTGTCGACGACACTTGTCAGAACCACCTTAAATTACCTCACACACAGCACTGGCATGCATAAGAATATGGTGTAAACTTGTTTTTTAAAAGGCATCTTTGGTTTGCATTAAAACAACTTCAACACACGCAATGTTCTGATTGCACCACAAACGCAGTAGTCATCCTTACCTTTCACAGAGGCACTGAGTTTTATAAATATGAGCATGATAGTGTAGAATAGTCATATCCAAGGACCAGTGGTGGGTTTCAAAAAATTTTGAAACCTCTTCTGTAGGTGTGGCCTGCTTTCCGGGTCCACTGGTGGAACCTCTTCTAACCGGTTCGGTAGATTTGACGAACCAGTTCTACCGAACAGGTGCGAACTGGTAGGAACCCACCTCTGTTCCTTATGGGCATTCCAGAAGATACCTCCTGGATGTCTACCACCTAACTCTAGTTAGGGCACACGCACTTTGTGTTACATTTCTGGTAATTAAAAAATACCAATGCTAAAATTCAGATAATTTAGATAGTGCTATCTCCTGGCATTGTACCCTAGAGAGGCAGTGATAAGAGGTCTCTGCATTTTCTTTCATCCTTTGGGATGCTTTCGGAAGAGATATTATCCTCACTGAAATCAAATTTCACTATTTCAAGAAGACAGTATGTAAAACAAACAAAAACAAATTATTTAAAAATAAATAAAATGCAGCCATTCATTGTGGGAGGAGATAATTACAGAACTGCTCAGTAATATGATAACTTGCACATAAGCTAAAGAAGAAAATGCACTGCTCTAAACTGACCACAAATAAGGAGCCCAGAGAACATTAAGGCTATAAAGATTAGATCTTTGTGGTCATAGGTTGAAATATGAATAAAGGCTGAAAATAATTACTTGTATGGAAGGAGAAACAAAATGATACACAGAAAACAAAAGTAAAAAACAGTCCAATTGTTTCCAATGGGATGCATACTAAAGTGTTGTGGCCCAGCAGGAGCCGTTGGAGCTGCCACCAGACTCCGACAGCGAGGGGCCCTATGAGTTGGCCCTGGAGGATGTGGAGGACCCTGGACAGGGTTCCGATTCCAAGCAGGGCGCAGACAGACTGGTTGGCCACCAGGTGGTGCCTGAGCCTTGGATCAGTGGGGAGGAGACAAGGGAGAGTGATCCAGAAACCAACAGTGAGTTTTTTCGGGATGCATGCCGTCGAAGAGCTACTCGGCATCAAGAACAACTAAGTAATTACAGGAGGTAATTACACTCAGCTGATGGTCATTAGGCTCCTCTCCAGACTATAAAAAAGACTGCTTGTGCCACGCCCTTCTTGCTTTGACTAAAGAGAAACTAACTTGGCAGGCTGGATTGCTGCCAGAGTTTGTCTGAATTGCTGCCAAGGTCCTTATCTGTTTGTTTACTTGGCTTTCAGGCACCGAGAGTCTGGACTTGCTATTAAAGGACATTCTCATTAAGCGTGTCTTGGCTTTCGTTACTGGATGGAGCAGGGGGTCAGAACACTAAAGAATACGGAAAAGAAGTCAGTGTGTGCTTCATTGATTATTTTAAAAAGGCATTTGATTGTGTTGATAACACCACATTGTAGAATGTACTTGTAAAAATGGAAATACAAGAAATATTCATAATTCTCATGCAAAACCTCAGAAAGCCATTATCCAGATGGATCATGAGATGAAAGAATCTAACTCCAGGCTGGCAAATGTGGTAGACAAGGCTGTATACTCTTCCCTTATTTATTCATCTGTATGTTGAATTATTGGTACAAATTGGTTTAAAACTGGAGGGGAAAAAAACCCAGAAATCAAGAGATAAGCCAAAGATCACACCTGTAATAGTAGCAAAGCCTTGTAACAGATATACATACTCTGAGATGTTTCTATGCCTTCAAAGGTCAGCAATATACAGGTAATGGTTTTTCTCTGTGACAATCCATGGAAGTGAAAACAGGACTTTGAAAAGCAGGACATACAGGGTAATAATATTCGAATGTTGGAGAAAACTCCTGAGAATATCACAAATAATCAAGAAAAAAAATGAATTATTGAATGACTCGATCCCAGAGTTCTCATATGAAGCACAAATGACCAAGCTCAAAATATCATATATTGGACACATTATGCAAAAAAAAAATGTAGTTTTCTTGAGCAGTCTACACAGGTATTTATGATCACAAATGTGCCTAGAACTTTCGGCACTAACAGATACAACTGTTAAGAGAGCTATGCCTGATTTTATGACTTTTTAGCCATGGTCATCAAGTGACAATGTGGCCATTAAACAAATCCAGCTTTTCCCACTTGACTTTGCTTATTGGAAATGCAAATGATGATCATGGGACCCAGGGGTGCTGCAACCATCATAAAAATAGCCTGGTTGTGCCTAAATTTTGATCGTATGACTGTAAGGATACTGCGATGGTCATAGGTGTGAGGACAGATCACAAATCACTTTGCTCAGTGCCATTGTAACTTCAAACAGTTGTTAAGTTATAAGTTGAAGGCTACTTTTAATGAATGAAGATGAATATATGTGTCCCAGGATAATGTTGCAGGGTCAAATCTGGGTCAGGTCACTGGGCTCAGAGATTTAGTCTTCCAAGCTTTTGTACTCATGCTAGAGCCCATCCTCAGGGACAGTGGTGGGTTTCAAAAATTGTTTGAACCTACTCTGTGGGTGTGGCCTCCTTTGTGGGAGTGGCTTGCCGCCCATGTGACCGGATGGGAGTGGCTTGCCGCCCATGTGACCTGATATGAAGATGCTGACGACACTTGTCAGAACCACCTTAAATTACCTCACACACAGCACTGGCATGCATAAGAATATGATGTAAACTTGTTTTTTAAAAGGCATCTTTGGTTTGCGTTAAAACAACTTCAACACACGCAATGTTCTGATTGCACGCAGTAGTCATCCTTACCTTTCACCGAGGCACTGAGTTTTATAAATATGAGCATGATAGTGTAGAATAATCATATCCAAGGACCAGTGGTGGGTTTCAAAAACTTTTGGAACCTCTTCCGTAGGTGTGGCCTGCTTTCCGGGTCCACTGGTGGAACCTCTTCTAACCGGTTCGGTAGATTTGATGAACCAAATAGGTGCGAACTGGTAGGAATCCACCTCTGCTCAGAGACCTTCTCAAAGTCTGTTAGAAAGAAGTTCCCTAAGGATGGGCTCCAACACGAGTCCGAAAACTCAGAAGACTAAACCTCTTGTCCCAGTGACAGACTCAGATTGGGCTCTGCAATACTGGGAAAGGTGGAAGTAAAGAAAAAGAGAAAATGACCAGCACTCAAATGAATGAGCTTGGTTGCAACAACAATGAGTGCATCATTGGAAAAGCTGAAGGACCAGTTGGGTTAGATTATCCTGGAGGGAAAAAAAATGCATCTGTATGGTTGCTAAGAGATTACATTATTTTGATGGCATATGACGAATCAATCAGAAACCGTACTGTCCACCAGTTACATTATTTGATCGACTTTAAAAGGGGTTGGTTTTTTTTGTTTTTTTTTTTTGAATTGTGGAAGAATTCAACTTAGAACGTAGAGGAAGCTGAGCAAACAGATTATTGGCTACTGCCCATGATGCATCCATCACATCTGGAAAGGATACTGAAATAGACTGATGATTTCTCAGGGAAATACTTTAATAGCTTCGAGATATGTTTTTCTTGAACTCAGCGACCACTTTTGCAGACAAATTAATTTCTACTCTTTGCAAGTTCTTAAATTTCTCGTTTTACTGCAGTTTTTGGGGAGAGAGCATGGATCCAGTTTCTATAAGTGCAAGACTCTGTGTCCTTAAGTGGTATCATTATGTTTCATAAAAGATTTCACCTTTTTTTTTAAATGGAAGATTTCACACGCAGTACTGCAGCACAATGTTTTCCACAATCCATTAGCCCAAAGAGCAGAGAGTTCCACAGTGCAGTTCCACAGTGTTGACTGTGTTGTCTTTTGTGAATGTAAACCACAGACAAATAATAAAGTAATGGAAATCTTAGACCAAATAATAATATCATAAAGAATTTTGTTTATGATGGAAATAGAAACCCACAAGAGCAATGCAAAACAGCTCTTGTGGGTGCCCAACTTTATAAAGTTTTTGATGAGTTTTACATTATTCTGTTCAGTTTACCAATAAGAGTATTATTAGAACACCACTGAGCTTGATGCTTGCAGTGAGTAACTCTGAGCCATATTTTGTGATGTTCCCTAAAAAAGCTTGCCTAGTAGAAAAACTCTGAAATTGAATATAGGGTAACAGAGAGCAGACCAATGGCATCAATCTAGCTCTGAGTATAATAGTTTCCCGTTCCCACTGTAATGCTGAGAGATGGAATTTGTAACACAAATTTTTGCTTTGTTTTGATTTGTTTAAACGAAGGAGCTACTTGTGGGCACAACGGGTTTCCATTTCTCATTATCATAACTAGTAATTTCTACAACCAGATCAGACACACAAACACAATTTCTTCTAGGCGATTACACTGTTTGCAAGATATTTGAAGAAATGGACCACATCTTCTTTAAAAAAAGATAAAGTAAGATATCTTGAAATTAGCATAAACTAACATATGACCAGGAATTCTGGATAGGCAGTTCTTGGGTGAAATGGGACAAATTGCCACAGCCAACTTGCTGTGGGACAACTTGTCCCAGATCATTCAACAATTCAATTCATTTATTAACTTAATTATTTTATCTTTTGTCATTCACATTTAATTTTGTCCCTCCTTTGGCATCCTTTCTTTATTCTATTCCACCATTTGTTCAATATTAGTGGAATTCTTTTCCCGTGGTGAATGGTTCCACAGTGAGATGTCCAGGGCAAGTTGTCCATAGTTAATTAGCCATGGTGAGTTGGCTGTGAGTAACAGCGAGTTGTCCTAGAGATGTTTTTGGGAAGGGGGACGTCTAATTTAGTGATGAATCAATGTCAAGCCTACTAACATTAAGGTGGTTTAAGGTGATAAGATTGCCCCTTAGCAGTCTCTCTTTGTTGGCCTCAATTTACAGATGATCTCCTGTAAAAGAGGAATTATTCATATAGGGCTTGTAATCTCAGTTCAAACATTTCTACTTATCTTATTGAGTGGGTGGGCTTATTTACATGGCTAATTTCCCTTTGGGAGGAAGGAATCTGAATCAGGATCTCCCATCAATTTGCACAGCATTTTGCTGATAAAGCTTATCAAATCTCTAAAATATTGACTATTTATGGGCCACGCCAAGAAATAGCTGGTGTAACGATTTGCCATGTTTTCTGGAAATGCTTGTGATGTGTCAAGGAATTCAGAAGATTGTCACACTCTTACTGATTTGAAGGAAGAAACTACACTGTGCTAATTTTTATAAAGTTCTCCCTGGATTCAACTGTTTTACAAACCTTTATGGAAAGTGGTTGAGCCGGTGGGTGAAGTGGGAAGTCAACTATGGAACAACCTGTGATTATCTGGGCCTCGTTTAGTCTCAATTCACTGATAGGTACAGGATGGAGATGCCTCGTCTCCTGTTCTGATAAGAATAAGCGAATAACATAGTTGGAAGGGGTCTTGAAGGTCTTCTAGTCCAACCTCCTGCTCAGGCAGGAAACCCTACACCACTCAAACAAATGGTTGTCCAATCTCTTTTTAAAAACTTCCAGTGTTGGAACATTCACAACTTCTGGAGGCAAGTTGTTCCATTGATTAAATATTCTAACTATCAGGAAATATCTTCTTAGATCTAGGTTGTTTCTTTCTTTGATTAGTTTCCATCCATTGCTTCTTGTCCTGCCCTCAGGTGCTTTGGAGAATAGTTTGACTCCCTCTTCTTTGTGGTAACCCCTGAAATATTGGAACACTGCTATCATGTCTCTCCTAGTCCTTCTTTTCCTTAAGCTAGACATACCAGGTTCCTGCAACCGTTCTTCATATGTATTAGTCTCCAGTCCCCTAATCATCTTTGTTGCTCTTCTCTGATCCACCTTCACTCATCTTACATGATTTGTGCATTGGCAAATCTTCTCCCCTTTATGAAATACAGGTAGTCTTCAATTGAGCCCAACATTTATGTCGTTAACAGTGACGTGAGGTGAGGTTTATGGCTGGTGAGGCAGTCCTCTCCCCCAACATCTCACTGTCTAAAGCACTTTCTTTTGTCTGCCTGAGCCCTGACAGGCGGGTGAAAGAAAGAAAGCACTTTAGACAGTGGGATATCGGGGGAGAGGACAGAATGCCTGCCATCATGAAAATATAAAAATGTAAAAGGAAAAAGGCAAGAGCTGCTGAGGTCAGGCTGGACTAGTTGCTGCCAGAGTCCCCATGGATGACTCTGCTTAACTGTTTAAAAAAGCCTCTTAAAAAACGCCCTCTACAGGAGGAGGCAAGAGAACCACGAGCCTCATCTACATAAGAAATTTTTCGGCTTTTAACCCTTGCTTCCATCCATTGCTTCTTGTCCTGCTTTCATGCGCTTTGGAGAATAGCCTGACTCCCTCTTCTGTGTGGCAGTCCCTATTGGAACACTGGGGAATAACTCTTTGTCGATGTTTCCTGTAGGCAGTTTGCAAATAGTCTTTCATAACAGGAAATGATATTGCAGCAAGAGAGGTAAGTTAATTATTTTAAATGGGAGTGAACAATGCAATTCAGCTTAAGCCAACTTGGAGTTCAAAAAAAAATACGGTAGTTGCAGCCAAGAATGTAAAATATTGCCATTTTGATTACATTCAAGTTGGATTTTGAACAATTCTCAAAGAGATATTTCACTGAACTAGGCCTAGTTTGTGATTTGCAAACAGTTTGGTATCTCTTCCAAAACCTCTCAGGAACTCCCTATTTAAGCTTAGGTTACTTAAACTATGAAAAAAAAGCATCATATGCTCTCCTGTGAATTTTATTAAACCATTAAGGTCAACATTAATTTTAGCCATGAATTATTGAGAGCATTTCTGAGCTTTTGCTATGTATTGGCAGATCAGCAAACCGTGAGCAGCGCATGATCAAACGTGGCGCTGCTACTATACAGGCACTTCTGAAAAGAATTTGACAATTGTTAGAAATGGATTGAATTTTACTAGAAGAAAAAGACTGCACTTTTGGCAGTTTTACGATGCCATCAATGGATCCACCAGAAAGTTTTGGCACTCAGGAGAGGTACTTTGTGTACTGGAAAATCAATCTATAGTTTGCATAGGAGATTCTGGAGAGAACATTCCATTACTTGGGGTTTTGACATGGCTTCTCTTCAAACTTATAAAATCCTTGTATCACACAGGCTGCATGTCACTTCATGTCTTCTGGCTCAGCAAAGAGGCTTGAAAAAAGCGGCAGGAAAATCCTTTAAGAAGCCATCCTGGTGCAATAAAGAGACTCAACGGGATAGCTGTATCTCTTCCATCTCACAAGGAATATACTGTAGCACTGTTGTCTGGATTATTATATTTGCATAAAAGTTTTTGTAGGGATCTGTGAAAACAAAACCTATGGAGAGGAACAATTGAATTCCCACTCAGAGAATTAGCACTTTGCAACTGCTGTACTTGGTCACCTATGCCATTTTGCTTATCCAGCCAGAATAATATGTTATGGCAGTGGTGGGTTTCAAAATTTTTTAGAATCTCTTCTGTGGGTGTGGCCTGCTTTGTGGGAGTGGCTTCCCAGCCATGTGACTGGGTGGGTGTGGCCAACTTGTAAAATGTGGTGAAACTCACTTAACAATGCTCTTGTTAGCAACCAAAATGTTGGCTCAGGAACTCTGGCATGGAAGTGTGCAAGTCTTAAAGCTGTCAAGTTACAAGACCCTTGCATTCCTAACCCTTTAGGAAAAATAAACCCTACCCCCTTGGACGAATTAGTGATAAAAAAACCTTTGGATTGTGCAGAGATGGACAAATTAACACTGAAATTAAAAGATAAAGAAGAGTCGGAATATTATGAAATTTGGAACAATTGGTACAAATGGCTGCATAACAAGAATAAAATTAATTAAGCCAAAAAAACAATATATATAAATATATATAGAACTGTGTATAAAGTGTAAATATAGAAGTGAAATATTATATACATGTACAGGTATGATGACATAACAATGTTGATGTAATGACTGTAAGGTGTTGTAGAAGGGAAAACATAATTTTAAAAAAAAATCTGCTAAAAAAAAGAAAGAAAGAAAACCCAGGGGTGTTCAAACTTGACAGCTTTAAGACTTGTGGACTTCAACTCCCAGAATTCTTTCTCTTGCTCTTCATTTTGATGATGTGTGGATGGGTAGGGGGGAAGGAGCTGGAACTGGTTCTAAATGGTACTGTAGATTTATGGAACCTCTTCTATAGATGAACGTGTGTTATGAGTGTTTGGGAGCAGTAGCTATAAGAGGGGCAGAGTGCATCTTGATGGCCCACAGCAAGAGGTTAAAAACAAGACTCTTCTCTCTCTGCATAGCAACTATTTATCCAGTATCAAAGTCCCCATTGGAGCTCGGTTTGGAGGAGGAGAAGTTAGAACGGGAACTGTCCAACACAGATGGCATGTCTCCCTTGGCATGTTTGGAGAGGCCAGGGGCAGAGGGCCCTATAACACTGGGGGGAGTGGTTGACCAGATGAATAGCTGCCTTCCTTTACAGACACAGGGGAGGATTGGCTGCTGACAGGCATGGTGCTGATAGGCAGAAGATCCTCTCTGATGACGAACAGTCAGTGACGTGCGGTGAGGTTTATGGCTGGGGAGGAGGCAGGAGAACGACGTACCTCACCTATGTCAGGAATTTTTCAGCTTTTAATCCCTGCTTAACTCTGCTCGAGCGATCATAAAACGCCAGACTAGATGAGGCAGGTCGTTCTCCTGCCTCCTCCTGTAGAGGGCACATTTTTTGAAGCTTTTTTAAACAGTTAAGCACTAAGCAGGGTCATCCACGGTGACTCTGGCAGCAACTAGCTCAGCCTGACCTCAGCCCTTGCCTTTTTCCTTTTACATTTTTTTTTCTTTTCGTGATGACAGTGGTGAGGCTCTGCCTCCCCTGCCTCCCCTCACTGCACGTCCCTGGGAACAGTTGCCTCCTCCACGTGATCCAAGGACACAGAGAGCAGAGTGTAGGCAAGGCCAGAGAAGAGTTTGAAGGCTACTTGGGAGAAAGTCTCCCCACCCCTCCTCACAAGGAATACCTGGAGCGGAGTGATTTAAGGAGAAGCCATGGGGATTTAGTCTTTGCCAGGAACAATTGCTTGTTTTGGCTTACCTTCCCCTGGCTTTGAGTTGTGCCTTTTGCCTTGCCTGTTTTGAAGACTTCGCCTTTTGCTTTTTAAGAGCCGAGGTGGCACAGTACTGCAGGCCACTTCAGCTGACTGTTATCTGCAGTTCAGCAGTTCAAATCTCACCTGCTCAAGGTTGACTCAGCCTTCCATCCTTCCGAGGTGGGTGAAATGAGGACCCAGACTGTGGGGGCGATATGCTGAGTCTGTAAACTGCTTAGAGAGGGCTGAAAGCCCTATGAAGCAGTATATAAGTCTAACTGCTATTGCTATTTGCCTAGCCTTGCAGACTGCTTTCTGCCTGCTGTTTGGGGGAATGAGAGTAGGCTGGCTTCAAGGTAGAGTGGGGGCCTTACTGGACATTGGAGGGCCACTTATTGGAACATTTATTGAGAGAAATAAAAGACTTTCTAGAAGCCTTCCTTGCCTTGACCACTTGGGTCATAAAAATCCAGTGTGACTTTCCTGTAACATTACTGGGAGATAATTTTCATCCCACAACCTCCAGATACATTGGAGAACAATCCCCGTAACTTTAAATGAAATAGATGCTGTATTGGATTCACTGGTGGCATTCAAATAATTTACCAACCGGTTCTCTGCCCTAATGAGCAGCTGGGTAGGTGGGGCTCAGTGATCATGTGATCATCTGGATGTGGCCAAGTCAATGACACTCAGGTCGATGGGCACTTCGCCTTAGTTGTTACAATGGTAATAAGGATTAACTGGAGAGGCAAATTTACAGAAACTTACAGAAACTCTGTAAGCAGGGCAATAAAGATTAGGCTAGAAACAACACCAGAATATTTCCTTCCTTCCTTCCTTACAGGATCAGCCTTGTAAAATGGAAAAAAGCAAAAGGAGATTTCTTCCAAAAACCGGTTCTCCAAACTGCTTAGAAAGTTACCAACCGGTTCTCCTGAATAGATGCGAACTGTCTGAATCCCACCACTGATTGGATTATAGGATTATGCATAATTGTTATTGATAAATATTTATAACATATCTAGCACAATCCAGGATGGGAAAGTTTGTCATAGGGATCCATTAATGCAGTAGGATCCATTAATGCAGTAGGAGCTGCAATTCAATGCTTTGTCTGGAAAAATATTTCATATATATATGTATGTATGTACGCTTTTGGCACATGATTGACCCATTTTTGCCCTCCCCAGGCTTTAGAGGCTTTCTAGGAGTCTGAGAAGGGCACAAACTGCCCTCCCCCCCCCCTCCCCCCGAGACCCTCTAGAGGGAGAAAAACCAGCCTTACGGGCAATCTGGAAGTTTGGAAATAGACTTCCAGTAGGGATGTTTTTTGCCCTCCTGAGCTTTCAGAAGGCTTCTGCTAGGTCCTCGACTTGTGACCGGTCCTAAAGTCCTCAACTTACCACCAGCAGCAAGTCCCCGACTTACAATTGACAGCCGGCAACAGCTCAGCCGCGCCTAATTGGCTAAGCGCAGGCTGCCTACAGCACTCCTATTGGTCGCCCTTCTTGACAGCTCTAGTATAAATAGCTGTCAAGCAGGGTGAGGTGTGATAGAATGTACGAAGTTGCTGTTATGCTAGTTCTGTTTAATAAATAGCTGTTCTACTTACCTCAGCTGCCTCATGCCTCTCATTCAGCCCAGAATCTAACAGCTTCCATGAAGCCTCCAGAGAGAGAAAAATGGCCCTAAGGGCAATCTGGAAGTTTGGGAACAGACTTCTGGTTTGCCCAAAGGGGCATTTTTTGCCCTCCGGAAGCTTCAAGGAGGCCTCCGGAGGGTGAAAAACAGCCAAAAATGAAGGCCGAAGTCAGCTGGTGCACGCTGGAGCTAACAGGGCACCTCCTCGTGTGCCCTAACAAATGGCTCCGTGTGCCACCTGTGGCATGCATGCCATAGGTTTGCCATCACGGGTGGTAGGTTGTACAAAGCCTGTTCATAAAATTCCATGGGAAATGGCATTCCTAATGTTCCTCAATGTGCCAGTAAATTTCAGTGGCATGACTCCCAAAAATGTTTAATCCACAAAAAAGGGGGATTTGAGAGCACACACAAGCTGTGGGCTCTGAGTCATGCCTCCCGCTTGTTTCACCGCTATGCTTCCAACATTTGATTAATAATTATTTTGATGGATGAATTCAATATGTGCTAAAATTATGTAGCTTTAATTCTCTAGTATTATTTTTTACGCTTAACTTTTATCATGCATCAGCGTGCATCCATTATTTTGTGCATGCTGGTGGGAAGAAACAACTGAAAAAGTTATCAAAAAATGGTTGATTTCTTCCCCTCCCCAAAAAGAAAACCAGTTTCATCAAGGGGCTCATTATCTATAGTGCACTAACTATATGCAAACAGGATTGGCTCAGAGGTATATTATCAAAAGTGCTGCTTTCTATTAGCTAGAGTAAAGGACTCAGGTTCAAATCCCCACTCATCACAAAATTTGCTAGCTGTTATGACCCAGGTCACCTAGGTTAGAGGCAGGCATTGATGGAGTCCTTTATTGATTTGATTAAATGCCACAAAAACTGGCCCTACAATGGCCGGTAAGCCTCCACTCTACACTACCCAGAAGGCATCCATCCTCATTCCCCCAAACCAGGGGTGGGTTGCTAATCCCATTCCAACCGGTTCGGTTGGAACGGGGCCGGCAGCATCCTCGTGCACGCGTGCAGTTCACGCATGCGTCATAGTGCCTGCGCAATGCTCCAGCTGCTCGCAGAGACTCGCGCAGGCACTGTATGTGCCATCCAGCTGCTCACGGAGAATCACGCAGGCGCTGTATGTGCCATGCGCCTGCGTGGAAGCGCAGAAGCCTTCAAAGACCGGTAAGGAGTGCGGGCGGGCGGGTGGGCCCTTCGCTGTTCCCAGAAGTTACTTACTTCCGGGTTCGCTGACCAACCGGTTCGCGGGGACCGCCGCAAACCAGTTGAAACCCACCCCTGCCCCAAACCCAACCCAGTAAACAACAAAGGAAGTCCAAAGAGAAGGTGTAAGCCCATGGGACAAGGTCCAGAGTACAAAGGGCAAGGCAAGCCCACAAGAAAATGGGACAACTCGCCACGGGCAACTTGCAGAGGCTGAACTCACCACAGCCAATTCACCGCAATACAACTCATTGTGGGACAATTTAGCAATTCTATTCAATTGTTTAAAACAAATACAAATATTTTAATTTTTGCCATTCGAATTTTATTTTGCAATTTTATTTTAAAAATCATTATATTGCACCGTATCTTTGCTATTAGTATAATTCTTATCCAGCGGCGAGTTGTCCTGTGGCAAGTTGGCCAAGGAGTGTTGGCCGTGGTCAATTCAATTGTCAATTTAATAAATTTGTATGCCGCCCGATCCCGTAGGACTCTGGGCGGCTTACAGAAAGATAAAACAGTGGTGAGTTGGCTGTGGCAGGTTGGTCATGGCAAGCTGGTGAATTGTCATAGACCCAGTCCACAAGACAAAAATGCAAGTCCATGAGGCAAAAGGCAGCCTTCAAGGCACAGGAAAGAGCATGTCAAAGCGAGGGGAATGTAAGCCAAAACAAACAATTGTTCCTGACAAAGACAAATTCCCCCTGTCCCCGGCTTCTCCTTAAGTCACCCCATATCAGGTGCTCCTTGTGAGGAGGGGTGGGGCGGCCTTCTTCTGAGTAGCCTCGCAGACCTCCTTTGAGCTTGCCTCCACTCTACTCCTCCATGCCCTTGGATCGAGTGGGGGAGGCAGTTGTTCCTCAGCAGAGGGGATCCGCTGCCTATCAGCACCACTAGATATCTACGAGACCATCTTCTGCCACACACCTCCCTAAGACCGATAAGATCACACAGGGTGGGCCTTCGCCAGGTGCCATCAACTAGACAATGTCGGCTGGCGGCACCTCGGGGGAGGGCCTTCTCTGTTGCCGCTCCGGCCTTATGGAATGAACTACCCCCCGAGAGCCAGACCCTACCCACTCTCATGGCCTTCCGAAAAGCTATCAAAACTTGGCTGTTCCGGCAGGCCTGGGGCTGTTGACCTCCTGACCGAGGTCCAGCCCCGCTTAGACTGGGTGCATGGTGTGTTTCTTTTAATCTGCTCTCTTCTGTCTGTTTTTTAACCTTTCTCTTAAAATTTTATTTCTGTAAGCCGCCCGGAGTCCTTCGGGATTGGGCGGCCTATAAATTTAATAAATAGAAAATAGAAAATAGATGTCTGCCTCTGATCCTCCCTTGTGTCTGTGAGGGCAGGAAGCTCTCTGTCTGGTTGACCACCTCCCCCAATACCTGAGTAGCCTGGGACAACCTGAGCCTCATCCCCTGCCCCTTCAAACATTCCAAAGGAGACATGCCGTCTCCATCAAACAGTCCAACTTTTCCTCCTCTTCCAAATCGGGCTCTGATGGGACCATGACACTAGCTGATTTGGCTAATTGCTATTTTGTATATCAGTATTTGGGGGATAAAGGGAAAGTGGAAGGGGAAGAATATGCCTATTGCCTTAGGCTCTGGTGGGAAGCCATTGCAGAAGTATCATACATAACCATTTAAATGCATAATTAAAAATTAGAAGACTAATATTTATTACATTTATGTTTTTCAATGTGATAAAACTAGTTAGAAGTGTAGCAGATTATAATTCGCCATGAAGCAAATAAGAAAAAAGTTTTAAAAATACTTCAACAGCGAGCAAATACTATGTGTATTACCTGGAGTGGGCTTATCAATGAAGTAGGATCATTACAGAAAACTCTCTTCCACTTGTACCTCTATTTCATGCTGTTCTTAATTTTAACCAGATGTGAGGCCATGGATATAGATATTAAAGTTTGCCAGGTTCATATAAATGGAAATAGACTTCCAAAAAACTCAGTGTGTGTCTTTTAAAACAGACTTCAAAATAAATGGGCAACTGGTGTAGCACGCTTAGAATAGATGTAGCACAATCTGGATTCTCAGTTCCTGCAAGTTGGCTACCAGTTGTAGCTGACAGTCCATTGAATGGTGTTTCTCTGATTCCATCAATATATCACCCATTTCAACATCTGCAAAATCATCCAAATATTGTGGCGCAGGATTCAGTCCGCCAGGCTACATTATGTACCATAGGATCCTCCTATGATGTTTACACGTAGAATCTTCATGTATGTCTCCTGAATTCAAATTTATATGAGGAATAGTTGTTGTCAGCATGCAATATACCAGCTGGGTACAGTGGAGATGTAATAGATTGTTGGGATGAGCTTCCAAAATCTCAGTATAATGTAAAAGTAATGTCAATATAGCACTTACACTTATATATCGCTTCACAGTGCTTTACAGCCTTCTCTAAGTGGTTTACAGAGTCAGCATATTGTCCCCCAACAATCTGAGTCCTCATTTTACTGACCTCAGAAGGATGGAAGGCTGAGTCAACCTTGAGCCAGTTGGGTTATAGAAGTTTTCATCTGACAGCTTTCTCTCCACTTTCTTTTAAATGTGAAAACAATCTTCACATACATTATAAATACTTAAGAAAGGTTTCTATATTGTGAACTGTTGCCGTTTTTATTTATTAATGGCATGTTAGATATTATTTGAGAAAAGCCATTTTCATTTATCCACTGGGCGTGCAGTAGACGTTATGGCCTCCCTGCCAATTTTAGAGACTCGTCTTTTCTGTTTTCTATCCAACCCTTTTTATAGTTGTTGTTTTTTTAACAACTGAATTTAAAGTGTTCCTGATTTTATTAATACTCAAGGAATTTACTCTGCAAGTTTTTAAACCAAAAATTTATTAGCATTAATAATTCATTAGCATTAAGCTTTGGAATCTTTTCAGAGGACTAATGCTCATCTAGCTCCTAGCATTGGGTATGTTAACAACCCACAAACTCCTCATTTTTTAACGATGGTGGACAATGGTCAGTCTAGAATGTTTACATGAATCTGTTTCTCACAGATCAACAAAGGCTGATGTCGTTATTGGCTATTCCTAATGGCAGAAACTATCCAAAATTTCAGTAAGATTTTCCCCTGGAATTAATGTTAAGAGCTCAAAGCTAGCAGAACAGAGAGCCAGTCCTGCCAGGTTCTGGGTGAGGGACTGGAAAGCAGAATGAAATGGCAAACAGACCCATTGGGTTCGTCACCCATCTCCAAATATGCCCTGATCCTTCACTTTGGCCTCATACCTTCAGTTTAACAATCCAGATTCTGGGAAGCAAAAGCATGAAGAAGGAGCTCTCCAACAGAGGGAGAAATTACTTGAAAATTCTGGGTGAACTCCCCCAGTTTTTAAAATGTATTTCCATAAGCAGGTACAGTATCCATGAAAGTTATTCCAAAGCACATTCCTAAGGAAGATGCTTAGCACTACTGCTAATATGGAGAAACATAGTTCCCAAAGTCATTCCCTTTCTGGAGAGAATGCTGGGAGTAGCTTGGGAGATGGCTCTCAGCAGCCTGACTACAATTCCCAGGATTCTTTGGGCACTGGTGTCGCATAAATCTGATGCATCTTGGTGGTGCCAGGGAACCTGAATGGATTTTCAGGGCATAAACGAAAAATAATCTTATTATGCTGGCTGTGTGAACATAACAAATGCTTTGTATGGTAGAAAATTGTGTTTCTGAAGTTATAAGCATTTATCTGGGTGCTCTCAAATGCTAAGATTTTCCCCTTTCTTTCCCTGAAAACCTATTTCCTATTTCTACTTCATGAAGGAAGCATCACACTTCCATGTTTCTCATGGACCTGAATCAACTACTTTCTTATTCTTTTTTAAAGATCTATTAATTTAGTAATAAATCCATTCTTACCATTGTGCTTTCATCACATAGAGGAATTACAGCTGGAAGAATAATTAGTGCTTTTATTTATGAGAGTTTATTTGGTACCTAACACGCTTATGAAAATCATACAAATTTTCCCTAATAGGATTAATTTTCACTTTTTTTTTAGTAAAAATATTTTTTTCAAGTCTTGTTCTTGAAATTCAAGTGTGCTCTTGAAACTTTTATGCATTTTTATTTGCTTTGTTAGAAACTTAAATGTAGCATTTAAAATCAGTGCAGCTGTTAGGACATGAACGCGTTCCAGTCTCTGTAGTTCTGGGAAAAGAAAATTGTATAACTTATTTTTCTTTAGAATACTTAACATTGAAGTGGCTACTTGCAATGCAACTGTTCCATGACGCTTATATGTTAAGATGCTTCTCAATAAAATATTTTATCCTCTGTAAATGGGCACCTGTGGTTTAGTTTTTGAGTAGAAGAGGCATTTGGTTAAGGCGGCAAACCTTACTTTAGATTACGGGTGTCACGCTGCCATCACGTGACATTTCACGAAGTTTTTCCCATTCACGGAGCTGGGGTGGGCGTGGCCTATATGGGACACATCCAACTCATGAACCGCCACAGTATGACACCCATTTTAGATCATCCCTTTTACCCCAGTATCAGGTGACAGGAAAATGGATAAGTTTTGCTCTCATCATGATTTGAGATTGTAATTTGAATGAAAGGCATGTTTACATAGACTAGCTAACCCAGTTCTCCCTCTTGGTTCCCTCATGATAGGTTGATTCCACAACACTAATTCCCAACTAGTCGGGACATTGCAAGTGAAACACACCTGGGGGGTCACTGGATTGGAGAAAGCTGGCATATACATTACCAACCGTTTCCATGAAGAATTCAGTTGAAAAAGAGCTTGCAAATGTCATGCTGGAAAAAAGCCAGTGCTTTTTCCCATACTACGTAGCATCTATAATGGCATTTTCCAGTAAGCCAAAGTACTCTTTTAAGGCCATGCAATAAAAGTAAAAACCCTTTATGGACAATTCAACAGCAAAACTCAACGGACAATGGCTTTCAGAATAGTTTTTGACACTGGAAAGATCAGACACAGATAAATAGAAAAAATAACATTTTTATTTACAAATATTCCAAATATTGGATGTTGTAAACAAAATTCACAATCTGTTTCCTCTAGCCCAGAAGCAAATGCTTTTCTTACTTAAAAAGGGTCTGTTTCCCAGCCTTTACTTGGTTCAACCTCCAACCGAACCCAGAGTCAACAAATTCCCATAGCAGGAGCAGTCAAAGGAACAGCTGGATGCTTTGCTGAAGACTACAAGTTCAGAATTCTGTAGAATTTGGGAGAATGAAATTGACCATACTTCCCATAGACTTCAAGGGCTTGCAGTGCCATGTACAGCGCATTGTAGAATGCGTAGGCTTTCCAAAGTTTAAGTAGTTGTAATCATAGCAAACAGCAAAATGTATACATTGACTTTGGATTTTTGTCCATTGCAATGGAAACTGGAAAGACATCCGAAAACAAATTAAACAAAACAAAAAGAAAAAAAAGAGAAAAAAAGTGCTGAATATGTCATTAGATATATTTCCTTCTCTGTCTCTTTCCCTTTACATAATTTTAAACTCCACAAACTATTTAAAGCTTTCTCTGAATGAATAAGAGCCTTCAATAATATAACTTGCATATAAAGCATTTTAAAATAGGCATTTATAAGGTGTGCGTGAAACTTTGTGCAATACCTAGCAGCAAGTAAGTTTTAAAGCCTTTAAATAAAATGAGTTATGAAAACAATAATCCTGCTGGCATTTTTTATTGTCTCTTAATTTTTGCTTCTTTCCTTTCAAATAATTTGTTTCATGTATGCATGTTGCAGATTATATACAGTACAATTTTCACTGAACAACTTGGGACTTGAAAATAACACTTCCAATCATTTGATATCCACACAACAGATATGGGCCAATGAGATTTTCAAAATATTCACTATTAAAATTATTCTTTTAAAATTGAATAGAATACAAAACCTTAACATTCTTCTTTTCTCTTTCCAGCCACTGTCAAACTAGAACAAATTATTCAGAGATAATCCACTGGACCCCAATCAATTTAGCTATACGTGAGATGTCTTGTATTAAAAACACTGCAACAACTTTTAAAATCTACTGAAAAAATAGTACAGTACAGCTATGAAGCATTTTCTCCTCAAACTATTAATACATCAAAATTGAAAAAGGAAGGTGGATATTGCCAAACCCTAAAAAGAGCTAAATATGTGCCCATAAAAACTATGGTAAATGGGTTTGAAAATATAGGTTTTAGGTTGTTTGACCAGCAGTCAGTAGCATCAGACACTTTCTACTAAACCCCCCCCCCCCAATACCAATTACAACTCCTCACACCCCCAAGTATAAATGTGTGGACGTGTCTGTAGACTAATGAAAACTACCGAGTCTTTGAAGTAGAGGAGGGGAAAAATAATTGCCAGGATTTGACCACATCAATTTGCTGTAAAAAGCAACTAAAGTCTTAACTATGGAATGTGGTACAGAGTGTGGGCTGGAAGACCTATAATGTCTGGACTAATAAGGATTTTTTTAAAAAATGGAGAAACTACTCCAAAGGAAAATATGCTATATACTATCAGCATTTTATAGCTGTGGTCCTGCCAGTGATCCCCTTGCTAGAGTGGATGTGACTCATTTCTTTGCAGCAAACTATCTGCAGTAAGGAAAAGATAAAACCACATTACCAGCTGATCCCATTTCCCCAGCCTTCAGCTCAGTTTGCATCAGGAACAAACTTGTACACAGTTGCAGCAGGCTTCCCTGACCTGTCTGTCCCCCTCACTCCTACCCTGGATTGGATTCATTCATTTTTCTGTTCTGAATGGTCACAGGAATAAAGACGGACAATAATGGAATGTCTGGGGTGTGTGGGTTTTTTTAAACTAAATACAAATTTTTACCTCTCTTTTCATTTACCACCGAGACTGAGACTGGCTTAACATTGGTTTATAACTAAGCACTAATTGAAATAAGTTTTAAAAATAAGGTTCACACCTATCAGGCATCGGAAGGAGCAAAGGCAAGCATAGTGCTTTCAAGAACAAATGATGGTCTCCCCGCAGGAGCCACTGAGGGGGGACAAACTTTTGAGTACTGTAAACACAGGGGGGATCCTATTCAACTAACACAAAAATTATTGTAGATACGAGAAAATCTTTCATAATTTAAAAGCTGGTAGAGGAAATAAGATTGCAATTCGCTTTACAAGGGCCAAGGACAGATTAGCAATTTACTAATTCTTGCATTATAAATATTTCATCTTGTTTTATCATTGACAGGGATGTATCTAAATAATATTTGAATCTACAGGTGTTGATGGCCTTCCTCCATCAGTACTAGAAATGTCAGATCATTAAAAATGGGGGAAAGCAGGCAAGCCAGGCTCTAGCACAATTCATAAAGCATCCGAACATAAGTTAGGATAAGTAAGAACATATGTCAAATCCAAACATAAGTTCCTCAATTAATTAACTTAAAGATCTCTTAACTCTGTATTTGAACGTTACAGTTAGATTTCATTTCCTTTAAAAAACAGTGGCTGGAGGAAAAGGAAAACAGGACTCTTCTGTAAGATAATCAACACAAAGGGGATGGAAGAACACGCAGTAAGTTGATTCTTTGGGAAAGCAAAAAACGATTCCTTTTAAATAAGACACAATATTAAGCTGCAAAATAGAGTGTGGCAATCAAATCAAAGATGTTTGATAGTTGTGTGTATGTGTGGAAAGACACATACACGCACGCAAACGTGCAACACAAAGGGTTCATTTCACATTTGCTAAGTTATAGTGGTTGTGGAATGCACAGTGCATTCTGCTTGCTTTTCAAAAGAGATATTAATCATAAGTATTTAAATTACCAAGTAAAACAGTATCTGGGGATTAGGGGAGCCACCTGCTTGAGCCACATTCCAGTTGGTGTCTTACTCCACCACAGAAATATGTAGGAGTTTCTAAGATGAACATTAAAACCGCATTATATTAAGGTACATTAGTTAAGAGGTTTTGTCCAATTAGGTGACTCACAAATAGGCCAATTAATTACTTTTGTCATTGGCTTCCTATTTTATATAGGACTAATTTGTGTATCTAGATTTTTCAGGAATCTCTGCAAAGTGCCTCACAATGATTATATCCTCTTGCAGACTGGAACACGCATACTATAGCTCATTTAAAACATTCCTTAACATTTGCTACATTTCCCTACCATGTTAAAAACATGTAAATATATACATATAACGTGTTACACACACACACACACACACAAAACAATAAACATACACATACATTGTGTACCAAAGATTGCAGAACACCAACAATATAACCTTTATATAGGTATTTGCAAAGAAAACAAATAGGAACATCCTCCACCATTTATTCACAAGCTTATTTTTTTTAAAAGTTTCTTGTGTCCCTGATAAAAACAAAAACAAAATGCAAGATTAAACCACAAAACTATATTTTTTTTCCTCACTTCAAATTCTCTGAAGACATCAGGCACTTTTGTTTAAAATTTGCGTATACAAATATATATATTTATATTTCATAATCTAACATATCCCGTCTTTACTAGGAGAATTTATCTTTGGTCCTAAAGCGTATGAATCTTGCTGCAGCTGGTTTTCTTGCTTTCCACATTTTTTTTAAAAAAAATGTGAAGCATGCACACAGCTGGAAATAATGAAATTTGCCATAATCCTTCCCACCCCCACCCTTCTTTCAGCCTCCATCTCTTTTTTTCTTTTTTGAGCAAGCAATTTCTCTTAAAGCATTCTATTCAAGCAAGCTATACATTCTGTGGCAACTTGCTGGGAAGCATAATTAATGCATGCTCCAAGGAGAGAATTCCAAAATACACCTTATTCCAATGTATCTGTATATTTTTGCATCTAACTTTTAATTCCTCAAAGCATATTTAGCTTTTGTTTTATTTTCCTTCTTCTTCTTAAGGTTCATTTTTCATTTCAATGTTCAGATTCCATTAAAAAAAATTAGTAATAATCAAGGCGGGCTTCCCAACTTCTGCTCTGCCATAGCTATGGGAGCAAGCAGTGCCAACCCATATTGTCATCAACCATTTCTCCTAAGGTTTATCTCAAGGCGATCTAGTTGCTCTTCAAGACAGGTTGCATACTTTGGGGTGGAATCGAATAGCTTTTGGTTCTTTTCTAATATCGTGCTCACTTAAGAGCGCAAGAGAGAAGAATCAGAAGCATTTTCCTCCAGCAAAAAAATAAAATAAAAAAAAGGTAGAGCAAACCATGTTGCACTTCCCACTTTTAAAAGAGGAGAGCCACCGGTCCCCCTTTATTTGCTTCCACAAGTCTCTTAAAACCGGTTAGTTTCCCCAAGTCTATCAAAACCGTTTAGTTACAGGGCAACCAAGTAGAATAAGTGTGCTGCTGGCAGGGGAACATGGGCTGAACCTGAGCAATATAGTAATTGCTGAAGTTAGCATCAGCTACGTAAGGGGCTGGCTGGTAGTAGCAAGTGACATTGGCCACGTTGGGGATGATATTTTGCTCAGCCAGCACCCGGATGGCCAGCATGGTGATAAGATTTAACGTCTGTCGCCTCTCGTGTCCCATCAGGCACACTGTGCTCTCATTCACCACCCCATGAAGGGTCATGAGATAGTCATACTTGCGGTCCTCGAGTCCCACAAAGTGGTTCTGCAAGTAGGACTCCAGCTTGCGCTGCTGTTCTCCAATGTCTGAGAAATCAATAAAAAACCTTGAGCACATATATCTCTGGAGGGACTTAATCTCAGATTCGGAGGCAGCCCTGAAGCCTCTGACTAGGAGGTTGCAGTATTTAAGGAGGCCACCTCCCCTGATCTCTTCTGGGTTTCTAGTTGCGATCGTCTTGTTACAAAGGTGGTCAAAGGCTTCTTGGAAATCCCCATAGACGCTCTCCCCAATTATAGTCGGGTGAAAAGGTTCGGTCATTGGATTCTCAGAACATTCGTAAAAAAGAAGGAGGGAGTCCAGCTTGATCTGAAAAGAATCTACGCTGAACTCAAACTGCCTCCTCAGAGAATCCACGAATTTCAGCTCCACGTTTTTGCCACTGTTGTTGGATAATGAGATGAGGCTCCATCGGTCTGAATCGTTGCAGACTTTCACCATTTTCTGTACGTAGGCTTCCTGCAATTTGAAACAAATAACCCCCACCACAAAAACAAAACAAAAAAGGAGAAGAAGAGAAGAAAAGGTCAGGAAACCAGTAGCAGCACTTCCTCTTTAGAGTTTTCATTTGGATTTGATCCCAACTTTACCCTGTCATCCCCAGAGCTCAGGCATAAGGAAGAGACAATGTGGACAGGTTTGAGTATGTGCTCTGCAGACAGGTCCTGGTTAAAGACAGTAGGAGGTGAGGGGGGGGGGGGGTTGGAGAGATTCATGCCATGATAAATGCACAAAAGGGATGTTCTGTGCAAGGGTTTTATTTTGTCTTCTCCTTCAAAGATGTAATAAAAATGCACACAAAGTAACAGCAGTAGAATTACTTTGGAAAATTGCAATTTAATTATGGCAAAAATGAAGGGGATCACATGCTAGTTCTCGGGTTTTTTTTCCATCTTCAAAATATTTTTTAAAAAGTATTTTTTACTTTTTGGAGAAACTGGAAAATTTCTCAATAAAATTTTAAGCTTATACGCTGCCCTCCAAACCAAGATAATTCCTGCAGAGTAATAACTTAAAGGTTTTTGGGCGATTCCAGACTTCCGTTAAAAGGCCATTTGGCTTCAGTGGACTTTTTGAGTGTTAAAAAAATAATAATTAAGCTTAATGTAGTGCCAGTGAGTGAGCACATTTTTCAAGAATAGAACAGAACAGAATTCTTTATTGCCAAGTGTGATTGGACACACAAGGAATTTCTCTCCAGCGTATAAGCTCACAATGTACATGCAAGCAACAAGTGATAAATCATGATCATAAGAGACTAGGCTCTCAAAATCCTTAACTAAATCCAAGCCTGGTGTTTCTACAGCCCTGGGGGGGAATGGGTTTAGCCTCTCTATTCCATCTGAAGGGCAGGGAAATGAAGGAGCACTGTTTCCCTCTAGCGGGCCCAGCCACAACTCAAGGAAGAAAACAAATAACTGTAATTAAAACAATTTAGCCCACAGGAAAAAAAACAGGAGCCTCTAAAGAAGCTCAAATAGTTTGGTTTAATTCAGCTATAGATCAGGGCTATAATTAAAGCGTGAGGCTCTCCCTGCTCTTCCAAAAGCAAAGGAGAAGTAATAGTTGGAGGAAGCCAATTAAAAGATGGTTCTGGCTATAAGCATAGAAGGGAGAGAGCGAGGGAGAGAGAATTGGTGTGTCTAATCCTCAGAGAGCTGGCATTTCCCAATGCAGACTTGATGTGTATCTTATTCTAGGCGTGCACCTCGTCTGCCTAAAGCAGCCACCTGCTGGGAGGGAGAGCGCATTCCCTTTAATTTACCTTCAGGGTGAGCGGCGTGATCTTCTCCTTGTTAACCCCGTCCGGCAAGAAATCCAAGAGGCAATCCAGGACCACGTCTTTGACTCTCTGGAACTCCGCCTCGCCTTTCAAATCGGCGCAGAAGATGAGGTCCAAGTCCTTGTAGCCCAGGCCGCTGTCCTGGTGCAAGACGTGGCTGGCCGCCGAGCCGTTGAGCCTCACATCGCGCACGCCGATGCCTTGCTCCTCTAGGCGGCTCCTCACCACTTTCACGATCTGTCGCGGCTGCATTTCCAGAGTGGGGAAATTGCCCCGGCCGTGAATCGGGATGGTTTCGCTCAGGATACGATCCAAGCGCTGCACTTGCTCCCAAGTCAGCACATTGCAGCGGCTGTTCTCGCAACTGTCCCTGCAGGGCTCCGGAGGGACCTCGCTCGAGGAGCTGCTGCTGCTGCTGCTGCTGCCGCCGCCGCTAAGACCGTTTTCGTCGTCTGCCATGGTCCAACTTAATTTATAGGATGGTGCGGAGACGATGTGCGTGTGGAGGGGAGTTCAAACGACACAGGCAGAACTAATGAACAAAGGCACTGTTTTCCTTTTCGAGGCGTCTTCTTCCTTCGCTCCTAGCGGGTGGGAGGGTGGATAGGAGGGAGGGAGGGAGGGGTGAAAGAAATGCAAAAGCAAACTGAATTAAAGCTGCGATCCTCAAGCCTGGAGGATCGCAGTCGCTTTTCTCCGCCCCCTCCTATTCATCGAGCTCCCTCGAGTTTTCAAAGCACACGAAGCGAAGACCACCGCCGCCTCCGCCCCCAGGTTGGACTTGACCAGGGACACAAATATTTTAATCGCCACCCACCACCACCCAACTCATCCACCGGTATACACACCCGGGCTTTCTCTCGACCACCTGGCAGTAGTGTGTGTGTGTGTGCGTGTGTGTGTACGTGACCGAGGCGCCTCGCTAAGGGACGGCGTGGAAGAAGCACTGAAGGGCTGGCAAGAGAGGAGAGAGAGGGAGAGGGAGAGAGAGAGAGGCAGAGAGACGAATGTCCACCTACGCGCAATTGTGGAGGAGCAGCCTGGTTTGGAGTTATTTATGGAGTCATGTCCCGTGGCCCGTGGTGGGTCCGCCAGCCAGCCAGCCCGGTTCGCTCTTCTCCAGAGAGCTGCTCCCGATCGCTCTTCCGCCTCTAGGCTATTTGCTAGTTCTGATCGGAAAAACGTTCCCAAGTACTTTTTTATATGGGCTTTTTTTTTTCCCCTGGCTCTTCCGGGCCCGAATCACTCTCCGATCCCCACGCCCCTCTCATCTGCATATGAAGCCTTCTTCTCTCGCTTTCCGACACGCCCCTTTCTCTGCTTAAACAGCTGCTTTTCGCAGAGCTTTTCCGAAAGTTCCTTCCTCCGCCCCCCTCTTCCCCCCCCCCCCAATAAAAGCTGTCCCCAGTGCAAGGGGAGGAAAGGTGAAAGTCCGAATAGGGGGGATTCTGCTGGAACTTCCTGGAAGCAGCTGGTCGGAAAATCTGCCAGCGATGGGGGCCGGGCGGGGATGGGTGGGGGCGGTGGGAGCTCTTAAAGAGCCCCCCCGATCTTTAATCGTCAACCAGGGACCCTCGAATAAGGCTGGTCCTCGGAGCCAGCAGCCGAAGCCTGCGCACGTTCTTGGGCTCTCCCTGCGGAGAGCGAGCGTTGCAATAGCGCGGAGCTGCTGTACAACGGAACAGCCTGTCTCGCGGGGGTGGAGGAATGATACTAAGCCCTTCTGAACCCGAATTTATGCGGTAATTACTAAAGTTAGCCTCTGCATCTGGGATTGGCCGACCGGAGCAGCAAAGGCAATGTTAGCTAGCGGTTGGATAAAGGGACGGCTGCCTCTTCCCGTGCAAACACCCCCCCCCCTCTCTCCTCCTGTTAATGTAATTATTGATTTACTTGTCAAATGTCTTCGCCCACCCTTCTCGCGGTATAAAGCCTTGACTCAGAGCGGCTGAGCAAAGTAACGTAAGGGAAAGAATCAGAGGCTAAATGACAAGCTGGGGCATTTGGTAGAAACCAAATTCTCAGTTCCTAGGAAAAAAGAGGGGACTGGGGGGAAAAAGGAAGGGGGAAAAATACTGAGCTCTCAGTTGTTGCGCACTTGCTACTTTGCGCTGCACTGTCGGGAACGTTTGAGAAAAAAACACCGACATCAGCTAAATAAATAGGTAACACAAGAATGGGGAAAGGGGGGGGGGATTGCTCAGCACCACTATAGGCACCTCTCTCTCTCTCTCTTTCTCTCTCTTCCCCCTGTCCCCCCTTCTCTGCACAACTGAAGCAAGGGACACCTTGGGCTACCGAACTCAAGGAATGCACGAGGTCTCTAATTTGTGATAGATGCGGATATTCACGGCCATCCAACTCCAAATCAGATTCCGGTGGCCTCCCCGATGGTTAACTGGCAAGAAAAGGACGGGGGTGGGGTGGTATGCAAAGGCGTCTCAGGACAGGCCTCTAGCGACGCAGGGAATAATTAGATCGTAATCCTGACGACAGAAATGTCTGGTATGGAGCTAAACATAAAAAACAATTGGAGGGAAAGTTGGCAGAAATGTTTCGAGTACTTATTTTCTTTTTAAAAGAGTTGCTGCAGGCGGTAGAAAGAGCCATGTACTATTTACTGGACCGATCTTCCAAGTCGGCCGGCAAAACCACTGGCGCATCTTCTCATAGAGAAAGAATAACCCCAATTTAAAAACAGTCGCTTCGGTCACTTTGTTGCCCTCCGCATTTATTCTCCGAAGGGTAACCTTCCTAACCCACCCCCGGTTTAACAAGTTAGTAGGCAGGGCTGCGCGCCCAACAGCAAACGAGGCGAAGAACTAACTGTATTCAAGGAGGTTACGTAGTTTTAAAAAGCGTTCGCACGATGCAAATAAACGGCGCAGAATATAGAGCATTAGGCAAAAGTTGCCTACCTTAATAGCAACGGTTACCTTTTATTAAAGGATTTATTTATTTATTTATTTTACAAAAGCCATAATTAATCTGATTTATTAAGCATTAAGTTTACTTTTTAAAAAAGTTCTCAACTGGCTAATACATGCGGGGGGGGGGGTTGTCTGGGGAGAGAATAAAATACAGATAACTCACTTTTTTTCCTCCGCTATGTCAAATCTCCAGTACGGAATCATGCAATGGCCTGAGTATTAAGAGAGTTAAAAGCGCGGTAATCGAAGGATTCTACCTGCGCAAATCCAAATCCTCTTTCAATGTTGCTACGCAGGACTTGAAAGGCATGGCAAGAGAGCCGAGGTACGTGGCCGAGGCGCCGTGCACAGATGCAAAGGTGTCCGTCACGCTTCCTAAGACAAGATGAAGGAGATCGCGGCCGATAAAAAGAGGAGGGGGAGAGAGAGGTCAACCCCCCCCCCCATTGGAAGAACAGTAATAGGAGGGGGGGTTGCAACGTCACGGGTCCTGACGTTCCAGCAACAGCTGTAGGGCGATTCCAAAGACCTGTGATGTGAGAAGAGCTTCGCCAATCAGCGCCGCCCTGGCCGCGATCCTTTTATTTTCCTGCCTTCGGGCTCCCGAAGCGTCGAGCCAATTGGAAAGCTGCTCGGTCGAACGTAGCCTTGCCAGATCTGTGAATGAGCTGTGCGCGCGGAGGTGGAGTGTGTGTGTGGGTGGGGGGGGGGGATCCAGACAAGCCCGCCCACGCGCCCACAAACAAGGGGTGCTGCTTTCGCGAAGCTGAAAGCTTCCGCGGTCGGAGCCTTCCGAGGCGGAGATCAAGGAACGATGGGAAAGGCCTTTTCGGGTGCTTCCTTCTCCCGAGAGTCCCGAATTTTTGCATTGGGGGTGGAAGGATCGCGGTCGGCCAGGCAGACCGATCCGTCCTTCTAAAGCAGGGGTGTCTGGCTTGGTTTTTTTTTCCCGCCGTAGGACGCAATGGCGCGCCGCCGGGTTAAGAGGCGCTGCCTGAGGCGTCTCACTAGGTTCAGGACTCGGTGGGTTATGAAGTGGGGAGATTGTGCAATAAATAATATAAATAATACACATCGATCTTTGACGGGGGTTCCAAATCAGCCTTGGAAGAGCCGAGGTGGCGCAGTGGTTAAATGCAGCACTGCAGGCTACTTCAGCTGACTGCAGTTCAGCGGTTCAAATCTCACCGGCTCAGGGTTGACTCAGCCTTCCATCCTTCCGAGGTGGGTAAAATGAGGACCCAGATTGTTGTTGGAGGCAATATGCTGACTCTGTAAACCGCTTAGAGAGGGCTGAAAGCCCTATGAAGCGGTATATAAGTCTAACTGCTATTGCTTGGCCCCCTGCGCAGCCGTAAAAAGACAACCGGGGGAAGGGGGGGGGGAGTTGACAGCGGAATTGTTGCTCAAGATTTGCAGGCTCCTAATCGCCTTACATTAGGCTTTCACACATTCCTGAACTCCGCTTCAGCCCAGGAATAATGTCGGTTTGGATCCGAGTCGTGTTATGTGCCGTACACGGAGAAAAAGGAAAGCGGTGGTTAAGCCAAGCGGCCGGGTCTGTTGCCCGCATCGTGTTAAGCCGCGGCTGCTCAATCGCATCGCATTCAGGCGATAAGCAATGGAGTAAAAGCTGTCGAAATACTATTGAGTTTCCTTGGGTTAAAAAGACAAATAACACGAATGGCGTTTTCAGTCGTTTTTTTTTACTACTTGGGACCGGAGTCACGCAGTTAACATCCTTCGGGCGCCTCAAGCCACACGGGTTGCTCTTTGGGGCAATGTTCTGCCTTCCGCATGCCTGCTGGCACCACTAGGCTTGCCAGCCCAATCCAAAAGGGGAGGTTTTCCCCCCCTTCCCTCCCACCACCTTCCAGCGTTACATAAAAGCGATGTGCGCCCCACGTCCTCCCGCCTTAGTTTTTACTAGCAGTTTTGTAAATATATATATATATATATATATATATATATATATATATATATATATATATATATATATATATATATATATATATATATATATATATATATATATATATATATATATATATATATATATATATATATATATATATATATATATGTGTAAATTGACATGGAATGGGGGGAAAAAAGTCGACCATGTCCCGCTTCTCGTGCTCAACTCCAAGGTAAAAAGAGCCCGTTTCCTCCTTAAATCGCCGCCTTGAAAGCGTCGTAGAAAATGATAAAGGCAATCGGGCATCTTCGGCAACGGCCGTCGCAATCTGCTCCCCCCCCCCACGCCCCAACGGGGATTTAGGAACTTCGTATTTGCGGGGGGGGGGGAAGCGGCAGCTCCCGCTTCCTTCCTTTCCCCCCTCCCGCCATTGGAAATGGTTTCGTTCTTCCAAGACTTCCAGACTCGGGGTAGCCGCCTTTAAGGTAGAACCGAGGACTGCCTCGGGGGAGGGCTAGTGGTTTCTAACAGTCCCTTTCCCGAGCAAAGGGGATTTCTCCCGGAGAAGTCGAGCGAGCCTGCTGGAAGTACAACCAAGGATCTGCCAACCCTTAAAGGCGGGTTGAAATTGCCGGGTTTCTCAACTCCGCCTCCCGACCCGATTGCGGGGGAAAGGAAAGTGGTTCGTGCGGCAATCCCGCGCGCAGGAGAGTGGCACGCGCTGCGCTCGTTTCCGCCCCATTGATTGGCTCCTGCCTATGTGTGCGCCGCTTAGGTGCAGGTTATGTGGCAATGCTGGCCCCTGCCGGCGAAGAGGCCAAATGCAACTTAGGCTCTGCCTTCGCCTGCCGAGGGAGCTTTGGGGTGGGTGGGTGGTGGATGTTCCCTTTAAGGCTTCAAGGCTGGTTTTTTACCGCTCAAAAAAGCACCTCTGAGTGACACCGAATCCTTGACAAATAATTACACTCCCCGGGGATGTTATCTTTTATCTTTTATTGTTCAATTCATCTCAATGAAGAAAACCTCTTCAGAAAAAGACAACCCATGGGGAACCTATGGGAAAGGTGCTTTTCAAACCTATGTTGCAGAATCTCCATCAAAAAAATAATAATAATAAAGTTGTGATGCTCTGAATTTTGTCACAGCAAGACCATTTCATTAATCAAAAATGGAATGGTGGCCTAGAAATTACAGTTTACCTGAGAATAGCCAATCTTACAGGTAAATGGGGTAGCTGAGAAAAATGATTAAAATCTATAAAAGGCCTTAGTATTTTCTTTGAAGACCCTTCAAAACCACCGCCAAGGGGAAGTAGGGTAGAGGGGAATGATGGAGGGAAGAAGGAAAGTTGGAGGGGGGCGAAAGAAAGGGTGTATGGAGGGTCGAAGAAGTATATTGGGTTTCTATTTTGGGGGGTATTGTTGACAAGAGGAAGGACTGTGTTTATTGTTTAATGTTATATGGCCCCGGTTATGCACAGTATATATGTGACAGTATGAAAATGGAAAATAAAAACACATTTACAGGAAGAAAAGAAAAAAACCACCGCTAATCCATAGATCAGTCGGTTATCTCAGTGTTTCTCAACCTTGGCAACTTGAAGATGTCCGGACTTCAATTCCCAGAATTCCCCAGCCAGCGAATGCTGGCTGGGGAATTCTGGGAGTTGAAGTCCGGACATCTTCAAGTTGCTAAGGTTGAGAAACACTGGGTTATCTACAGAACTGTGGAAATCACATATTAGTTTCTTCATGTCACTATGGTACCAAGCCAGAGATCAGTTGACTTTGGGCCACTACATTATCATCATTATCATTATAGAGCCAAGGTGGCGCAGTGGTTAAATGCAGCACTGCAGGCTACTGCTAGATCAGCAGGTCAGCGGTTCAAATCTCACCGGCTCAGGGTTGACTCAGCCTTCCATCCTTCCGAGGTGGGTAAAATGAGGACCCAGATTGTTGGGGGCAATATGCTGACTCTCTGTAAACCGCTTAGAGAGGCCTGAAAGGCCTATGAAGCGGTATATAAGTCTACTGCTATTGCTATTGCTATCACACTGTGCTTCAAAGGAGGTGTATTCTCATGGAATATAGATGGAAGTTTCTCAAATCCACGGTTAGGTTGCCTCTCACTTCTGTATTGTAAAGATAAGAAATGATCATGTCATGTGTTGGAAGCATCACCACAGTAAATAAATAAAGTTTATATTGTCCTGGAGCTGTTTTGTTACCAAAACATTTATCCAAGAGTGTGGGGAAATTGTGGTCTGGTTGCTGAACTACAACTCCATGCAGTCACGCCATGGCCAACGCTAAAAGCTATAGTTCAGCAACATCTACACAACCACAGGTTCCCTTTCCTTAGCGAAGGGACAGCTCCTCACTCTTCCTCCTTAGATATATTTACATAGAAATTTTCAATTTCCCCATTAAGTCACAAATTACAATAATATTCATATGTTCACAACTACAATCATGAATCTTCATTGCTGTTGTCTAAAAGAATGAAACTGATGATTCTGTAAGTACTACAAAACTGCTACTTAAATCCAAGACCCAGAGGTGGGTTCCTACCGGTTCCCACCAGTTCAGTAGAACCGGTTCGTCAAATCTACCGAACCGGTTAGAAGAGGTTCCACCAGTGGACCCGGAAAGCAGGCCACACCTACAGAAGAGGTTCCAAAAAATTTTGAAGCCCAGCACTGCCAAGACCAAAGATTACATTAAAAATAAAAATTATAGCCTGTTGCACTGTTGTTCTGTAGAAACATAGATTCAGGGCACCGTTCTATAGTCATTTTTTAAGATTTTAGTTAGCTGCAATTTAGCCTCCATGAATCCTAATGCATTATGACTTTAAGAACTCTTCCTCTGTAGTAAACAAAAGAAGAAAGTCTATCATATTAACTAAGAACATAATAGTTTGGTTCAGTTTGAAACAAATTAAAATTGATCATTTAGAAAAAAAACACAGCAAGCTTGAATTCTGAAATATTAGATAGTTTGCTTTTGGTCAGATGTACATGAGATTACATCGCATCTGGGCTGATATATTGTGGAACGTATTCTTTAATTCTCTCAGAATTAAAAGATTTAGACTTCAGGCCTCCAGCAAAATGTCTGCTATGTGGACTGCCATATTTAAGTTAAATATGGGTTATGGAATTAAACCTAGCTCTTAGGTTTCTACTAAAACCTAAACTAATCAAAGGGAATGGGTTTTAGATAAAATACTAGACAAAAGTATCTTGTATAAATATAGCTATTGTTAAAACATTTTTAGAGTTTACAGACAACCTAGGCAAGAAATTGGTTATCAGAAATAAGACATAGAATATATGTTAAATTATAACTAAATATTGATGAAACTTAGTTCAGGGCTCCCCTAATCTCTTTAGTTTAAGGGTGATGCTTGGACTAAAAGACCAATGAAATACAGTGTTAAATTAACACACAGTAATAAAATATATGAGATTGCACAAGTTGCTTGTTATTTACATAAAGTCTTTATTTTTATATTTTGCTGCATAACAAAAAGTTCTTTATTTTCCCTCAGAGCCAAATGACAGGTGCCCTTAAATAACTGGTTTAATATTTTGTGTGCACTATAAAACCTAATTGTAATTGCTTTTGTTCATTCTATATGTATTCTTAATATTCACAACATTATAATTGCAGTGATAAAAATGTTTATACGGATGTGAGTAACTCTAGGAAGACTTTTGGCAGTTCTTCTTTAGAACTAGGAAGTAAAATCATTTGAAATTATGTAAGAATAATAACAAAGAACAAATATTTGAATAATACTTTAGCCATCTATACAGTGAAGACTATATTGTAGGTATTAAGTGAGGCAATTCTACTGAGTGCTTTAGAGGAAGAATAGAAACCTAACTATCCATTATTACATTATGGTAGTGCAAAATCTACTCGGAAGCAATTTTTAAAAAGACATTTTCATTACTGATTGTGATCCTTTTCATAATTACAGGTTAATAGGGATGCATTATGGCTTCCCTGAGTAAGAGTATATTCACTAATTCCAATTTTGGCACATATTGCTACTTTTAGAAATTTCAGAATTTATGATAAATTTGCAAAGCAAAATATCTCTCCTAATTTTTATACCCATTCTTTTGCTTAGAAAAAGGAAAACAAAAATAAAATAAACACCCTTAGCAAAAGGGTAACAGAAATAAAACCAAAACAAAAATAAAAGGAAGAATTAAAAAACCTCTGCAGTTCCCCAAACAATGACAATTACATTTGAAAATAAATATATCTTTTAAGAAGAATATTCTTTAGGACCATACCTAAAAATTCAATAGAATGCAAAACACTTCACCATTTTTGCAACTCTCTATTCAGGCTGCAAAATATAAGATGGTTTAGCAATTTCTTTTCGGAAAGGATTCTGAAAAATGAGAGGTGGATTGGTACAGGTTCCAGAGCTGACAAGTTGATTTATGCTTCCAGACAGAATAATAGGCAAAAGAGACTCATACCTTATCTTCAGGATATTTTGTGAGACATTTGTTAAAGTCTTCATTGTAAAAGAGAGAGATGAAAACTAATGCATTAAAGAGTTCTTTTAAAAATCATAATATTTTGATAGGGAAAAGTAACACAATCCATCATTATTCTTGTAAGTGCTGTAAAATTTAATTGGAAACATCTAAAAAAATTAATGTCAGTTTAGTACTTTGTTCCTCTTAGTGTTTGTTGCAGGGCCTCCTTGTTTTCTTTGCTGCACTTAGTTCAAACAGCACAGCTGCGAGTACAGGATGTGTAAGGGCTTCTGTTTGTTAAGTGGCCTGTTGCAAAGCTTGACACACAGAAAGAGTGACTGGCCAGAAGTCACCCAATTGGCTTCAGTGCCTAAGAGAAAACTAGTACCTGAATCTCTTTGCTCTTAGCCCAGCACTTCGACTGCTTTACCATGCTGAGTTTTTATATCAGTTTAACGCTTTAAGAATAAAGATTGAATCAAACCAGAATTGTTAAAACAGCTCATAAGAATTGTCAGTCAAATAAAAAAAATAAAAATTTGAGAAGAATTTCTAATATGAAGTAGGACCTTTACAACCAATCAGAATGTAATGTTGTACATCTTATATTAAAAGAAATCCAAGTTTCAGACGAGACAGAAATCTGTGCATGAAATTATAGCCCATTCATGGGTTACAAATTAAGTTTTTGACAGTGATGCACACTCTTGTGATGTAATCTGCCAGTCTTCTAACCAAGGAAGTGATTTCAATTCCCAGTGATAAGATATAGCTTCTTCTAGCAACAGTTATCATGTATAAAGCCAACTCAGTATACTTTCTGGAAATATAAAATGAAAGAATGTGAAATCATTTTGCTTTTTTCATCCCATAATGAAGCATCTTCCAGAATTGCTGAGCTTTGTGACATTTTGCTACCTGATATAAAATAATAATACAACTTGAGATATCCACCTCTTTTTTGCAATGTACATACCGGTAATTATTCAAAGTATGAAATGTTGTGAATTTTGTGCTGTAAGAATTTTATATTTAGTCAAAACTCTTGTATCCAGCTTTGCTTTTTGTAACTCCACTATCATCTTTGAAGATAATGAATGGTTGGGGATTATTCCAATGAGGTAGTCTCAAAAGATTACAGTTTTTTATAAAAAGGTTAAATCTTGCAATCTACCTGAATTAATATTTATCCACTGATCAAATTTGTAACATATTTGCCTTCATGGGAAAAAAAAGCTTCAGTACTGAAGGAAGAGGCCTTAAACCTACATATATTGCTTTATATTTATCTCATAATTTTAATAGGCCATTTATAATTGGTATCTTATGCACTGAACATTTCTATTTGTATCATGCCCGGGATAGTTATGCAGACCTTCTGAGATTCTTATTTCTTTTGTAATTCATTTGACATCTTTTCTTCAATTTTTATTGGGAATAATCTGGAATGTCCTTGCTGAATTATTCATTTTTTCCTGCTGATTTTTCTTCTAGCCTAGATAGATTTAGGTTTCTGCATTTTAAAACATCATGCTTATTTTTTATGCATAAAATATTTATATTTTTATCAGATGTGTAATTAATTATTATTGATTTTTAGTCTTTATTGTTTCTGAAATGTTTTAACACAAATATTAAATCCTGTTATTTCTTTCAGCTGCTGCTTTTCTTCTTCAGATAAATTCCATAAATCATCTACGTCTTATTCTTGTCAAACCAACATCCTGGTATTAAATGGTATTATTATATATGATGCATTGCCAGTTCTAAGGAGTCCTTTGCATGAATGACTTGAGAGAATGGTCATCAGCATATAATTTTAATTTATGTTTTTGATTTGATCATTAGAATTATGAAAAGTTTACTCTTACATATTTTTTACTCTGTTACCATTTCTTCTTATCAGAAATTCTATTGCCAACAGGACATTGCCTTTATCCCAAATCTTACAAGACAGGCATATTAATTTAAAATCAGATGACTTTAAAGCTTTTTCTTGGCTTGGAACCTATCTAGAATAGCTGCAAAAGCAGGAAGTTCATTGAGGTCTTAACAGGCCAACTTATGCTTCAAAGCTGGATTGGACGAAGAGATAACATGTAGGACCGACCTGCTCTGCATACTTTAGTGGCAAAATGTAAAGCTTTCATTACAGTTGTCCAATGTCCTTACAGGAAGGCCAGTTTTTCAGAAGATAAATCAAAGAAAAATGTGTTTATTTGGACTGATGACAGTAGGAATTTTCCAAAACCTGATTGAAAGTGGATGCTGAAATGATGTTTTCAATTAATAATATAAGGAAGTTTGCTTTTGCAAATGTCTTTTGCTTCTGCAAGATGGCAGCAGCCAGACATTTTAACTCTGTACATTATGGCTTGCATATCCTTGGTGCTCTCTGAGCTTAATTGTTTTTGGGCATATGTTTCATTTCCTAGCTAGATAACCTCTTCATATTCCTCTTTCATTGGTTTGGGTATTGCTCTCTACCAGAGGTGGGTTCCTACCAGTTCGCACCTATTTGGTAGAACCGGTTCGTCAAATCTACCGAACCGATTAGAAGAAGTCCCACCAGTGGACCCGGAAAGCAGGCCACACCTACAGAAGAGGTTCCAATTTTTTTTGAAACCCACCACTGGTCCTTGGATATGATTATTCTACACCATCATGCTCATATTTATAAAACTGAGTGCCTCTGTGAAAGGTAAGGATGACTTCTGCGTTTGTGGTGCAATCAGAACATTGTGTGTGTTGAAGTTGTTTTAACACAAACCAAAGATGCCTTTTAAAAAACAAGTTTATATCATATTCTTATGCATGCCAGTGCTGTGTGTGAGGTAATTTAAGGTGGTTCTGACAAGTGTCATCGGCACCTTCATATCCGGTCACATGGGCGGCAAGCCACTCCCATCCGGTCACATGGGTGGCAAGCCACTCCCACAAAGGAGGCCACACCCACAGAGTAGGTTCGAACAATTTTTGAAACCCACCACTGCTCTCTACCATGCTTATGTTTCTTACCTAAGGAGAAGGGTGTTTTTTTAAAAAAAATATTATTGTCTGATACTGTTGTATTTGATATGTGAATAGATACTAACAGCTATTTAATATGGGGAAGAAAAAGAAACATTGGATCATTACTGGTTCACTGTATTAACTTAAAGATTTTTTTAAAAAATTAAAAAATTGATGGGTTACCACTAACAAAGGAACAAGTGAGTAACCTAATGACTTATCTGATTCAAGTATTTGGAATTCTGCTAATAGATTCAGGATATTGCAGCAAGAACCTTTCTCTAAAATGTATGATGATTTGCATTTTTTCCCATTTTCTTTAAACCAGGAATATCTTGGGGGATGATGATTCATATTACAATCATGTATCATATAAGTGTTCTGAGTTCTCAGAGAAGCAAACTGAAGAATTAGATAAAAACTTCAAAAGAGACAAAACAATCTACTTTACAAGAAATATAAAAAAGATTTTGTGACTAAACAATGGCTTTTAAAAACTGAGCTGCGACATCTATATTTGAACAGATTGCAATAATCAGATATAATAGATGAATTAAACTTTTGGCAAACTACGCAATGAAGATTTCAACTCAACCCTAAAAACTTTACATTCTGACATCTTGAATGATTGTATTAACAGTAAGTAAGTAAGTAAGTTAGTAAGTAAGTAAAATAAAACTCTTGTCAGAAGGTTTTGAAAAGAATTACTTCTCCGAACCAAACTAATCACATTAAACTTTGTTTATAACTTTGTTTATAACAATGTAAGTCCTTGAGATCTCCCCAGCAATCTATCTAGAGATAGTCATATCAGGGATCCATTATTTATTTTCTAAACCAACTTTTCTGTTACTAGATTTGTATTGAACTGATCTTAGGAAGGGGAGGCGGCTTCCAAACTGAAAAGGTAAGAAAATAGTTTTGCTAATATTCAACATGACATAAACTCAATTGTGTTGCAGAAGATCAGTGGCTTCTTGGGGACATTTGATATCTTTCCCATGTGTTTATTCAGAGAGAGAGAGAGAAAAGTGTGCTTCCAGGCTGAAGAAAAGCACCAACTCTGTAATAATTTCAACTTCTTGAATGTTAGGTTTGGGCAAGTAATCCCCATATACTTCAATGAAAGATGTTCTCATATTGAAAACATTATTTCTCTTAGCCATGCTCTATAATAAACAACAGACTAAACAAAACAAACAAAAAATATTCATGAGTATTAATCAGAAGTCGACCTGACAATTGCTCTACATGGGGCTGCCCTTGAAGAGTATTCGGCGACTTCAGCTTGTCCAGAATGCAGCCGCGCGAGCGATCGTGGGTGCGCCTCGGTTCACCCACGTAACACCTATCCTCCGCGAGCTGCACTGGCTGCCTGTTGATCTCCGGGTACGCTTCAAGGTGCTAGTTGTCACCTACAAAGCCCTTCATGGTATTGGATCTGGGTACTTGAGAGACCGCCTACTGCCAATTACCTCCACTAGACCAATTAGATCCCACAGACTAGGCCTCCTCCGAATTCCATCAGCCGGCCAGTGTCGACTGGCAACTACCCGGAGGAGGGCCTTCTCTGTGGCTGCTCCGACCCTCTGGAACGAACTCCCCGTGGATATTCGTACCCTCACCACCCTCCAGGCCTTCCGCATAGCCCTTAAAACCTGGCTGTTCCGACAGGCCTGGGGCTAAAGACTCGCTGCCCCACTTCGAATGGTATGACTGTTGTGCTTTTTAAATTATGCATGGTTTTTTATGTTTTTTGTAACTTTGTTTGTTTTTCCCCTCCCTTTGAGTTGTGAGCCGCCCTGAGTCCCTTTCAGGGAAAAGGGCGGCATACAAATAAATGAAAATGAAAATGAAATGAAATGAATGCTGTCCCATTTTCAATTCAGAAAAAAACAGTGGCAAATATTTTCCCAAACCAACATAATAAACATTTCCTCATATATAAGCTTAGCAAATAAAATATTTGTTAAGGACTGAGAGATGGTAGTTTGAAAATGAAAATAAGTCCCCATCTAATCTATCTAAAATTTGGAAGCAATTTAATATTTAATTAACTATCAAGCTTTTTTCTCTAAGATTTTACAATATGGCAATATTGATGACAATAGATGACAATATTGTGTTTTACTGTATTAATAGAAATTATGATTGGTATAAGCTATTGTATAGGTAAATAAATATTATCCTTGTAGAGAAGATTTTATGGGTGTACAGTGCACTTTAAAAAACATTGTAAAAAATGTAAGAATCGTTGGATTAAATATTAGGAATAAACATTTGGGACTAAGCACTCAGAGTATTTTAATGGAAATGGTAGATTTCTATAAATAGTAAATATACTGTATATTCGTTCTGTGCAGATATTACGATTTCTTTTTTAACATGTTTACTTAAATAACATTAATTACTGTTTTTCCAGAATTAAAGTGTGCTTTTTTCCCCCTTTATATTCAGTTATGTCTGATTCCCAGAGCTGGCCTGGGCAAGTCCCTGCAGTTTTCTTAGCAACAAGTTTCAGAAAGAGTTTGCCATTGCCTCCTTCTTAGGGCTGAGTGAAAGTGACTGGCTCAAGGTCACCCAGCTGGCTTTCTGACTAAAGTGGGGTTAAAACTCCTGCTCTAGCTTGATGCCTTACACCAAACTGGTTCTCATAGTGTGCATATCTGGGAGAAAACCCAATTAAACAAATGTAATTTTCTTGATAGTTATGCCTGCTATAATGTGCGCTAAGAACTTTGTGCATGGAGAATGCTAACTCTGAACTTCACATACTGTGTTCAGAACTTGTTTGGAAACAGGTTTCAATGCAAACAAACTTGCATCACTGTCTTCTGCATGAAGGAATCCACTGATATCTCTCCAGTAATATTGAAAATACGTCTTTCTTTGACATCAGTAAGAGACAGTAAAAGATGAGCAAAATTTATTTTGGATGCGGCGCTGCCTCTGGCATTAAATCTACTCAATGAAATGATATCAAACAAAAGAGCTTAATTAATATTAAAAAGGAACAATAATTTTAAAAAGTTGTAAGAATACAAACAGAAAACTGTAAGATATCCTTTAGCCAGAGGTGGGTTGCTCCTGGATCGGGCAAACTGGTAGTAGCGGTGGGGGGAGGCTCCGCATGGCTGCTTCTGTGCATGCACAGAAGCATTGGGCACACACATGAGAAAACCAGTAGTAAAAAAAATGGGAACCCACCACTGCCTTTAGCCATGGAGGCTAAAGGACTGTTCAGATTTCCCCTTACATTTCCAGTTTGTTCATTTAATAACAACAACAACAACAACCCCTCCAAGGAGCTTAACCTTGTCATGGTGGAGGGGCTTGCGTGCTCTAGTGATCCTAAGGGCTATGCTGAACAGGTACAACCATATCAGACAGGTCTTAGGTGAAGGGCCAGACAAAATTTGCTCCACAACCCATTCAAACATGGTGAATACGAGAAAAATGAAATTTATGCAGGCTGAACCGTCGCCCGGATTAACAAGGGTTCTGTTAGATGCTATGGCTCCTGGGCATTCTGTGCAAAATGAGCTACAGGCTCAGCTCCCTCTGCTAGGCAACCAGGGCATGGAGCTAACAAGCTTCCCTGAAGAAAAAGCAAAAAAGCGAAAAATCTGGACTAGGGAAGAAAACATCTCTGTTATGGAAGCTTACTATCAGTCTGAGCCAGAAAAACATGGATTTCAAAAATGAATGTATCATGTATTACACGGACTGTAATATCAGTGAACAAAAGCTAATGGAGCAACGCCGTGTAATTCTGAGCCACTAATTTTTCCCTACAGCAGGATTAACAGGAATCGAAGAGAAAGCAACTAATGGTCTGAGTATACAAACAAAGAAGAGTAACATCAAGAATGATTTGCAGACTCAAAAGCAAACTGAGGAAGAAAAGGAGGAAGAGGCTGCTGAAATGGATGAAGATAAAGAACAAGGAAGCACTGAAGAGCAAGCACCAATAGTTACTGCTCAATTAGCTGAGAAAATAAAGCATCAAATGGAAGATGCTGAAAGAACATATTTGCCAAAGCTGAACCAAGTGAACCGGAAAGAATTGAGAAAGGTACTAAAAAGGTCAATGAGGCTGTGCAAACCAAATCAAGCAGGTTGAGGATTCTATTAAAGTGCATAAAATGGAAGATGTGAAAATAACAAAAGAAATGGTGCAAAGGCAGTCAAGAAAAGTGAAGAATTTGGGTGCACCTGGATCAGATGAGCTACATTGTTTCTGGCTAAAGGCATTTACAAGTATGCACGAAAGATTGGCAGCCCAAATGAACCAGATCTTAAATAACCTGACAATGATGAATGGATGACAACTGGAAGGACATTTTTGATCCAAAAAGATAAAGAAAAAGGAAAGGACCCTGGAAACTATAGACCAATTACCTGTTTGCCAACAACATGCAATCTCCTTACTGGTATCATTGCAAACCAAATTTACGGATACTTGGAAAGAAATGACTTGCTTCCTGTAGAACAGAAAGGATGCTGCAAAAATTCAAGAGGAACAAAGAACCAACTGCTGATTGACAAGCTAATCCTAAAGAATTCAAAGAAAAGACGAACCAACCTGTTCATGGCTTGGATAGACTATAAGAAAGCATTTGATTCACTTCCCCATAGGAGGATCAAGAAATGCCTGAAAATCTTTGGCATCAGCAGCAACATACAAAAATTCATGGAAACTTCAATGAACCTCTGGAAAATGAAGCTTATGGCTAATGGAGAAAAACTGGGTGAAGTTGAAATTAAATGAGGCATTTTCCAGGGTGATTCCCTTTCACCCCTACTTTTTATACTCTCAATGCTACCACTGACAACCATTTTGAAGAAGGTGAACTGTGGATACGAACTTGCAAAGAAAGGACTGAAAATTTCACACTTGGTGTACATGGATGATTTGAAGCTGTAAAACAAAAGCTGAACTCAATTTATTAATTGAAAGCACAAAAGAATTTAGCCGAGACATTGGTATGCAGTTTGGAATTGACAAATGTGCAACAATGGCAACCAAGGCAGGCAAGGTCCTAGAAGATGATAAAATACAACTTGAGAATGAAGAAATGATAAAGGTAGTAAAACCAGAAGAAGGCTACAAATACTTGGGGATTTTAGAGGCCTCTGACTTAATGCATAATAAAGTCAAGGAATTAACCTCAGCCAAGTACATTCGACGAATTCGCAAGATATTAAAGTCCAAACTGAGTGGAGGAAACATCATAAAAGCCATAAATACCTGGGCTATACCTGTAATTCAATACTCTGCAGGAATAATTGATTTGACCCAGATGGAATTGGACAATTTGGACAGAAAAACAAGGAAGCTTATGACAATGAATCATGCTTTGCACCCTAAAAGTGATGTTGACCAATTGTATCTACCAAGAGCAGAGGGTGGTCAAGGACTCCTACAAGTAAAGCAGACTGTGGAAGAAGAAAGACACAACTTGAATCATTACATCCAGAAAAGTGAAGAACCAATGATTAAGGAAGTAAATAAAGGAGGCCTTTGGAAGACAACTAAGTTAAAAGCTGAATATAAGAAAGGCGTAATTGAGAAGCACGCTGAAAATTGGAAAAGCAAAGCTATGCATAGCCAACACTTGAAAAGTATTGAAGGCAAAGCTGACCAAAAGCTAACTTGGAACTGGTTAAGATCAGGAGCACTGAAAAAAGAAACAGAAGGCTTTATTTTGGCAGCTCAAGAACAAGTCTTAGCCACAAACTGCATGAAGGCAAAAATTCAACATGTTAACCACCAACAGCAAATGTTGCCTCTGTAATGAGAAAGATGAGACAGTCGACCACTTGATCAGTGGGTGCAGCAAAATTTCACAAACTGACTACCTACAACGCCATGACCACGTTGCTAAGATTATTCACTGGAAATTGTGTCAAAAGTTTGGATTTGAGTACAGCAAAAACCACTGGGACCATCAGATTGAGAAGGTTTTAGAGAATGAGAAAGTCAAGATCTTGTGAGACTTCAGGATCCAGACTGACAGGCACTTGGCCTAAAACACACCTGACATAACAATAATTGAAAAGAAAAAAGTATGGTTCATTGACATTGCAATACCTGGTGATGCATGAATTGAAGATAAACAGCAAGAAAAAATCACAAAGTACCGGGATTTGCAAATTGAAGTTGAGCGACTGTGGAAAAAGAAATTGTGTGCTGTCCCGATCGTAATTGGAGCCCTTGGAGCAATACCTAAAGCGTTACCTCACTATTTGGAAATTTTAAATTTATCAGACTTGAACATTATGATTCTACAATAAACTACCCTACTTGGAACAGCTTATATCCTCCGACGTTACCTTAACAGTTCCTGGGTCCTTGGTTAGGACTCGAGCTGTTGAGCTACCAACCAGCCCCAAAGGCTGTGAATCTCACCAAAGATTAACCACATAACAACAACAACAACAACAACAACAACAACAACAACAATGAAATCTTAGTATTGAACATAGAAACCTAGAGTCATCCTGTATTAAGTAAGAGTTCATGGGAATAGAATTTTCTCAATGCAGCAACCGATTAAAGAAAAGGACTATGTTTCAATTTGGAAAATTGGCCAACTATCACTTATTAGGCCAAAATACTTGAGCTGCCACCCAGTATATTACTGTATAGTACATACTTTGTATCCCAGAGCCCTTTCATTGAGATAATAAAAGTTTGTTTCTTTTTTTTAGGTAGTGCTTTTTAATATATTCCAGCTGATAGACGTATTTTAATTATTTTTAATTGTTATTACAAGTTATAATTGGTTTTAAATAATTCATGTGCAACAAATGTTACATTTAATATTCTATCGCTTGTATTGTCCTTGTTAAATAAAACTAAAAAAAGTCAGTCCCTTGTATGGGATACATTATCTCAGTTAATTGCAGCATATGAATTTTCATGGCATATTGTTTTCAGCAGATTGTCTCAAACGCTGTGTAAAAGGGTAGCATTGTTGAGAGGATTGTTCTGCTAAAATCATTTGGGTTACAAATGTGCCCCAGAGTTACTTTAAAGAGTGAGAACAGTGGCATATAAATTTAATAAATAAAATAAAATAAAAATGCCCTCTGAAATGGTTAAAATTTTCTCAAGGCCTCGAATTTTATCTGTTAATACTGATAAAAAAAATGAAAACAATTAAATAGGATAGGGGTTCTTCAAGTCTTAATAAAAATTAACAATGAAATAATTGGCTTTACAAGGCCCAGGATTTATTCCTTCACTTCAGCATTAGGCTACTTCTTCCCCCAAAACTTCTAACCCTGTTGGCTCACTTGATCCATTAAGAAAGTATGTGTGATTGATAAATAAAGAACAATTTAAAGAATATTTTAAACCAGAGGAATGTGAAAATCCAAAATCTAATATCTTTATTGATATGCTGAATCGATGATCCTGGTTAAAAAAAATATTACTAGAGGAAACTCTTCCTACCTTGCAAATAGGAAAATTGACCTCTGTTTTAGTTGATTTACAGATAAATATAGTTACAACTAGAATGGATACTTAATGCTTCAAAGGAATTTTGTCTATGAAAGATTCAGTTAGCATTATTCAGTTACTAGCATAATAAAAGAGAACAGCTCTTCAAGCATTTTTGTGCCCAAAACATGCAAATATATTTTGTGATGCACCAGGGGATGTACATCCATTCTGATGAAAGAAAAACAAGAAAAGAATTTAGACAAATGGATTCTTAATGAAAATCCATTTATGGTTTATACATTTTTTGCTTGATTTATTTTTAATTATTTTCCTTTGGGGTAAAAAAAATCAAAACTTGGAACAACCTGTATAGGTCAAAGGAAGGCTACATGGAAGAATAATAAGAACAAACAATGAAAATGACAGATATAAAATAAATACATTTTTTTCAATCTAGTTAAAATTTGGCAGGTTTGAAATCTTGAACTAAAATGCCTGAAAATATTAACTGTTTGGTTGGTTGGAAAATATTTAAGATGCAAGCAGCTGGCTATCTCATTGAAGTCATTTGGAAACTTATGGAATGTGTTGTTTTAAATTGCCACAAAACATATTTTTAGGCTGTATATTTGGCTGATCTGAAGGAATGATGAAACACTGAAAATATTATGCTATTCGGGGGGAAAAATAAACCATCAGTGACCTGAAAAAAAATAAACAGATGACACTTCTATTAAAAAAACAATCGCTTTAAGGTAAAGCAAGGTTTTGTAGTGATGATATGTTATCGACCTTTTATATGTTCACAAAAAGGATGAGGTTACAAAAAGATGAGAATAATCTCTATGCAAGATCTTGGAGTGCCATTGCTAAGTCAACATATAAAAACAGCCTGGAATAAATATTTGACCTGAAATAAGGCATCCTAATATATAATGTACTCACTTATTTGTTTGTCTATAAAAATGAAAATATGTTGGCAAATTTGACTGAAATATGACTTGGTTGATGCTTGAAATATCTATAAGTTTGATTATTCCTAAGCACAACTTGTTGACCATTGTGGAGTAAGAATGGGCTGGCTTGCTTCCAATTATAATCTAATAGTTTACAAAAATCTAAATATGAAAGAAAGTAAAACTGACCAAAGTGTTTATTTATTCCTTCTAAAGAAGACCTTCCTTCCTTCCTTCCTTCCTTCCTCCCTCTCTCCCTCCCTCCCACCCACCCATCCGGTTTATATCTCTCTGCAATTCAATGGCTCGGTGGTTTCTATTAGTATAAAATATAACAAACATTTAAAATACTCATAATATCATTAAAAGATAAAATCATAATTCCCTCAAATAAAAATAATATAAATGAGAAAATAAAAATAAAAGTGGCTCAGTTATTAAAGTAGAATAATATCTTCTAAAATAACATATGTTTTCAACATCTTCTGAGGGCCAATAAGGAAGGGGGGAAGCTGCCTAATTTTCACCAGTAGGCTATTTTAAAGCATTGATGCTGCCACAGAAAGGCAGTAAGTTCAACCCATCATCTATTCAAAGTGTAGACCAAACCTGACAATTCTACTGAGTCTCATTGATAAGGGATAATCTAGACAGCAACTTATCTATTTCTTTGGAGTTCATGTTCATGTTCCTTATCTTACATTACTGTAATACTTCACATACTGTAGCTACTGTGTCATATACAATATTGCTGACCCAAAGATGCTTTTCAAAAGGTAACTGGACTTACTTGTTTTTTTCTTGAAAACATTTCACTTCTCATACAAGAAGCTTCTTTAGTTCAAGAGAGTCCAGTTGCCTTTTGAAAAGCATCTTTGGGATAACCACGACCTGGATGACTGAGAATCTCCATAGATATATACTCCTATGTTTATAACTGTGTTATACATTTTCCGAAATGAGAATGTCCTGTGGGTTTTTTAAAAAAATGCTGCATAGCTGCCTAATTAAAGTACAAACTGGTTCCTTGCTGGAAACTTTGAGGAATATGCTATAATCTCAAATTCATTGTGTTTCCAATATAGTTGAGTGTGGAAGTGGTAGAGTTTACCTATCAGTTTGAAATTGCTTCTTTGTAGAAACCAACTAAAATGTCAATTTAAGAAAGGTGGGGATGAGTTCAGTGGTGGGATTCAAAATATTTACTACCCGTTCTGGACATGGCTTGGTGGGTGTGGCTTGGCTTGGTGGGTATGGCTTGGCTTGGTGGGTGTGGTGTGGCTTGGTGGGTCTGGCGTGGCTTGGTGGGTGTGGCGTGGCTTGGTGGGCATAGCAGGGGAAAAATACCCCACTCCAGGGGAAGGTTACCGCAAAATCCCCATTTCCTCCCAATCAGCTGGGACTCGAGAGGCAGAGAATAGATGGGGGTGGGGCCAGTCAGAGGTGGTATTTATCAGTTCTCTGAACTACCCAAAATTTCTGTTACCAGTTCATCAGAACTGGTCAGAACCTGCTGAATACCACCTCTGTGTGAGTTGTAACTATGATACTATTTGGCTATTGATCTGCTAATGATGGACAAGTTAACTAAGAAAAATAGACATAGGTCAAATGTTGTTCAGATGATTCATATCTGACTAGTGTTCTGTCCATTTAAAGGGGAGTGAAGGTTATCCTTTGCTCTAATACATTGAAGCCAAGTCTTTATAAAACACCTCTATAATATAGAGATAAACCAATAATTATTTAGCTAAATAAGATTAATTTTCAGGAAGGTGACTGATTATTTAGCTACTGGCCTGTAAAAATGAGTGTAAAACAAGGTCCTTGGAAAATAATAGAGCTATTTATCTTCCAAGTCAAATTCATGTAATAATGTTATCATAATGTTAAAGGGTAAGAAGAGGGGTTTTTTTTTAATTGTACACAAAAGATTTACGTCTTTAAAATGGTACTTTTCCTAGAATCATTTGTGCATTCCAAATTAAACAAATAGAGTATCTAAATGATCAAATATCAGTGGATACAGTGTTTTCCCATTTGTTGCAACCAAGTTAACTGATCCATTCTTCTATCTTTGTTACATAAATTCACCTGGTCTGACCTTGAGTCCTGAGATGATACCAATAAACTTTTCATTTTCTTGGAAATAAGAGTGCCAGTCTAGTGTAGTGATTAAAACACCGGGCAAGAAACCAGTGGAGCTCAAATCTAATTAGGCACAAACCAATTGAGTGACCTTGGACCCGTCACTCTCAGCCCTTGGAAGGAGGCAATAGCAAACCACCTACCTACTATTGCTGTTGTTATATAGAAAGCCTTGGATGCATCTGATATGTTATAGATATCAGAGACAAAAAGGTTATAGATAAAGTTTTAAAAGCAGGAAAATAGAGGTCATTAAGATAATGTCTTAATTCACCAGGCACTTTTTATCACATGTGGTGGACGTGCAATGAGGCAAAAAATTATCGGAAAATAATTCAATCATGGCTAGAACAAATGGTGGGAGACAAAATCTTGTTTAAACCGGAAAATTTTCTCCTAGGTATAATACCAGAGGGGTATAAGAAAGATACACTTTATTTAATTATTCATGTACTAACTGCGGCGCGCATAACTTATGCACAATATTGGAAAAAAGAAAATACACCATCAGAGCTAGATATAATCAGAAAAGTGTTGGCCTGTGCAGAAGCAGATAGGCTCACTCTTGAACTTAAAAATAAAGGGGAATCAGAATATTTTGAAGTCTGGAATAGATTTTATGACTGGTATAAGACAAAGTGACAAGACTGGAACAAACTGTATATACTGTGATTGGACAAGGAATGATAATGTATTTAGTAGTTAATAATTAACTAATTGTTAATAGTTGTGACTAGCTGTATATAATGTGAATGTATAGTCACTCCAACTTCGCGGTACTGCATTGTTTTAAATGTAAAAATAATAAAAATATATTGAAAAAAAGATAATGTCTTAATTGTTTAAAAAAAGAGTTTAGAGGAAACAGAAATCTTTTCAGGTAGCTGGCATATTGGGGGATCATTTAATAACAGCAATGATAAGAAATGAATAAATTGTGATTTCTATGATTTTTAATATTTAAAAATTGATTTTGTTTTAAATATTGAAAATCAAAATTCAGTAGTGTCACAGACACTTTGATGATAATTGTTGCTGTTTGTTGACCTCAATATAATAATAATGTCACACATTTTACCTTTCAAGTTATAAGTCATCTGATGAAGTCATATAGTCCTTGCAAGTTTATGCCATGGTAAATTTGTTAGCATTCTTTCAAAAATACTTGTAAAGTTATCAAATTGTATTATATCAAACTAACAAACAGAATAAAGTAGCATACATACAAAGAAGAAACAGAAGTGTACATACAAAACTAAAAATTTAACCAAATAATTATTTAATTATAAACATTAATAGTGGAAGAGGGGAAGACCTGGACATTTATGATTATATATAGAATAATTCCAAATCAAAGGAACTGTATTACTTTGGCCCTTGATTGAAAAAAGTCCTATTCAAGTAGTGACAAAAAAAATATTTATTGCAAACTGGCGCCCTGTTTCAGCAGCAATTCTGGAGTGAACTTTACATTAAATTCTAATGTATATTAACATAAACAAACTTGTGTGTTCCAAAAAATTTTAAAAAATGAAGTTTGGATCATTAATCAAGTTATCACCTAATATTTGAGACTGATGGTATGTTGCCAATAAAATAAAAGCAGTCAACTATTTATGGGGACTATAGAAAAAGGAGTATTTAAAGCTAACATACAAAGCAGTCAAAGGATAATAATCTATAAGAATTCAACACATTGTCAGTTCAATGAGAAAAATACAAGCTGTTCCGATATTGTTACATTAATTCAATGCGAAAGAGGCATCTGCTTTGGGGATCAGAATACTGAATGCACAGAGAGATAAGGGCATGGAGTTTAAAAGAGCAGAATGGGGGAAATTGAATACTGTAGAGTGACTCACTTTAGATATTGTTCAGGAGACAGCAGAAAGAGGTATGTGAAGGTCGTTGATGCAACAAAGAAAGGCAGAATTGTGGAGGCTTCGTGTAACAGCAAAGAGGGGGAGAGTTTTACAAGATATAGTGTTCACATACACACATGTGAAGAAGAAATTTTCAAGTAAAGTGGTGCCTTTTGTACAGGCACCACTTTACTTGAAAATTGAGAATAAAATAGACACTTATTTTTGGATCTAACTCAAAGGAAGAATCCACTTTTTTTTTGAAGCTTGTAAACAGAGTTCTGGTCCTCAAAACATTTGAAGAATCTTCAAACAGTTGGATTTGACAGGGGCTCCCTACTACTTTCCACATTCTCTTTGACTTCCCGAAACCATGGTTGGACTTAGACCAATTCCACGAAAGTGCCTTGGTATTCTACTCCTTTGTTTGATTCTAGATCCAGCTGATAAGGAAAAGCCAGTTTTCTATTCCAAGCTGTGAATCCAGCGGTGTAATCCTCTGAAGTCTGCTACCAGTTCAGTGAGCCTGAGGCGGGCCGGTGCAGTGCTAAAAAGGGAACAGTTTGAAGCCTTCCAAGTTCTGCAAAAGTAAGTAGAACAGCAAGGAAGATAATCCGCTCTGCCAGGCAATTTAGATTAGCTAGAAAACAGGAAATCTGATGATTCTAGCTAATATAAATCACGCATCCCAGCTGATCATCGCCCAGCTGATTGTTGGCAATACTGGTTCACCCAAACTGATAGCATATTTTACTACCAGTTCAGTGAACTGGTCTGAACCGGTAGCATTTCACTCCTGTGTGAACCCCAATTCGGCCATATTGTATCCATGACCTAGGAAGACTATGCTTTCAAAGCAGAGACCATCTATCAGAGGGGGATAGGGTTTTTTCAGCTGTTATATAAGCTACTGTACCTCCTTGGGACTATACTATAACTCAATAAGGATCCCGACAGATCTGTCTCTGATGGAGGATCACTTTGGCTGGACTTGTCCAATCCAGTTGAGAAGTTATCTTCAAAGAGCTCGAAGAAATGTCTTTCCAGAATAATCAAAAAGCTGTCATGTGACGATTTTGAATTGAGAGATATCTGGCGAGAAAGGAATGCAGAAGAATACGACTTCACATTTTTTTTCTGATAGACACCAATCCTTTTCTAGGATTGACTTCATACTAACAACCTATGATTTGCTTTCTAGGGTAAAGAAGACAAAGATATGTTCCAGAGTCTTATCAGATCATAATCCGGGTTGAATGGAGTTGGAATTTGGGATGCAAGCAAGAAGGACTTGGAGATTGAACGAAAACTTATTTAGATGTGAGAAAAATATTAATGAATGTAAAAAAATTGTTAAGAGAATACTTTGTTTTTAATATGAATAAGGGTACATCTATGGAAATGGTATGGGACGCAAGTAAAGCGTATATGACAGGAGTTCTGATAAATTTAAATAGACTACATAGACGTTGACAGCTCCCTCTTCATCCCGCCCCCCCACAAGTTACCTCAGCTGTATATAGAGAAGGAAAGAGGCCAGATTGTATCAAAGCAGAGCAAGCTATAGAAATAGCAGTTTTTTTCTAATTGTATGTAGGTGTCTTATGCCTTGAAGCACAATTATTATTAGTCTTGGTAAAGGGGGGGTAGAGGAGATGATCAAGATTAACAAAGGGGAGTCTGAAAAAGAATCCCACCCCCCAAAAAATGTTTCACACAGATGGTAAGGCTGAATTAATGGCTTTCTTCCTGGTTGAGTCAAGAATTGCCAAAAATTGATAGCTCTACAAAGGTTTCCCAGTTTCTTTTTGATTTAGCAATAGCAATAGCAGTTAGACTTATATACCGCTTCATAGGGCTTTCAGCCCTCTCTAAGCAGTTTACAGAGTCAGCATATTGCCCCCAACAACAATCTGGGTCCTCATTTTACCCACCTCGGAAGGATGGAAGGCTGAGTCAACCCTGAGCCGGTGACATTTGAACAGCCGATCTGCAGAACTGCAGTCAGCTGAAGTAGCCTGCAGTGCTGCATTTAACCACTGCACCACCTCGGATTTAATAGACAGATTCCGAAAAGGAGTTGATGAGAAATGGAAAACCTTAAACCTGTTGCTCTGATTAATCAAAGGACTAATCGGTGGTAAGTTCAGCTCTAACAGCATTACTTTACAAAGACCCAGACATCAGCACTGCAAATGGGAAGAGCTGAGGAGAAATGTCAACACAATCTTAATATGGAAAGATCTCCTTGGCTTTATTTCCTGTTGCCATTAGGATTGTTGTCGCATCAATTATTAAAGCATCAACTATTAAATAGCTCCTGCTTTTCTTCAATTGGGATTCTTTTTTATAACTACATTATTTGTTTGCTTGCATTTGTCTGTTTGTTTATTCCAAAATACATGGCTGTCCATTTGAAACAAATGACTCCGGGTGACGAACTGTCAGCCTTCTAGGGCAGACCAGACTAAGAAACCAATGCTACAGTAGTCTAACGTTACTTCAATTGGAGCAGAAGCTTGTAATTTGAATGGGCTTCCCCCTCCCTCACTTCGTCTTTGTTTGAATTAGGGAGGGGTCTATCTAAGGCACGGCTGTCAAACTCTGGGCCCATGGGTCATATGCTGCCCGTGCCCATGCCCAGTTTAACAAAGATTGGGAAAGTCCCGATACATCATGTGATGCCACCCTTTGACGCCCCTGATCTAAGGTGTTTTCTCAACTTGGAAAGATCTTAAGCTGCTCTTATCTGATTATTACTTTGATAACAGATCTTCTATTGTCCTTCAAGGACATTCATCATGCCCTTTACACTAACAACAATTTTAAAAACACAAGCCATCCCTCTCCCAACAAACACAAAACAAATAGGCAATCAACAAGCAAGATAAAACCACCACCACTAGTGGAAAAAACAATCGCAATGCAAATACAATATAAACATCTCAGTTAAACTCATCCACAGGCTGTAATAGGCATTCCAATCCCAAACCCAGAAACATAGCCATATCGTCAGGATTGTGCCTGGCAGTCTTCTTAGCACACAGAGGCAGTTTGGTTTAGTGGTTAAGGCACCAGGCTAGAAACCAGAAAACTGTGAGTTCTAGTCCTGCCTAAATGGACTAGAAAAGTGACTTTGGGCTAGTCACTCTCTCAGAGCCCAATTCATCTCAAAGGGTTATTTTGGTGAAAATAGGAAGAGGTATTAATGCAAAGCCCAAAACCAAGAATGCTATCTTATATGGTGATTCTTCCAAACTGAGTTTATTGTTTCACATTTACAGACAAATTCTTGCCAAACTGAACACTGTACTATCTGTATATTGCATCTACAATATACTCTGTGGACTATTAGGGTGGGCCTGTCTTCACCCTCCTTCTCTCACACATGATATCTCAGCTGAGTTGCCTCTTATTCCTCTGGAATGTACCCCCTCCCTCCTAGGAATCCAACTCTTTACTACATTCCATCCCATTTAGGTGTGTTCACTAAGGCTAGATTAAAAACAACAACAAACAAATACATGTATCCGTTTTGACTGTAATTGAGCATTATTTTCTTGCAAGCAGCTTTGGATCTCTTGGCTTGACCATAATATGACATTTGCATAAACCTTGATTCAAATTGAGGAGGACAATTTAAAGGGAGAACAAATCACATCACATATTGTTGCAGATCAAGTGTAGATTTCTCTTTCTGATTTCTATAATAATTATTTTGGCCAACTCCTGTCCCTGATGTGTTAACTATTTTTGGTGCCTTTGTAAATAACAAATATTAAAAGTCACGGAAGAGCATGTGGGTCTTAACACAGAGCTTGTGACTAGCTTGCCATTGACTCTGGATTATCTCTGAGTCGAATTTCAGTAATAAAAGGTTCCAGTCCTAATTCCAGCATCATTTTTCCAGATGTCTGAGATTATTGTTTGAATCTATGAGATTTAAGTTACAGTTTCTCACAATGTTCCAGCTTATCTCCCATGTTTTAAGCCTTTTAGATTTCACCACTGGAATTCATTATCTGAGATTTTGGAGTAATGGAATTTGAATGCTAACAGTATGATGATCACATTCAGTTATACTTCTCTTTTTTTTCATCAAGTCTTTATAAGGTTATGAAGGAGCCTGGAACTGATATTGATCTGGGTCAGGGCCAATTAAAATATTGCATATTTCAGTGTATCCAGAAGTGTTTAACCAGGATGGTGAGGAGTTGATAACTAAGTTCTATAAGGACCAATTTAAAGAACAGGGAACATTTTGCCGAATAGTAGATTATGGGGGAAATGGCAGCTGTTTTCCAATGTCTGGAAAGTGTGTAAAGTTGGAATATATGTTCCACTAGGCCTAGAACAATGGAAGTTTTTTAAAAGCAGACCAACTAAATACCCTTCCTTAAAGCACAAGCTGCATGATCCTCTCATAGACTATTCTTGGGGACAGAGGGGACCAGAGAAGTAACCAAATTTAAATAGAAGTTTGAGTACCATTTACTAGAGATATACATCTTCTAATATTAGGGATTGTATTAAGCAATTTCCGGGATTTGTTTCGGTTCGATCATAAATAAATGTATTCTTAGAATTAAGGAAGGATTTTTAAGTAAATAGAATGGTGGTTTCTTAAGATACAATGCCCTTCCCTTCAAAATGCTATTAATGATTAGATATCTATTCATGTGGATATTGTACTAAAGTAATTAGTAACTTTATACCTGTAAGTTTTAGGAAGAAGCAACGATTGATGGTTACTCATGCCTTAGTCACTTCACATATGGACCCCAGATAGTTCTTGATTTATTACCATGATTAAGCCTGGAATTTTGGTCATACATTGTTGTGCTCTTAAGTTAAGTTACTATGTGACCAGACTTGATTTTATGAACTCCAGGTTGCTGCAATTGGGACATTTGGAACATCTTACTTTCTGAGGAAAGATTGCTTCCCAGTTGGCTTGGAGCCCCAGTAAGGGATTATCACCCTGGAGGTGCCTATTAGGATCAGTCATGCATAGGAAAGGAACAAGCAATAAGAAATACACTGGAGATTATCTCTTGTGGGTGCTCCAACACTGGAGGTTTTAAGGAAGAGATTGGATAATTGTTTGTGTGAAATGGTATAGGGTTCCCTACCTGAGTAGGGAGTTGGACTAGAAGACCTCCAAGGTCCCTTCCAACTCTGTTATTCTTCCTAGAACAGCCACGAAAGCCTTGGAAAAGATATTCAGATGCCATGAAAGATCATAATTATGCAAGCCAGGGTATTTTCTTTGACACGCTGTAGAAATCGGTTCCACCACAAAATCGCATTCGACTAAACCGCGTACGACTAAACCGCGTTGCTGACGTCATCAACAGGGCGACAACAGCACGGAGACAGAAGCACGCTGTAAACCCTAAACCTAAAATTAACACTAAACCTAAACCTAGCCCCCCTAAACCTAATCCTAAACCTAACCCTAAACCTAACCCTTAACCTAACCCTAAACCTAACCCTTAACCTAACCCTAAACCTAATCCTAACCCTTAACCTAACCCTAAACCTAACCCTAACCCTTAACCTAATCCTAAACCTAACCCTAACCCTTAACCTAACCCTAAAGCTAACCCTAAAGCTAACCCTAAAGCTAACCCTAACCCTAACCCTTACCTTAAGTTGAATCGGCTTGCTTTCAAAGCGCTATTTAAAGCACCCTTCTTTCTCTGCGCTGGCTGTTGTCGCCCTGTTGATGATGTCAGCGACGCGGTTTAATCGGGCGCGGCTTAGTCGAGCGTGGTTTTGACGGGTCACGGTAGAAATCGACATTGGACTTTGAAGAAGCGGACTAGGAAGTGTACTGATGCTTTTAAATATTGGCATTGGAGAAGGGTCCCAAAAAACATAATGGACAGCCAAGAAAATAAACACATGGATCATAAAATAAATCACCCTGGGATTCTCACTTGAGCCACCAGGCTCCAATTATCAGACCCAGCTCTCTAGAAAATGCTCCAATGCTGGGAAAGTGGAAGAGAAAAGGAGTGACTTGCAGCAAGGCGGATGGGCTCACTTAGAGTAGTAATGAGGCCTCAAGAACCAGCCTAGAAACAAATCATCCTACAGAAATTCTATCTTTGTGGTCGTTAGGTAACAGCACAATGGCACACAATGCATCATAATCACATAAAAATTTAAATAATGTTAAGTCATTTTAATTAAATTGCCATTTAATCAGATTTTTTTCCCTCTCTCATGCCAAACATCTTTTTAAAATGTACACCACCCATCACATCACTCCAACATAGGTATGCACAAGAAAACATTGAGAAAACAAAATGTGTATCATGGCAAGACAATAGAAACTTCGCCCCTGGATACTTAAAGCAATTCCAGATGAGTAGTGCAACTCATCCTGTTTATGTCAAGAGATCATATCGCCTGTTTTGTCACTTCTCACTGTTCTGTGGATTATACTATACACTCAAGCCAAGAGAATCCTTAGAGTAAAACCAGTTGGATTCCCCTGCTTCACAATACTCTTCAAGTCAAATTTGCACAGAACCCAACCGTCCTGCTACAGCCTGTTTTAAAATAAGATTAAAAAGAACATTTTGTTTTTGCCAAGTCAAACAATATTTTTAAACAGAAGTGGTCGAATTAGTAGAGCAATTATCATAGATAAACAATTATGTTTATGCTCTAGAAAGGTATGACATTGGAATCCAAATAATAGCATAATTTTTTCATGCTGGCTTCCAATGTGTCTGACCCATAAACATTTTAAGGTATCCGTTTTGTTCTTTACTTTCTGCAAAACTTGATTATCAGTTTGTTTTGCTGGGGAGTCTCATGGGAGATTTTTTTTTTTTTGAAATTATTTTAAGACTTTTCTAAAGTTCAAATTTAGTTCCAAGAAGTAAGTTATTGCTACCTGGGCAGAGGTACTTGGAAAAATGTCTTAGGGAAGGCTAGTGGAAATTCAATTGCACTTTCTGTATACTTACGGGGAGCAAAAAATCCTTTCTCTTAAGAAGATATTGAGTGGTTTAAAATGATGAATAAAGTAATGGGACTGGTTAATTTGTTCCAAGTTATTACATGCTGCTCAAGGGAACAGAGCTATTACAACTTCCTTCCTTCCTTCCTTCCTTCCTTCCTTCCTTCCTTCCTTCCTTCCTTCCTTCCTTCCTTCCTTCCTATAGCTACCTATCTCAAAAGTGATTGGGCAGTGAACTATCTTAATAAATTAACAGCAATCTTCCATCATAAATAGAAATATTAAAATACACAGCAGCCAAGGAGAATGTCACCATCCAAGGTTATTAGCACATATTGAAATACACAGCAGCCAAGGAGAATGTCACCATACAAGGTTATTAGCACAGCCAGGATACAAGCACCCTTCAGATACTTGGGGACCCAGATTGCAGCACAGCTGTTTAGGGCCTTACAAAAGAGGGGACCCTAGTGTTTGCAGAGAGAATATTTGATAGGGTGGGTACTAACACAGAAAAAGTACACCATCTGGGTCCCGATTTACAGTATTCCATGGGCAATGCGACACAGAGCATGCCCATCAGTGGTGGGATTCAAAAAAATTTACTACTGGTTCTGTGGCCATGGCTTGGTGGGCATGGCATGGCTTGCTGGGTGTGGTTTGGCAGGTTACTGTAAAATCTCCATTCCCTCCCCACTCCAGGGGAAGGTTAAGGTGAAATCCCCATTCCCTCCCAATCAGCTGGGCCTCGGGAGGCAGAGAATAGATGGGGGTGGGGCCAGTCATAGGTGGTATTTACCGGTTCTCAAAACTACTCAAAATCTCCAGAACTGGTCAGAACCTGCTGAATACCCCCTCTGGTGCCCATCTAGAGAGAGCCGAGGTGGCACAGTGGTTAAATGCATCACTGCAGGCTACTTCAGCTGACTGCAGTTCTGCAGTTCGGCTGTTCAAATCTCACCGGCTCAGGGTTGACTCAGCCTTCCATCCTTCCGAGGTGGGTAAAATGAGGATTGTTGTTGGGGGCAATATGCTGACTCTGTAAACTGCTTAGAGAGGGCTGAAAGCCCTATGAAGTAGGATATAAGTCTAACTGCTCTTGCTATTGCTATCTTGCTAATTCAGATTGGATGGGTAACAACAACTAGGAAAAGACAGTCCCTCGTGTCTCAACCTGGTCTCCAATCATGAAAGTCTTTGGAGATTCTCAGTCATCCAGGTCATGGTTGTCCCAAAGGTACTTTTTCAAGAGGCAAATGGACTTCCTTTGTTTTTCTTTGAAGAAGTTTCACTTCGCATCCAAGAAACTTCTTTAGCTCTGACTGGATGATGGGGAATGGAAAGATTTTGAGATTTTTTGAGATTGCATTCTTTTAGACCAGTTTAGGGGATTTGAATAAACACGCGTAGAACGAGGGGTGGGTTTCAACCGGTTCGCGGCGGTCCCTGCGAACCGGTTGGTCGCCGAACCCAGAAGTAAGTAACTTCCGGGAACGGCGAAGGACGCGCCCGCCCACCCGCGGTCCTTACCCGGTTTTGACGAGTTCTGCGCTTCCACGCATGCGCAGGACGCATACAGCGCCTGCGCAATCGTCCAGGAGCAGCTGGAGCATTGCGCAGACACTAGTACGCATGTGTGCACCGCGTGCGTGCACGAGGACGCCGCCGGCCCCGTTCCAACCGAACCGGTTGGAACGGGGTGAGAAACCCACCCCTGCGTAGAACCCTTGCTGTGCGTGTGGGGGAAGCCAGTGAGCAGGGTTTCCCAGTCCAGGAAGGGGTAATTGTGGTGCCCAGCCCAAAGGTGTGTAAAGGCTCTTCAAGCCACAGCTGCTATTTGATGAGTTTCCAGAGCAGCAGTTGCAATGGAAACCCAGCCTGCAAATGGACAACTTATAAAGCAGGTCTGAGCAGAAAAAAATGTGCGCTGTCTAAACATTATTTTAAACAACACTCTGACTCTTATTTCCCAGAACGTTTCTTGAAAATGTAATTGCGGGGAGGGGGAGAGGATGTAAGCAAGAGACATACCCATACAGAATTTTAATGAGGCCCCTGTAGCTTACTTTGCTTTCCAAACATTTTAATGAAGTGATTTCAAGAACTGTCTGCTTTTAACAAATTTAAATGAGAGAAACAGTTAGAACCTATTTTGAAAGTGCTCACAGGACCTGAAAAAGAAAACAAACAGTCGCTAAACATCTTTTTTTTATTTTTCTCATGAAAATGTAATCCACTTTATTGTCCCCAAATGCTGAACCAGATTTGCATTCCATATGTCGGACAATCCCAAACGACCTTTAAGAAAAGTTGCTGCCAGTTTTTCAAAATGTCTTATTCTGAAAAACAAAACCACTTCTTATTGTACTTGTTCAAAATATATTGATTATCGTGCACATTACCTTATATATTTACCATTACTTTGGAAAACATATATGAATCTAGATAACACGCTTTCTCCTGCCCACCTACCTGTTCAAAAGCATGCAAATGCAAGTAGATAAATGGGTACCACTTTGGTGGGAAGGTGACCATAGAAATATCTTCAGATATTGATTATCATGCACATTACCTTATATATTTACCATTACTTTGGAAAACATATATGAATCTAGATAACACACTTTCTCCTGCCCACCTACCAGTTCAAAAGCATGCAAATGCAAGTAGATAAATGAGTACCACTTTGGTGGGAAGGTGACCATAGAAACATCTTCAGCTATTGATTATCATGCACATTACCTTATATATTTATCATTACTTTGGAAAACATATATGAATCTAGATAACACACTTTCTCCTGCCCACCTACCAGTTCAAAAGCATGCAAATGCAAGTAGATAAATGGGTACCACTTTGGTGGGAAGGTGTCCATAGAAATATCTTCAGACAACATTGGTTCTCTTGGCTAGGAAACAGAAGTGAGCACCCACTCCCTAAAATTGGACACAACTGTTTGCCTTTACCTTTAAACAAAGTTTAGGTTCTGTTGTCTTCTTGTTTTCCCAGATCAGTTGAACTATAATCGCTATCACCCTAAGTATCAGATAGCAGTGTTGGAACTATAGGAAGTTGCTGTATGCTTTGAATTATGATGATGAAGGGTGCAATAGTTCAATAGATTGGAGGATTTAAAGAAAATTCCACTCCCCATAACACAAACTACATTTATGCTATAATCAATGGAAAATAACAGATAAAAGACAAAGATGAGACTATTAGCATGAACTAATCTTTGCACTATGTTTCAGTTAGAATGATTTACTCTCGTTATTTCACAAATGTTGGTTAATTTCATTTTTATAAATGAAAGATGCTTTTATTATAATAACTAAATTGATAAATACTGTTTGGCTTTTGAGTAAACCACCTGAAGACAAGAAAGATTCACTTCAGAGTAAATGCACAAAGATTAGCCTTGCGTGTCAATGAAAAGGTTTGTTATAAAACACTTTCTCTTAATAGCAATAGCAATATCACTTATATACCGCTTCATAGTGCTTTTACAGCCCTCTCTAAGTGTTTTACAGAGTTAGCCTATTGCCCCCAACAATCTGTGTCCTCATTTTACCCACCTCGGAAGGCTGAGTCAACCTTGAGCCGGTGAGATTTGAATTGCCGAACTACAGCTAGCAGTCAGGTGAAGTAGCCTGCAGTGCTGCACTCTTAACCACTGCGCCACCTCGGCAATACATCAGTGCTTGTGTTCCCTAACTTGGGCATAAGATTTCAGCAGGCTTTTCACTCTGGATTATGTGCAGAATAGGTGGATAAATTGTCTCTGTATTTCAAAAGGATTTTGGATAATCACACAAATTTGTTTAAGAGGTGCCTAACAACCTATGAGTTTCCAGTTAATCACTGCGCCACCTTAGCTCTTAAAATTATTTGTTTTTTCCTTTTGGAAGAAGACTGGTTCTTGCATGCTGATACATATGCAGCCTATTTTGAAGCATATCATGGCTTGTGGCCTTGTTCATACATGAACCTAAGCTACCAGGTAGCTTGTTTATTTTCATTTAGCATGAAATGGATACCTACTGATAAAGGTTTAATATTATGATGAAGTAGCTCATTTCAACAAACCACGCTTACTGCTGGTTCAGAAAGATTTGTGAACACATCCAGTATTATCTTTGTGGTCATAATCCCAACTTCATCATTCTAGGATGCCTAATTGCATAATTAATACCTCTTTCAACATCTGACCAACTCTCACTAATGTGTAACTTGTGTCAGGCACAAAAATGAGGACCACATGTAATGTTCCAATTAAACTGATTTATTATTACTCATCGTGACCCGTCAAAACCGCAGTCCACTAAAGCGCGCCCGATTAAAGCGCGTACCTGACGTCATCAGCAGCGCGACAAATAAAATGAAAAATAAATTAAATTAAAATTAAAATAAAATTAAAGCAAGCCGATTCACATAAAGGTAAGGGTTAGGTTTAGGTTTAGGGTTAGGGTTAGGGTTAGGGTTAGGTTAAGGGTTAGGGTTAGGTTTAGGGTTACGTTGAGCGTTAGGGTTAGGTTAAGGGTTAGCGTTAGGTTTAGCGTTAGGTTAAGGGTTAGGGTTAGGTTTAGGGTTAGGTTAAGGGTTAGGCTTAGGGTTAGGTTTAGGGTTAGGTTTGGGGGGGTTAGGTTTAGATTTACGCGTTAATTTTAAATTTACCACTCACAGCGTGCTGTTTTCATCGCGCTGTGATGATGTCACGTACGCGCTTTCGTCGAGCGCGCTTTAGTCTACCGCGGTTTTGTGGTGGAACCATTACTCATACCTATGCATGGGAATCTACTCAATTAACTGTTAGCACTATTTTGGTGCTAGATAAGGGTCAATGAAATTCAAGAAGACTTGGTCCATGTGTGGCTACATAGCAATTCTAAGTTGATCTTTCTTTTGACTCCACCCCCCACCCACCCCACCCCGGGTTTTGCCACCTCTTCTCCTACACTTAGTAGATAACAAATGAAATTATAGTTGGCCTGTTTATGGGATTGCCCCATCCCAAATTGTTTTATGTGTATAGTCCACAAACTCAAGATGGAATAACTGAGTCTTCCTTCCCTCCCTTTTATCTCTGGACATTTCTTTCAGCTGAGAAATATTGACCCTTGTGGCTTCCATGGCGAAATGGAGCTGAGCCACAACATCACATTGGCTCTTTAGAATAGAATAACAGAGTTGGAAGGAACCTTGGAGGTCTTCTAGTCCAACCCCCTGCCCAGGCAGAAACCCTACACCACTTCAGACAAATGGCTATCCAACATCTTCTTAAAGACTTCCAGTGTTGGGGCATTCACAACTTCTGGAGGCAAGCTGTTCCACTGATTAATTGTTCTAACTGTCAGGAAATTTCTCCTCAGTTCTAAGTTGCTTCTCTCCTTGCTTAGTTTCCACCAATTATTTCTTGTTCTACCCTCAGGTGCTTTGGAGAATAGTTTGACTCCATCTTCTTTGTGGCAACCCCTGAGATATTGGAACACTGCTATCATGTCTCCCCTAGGCCTTCTTTCTATTAAATTTTCCAGTTCCTGCAACTGTTCTTCATATGTTTTAGCCTTTATCATCATACATCTTTTAAGATGTATTATGTATCTATTATTCCATAAATAAAGTGCATATTTATGAAATAGTTTTGCACATGCAATGTAATCTAATGTGGTTCCCTCATGTCTACACACATTCAGGTTTCTATACCCAGCGACCTGAATTAAGCAAGAAATTGTAAGATGACCTTGACGGAAACATGCAAGAACTGTTACCTAGGAAAAAGGGGCTGAGACATTCTTTAGGTCCTAGGAAACAAGAAACTGTTCAGAAACAACTAACGCAAATACCTCCATGATTTACTATGGTATAAGTTGGGGGAGGGCAGTAGAGCACAGTTATATTTGCCAGGTTCTGTTATTACAGCCAATCTCAGTGAAGTCTTTCTATGGAACTGATTATGTGGTTGGTCTATCTAATGGGATGGACCATGAATATCAAAACATTTTCTCAAACTTCAGCAAACTAATCCTACATCTATAACAGTTCAGGGTTAAAACAATAAGTGCTCATACATTTGATATTGTTAGCAGAGGGAGGGATGTATATCTTGTTTGGATGTCATAACATGATCTGTGAGTGGGGACGAGCCTAGACTGGTTTTGTGAAATGTTTTCCATTCATCCTATGTAGCTGTGCATCAATGGTGGGTTTCAAAATTTTTTAGAACCTCTTCTGTAGGTGTGGCCTGCTTTGTGGGAGTGGCATGTTGGTCATGTGACAGGGTGGGAGTGGCCAACTTGTAAAATGTGGTGAAACTCACTTAACAACGCTCTTGCTTAGCAACCAAAACGTTGGCTCAGAAACTCTGGCATTTGAAGCATGCAAGTCTTAAAGCTGTCAAATTACAAGAACCTTGCACCTCTAACCCTTTAGAAACCTCTCCCCAGGGGTGTTCAAACTTGACAGCTTTAAGACTTGTGGACTTCAACTCCCAGAATTCCTCCTCTCGTTCTTCATCTTGATGATGGGCAGATGGGCGGGGGGAGGGAGCTGGAACCGGTTCTAAACGGCACTGTAGATTTGTGGAACCTCTTCTATAGAAGAGGTTAGAACTGGCAGGAACCCACCCCTGCTGTGCATGAGCCAGAAGGAAGGATTAAAGCATTTTATATTTTGTATTTTATTGGTCTTGTATGCCGCCCACTCCCGAAGGACTCCGGGCGGCTTACAATAAACAAGGGAAGGGGGTAAATAGACAAATAGACAAAAACAACAATTTAAAATACACAACATTCATAGTTACCATGGGGCTGGTTATTTCAACAGCCCCCCAGCCTGCCGGAGCAGCCAGATTTTAGTGGCTTTGCGGAAGGCCGGGAGAGTAGTAAGGGTCCGGATCTCTGCCGGGAGCTCGTTCCAGAGGGCTGGAGCTGCAACAGAGAAGGCTCTCCCCCGGGGAGTCGCCAGCCGACATTGGCTGGCAGATGGGATCCGGAGGAGGCCTAGTCTGTGAGATCTGATCGGTCTATGGGAGGTAATTGGCAGAGCCAACTTTTGCAAGCCTTGCATGGCTGCTTGAAAATCTGTTCCCTGATGTTTGCATATGTAAAGGGGTGCCCAGCCACTTCACTTGAACTGGGTTTTATCAAAAGTATTGTCTGCTGCTCTCACGCAGACAATGGGCCAGTGTTTGAGGGAGCTGGTCGAGCCTTGGAAAAGTTGATGCTTCTCCACCTTTTCAAAGAGAAGTGCTGTGTTTGCACTAAAGGAGGTCCTTTGTAAAACACCTCCTTCACATTCTTTGCACAGCCCTAATATTGATGCCTACAAAATATTAGCGGAGCAAACAGCACTTCATCATTCTGCAGCAAACTGTACATAACAACAGCAAACATACATCTCTTTTTCTGAAACAGAACTGTTGAGGTTTTAGTGCTAGGCATTTCAGTTTTTCTCAACAAAAGAAAAATACAGAGTCTCTTGACAGGGTTAGAGGAGTTTGACATAACAGAAACACAAGGTAAGTTTTAAACTCCAAGATTGGATGTAATATGGGCATGGGAAACAAGTTTTTGCCTAGAAAAGTTAACCACAAGAAACTTGTGCTTAATCTTCAATCATTCATTAATCTTTTTTATTAATAGATTTCTTATCTTCATTTTCTCTCTGTTGACTATGCTTTCCATCTTTGCTTATTTCCTCTTATTTCTGTATTTTCCCCTCTTATCCATGTAACTTTAATTTTATTTCTTATTTGCATTCTTATTTGTATATGAGGGATCCTTGGTGTTCTCTGTGCTTGTTTTCTTTCATTACCCAAGCTAAGTAATATCATCAATTAAATTTTACATTTATTCATACCTCATTTTTTATACTTGGAAGTACTGATGATGTTACTTCATTTGGATAATGAAACATCTGTAAGAATACAAGCTCAGAGGGCACCAAGGAGCCCTTGTTTCAACCCTGAGTTATGAATATTCTCCTTTATTGGTTATTTGTAGGTCTATTAATTACCTTTTTAACCTATACTTCTACTTACTTCTCTTTCTTAAATTATGAGAGCTTATTTTCTAGCATTCTAATCTAATATGTTCTAATTTCCTTTGATAATTGTTCACACACACACACACACACACACACACACACTCAGCAAAGTGCCTTATTAATTACTTCCTTGTGCTTTTTTCTCACTGGGATAGAGGGTGCAGAAAAGGTTCTGTGCATGCGCAGAAGCGCCATCGTTAGCGACGATTTCATGCTTGGTAGAGGGGTTCCATAGTTTTTCACCGTAGTGATGGTGCCTTAACCTGTCCATAGTTATCCAGGTCCTTCTTGAAGATAGCCACATTTCCTGTTCTTCAATCTTCTGGTATTATGCCATCCCTCCATAGTTTCTAAAAAGTTACAGAAAGGTGCTTGGACCCGATGTTTGCAAATTCCCTCAGGACTCTCTCAGGACCAGGTATTACTGGTCCAGTTCTATGAGCTTAAATGTATTCCAGGGGCTTTGTAACCATTTCCTTGGGCTGCCAGTTCCTCCTTGTATCAACCATTGCTATTGATATATTGCTAGTCCTTACTTAACAACCACAATTGGGACTAGCAATTCCGTTACTCAATGATGCAGCTGTTAAGCAAGCCATCACATACGGAGGGTCATCACTTCTGCTGTGGTCAATAAACAAATCACCAGGGTTGGACTACTATAGGTTCGCCCGAGTTTGGGAGAACTTGTACCTAACGTTATGGCCAGTTTGGAGAACCTCCAAATCCCACCTCTGGCTGGCCGTGCCCAGCCTCTTCCACACTGCCCCACTACTCCCAGGAGTCTCCACGAGGCCCATTTTGGATGCGAGGTAAGTGCAGGGCCTTTGTGGAGGCTCAGGGGAGAGGGAGAAAATGGGCCTCCTGGAAGTTCCAGAAGGATGGAAACGGGCTTGTTTCCAGCTTCTGGAGGGCCTCCAGAGCACAAGGGAGGAAATTTTCACCCACCCAGAGGCGCGAGGAAAACCTCTGGAGACTGGGAAGGCAAAAACGCCAGCCCCATGGTGCAGGAGGCTGACTAGGCCACACCCACCCTGGCCATGCCCACCAGCAATTGGGCAGAGAACCCATTGCTGAAATTTTTGAAGTCCACCCCTGCATATCACCCCTGTTTCTTAAAATGAGACATCAGATGACCCCAACTTGCAATTTTACTTCCACTTTCTCCATGGATGCTGCTTGCCAGAAACCACTGTGAGGTACACAAATGGCAATCACAAGACCACTGCCTCCTGTGATGGTGAGGAACAGCTACTGGCTGAGAAGCGACCATTCTCTATCACACGATCATGGCGACACCGCAACGACCATACTATACATGAAATTCCTGTAACTGTATATTTAGTAAATTGTGGAGCTGAGTTTATCCAATTAACTCAGTTTTTGGACTTGAATAATCACATACAATAAAGGAAATAAAACTATTTAGAATGAAGTGTAGTTGGCTATTTGTGATTAAGGGTGTCATGCAGAAACAATTATAGTTTTGATCAGGAAAATACCCTAAAAAAAAACCTTTTGTTCTTTCAGGGTTTTTTTTAATGATTTTTCCATGGCACATCACATATTGTTTTGAATAAAAAAACAGCAGCTGCACACTTTTAAAAACCTACATTATTTTAAAATGCATTAAAAAATAAAAGAAAAAAACCCAGCACGCTTACCAGCAGGCAGAAACTCCAAGTCAATATTTTTCAAAGAAACTTTCCCACCATTTTGGAGTCCTCCAACCTCCGTGCCCCTCCCCTCCGGAAAATCCAGGAAGTAACACTGGTGACCTCTCTAGCCATTTCCTGCAGCTCTATGGTACTAGATCATTTTTTTCTTATAAAATGAGGTAAACACAACCGGCACGGCGGGGGGGGGGAGGTCCGTTTTGTTGCTTTAACGTTTTAATATTTTCAATGAAAGTACTGAGACAGAGAGAGAAGGGGATTAAACAGGGTGTCTTTTGTCTTGCCCCGGTTAGGATTTCTTAAGCAAATCCACTGGACTTTCAACATGAAGCTAGAAAATCGGGACTTTTTTAAAAGGCGGAGGGACACGGGAAAAATTGTTATAAAGCGTGCTTGTCACGCTGAAATCGGTACGTCTGGTCCCCCTAACCATAAGTGCAAGGACTAATCATAAAGTTGGTAGCTTTGAATGGTCACAAAATAGGGTGATCATTAAGCAAGGATTAGCTGTAATCACATTAAGTTTTAGTCTACTATTAAGCTCTCACAACTATGATTTCAACCCCCCCCCCCCCCCGAGGTTAACTTTGGCTCCTTTGTACTTCATTTTGCTGTGTCTGGGGTCGAAAAGATGTACCATCTGCTCTGATTCTGCACATGCTGAAGTTTAACTAAGGTTTGTTATATTGAAAAAAAGGGAGAGAGTTTCCAGCCTAGAGCAGATAATGTATTGCATGTACAGTTGATCCAGAGCATTTAGACAAATTGGTTCAGATTTGCTTTTAATGATCCCAGATTTGTGATCCACCTGGCAGCTATTCTTCACAATGCCTGTCAGTAAGGCTGTGAGGATCAATTCATCTTTGGCTTCTGTTTTTGAAAAGACTTCCTTCTCTTCGCCCAGAAAATGTGCTAAGGATTTCCAATGGATTTTTCACCTGTGTAAAGATTAGATGTCAAAATCCCTCACTGTTAACAGCTTTTCTTCATCCATTCTGCTTAAGGCCTTTCATTTGTTTCAAAGAATTTACAGTGCCTTGACACTCATTAAAGCAGGCGGCGGGGTCTGTTTTCCTCCAGTAGGCACATATGAACAAAGGCAAGACTGCCTTTGAAAGCTGCAAAACATAACGCATAAATCAATGAGATAATATAGCATAAGGCCTGTCACAAGAAACGTCCCAGAAATGCATTTTTTTTCTTTCAGTTAGAATTTTGACTGAGCTTTCCGCTGGAAATTAAAATGCACTTCTTCAAAACTTCTAGGAAAAAATCATGATCAAGAATAACAATAGCACTTGGACTTATATACCACTTCTTGAAAAGTGTTTCATTTTTTTTTATTCTCTTACATTCAATTATAGGTATACATTCACAGAGTGGTTATTCTTCTTTACATTTGTCATTCTTATGCATTTGCTATTCCATTCCATTTATAATATACAATTTGGGTTGTTTTATTTATCATCCCTTCCACCTGTTATAACATCACCTTATTTTCCCTTTCTTTTCTCCCTCCCTCCCTTCTCTACTTCCTTCCTTCCTCCTCTCCTTCCCCTTCCCTCTCCCCTACTCCTACTCTTCCTCTTCCCTTTCCTACCCTCTCCTTCTCTTTCTCTCCCTTCCACCCTCCTCTCTTTACCTCTTTCTTCCTTCCCTCCTCTTCCTCTTGTTCTCTCCTCCTCTCTCCCTTTCTTTTTCTGTTGTTATAGGTGTCTCTTTCAAATCTCAGTTTATGTTTTGTTGGGATGGTATATCCACAAACCCAAATGTAGTTTAGTATCATTTCTTATTCCCTTATCTTTGCTAATCCTATGTTTTTTCCCCTTTATCTCTCGCTCTTGAATATATACTTGTATATTTAGTACTTTCTTTTCTGTTTTCCCCTCTTCCCCCGCCCCTTTCTCATTTAATAGTGTATCGCCTGGGTTCTGTATCTTCCCCTTAGTTTCTTTTCTAGATTCCTTTCTCTAGCCAGTCATAAAAGCTTCCCCATGTCTTGAAGTACACCAATTCCTCTTTATCCTTTATTTTCAATGTCAACCTGTTCATCCCTGCACAGACTTATATACCACTTCATAGTGCTTTTACAGCCCTCTCTAGGTGGTTTACAGAGTCACCAGAATGCCCCCAACAATCTTTTTACTGACCATGGAAGGATAAAAGGCCAACCTCACTTTGAGCTGGTGAGAATCGAACTCCCGGCAGTGGACAGTTAGACTGAAATACTGCATTTTAACCACTGAGCCACCACAGTGGTTAGACTGCAGTAAGAAAGACTGAAATGTAACATTTTAGAGTTCCTATTAATTCAGCAAAAGAAAATGGTTCGCCTACTTTATTCTACCTTGAAAACCAACATATTCTACAAGGCATCGCAGGAACATCTTTTCAGAATCAATAATTATTGAATCACAGGTCCCACTGATCACTGTAAAATCACAAAAAATACATGGTAAGGAAAAAGAAATACTTTTCACCTCATGTAAACTCAACTCTAGAAATCATTGTGATGTCCATGAACGTAGGTGGGTTTTAAGGGAGAATTTGATCAAATTCATGGAGGATAAGATTATCAATGCTTGTTTGTTATCAACTGTTGTTCCTGTAATTACTAGCCATGATGAAGAAATTCTGAGGAATGTGCATTGATATGTATGCTGGATAATGTAAATAAAAGAGATTTTCTTGCACTGTTGTTTTTAGCAACATAGCAAGCATAGCAGGCAACACCCATCAATAGCAACTTACATACCATATTTTTCAGAGTATAAGATGCTCTGAAGTATAAGATGCGCCTAGCTTTTGGGGAGGAAAACCAGAAAAAAAAATCTGCAGATGCAGAGGCAGATTTGCCTCCTTACAGCAAACAGCCCATTTCAGTTTCAGTACAGCCTGATTAGCACAAGTAGCTGATTGTCGGGCCTCCCGAAGGCTGCAGGATTGCCATAGCATATTGCCACCTTCACGCACCTCATTTTCAGCCTCTGCATTCCATTTTCAGCCTCTGAATGCCCCATTTTCGGCCTCTATATGTCCCATTTTCCGCCTGTTCCGGGCAGCGGGGATCGGAATGGGTGGGAAATGGGGTGCACAGAGGCTGAAAACGGGGCACACAAAGGCCAAAAATGGGATGCAGAGGCCGAAAATGGGGCAAGTGGAGGTGGCAATCGCCAATGGGAATCCATGCAGCCTGAAACAGCTGATGTTTGGGAGGCCGATCCAACCGACAATCAGCTAGATGTGCTAATCAGGCTGTGCTGAAGCTGAAACTGAAGTTACAACTGTTTGCTGCAAATTGGTGGGAGGCAGAGGCCAAAGGGTCAGGGGGGGCAGTGGGTAGGCAGGGCTACATTCAGTGTATAAGATGCACCCAAATTTTCACTCTCTATTTGGGTCTTATACTCTGAAAAATACGGTAGTGCTATTTAGTGCTCATTTATATTTTCCATTCATCAAGCCTAAAAATGTAACACAATGAAATGGTTCAACAGTTCCTTTAAACTTTTCATTCCAACCTTTTAGAACATATTCTAATAAAACAATTCTTTTGTTCCTTTTAAATAATTTTTTATTGGATCATTTGGTGTTTGTGATGATGCAGCCTAATCAAGTTGGTGTCATTTCTTAGCAACTACATATATTTCTTCCATGATGCTCTGTCCCATCCATCTTGTTGCTGGTCACTCCCTTCTTCTCCTTCCTCCCTTGCACTGACCTCCCCAGGACTGCTGCACAATCTAATGGGAGGGGAGAGGGTCTTCCTGGATTCATGACTCCAGGAAGGCCTTCACACAAATCCAACTTGTGTGCCTATTGCCCAGTGGTGAAATTCATTTTTTTTTATAACTGGTCATGTGGGGGTGGCTTGGTGGGGGTGGCAGAGGAAGGATACTACAAAATCTCCATTCCCACCCCACTCTGGGGCCAGCCAGAGGTGGTATTTGTCAGTTGTCTGAACTACTCAACATTTCCCCTACCAGTTCTCCAGAACCTGACAGAACCTGCTGGATTTCACCCCTGCTATTTCCCCCTTTTCTGGACTGAGAAACCCTCCTTAGAGTCACTCATCTTGGAAGTGGACATTTAACAATTCACTCTACATGGGCTACCCTTAAAAAGCTACAGCTGGGTCAGAATTCATTGGCAATCACAACGATAAACCTCGGTATGTTCATGTAACAGTGCCACAAGCACTTTACCAATATGCTTCCAGTTGCAACACAAAATTATCCCCTTTAAAGTTCCATATGATTTAGGACTTAGCTATCAGAGGGAGTTCCTTTTTTCCTGCAATTATTAGCCTGCCCCGGATAATCGAGGTTGACTTGCTTCGGTTCTTGTTGCTCCAGCAATGTCATTTAACTGAAGTGAGGAAGTAGCCCTTCTTTGCTATAGCACCAGCATCCTATGTAACAAATTGATTGCATCTTCAGTTGACAAGTCTTAATTGTTTGTTCCTGGGGGGGACAATCTGGGGGAAGGAAGCTTGTGATCTTGAATACACCATCCTGGGGCTTCCTGGGAGGAGCTTACTGGTGGAAGCAGCAAAAAATCAGCTGCCTCCGAATTCCTGGCTACGTACCTGATTAGAGGATCTTCCATCTGACGTCTTATCAGGTTTTCTTATCCTTCAGGCAAGAGGGAAAGAAGAAACTGTTTTGCTGGCAAATGCTCTTCGATTTTTGCAGCTTTTGTGCTTGCAAGGAAAGGGGGGCTAGCCCAAGGCAGAACGGCTGTCCGTGCTGGGAATTTCAAACTGCCTTGTGCAGGACAAAGTAGGTCTCTCCCACTCTGCTCTAAGTTTTGTTTGATTTAATCTTATCACGAGCTGAATCCGTTTACTGCGAGGACAATAATTGCTTATCAACATTTTAGCTTCTTCTCTTTTTCTCCTCCGAAAAATTATTTACTCAGAGGCTTTTAAAATGGCGCCGAGCAGGCTGGTTTCTCCGGTAATAACGAACACTTTTTGCTAATCCTCACAAGACTTCAAAAGAATTCAAAACAAAAGAGATAGCTTATCACATGTTTTGGTTTCACAATAGAAGAATTTTACTCCTTCATTAACTTTGCTTATTTGGAAGTTAAATGGTGATGAATCTGTTGAACGGTCTTGTTACAATGTTTACTCACTGAAACTTTTGCCAAGCCTTAAATTTCAAAATAAAAGCCTCTTTACTTAAAGCTGTATATTTAGGCAATAGAGTTTTATTAACTGCAGGCAGACAAATTTTGAAATGGCCTCAAAACCAAATATTAACTTGAAGTCGTCACCCTCTACTTCCAGGGGCACAACCTCAGTGCCTGGTACAAAGCTGCAGCCTCCGCTTCCTACGCCCCCTGCTGGGGATGTGTTAACGAAAGAATTTTTTCTGAGTAATCTAAGCGAGGCTTTTAATGCACAGACAATTAAAATGGAAGATAAATTTAGAGATAATAGAGAGGAGAGAAAAGAGGAAATAAAAGAAATGAAAGAAGAAATTAAAAGTGAAATTAAAAGTGAAATAAAAGGACTTAAACAGGAGTTGTATGAGAAATTTGAGGCTAAGGTTGATAAAATTAGAGACGACATGCTGAGTCTTGTAACTGTATTAACAGAACATATTTCTGGAGTGGAAGATACTCTAGAGGTTCTTAATGATGCCAATGCTAACTTGACATTGAAAACAGAGGTGGTGGAACAAAAAGTGGAAAATGCTGAAAAAGAAATTATTATGATACAGTACCGACAAATGGAGTTCGCATTAAGAGTAAGGGGGCTGCGTGAGGAGAAACAGGAGAACCTGAAACAGATCCTATCGGAAGCTTTTGACCGCCTGATGGGAAGACCAGGGACCAACCAAGGCTGGCAAATTGACAAAGCTTACCGCGTTAACTCCTGGCTGGCAAAGCAGAAGCAGCTTCCTCGAGACATCGTTATATATTTTACTACAAGAGAGTTCAGAAATATGGTACTGCAAGCGTCTTATAACACTAAGCTTCAAATTGGCGGTCAAGACCTGGCTGTTTTGAAAGAGATACCACCTCAAATGTTAAGAGCCAGAAGAGACTACGCTTTTTTGGTCGAAGAACTCAGAAATCGTCAGATACAGTATAGATGGGATGCACCATTTGGCATCATATTTACATTTGATAAGCAAAGGTACCGCCTCAACTCTGTATGGAAAGCCCGAGATTTTTATTATAATATATTGAAGGCCGGACACCCTGCACCATCTGGACCTAGAGAAAGACCACAAGAAGGACAGGATAGACAGCAAACTACACAACCACCAGACAAGATGGAGCATCTCTCTTCTCTAGAAGTGCAAGGTGCTATGGAACCAAGACCTAGCCGCATGACTACTAGACGTATGGAGAAACAAGCTAAGAGGCAACAGCATCAACAATCATCGGCCATCGATCAAGGAACTACAACAACAAATCTGGAAGCAGTGGGAGGAGCTAGACCTAAGGTTAAACAGGCCGTGCAGGAAGCTCTAAAAATGCTTCAACCAACCAAAGATGACAACTAAGATTTTAACATGGAATGTCAACGGACTGAACTCTCCACAGAAGAGGAAGAAAATATTTCATTATCTTAAACAGTTTAAGAACGATGTAATTTGTTTGCAAGAAACTCATATCAAGTCAACTGATCAAAAATATTTGATCAACTCAAAACTTGGTCAACATTTTGCAGCTTCTGCTATGGAAAAGAAGAATGGTATAGTTGTATACTTAAGAAAAGATATGAAAGCTGAATTAATAGAAGCAGATCCCTTCGGAAGATATATTGCTTTAGACTTAATCTTAGAAGGGAAAAAGACATTACTTTTGGGAATTTATGCTCCCAATCAACAGCAAGATAGATTCTATAGAAATCTTCATGCTAAATTAGTACAGTGGGACTATAGTTCCTGTATACTATTGGGTGACTGGAATGGAGTGATAGACACTAAGAGAGATAAGAAGATTTCCCGCCTAAATACCAAGATGCGAGCAAAGTTACCCAAATCTTTCTTTGACATTATGGATGATTTTGAATTGAGGGATATCTGGCGAGAAAGAAATGCAGAGGAATATGACTTCACTTTCTTCTCGGACAGGCATCAATCCCTTTCAAGGATCGATTTTATTCTAACCACTAATGATTTGCTTTCTAGGGTCAAGAAAACAAAGATTGCAGCTAGAGTCCTTTCGGACCATAACCCAGTTTGGATGGAGTTGGGAAGGGTAGTGCAGGCAAGAAGGTTTTGGAGACTGAATGAAAATTTATTTAGATATGAAAACTATATTAATGATTGTAAAAAATTACTATCTGAATATTTTGTTTTGAATATGAATAAGGGTACATCTATGGAATTTGTATGGGATGCAAGCAAAGCGTATATGAGAGGAGTTTTGATGAATATAAATAAAACACATAGAAATAAGCAAGGGCTAAAACGAACAGAACTGGAAGAGGAAATTAAGAGAAAAGAGCTGGAGTTAACAAGGAAACCAGACGATACAAAGGTTAAGGAAGCTATTAACATATTAAAATCTCAATTTGACATGTTGATCTCTGACCAGGTAGCTACTAATTTATTATATGCAAAACACAATACTTTTTGTAATGCAAACAAACCTGGCAGATGGTTAGCTTATCAGATTAGGAAAAAAAGGAAAACTCGAAATATATCTAAACTGATTTACAGAGGGAAAGAGGTGTTCCAACAGGAAGAGATTCAAAAGGCTTTCTGGGAATTTTTTACAGAACTGTATAAAGGGGATAAAATTAATGGTTTAGACATAGACAAATATTTAGACAAGGAGAAAATACCTTCAGTTAGAGAAGAACACAGGCAAAAATTGAATCAACCAATAACCTCGGGGGAAATCCTGCAGGTAATTAAGCAATTAAAGCCAGGGAAAGCACCAGGTACAGATGGCTTGACAGCGGTTTACTACAAAAACTTACAGTTAGAAATGGTAGAACCTCTTAGAGAATTATTTAATATGATTCAAACGGAAGGTAAAGTCCCTCCATCTTGGAAGACAGCGTTTATATCTTTGATACCCAAAGAAGATCAAGATACTACTCAACCCAAAAATTATAGACCCATTTCATTACTGAATGTAGATTATAAAATTTTTACTAAAATATTAGCAAATAGGTTAATGTTGGTCATTCAACAATTGATACATACGGACCAAACAGGTTTTATACAAGGGAGACAGATGAAAAGTAATGTCAGATTAATTATTAATGCATTAGAATATTTGGGAAAGAACAACCAGATCCCTGCTGCGTTTATATTTTTGGATGCTGAGAAGGCCTTTGATCGAGTTAACTGGCAATTTCTGCTGAAGATATTGCAAAAAATGCAGATAGGAGATAATTTTTTACAGTCAATTAAAGCAATATACCAACAGCAAACAGCACAAATCATAGTCAATGGAAGTTTAACAGACTCTTTTCAAATTGGAAAAGGTACAAGACAGGGTTGTCCTTTGTCCCCATTATTGTTTATTATAACTTTGGAAGTATTGTTGAATAAAATACGGGGCTTGGATGGTTTAAAAGGGATCAAGATTAGGCAGCAAGAATATAGAGTCCGCGCTTTTGCGGATGATTTGGTCATAATATTGGAACAACCGCAGGAATCCAGTATGGTTTTAATGAATACGATTAATCAATATGGTCAAGTGTCTGGCTTTAAAATAAACTTAGGAAAAACCAAAATATTAGCTATAAATATGAATATTAAACAAAAGGAAGAATTAGGAGTGATGCTAGGATGTGAGGTAGTTAAAAAAGTCAAATATCTTGGAGTTAACATTTTAACTTCAAATGGGAAATTATATAAGCATAATTATGAACCACTTTGGCATAGCATACAGACAGAGATGAAAAAATGGGAGAAATTGCACTTATCTTTGCTGGGCAGGATAGCGGCAGTGAAAATGAACATTTTACCAAAATTTTTATTTCTTTTCCAAATGTTACCTATACTTAAAAAAGATGCGAACCTTTTAGAATGGCAGAAGGGTATCAACAAATTTGTGTGGGCAGGAAAGAAGCCGAGGGTAAAGATGAAAATAATGCAAGATGTACGTGAGAGAGGAGGATTGAAACTACCTAATTTAAAACTATATTATGATGCAGTGGCATTATCTGTAATTAGTGATTGGATTCATTTAACCAATGATAGAATATTGAACATTGAGGGACACGATCTGGTATTTGGTTGGCATGCTTACCTGTTATTCAACAAAAAATTGGATAAGAACTTTAAAAGTCATATTTTGAGAAATGCTTTATTGCGGGTTTGGAAGAAATACCAATATAAATTAAATGACAAGATACCCATGTGGGCAATTCCTAGACATGCAATTGAAAATATGAATACAGCACAAAAACAGGATAGATTTACTTACAGACAGCTTCTTACCTCGGAAAGGGGGGTATTACAATTAAAATCTTTAGAGGTATTAAAAGAGGAGAAGGTAGTTCAAACATGGTTCCAGTATGGGCAATTACAGGCTAGGTGGAAAATAGATCAAAAAATTGGCTTTATTCAAGTTGAGGATAATCTGTTTAAACAAATAAGAGATCAAAGCTTAATGCATATAAAGAGGATATATAATGTATTAATACAGATGGATTCGGAAACAGAATTAGTTAAAGATTGTATGATAAAATGGGCTCAAAATATTGAGGAACCAATAATGTTGGATACATGGGAAAGAATTTGGGTAAGAAATGTGAAATTTACACAAGCTCAAAATCTGAGAGAAAATTTTTACAAGATGTTTTATAGATGGCATTTAGATCCTAAAAAGTTGGCTGCTATGTATCCGAATGTACAGCCTAAATGTTGGAGGTGTGGTTCTCTCGATGCTACATATTATCATATATGGTGGACCTGCCAAAAGGTTAAGGCATTTTGGATAAAAATATGGTGGGTCATGCAAAATGTTTTTAAAAAAAGGATAAAGTTTATTCCTCAGTTATTTTTACTAGGTATATGTACTGATTTTACAGTGGTAGAGACCAATTTGATTCTGCACCTGATAACTGCAGCAAGACTGTTGGTGGCGCAATATTGGAAGAAGGAAGACTTGCCTACAATCCAAGAATGGACATTGAAAGTAACAAACTTAGCTGAAATGGCTAAAATATCGGCATATCTCAAAGATCATTCAAATGAGAGATATAAACGAGACTGGAAAAAATGGATTGACTATATACAAAATAAATACGGGACTAAGAAATTCCAGTTAGCCTATGCTTAAGATCAGAAATGATTTAAACTGTTAAAAGTTAGTTCAGTAAGAAGAAGCTAAGTTCAATCTAGAATGTCATTAATTTCTTTATTTCTTTTTCTCAATAGATTTTAGACTGTGTTAGTTAAAAATCCATACCGTGTACGGGTTCTGGGAAGTCGGGGGGGGAAGGAGGAGGGGGGATGGGGGGGTGGAGGGAGGGAGGGGTACACACAACAAAAAAAATTGTATTTCAATGTCTTAATGATTGACAAATGATGACATATTTGTGTTTGTTTTTTTTAAAGAAAAATAAAAAAGTTCTCTAAAAAAAAAAAAAAACAAAAACACAAAAAAAAAAAAAAAAAATTGAATACACCATCCTAGTCTACCAAACAGTTAGCTCCATGGTGCAGAAGGAGGAAGAATCAGTACTTCCCCTCTCTGTTCTTCTATTCTCATGCAGGGAAAAGGGCTGAGGCTGGTATAACTAAGACCACTTCCTTTGAGACTATCCATGCTAATTGCCCACAGTACTTTTTTCCCCATGAGCTTGATTGGCTGATATCAGTAATGTGCATTTTTGCCTCTTGTTCATGCCTCATACTCTTTGCTTTTGCTTGCCTTTAATCCCATTCTGCTACTAATCCATTGTTGATGTTTGCTGATGTTTAATAAAGTAACATCAAGCTATGGGTTTGTTGCTGCTGCTGTTTTTGCTAACTCAGTTGAGTGGAATGTATGCTTTTTCTGATTTGGAGACAAGGATTGATGGGGAGAGTAATGGATACAAATGAAACTGGAAATTACTTCTGTAATTTTCCAACCCAGGCGAGATTGGAAATGAGCCGTGAGCGATGGCTCTAGAGCAGAAGTTTCTCTGAACTGAAGAAACTTCAGTTTCTTCTGAAGGTGGAAGAGGAAGGAGTTGGCAGCAGCTGGTTTTGTTTTGTTTTGACTCTGGAAAAGAAAAGAAGAATGTCAGAGAAATTCTCTTGAGTGAAATCCCATTCTTTGGTCAGTGAATCCAGATTTTGAGCCTGGTCATCAGGCAGGACATTCACTTTTCCCAATAATGCCAGGAGAATAATGCCTTATGTCAGAGGTGTCAAACTTGATTTTATTGCGGGCCGCACCAGGATTGGGGTAGATGTGGCCAGGGTGGGCATGGCCATCTTGGCATCACTCATATCAGGGGGGCGCCTGTGGTGGCCTGAGCACTCTGCCAGCCAAGCTCCATTTTCAGCTGCGACGGCCTCCTGCAGCCCTCTACCAGTGAAAACAGAGCTCGGGGGGGGCACACCCAGTCGCGGCTGAAAACAGAATCTGGGAGGATGGCGCATGCCCCCCCCTGAGCTCTGTTTTCATTGGCGGAGGCACCGCAGGCCGGTCCTTTGCTGTTTCCAGGGCTAGATTTAGCCCCGGGGCCTTAAGTTTGATATCCTTTTAAAATCCTTTTGTCCATCATGACTAAAAGTCATTGACATCATGGGATATGAATAAGAATATGAATTGTATACAGACTGAAAATATCCCTCCTCAAATAGAAGCTGAAACTGTATATGTAAGAATAGAAAGCTTAAATTGATAGAGTATCCTCTTCAGTCTCTTTTCTGACTGTTCTCAAGAATATTCTCAAAGAAATTCCAGAAAGTTATTGTGACACTGAAATCAAAGATAGAGAGTTCTCTTCAGTTTGTTGGTTTTGATTTTCACTTCCTAGTTTATTTAGAAGCCAGACCAGCTATTAGAAATTTATAAGTACTGACTCAGGTTTCATTCACTATTTACCAAGAAATTGAGAGAGTGCCAATTTTGAATGGTAATCTTTGTGAAGTTTCCAAGAGCTGACCTAATTAATTTATGAGTCTCTAGACAAAGTTAAAAAAAATCCCATTCATTTATTAGGACTAACATCTTGGCATGGACTTCTGTGGAGCCGAAACTAAATCCCACTTAATGGTGTCTGAACTTTACCCCTGTGTCCCCTCCCCTCTTCCTGAAGTCATCAATCACATTCTCCAACAGGACATTATGGCAGGGTTCTGGACATGCACAGTCACATCCCAATTACAGAAATATGAGATTTACTCTGGCCAAAAGTATGCATGGCATTTCCCCCCCTTCTCAAGTTGATAGTAGTCATGGAAATGCTTTAGACGTTGACATCCGGCTCCCCTCACTTCCTGAAAGCGACCTGTGTAAAACAAAGCAATTTGAGTACAGATGTATAACTTAGGGATTTGTCCCTCCCCCAGGCTTGCTTGGATTTTCTGCATGGAATTTTGCTATAAGGCGATCAGCCTGGATATTTCTACTTTTCATCCAAGATGCCTCTGATAAGGGGTAGCCCTTCCACTTGATTAACTATTGGAGTTGTCTCCTGTGCCAGGGTTCTGGACATTCACATCCCAGTTACAGAAATATGAGATTTTTTACTCTGGTATGCATGGCATTTCCCCCCTTCCCAAGTTGATAGTAGTCATGGAAATGCTTTAGATGTTGACAATCTTTTTATAGAGGAGGGGTGTCAAACTCAATTTCATTGAGGGCCACATCAGGGTTGTGTTTGACCTCTGGGGGCCAGGGTGGGCATGGCCAGCTTGACGTCACTCATGTCAGGGGTGCCTGTGGTGGCCTGAGCACTCTGCCAGCGAAAACAGGCTCCCGAACTTCGTTTTCTGCTGCCGTGGCCTCCTGCTCCATTTTCGATGGCAGACGCAACTTAAGGCCAGGCTTTCACAGAGGTGGGTTTCTGCCAGTTCACCCTGGATCAGGCGAACTGATTTGATTTGATTTGATTTATTGGATTTCTATGCCGCCCTATTCCCAGAGGGACTCAGGGCGGCTCACAAACCAAAATAGTGGGGGGGAATACAAACAAGAGGAACAACGGACAAACAACTACAAACAATTTTAAAACACTCAACAACCACACAATTCGAGCGGGGGCGTGGAATCCGTCAGCCCCAGGCCTGTCGGAACAACCAGGTTTTAAGGGCTTTGCGGAAAGCCTGAAGGGTGGTGAGGGTCCGAATCTCCACGGGGAGCTCGTTCCAGAGGGCCGGAGCAGCCACAGAGAAGGCCCTCCTCCGGGTGGTCGCCAGTCGGCATTGGCCAGTGGATGGAATTCGGAGGAGGCTTTATCTGTGGGATCTAATAGGTCTGTTGGAGGTAATTGGCAGCAGGCGGTCTCTCAAGTACCCAGGTCCAATACCTGGTAGTGGCGGCAGCAGGAGGCTCTGCACACCCATTGGGATGCTTCTGTGCATGCACAGAAGTGTTGTGTGTGCATGAGTGAACTGTTGGTAAAATAAATTGAAACCACCCCTGGTACTTCACTGTTTCAGGCCAGCCCCAGATCTCATTGTCCCATGGGCCAGATCTGGGCCCCGGTTCTTGAGTTTGACACCCCTGTTATAGAGCCTCTTACAGCAATTCAAAGGTGCTAATATTTTCTTATTAAAACAACTCTGATATAAGATACAGTGAATTATTGAGATGAAGCAGTCTTCCTCTAAGATTTTACAAAAGTGAGATGCTGAAAAACCCTTTTCGCAGGTGGCGACAAGACAGAAAAAGCACTGTGTTATTGAAAAACGAAAGGCAGTGTGACTTCAACACTGTCATTTAGAAGTAAAGTCTGATTAACTTGAGGAAAGTCCCAGTGTTTAGTCATGCTCATAGTAGAAAGAGGAATGGATCATTCAAAGTTTTGAATGCGCTTCTGGGCTTCCAGAAGAATTGCTGACATTACTTAAGAGTCATCACCAGTCTTTACATAAACAAAAACACTTCGGTTGTCTCTCTCTGGTTTTCATTGTCAGCTCATATCCTGCACTTTATTGGTCTTTCCAAAGAGGGGGGTTTTTTTTGCAATTTTTTTTGCAACTTCCACTGTGGCCAAGACTGGCTACCAACTAGAAGTCAATGGCCGGCGACTTCACGGGCATCCAAAACAAAGATGACAAGACACCATCAAGAAATATATGCAAGCCGTAAATCTGCACCCTAGAGATGCAGCTGACCATGCAAAGTGGCATTCATTGGTCTGAAAAGCAGATCCTGTACCTGCTGGAATATGAGGGGGGAGGGGGGAGGAGAAGAGGAGGAGGAGGAGGAGGAGGAAGAGAAGAAGAAGAAGAAGAAGAAGAAGAAGAAGAAGAAGAGGAGGAGGAGGAGGAGGAGAGAAGGAGAGAAGGAGGAGGAGGGAGAGGAAGAAGAGGAAGAGGAAGAAGAAGAAGGAGGAGGAGGGGGGAGGAGGAGGAGGAGGAAGAAGAGAAGAAGAGGAAGATGGAGGAGGAGGCGGAGGAGGAGGAAGAAGAGAGGAAGAGGAGGAAGAAGAAGATGAAGAAGGAGGAGGAGGAGGATGAGGAGGGGAGGAGGAGGAAGAAAAGAAGAGGAAGAAGAAGGAGGAGGAGAAGAAGGAGGAGGAGGAAGAAGAGAGGAAGAGGAAGAAGAAGAAGATGATGATGATGATGAAGAAGAAGAAGAAGAAGAAGAAGAAGAAGAAGAAGAAGAAGAAGAAGAAGAAGAAGAAGAAGAAGAAGAAGAAGAGGGGGAGGAGGAGGAGGAGGAGGAGGAGGAACCTGCACTGCTTGGGTATATTTATCCTTCAATATATGACTAAGCTACAGCTTAGGAGGTTGCTTTTTATTGGGGAGTTAGAGAGGTACTTTTACAGACCCACAAAGATCTTTAAAATGCTTTGCATGGATTATTGGCAGAGGCATGCATAGCGAGCAGCAGGTCTTTATGTAATAATTACAGTACATTTGCTTTGGCTTGATTCTATTTGGAGATCCTAACTGAAGCTGCTACAAGACAGCACCACCACCCTATCAAGGAACATGAAGCTGCAGCTGACCCAGAATTACTGGAAATGCTCTGCCTCCATACCATAATGAGAGGGTATATATGCGATGCACAGTTCTGCAATTACAAACTATAGCAATTATAGCAAATACAGCTACACCAGACAACCAGTTTAAATGGACAAAGTACAAAGGCGGATTGTCCCAAGGGAACCTGAACTGCCCTTCCCTAAGAACTACTTTTATGAGATTCAACCACTGTCTTTCTACCAGATTTTTTTTAATGTAACTGGACTAATATAATTTTTACACTACTATATCCAGGAATTTAATTAGGGGGAAAAACAACCTTCAATTCATTGTGAAAATTCTCACCAGGACAATTTTATAAGACAATGACCTTCTATCACAAAATGCTTGTGTACTGAACAAAAGTCAGCCTTGGATGTAATGTAATATTGTCTTATAATTTTTATAACTTGAAATATTGTAATCCAAGGCCAAAGTCATGCACATAAAGGTAAAGGTTCCCCTCGCACATATGTGCTAGTTGTTCCCGACTCTAGGGAGCGGTGCTCATCTCCGTTTCAAACCCAAAGAGTCAGCGCTGTCCAAAGATGTCTCTGTGGTCGTGTGGCTGGCATGACTAAACACCAAAGGCGCATGGAACGCTGTTACCTTCCCACCAAAGGTGGTTCCTATTTTTCTACTTACATTTTTACATGCTTGCAAACTGCTATGTTGGCAGAAGCTGGGACAAGTAACAGGAGCTCATTCCGTTATGCAATGCTAGGGATTCAAACTGCCGAACTGCTGACCTTTCTGATGGACAAGCTCAGCATCTTAGCCACCTCATCCCCACATAGTACTCTTCAAATAAAGAACAACTTTTTCATAGGCCTAAATGCAAAACCTGCTTAATGTAAGATATAAATTCTCCATGAAAAATTGTTGAAGGCAATGGTGCTAGGATTGCTTAATAATTTATGGGTTTATATAATGATTGAATATAGTTTTTTTTTTACTTGTATGTTTATATATTGGTGACATCTTTCTATATTACTTACAAAATGTTTTAATTTGCATTACACTGGTTGACATCAGTGCTGTCTATATCACAAACCGAAACCTTCTATTATATTATCCACAAAGTTATATGGCAGTACATTGAACAACTACAACAAGTAAGAATGAGTCAAAAAGTAATATTTTCTCATCCATCGTGTTTATTAAAAGGGAAGGTGCATCAAGGAATTAAATTTACATGTAGACTTAAGTGTTGTTTCTTCAGCAGATACTCAAGCTTCAACTTGAGCTACTTTGAGGCATACTTTCTGTGACAGTTTACATGCACCTGATCTCATCATCAACTCCTAGAAACTGGGATTGTTGTATTTGTTTTGCTGGCAAAGGATAGCAAGATACATGTGGGTGAGTAGACAAGGTTGGAGACCCCCGACAGAAAGAAGACTTTAATATCTCTGTAATTTGCATCTTAATAGCAATAGCAGTTAGACTTATATACCGCCTCATAGGGCTTTCAGCCCTCTCTAAGCGGTTTACAGAGTCAGCATATTGCCCCCAACAACAATCCGGGTCCTCATTTTACCCACCTCGGAAGGATGGAAGGCTGAGTCAACCTTGAGCCGGTGAGATTTGAACAGCCGAATTGCAGAACTGCACTCAGCTGAAGTAGCCTGCAGTGCTGCATTTAACCACTGTGCCACCTCGGCTCATCACAGCCAGAGAACTTTTGAGGATGTAACACTGTGTGGTGTGAAAACTTGGCACAAATAACATTTTAAAATTCTCTGACAATTCTGGAGTAGAGGCTTTGGATGGACCATTTCTTGGATGATCTTTAAGAGAAGGAAAAATGAGTAAATAGGAGGACTCGCTCATAGTGATTACAGTAACACCACTACTGAACAAGCCCAGATAGGAAGACTTTCCTGGTGACTTTCCTTACAGATGAGTTTAAACATGGAAAGTCAAAGACGCTTATATAGCAGACGTTATGGTCCAATGAGTGAACGATTGGCTTTCACGCACACTTTTCTGACTCCTTTATAAACTAAGGAAGAGTGATGGGCGTTCCGGTGCCTGCTAGGAGCACCAAGTACCATTCCAGTATGGTGCTCTGGAGGGCCCACCCACCTGCCCATCCTCCTTACTGGTATTTGAGCCGATCGGGGCTTCTGCGCACCGAGTATACGGCGCCTGTGTGATGCTTTGGCAAGCAGCTAGAGCGTTGCGGAGCATCGTGGGCGGTAAGTATGCATGCACATGCTGCGTGTGTGCTGCGCACGTGCTGCACACATGCATGTGGTTGACGCCTGGCCCCGTTACACTGTACTGGTTGCAATGGGATTCAGAACCCACCACTGCTAAGGAAATACAGTAATGTTTCATTCTACTCTCTGCTCAGCATTCATTCATTAGGACATGGCATCTACTGTATATAATGCAATAATGCTGCTTCCTACAGGAAGGCAAATTAATCCACCATGTCACATGTGCACCAGCTGAACTGAAAATATGCTATGAAACTTCTTTGACAGCTTGGTCATACAGCTTCTCCAATCTGCTGTCTTTTAGAAGTGAAGAACTAAAATATCCATTATTCCTCATCATCCTACCAGGAAGGCAGAGCCCCATAACACATGCACATCTGTCTTGGTCTCCCCTTCTGAGAAATAAATGCAATGCACAAACAGATGGGTGGCAGGTGCTACTTCTATGAGCAAACTATTGTTAACAGCTTGTCACATTTTGGGGTATCTTATGACTGTTGAAGACTTATCGGCTTCCTTCTAAGTCAGAAACTTTTCCTGGGCTGCAATAGAAAGTGGAGAACAGTCATATTGGAGCTACTGTTGATGGAGATTGTCATCTGCCCACCAGGAGGTTCTTTATTTATAGAAAAGTCTTTGAACAGACCACTGCAGTTTTGTGTAGTAATAACAAGTTACAGCAAATTCAGAGAGTGGTAGAGTGTAACACAGCCATGCATTACGCCCCATTCTAAATTATCTTTGAGGGAAAGTCTGTAATTAAGGGAGATTTTGAATGGCAGAACCTAGGTCATTCTAAGGGATACTTTCTCAGTTATTTTTATGAGCAGGCAGAGAGGAAGAAAAAAACACAGGCTCTCAAATGGACTGGGTCTTCATAGCCCTCTTTTTTTAAAAAGCTTTGATGCCTTGGGAAATCCAGGTTAAGTATATATTTTTTTTCAAAATGTATCTAGAATTTAGTATCTCACAAATAAGGATTAAAATTTTTAGTGTCACATTTGGGCAAAATAGTGTTCCTCTTTCATCGACGGTATCCTGGAAATAGACTATTTTTGATTAGATAAGGAGGAAATCGAGGCATGCCTTGGATTAAGGCTGTCTCATTAATCCACTTGCCTCTACTTGTATCTCAGCACCTTTCCATAGCTGAGATAACCCAAAGAAATGCTAAGGTGCTAAGTGGAAGTATTGAAAAGGGTATCTTCCCTAATATCTTGACTCAGGAGACTGCTTGTGGATAATGTAAAGTATGTTGGTGTACATCAAGGAGATGGTCAGAAGTATTGGATTCCATGATGGCAATCTAATGACTGTAATTGGTTCAGACACTAACTGAATGCTCCTTGGTGTTCCTTGAGCTTGGTTATTTTCTTGCTGATGTTTCATTACCCAAGCTAGGTGTCATCATCAGTGGGGAATTCCCTTCCCAGATGTTGTGGTTTCCGAGGAAACTCTGATTCCTTTTTCTTGGAATTCACACCTTTCTCAAACCTCTACTGTTCGGTGGTATCTCTCACATGAACACATCAAGATTACAGTGGTCTGTTCTTGATCCCGGTTCAACTGGTACGGTGCAACAGGGCCGGGCGTCCACCACATGCATGCATACTTACTGCCCGTGACACTCCGTGACAGCTCCGCGACACTCCAACTGCTTGGCGGAGAGTCGCGCAGATGCCATACGCTCCGTGCACATAAGCCCCAATTGGCTCAAATACAGGTAAGGATGGAGGGCAGGTGGGTGGGCCCTCTGGAACACCATACCGGAACGGTACCTGGTGCTCCCAGCAGGCACCGGTATGCCCGTACTGGTCGTATCACACCACTGCAAGATGGTCACTACACAACCGCCAGATGCAAAACAGTTGGCCTTTTTTCCTACTACCCAATGGTTCAACAGTGGAATGATGCAATCATAGTTAATAAAGATTTTTTAAACAGTCAATTGTATGACAGGAGAAACCAAGGGATAGAACCAAAACTCTCAATACATAGAGTAATTTCTGTGAGGTGTGGATGTTGGATCAGTGGTGTGTTCCTACTGGTTCAGACGGGTTCGACCGAACCAGTAGTACCTTTTTTTATTTATTTTAAAAGGTTTTTTTATTTTTCCCTTTCAAACTGATTCATAGATATACATTCTTATAATTGCTATTTAACATTTGTCTATTCATTATAGACTCTATATTCATTTTTATACACATATATAAAATATAGTTTGAGTCACTTTCTTGTCACCCGGTGCCTCCATCTTGTTTTGCAACACCTTTCTCCTTCCATCTTCTCAACCTCCCTCCTCTACCTTCCTCCTTCCTCCTCTCCTTCCTTTTTTCTTCTTCCCCTCTCTTTCCCCTCTCTTCCTCCCTTCTGGAACCAGCAGCGACCCAGGTCTGCTATCCCCCTGAACCGGTTCTCCCAGCAGCGCCACAGGTGCCGCCATCTTGTTTTTTGCTTCTACGCCCGCGCAGAGCAATTTTAGTTTTACTGCGCATGCACACACAGCACACATCAAGCACGTCCCTGAGCAAACTGACAGTAGTCTCTGCCGGAACCCCACCCCTGTGTTGGATGAGGTAGATGCTTCAGCAGAGGGAGCCAACAATCATACTCCCTGTTCTACTACGTGTTAAAAGTGCTCAGGCAGCAGCACAGTGCAGACCCACTTCAGGTCCACAATAAAGGTATTCTGTGGGGGAAATCCCTGGATGTGGCCAAGAATGTTCTGCCTTTTTACTGTGGCAATACATTTTGTTTAAAAAAGAATTACAAGTTGATAAGAAAAAGTGACTGCAGATCTTGCCTGATGATAATGTAAGCATCTCACCCCCCGAATGTGTCCTGAACGTATTCATCTGAGCTCTGAACATGATAAGAAAGCATCTTATCATCTTTATCCTGGTTGTTTAACTTTCCTACCTAGCCTGGTGACTTAATTATGGAAGAAGTTCGTGTGAATAGATAAAGAAGGCAAGAATTGAACTCTGATGTAGCAATTGACTTAGGAGACAATGTATGTATTCTGTGTCAGATCACAAAATTAATAATCTAGGCTCAGGGGAAAAAGACAGTGATGATTACAAGACGTTCCCTATAGAGTGAAAGCCATGGAGCCAAGAACAAACTGTTTGAACATGTTCTATTAAATCTAATTTCGTACAGGGGAATAAAAAAAATAACTTGGCAGCACACGTTTTAAACAGCTAGGAGAAGACAGAAGCCAGGGAAACCAATGAGAACTAACAAAAAACAAAATTAGCCACTGTAAATAGATTTTTTTTTCAGACAAAAAGTTCAGCAAAAAAATCTTTTTTTAAAAAAAAATAAAGTCTTATTATTGCCTTATTATGATATCATTTTGCACTTGTTTCAAAGAAGGAAAAGTTATTTTAATCCAGAAAGGGACTTTCCGAGGGTTTACGCAGTGATAGGTACTTACACATGCACACACTTCGCACTTTGTTTTCTCAACTGTCCCTTACTGCAATGATGGGAAGGAAGCTACATGAGGAGATAATTTACACGACTATCCTAAAATATGGGAGAAAAACATGGTATCTCCATTATCAAGATGGCATTACCATCAAACCATCAATCTATTTGTCAGGCTGTTGAAAACACAATTCCTCTGAAAATGGCACCGGGAAATATGATGAGTCTAGTTAGAGCCGAGGTGGTGCAGTGGTTAAATGCAGCACTGCAGGCTACTTCAGCTGACTGCAGTTCTGCAGTTCGGCTGTTCAAATCTCACCGGCTCAGGGTTGACTCAGCCTTCCATCCTTCCGAGGTGGGTAAAATGAGGACCCGGATTGTTGTTGGGGGGCGATATGCTGACTCTGTAAACCGCTTAGAGAGGGCTGAAAGCCCTATGAAGCGGTATATAAGTCTAACTGCTATTGCTATTGCTATTCTATACTACAGTTGGGCTTCAACTGCAAGCCAATGAACCTTAGACTGTAGGACGTGAGGAGATAGAAAATGTGAGAAATTAAGGTGGTGGTGGGAAGATTGGATATCGTTAGTGGTACCCAAAGGGGTTTTTCTAATGGCAGCAGATTGCCCAATAAACAGTCCTAAACAAATATCGGTGATGTGCTCATTATGTTCCAGTCAATTCCACCATAGCTGCTAAAAACTCATTTCTGAATCAACACGTGGAATCAAGCTTTGGTGACTACCATGACGAAAGCAGAGATGGACCTGGCAACAAAGGGATGAGAATGAGAAGAAAGACAACAGGATGTAATTAAACCACAATTCTTGCCATTGTGGGCTCCTATAGCCAGGAATGAAATGCAACATGAATTATGTTCTCCATGCTGGAAGCAGTGGGGCTCTGGGTCAGTATGAAAGCCTGTAATGAAGCGCTCTGCTGGCTTTTGCAAATGCCTACATCTTTTACAGCAATAAACCCTAAATTAATAGTCTTGCTGCCATGAGGTAGTGTGGTTTCAAAGCAATGTTTTATGGTGTGGACCTCTAGCACAAGTTTCTGGCCCCTGGGAATAGTTTAGCAATTTGTGTGAATACATGCTATGCTTCAGTGCTTCTAATCTACATAATTTGCATAATTTGTGTTAATAGCATTCCCTAAGGGAAGCATTGTGGTGCTTTTCTCTGTCCCTTGTTAGCCTTTCCTCAGGTTTCTAATATAGTGGTATTATTTCAATCTGAATTTGGTCACTGCATTTTCATTCGTATGGATTTCAGCAACAAAAAAAAACCCAAGGACCATTATGTCCTTCATAATGTTTGCCTCTATTTTCACTTTAGGTCACACAAATCAACAGGTTTGGATACCTTCAAGCTGGGATTTGGCACCTTCTCCACATATTCCTTTACAAGAACCCATTCACCACCTGCCATTTGACTGTGGAGATCCTGTTCCACAGATTACCATGGTTCATAGATGAAGCACACACTCTCCCCATGTGCAGGACTGAAGATCTCACTGCTGTTGCTTGGGGAGTGAGGACTGCTGTTTCTCTTGCTGTTACATGTTGAGACTGGAACAGTGGTGGGATTCAGCCAGTTTGCACCTATTCGGGAGAACCGGTTGTTAACTTTCCAAGCAATCAGGTTTTTGGAAGAAATCTTCTTTTGGTTCTTTCCACTTTACAGGGCTAATCCTGTAAGGAAGGCAGAAAGGAAACATTCTGGTGTTGTTTCTAGCCTAATCTTTATTGCCCTGCTTAGAAAAACTGCCTCTCTGGTTAACCCTTATTACATTGTAACAGCAAAGGTGAAGCGCCCATCGACGTGAGTGATGTTGAGTTAGCCACGCCCAACTGGTCACATGACCACTGAGCCCCACCTACCCAGCTGGTCATTAGGGCAGAGAACCCTAAATTAAATTATTGTGTGTTGTTAAATTGTGAAATTATTTGAATCCCACCACTGGACTGGAGCAATAGGCTCCACCAAGGTCCTCCATTTCAGCAGGAAAAGACTCAAAGCCAATTGTCTGAGCCATCTGACAGCTCCCTATAAAAGGGCTAGCTGTTAGACAGGCCAATGCTGGATCTACACATAGTTATTGAATAAAGAGCTGCTTGTTGTCACTGAAGCCTGAGCCCTGTCTCATCTATTCACCCTATCTAACACTTGCCATTGCAAACCACTCTGGAAACAGGTGAGCTTGACGTGGCTGCCTCTTGCCCAGCCCTGGCCCAGGTATTAGAAGGACAGGTTGGTGACACTGGGTCCAAGGAGATCCTGGTCCTGACTCCACTCACTGCTGCCAGGCCCGGGCAGAAGCGCCTCTATTGTAAGTACGTGTCAATTGCCAAGTACCCAAATTTTGATCATGCCATGGGGGGGGGGGGGAACGCTGTGATGGTCACAAGTGGGAGGACCAGTTGTAAGTAACTTTTTTCAGCGCCTTCGTAACTTAGCAGTTGGTAAACAAGTAGGCATAAGTTGAATAGTAACTGCGGGGTCTATTTGGCTAATTCTAATATGCACACACGTTTCTACATTAAATTTCTAAATCAATTTTAGATTATGGCAAGATATTTTTGAGCTGGAAAGATTCTATTTGAAATCTCCCAATCAGTTGCCAAATATTATGAAGGGCACAAGCTTAATTTTGAAGACAAATGCTGACACTTTTGGCAGAAAACTTTTTTTTTCAAGAAGTGTTAGGTGTTCATTTCAAATTACAGTGTTTGCCTCAAATTGCCAAAGCACTTAGGGGAAAAGTCTGCCTATGAGCATGAATTGCAAGGCAGTTTTCCTACTTGCACATGTAGATTAAAAAGGAAGACAGGAGTTAAAGAGGCTGTGAATTAACCCTGTATACCCCACTGTTTTTATGCCCAAGAAAGTAAGGGGAGAGGGTGGAATACACCAACCTTGCTGAATACCTGACATCAGAGTTGTTAGGTAAGCTCCCCGTTGGGAGAGCGAGTATGTTCAGAGAAGCGTTTTGAGAGTTGTGTTGGAGAACACACAAACCAGCATACAGAGACACTGCAGTTTCAATAGGCTTTTACTTTCATGGAAATAGAGGTATCAGAGTCCATCAAACAGTCCAAGTCATACACAGATAAGACATTCTGTCATCAATGTCTTTCAGTTAAGGGATATTCCAAATAACATAGTCCAGTATCATATAATCAGTTCAGAACTCAAAGTTTGCTAGCAGTTGCAAAACTTACAATAGCTCACGGCACTCAGATCAGATCAGCCCAGCATGTAACAAAACAGAGAGCTAACAGTCATTCTGGCTCCCTCTTATGGCCGATTGAGGAAAACAGCAACCAATCACATTTTACAGTATGATTTAAAGAAACAGTTATAACATTGTTACATGATTTATATTTTGCCAACCCAACCGTTAGATTATATTCCTAACAAGAGTCACTATCCAGCTTCCTCGTATTCTGCCAACCTAAGTGTTTTCATAGAAATGTTTGGGGAGTTTGACTCTGATGGCAAGAACAATGCAATTTATTAAGAACGAGAAGATATGGATTTGGGGTATGGACATTGTTAAGGCTGTAAGCGTTTGTTTTGTAACTATCATCTTATTTTGTAAAGCAACCCTTGATGGTGAGGCAGCTTGGCATGTGGTACTTTTATGTTGGAAGCAGAGGTGGTATTCAGCAGGTTCTGACCAGTTCTGGAGAATCGGTACCTGAAATTTTGAGTAGTTCAGAGAACTGGTAAATGCCACCTCTGACTGGCCCCATCCCCATCTATTCTCTGCTTCCGGAGTTCCAGCTGATCGGAAGGAAATGGGATTTTACAGTATCCTTCCCCTGCCATGCCCACCAAGCCACGCCCACCAAGCCATACCCACAGAACCAGTAGTAAAAAAAAAAAATGAATCCCACCACTGGTTGGAAAGACCACTTTTGTGAAATTACATACATCCTTTTTATTTTGTTTTCAGAGAGCAAGAACAGCATTGTGTTAGCAATAGCAGTAGACTTATATACCGCTTCATAGGCCTTTCAGGCCTCTCTAAGCAGTTTACAGAGAGTCAGCATATTGCCCCCAACAATCTGGGTCCTCATTTTACCCACCTCGGAAGGATGGAAGGCTGAGTCAACCCTGAGCCGGTGAGATTTGAACCGCTGACCTGCTGATCTAGCAGTAGCCTGCAGTGCTGCATTTAACCACTGCGCCACCTTGGCTCTTGTTGTGGAAGGAAGCCAGGAAAGTAATTATTTCATAAATTAGTAGATCTCCTGCCTTTCTCTCCAAGTGACACTCAAGGCCGTTTTTCAGTTTGTCTTCTGGCTGGTTTGGAACACCTTTGTCTATAGTGGATTAAACATCCATTTCTTTTTCTTCTACCCTATAAGTGAGATCAGCTACTTTTTAGGGCCTGAATCCTGTATTTCAGCCCTTGAAGCTTTTACGCACAACAGAAAATGTATTAGCTGGAAGGGTGATGCCTACATATTCAAGTTTCTCAAAGTTAGTTTTTCTTGCTCTTTGGTCAACCTGGTTGTCACCCCGAGCTCTGTTCAAAGGAGATGTTTTGCAACACTTGGGATGGCACCATTCTCTTCATCCTCCGGGAGTGGGCGGCATACAAGACAAATAAATAAAATCCAGGTAAAGAGGCCAGGCATTCCCTTGACAGGTGTCTGGACAATCGTCTGATAAGACACAGCTAGATCTGCAGGTGGGGGCAAAGCAATAGGAAGCATTTCAGAAGGGACCTCCTAGTTTTCTGGAGGCTAAAAAGGGAGGAGGGGACTATACTTTCAGTCTTGCAAAATTAATGTCAGCCTTGAAAGGTAATCCAGACAAGAAGCACACCCAGATGATCTAATCCTTCTTTATTGGAAGATTAAATTAAAGATATACCTGAAAGTCCGAAATAATATATTCCATTGCCAATATCAGACCGTGTGTCAGATCTGCAAGCCATCTTTTCCTTTTGGACTTCAGGCCTGCCACACTTTCTATCATGGGAAACTGGGAAGGAGGGATTATGTAGAGTTGGGAGATGTGTAGCCATAATAACATTCTTCTCTGAAAGTCAAGGTTGACTTTGTCTTTGCACCTGGTGGGATCTGGATGGGAGGAATCTCTCTTCGTGGCAGTGAAGATTGGATCATGTGATGAACTTGTGGGTGTTGGGGTAGGATCTTAAACTTTTACCTCAGTGGGGAAAACCTGGAAGCTTTCATATTTGGGTTTTCCCAGATGTGCCACATGGCTCTTTTAATAAATTGAAACATGTCCTGTTCAATATTACAAATTTCTAAGAATGTAAAAAAAAAAATAGAAAAGATTTACCATAGGAAAAAAAATCTCTACATTTCTCTTTCTCTACTCCATCTTTCACACCAGCTGAAATAATCTTTTCTACCAACTCTTTTAAAAGTATAGGATTTTTTTTCCTTTTTTTTCCCCCCACAATTTTTTTTATTTTCATTTTCATTTTCATACACTCACATGTATACTGTACATAGCCAACACCCATACAGCATGAAAAAAAGAAAAAAAAAAGAATTGCTCTGGATAGTGAGATGGGTGGCATGTACATTTAATAATAAATATCAGCCCTGTGTTAAGTATATAAGCCTGTGTATTTCCAACGATAGTGAATCTGGAAGTATCATACTGTACTTGCTTTCACACATAATCATAAGAGGCAGGCGAGATTGACAGAATGGCTGAAGAACAGCACTGAGTCTGAATGAAAGGCAGGAAATTGAGATGGGTTTAGGGTCTATTGGGTCACCATCTGTTCTTTTTAAATAACACCATTAACATGTTTAATGAGTATGATTCAAACTAACTTAAAAGAAAAAGTGCAGAAAAAATAAAAAAGATAAACTAATAAAGTGGCTTCCAACCTTCATTACCTCCACGCATAAGCTGATGTATTAACTTTTCATTCTGTAATAAACCTATAAATAAAAAAGTCTCTTCTCATTAAAAAAAAAAGTATAGTATTTTTGTGCTGTTTTCCTTCCTAATATTTTATCCATTTGGGAGAAGGGAAGCAAGTTTCTTTACTATGTAAAAGGGCCAGTGCATACTAATAAATCTAATCCTCAAAAAATATTTTCTTCTGATGCAAAGAACTCAATTCCCAGAAACTTATTTATTTGGAAAACTGAAGCTTTGGTCCAGAGAGATTTAATTAAACTATTTTTATTGTTAAAAAAAAGAGGGTGGAGATTTCATAAAACAATATTTTCACAGAGACATGCATAATGGTGCAGCTTATCTTAGTCAAACAACACAGGATTATTAATTCAATAAGGAGATGTTTAGAAATTATACATCCCCACCTTTTAAAAGCAAATAATTTGTTATCCCACAGCAAAAAAGAGAATTCTGCACTGATGATAATGTAATTAACTTGTAGCCTGGAAATGTTTTACTAAGATATAAAGGGCATTCAAAATCAAACAATGTGAATTTGCAGTTCAGCAAAACTTTTGAAGGTCAGAATTTCCTTACTCCTGCTTTTCCTTGTCCTGCATTGCATCAAGTTGAAGTTGATCGTGCAAACGCTTTTTCAGATTGTTCTCCATCCTGTGGCCCTGACCATGTACAGAACAAGATACATTATGCAAATTGGTTTGTGTTAATTGTATGAGTAGGAGAGTTGGGAGTGGATTTCTAAAAGACAAGGGGAAAAAATAACTTATGGGAGATCAAATCCACAGGATTTCCAAAATGACGGAAGAAGGGGGCCCAAGGGTTAATGCTATCAGGAGTATTGCCATGTTTCATGGCCATGGCCATGATTGATTTGATTTGATTGATTGATTTATTACATTTGTATGCCGCCCTTTTCCCCGAAGGGGACTCAGGGCGGCTCACAATTCAATCAGGGAAGAGGTACAGACAAGGGAATAAAAAAAGACGAGACATAACAATATAAAAATTTAAAAAACACACAACAACCATACCATTCGAGAAGGGGGGCAACAGCTCTTTAGCCCCAGACCTGTCGGAACAGCCAGGTTTTAAGGGCTTTGCGGAAGGCCTGGAGGGTGGTGAGGGTTCGAATCTCCACGGGGAGCTCGTTCCAGAGGGTCGGAGCAGCCACAGAGAAGGCTCTCCTCCGGGTAGTCGCCAGTCGGCATTGGCCGGCGGATGGAATTCGGAGGAGGCCTAATCTGTGGGATCTGATCGGTCTATTGGAGGTAATTGGCAGTAGGCGGTGATGATGGCTCCGAGAAGCAGAAACGCCACAATATCCAAGGGAACACTAGTGTTCCAAATGCTGCTTTAGAAGGAGCATCATGTTTCTGAAAAAGAAAAGTGAAAAACCAGTCCCAATCATGGGCACTATTGGGTGAAGGGAAAACAGTGGGACTCTCACAACCAGATATTGTGAACTCCATCAACCGGAGCCTACTACACCCACACCTATGACACTCAGCAGAGCATTTAGCTGAGACAAGTGGGCAAACTGCATTTTTCCTAAGGAAAGAAATATTCCTTTGTTACAGAAGCACTGCCTCTGTACGTCCCCTGCAATGGATTCATTCTTTGTTCAGAAGAACTCTCGTGAAATTGCAGGCAGAGATAAGACTTCTACGAGAGAAAGCTGGAGTTAACACTTCACTGTATTGCACAGAGCACATAGGCTGGCCTTCTCAATTTCCCCCAATTACAGGAGTGTTAGATAACCATGGCCCTATTGTGGCTAAAATGTACTGGGAGACTTGCAAATTAAACAACACACCCAAAGAAGCAGTGGTGGGATCCTGCCGCTTTAACAAGTGGTTCATGATTGTGTGCTTTGCATGTGTGTGTGTAGGTTTAACAAAATTTACCTTCCACGTTATTTCTGGGGAGTAACACTGCTGAGGCATGACAATCCGCTCTGCTATTCTCATGAGAACAAAGAAAAGATTGCATTTGCTGGGGGGAAAAACTTGGAAATGAAAAATGTTTTACTCATGCTTTAACTGAAGGACTAAATGATAACACAATCATGCTGTGAAATAGATTAACAACGATACAATGAAAAACTGATACATCTATGAATTGAATACTTTAGAATTTTTGCTTTAAAAAGGATAAGGATAATAATGATTTTATGTATACTTGATAGAGGATTGGTGATATAATGTATAACGTTAAGAATATATTACAATGATATCTTGTTGTTGATAAATAATTTTAATAAGGGAATAATTGAAAATTGGTATATATATGTAGAGACTATTTAGAATATTTTGTTGAAAAATGAAGGAATAAGATTTCTGTTTGAAGGTATGCGGTACAAGGATAATAATGAACATAAGCATACCTGATAGTTGATTGGTGGAATTATGCATAATTGAAAATAGTGATATACAAATATAAATGGTTGGTAAAAAAAAAATTCTATCACATGGGGATTATATAAAGGTATACTGTTATCAAATAGACAATCAAGAATGTAAGGGAATTATGATTTACTGGAAAAAAATAATGCTAATTGTAATTGAACATATACTGTACAATGAAAGTGAGGTATTTAGTTTATACTAGATGAAAAATCTGAGATGGTAAATGTTATTCGAGAATATGGATGTTAAAACACCTGTAACCAAACGACATGCTGTATGTGATGATGGTTTTTTTTTATTGTTTTGTGTATATGTTGTCTATGTAATAAAAAAAAATTATATTAAAAAAAAAAGAAAAGATTGCATTTGTCCTGATTAGACAGTAGTATTTTCACAAACAAAACATTTAAAGGTATTTCCTCCCTTCTTATTTACTTGTGTGTTTTAATATATTGGGATATGTAGTCTTATCCCAGCATCCAGATAATAATTAATAATATTTATTAAATCTCTATGCTGACTCCGTCTTGAGAATTCGGGCAATCTTTGTGTGGTGAAATAGGTGGCTTATATTGAGAGTTCAAAACTACAAATCTTTGGATGAGAAAATTACCTAAATGTGATTTAAAAGATGACATACAGCACAAACTACCAGTTTATATTAAGAATGTAAATGAGCGCTACAAAGCCTGCAATTCCTGGAGTACATTGGCATCCAACAGAAAGTATTCCCAACTCAAAACCAGCACAGGGAGGGGAAAATGCTGTCAAGAGAACGGCATACAAAATAGTTTATTAGGACATAGACCACAACAGGCCATTTTGTTACAAATGTCCACAACATTTGATGAAGCAACTCGTGCTGGAATGCTTGTGAAAGGATAGGAAATTGATGAGGCTTGATCTGCATCTCTTGAGCTACGTGTCACATTCTGTGTGTGTGCAGGTGGGATTTAAATGTTTCAGGCAGGGGTGAGTTCCAACCGTTCGCGGCGGTCCCCGCGAACCGGTTGGTCGGCGAACCCGGAAGTAAGTAACTTCCGGGAACGGCGAAGGGCCCACCCGCCCGCCCACGCTCCTTACCGGGTTTTGACGAGTTCTGCGCTTCCACGCAAGCGCAGGACGCATACAGCGCCTGCGCGATCCTCCAGGAGCAGCTGGAGCATCACACAGACGCTAGTACGCATGCGTGCACCGCGCGCGTGCACGAGGATGCCGCCGAACCATTGGAACGGGGAGAGAAACCCACCCCTGGTTTCAGGCATTGTTTTGTGTAAGTCAAACAACTCACTTCTAAGTCACGAATAGGCTTCCATAGACATGGATAAAGAATAGTGCAAAGTTTTATTTTAAGAAGTGTAACTCTTGATAGTGTTCAAAACAAAGCAAAGCTTTCCCCTCAACACAATTTTTGAACGTATGTCACTTTCCCACTATGGGCCAGCATCTTTGTCTCTCCTTTTAATTCAATAATCCTCATTTTTTTTTATTTAATCTCCTCTTGTTAAAAAAAATAAATAAAAAGTGGGTTGCAGGATCTTCATTAGTGCCTCTTTCCTTGATAGGCTATCGAGGGAGGCGGCAAAGCTGAAGCAGTCTTTTTTTAATCCTGCCAAATTTATCTAGATTTTAAAAGGAAAAAAAAATGCTTCCTGCCATCCCATCTTAGTACCTACAATTGAGAGGAAAGAAGAAGTATTGCTTTTCATGGGAAGTAGTTGAATTTAGGGCAAGTAACCCAAATGACAATGTTTCTCTTGAGTCTTATTGAAAGTGTTGGCAATGGATCTCATTCCTGTCTCTAGACATCTGTAATTAGAGCCACAATAAACTCTTGGAGGTCTTCCTAGTACAGGGAATACATCTTTTAAACAGACAGGGCAGCCTTCTGATCAGAGGTGGGTTCCTACCAGTTCGCACCTATTCGGTAGAACCGGTTCGTCAAATCTACCGAACCGGTTAGAAGAGGTTCCACCAGTGGACCCGGAAAGCAGGCCACACCTACAGAAGAGGTTCCAAACTTTTTTGAAACCCACCACTGGTCCTTGGATATGATTATTCTACACTATCATGCTCATATTTATAAAACTCAGTGCCTCTGTGAAAGGTAAGGATGACTTCTGCGTTTGTGGTGCAATCAGCACATTGCGTGTGTTGAAGTTGTTTTAACGCAAACCAAAGATGCCTTTTAAAAAAACAAGTTTACATCATATTCTTATGCATGCCAGTGCTGTGTGTGAGGCAATTTAAGGTGGTTCTGACAAGTGTCATCGGCATCTTCATATCCGGTCACATGGGTGGCAAGCCACTCCCACAAAGGAGGCCACACCCACAGAGTAGGTTCGAACAATTTTTGAAACCCACCACTGCTTCTGATAATATGGAATTATTTATCTCTCATTAGCAGAAACACACACACGCGCACACATATGTATAAATAAATTTTCTCCAACAGGATAGGAAATACAAGTGCATGCCTCTTACCCAGGATCTTGATAACTTCAGGACAGGAAAGCACACCCTTTTATCAAGTTTAAAAGTGACTCATTCCGTTGAAAATGTCAGCAAACAAGTTTCTTCAGGACTTTGCTTACCGTTCAAGTTACTAAAGGGCATCTAAGCTGGACATAAACCATTGGATAGATCTTCTGATTTAAAAAAAAAAATAGAAAGAGAGAAGGAAGGGAAAAGGAACATATAGTATTCCAGAGTTGCAAGACGCGGAAAGGTCAAATCTAATAATACAATCAATTGCATACATTTAAAAAAAAATAATACCCTGAGGTGATTGGCTGCCTTTGCACAATGAAGCCTCTGTATACGTGACTTTTACATCAGCACAGTTAAGGAAATTTATAAAGGGATTTGTTCTTATCTGTGTGTACACTCATGGGCCACACTGTTGTTTTTCACAATTCTAATAGATACACAGAAGTTGGTAGGCCTGAAATAAACTGAGCCTAACAGCCTAGGTAACAATTTAGCTGTAGGATTGAATGTCTCCCTAAGTCTAGAAAAGTGGAAAGGCAATGCACCCACCCATCTGATTTTTCTGTTTTCTACACACTCATGAAAGAAATGTCCTTCTGGGTTCCGCTCCAAGTGGGAAAAAAGACACTGGAGACATGGAGGATGCTGGAAAGATGGTTTATTGTTGGACAGGGCCACATTGCTTGAGCCCTGACAGAAAAGGTGATCACATGCTTCATGTTGGTGGAGAAGAAGAGAAGGGACGAAGGAGGGGCTTGCTAGGCTTTTATAACCTGTTCAGTCCCACCTCTCTGTTTCCTGTTCCTGTGTAAGAAATGTATTCTGATTGGTTGTCAGACTCCCATAGGGCCATGCAGGGGCTACTCTCTAGGCTGTGTTTTGAATCCAGGTATGGATGAGTTCTCAGATGCCATGTGGTCAGTTGAGTAAAGTTCCAACATCCCTTCCCACTGCAGCTGCAGTGGAGAACTCTTTATTATGTAAAGGGACTAGCTTGGCCTTCTCAATGGCCCATTAACAGTGGGGATGGGCAGGAAGCTACAGGCAACTATTCTGTCTTTTAAAACATGTTTCTTTCTTTTCACATCCAGAGAAATATTCTGCCTTTTCAATATTTCCGAGGATATTTCATTTTCTGGGAGAGGGCTGGATGATAACTTCCCACAACACTAAATGGAGTTCTCCCTTGAAAGGTATCAGAAAAAGCTAATTTTCAAAAAGGATGGGTGAAAAAGTAGCATTGAAGAACAATTAGGAGAAAAGCAGCCTCAACAACAGAAGAGAAAAAAGTTTATACGGTAGTGATTTGATACATTACTATTGAGATGAAAAAAAAAAACCTGGCAGATGGCATTCAGAAGAAGAAGAAAAAACAATGTGCAGCCTAACTTTCAATTTTTTGATTGTGACACATTCTGATCTGCTGGGGCATATTGGCCAGTTGCTATGGCTCTGCTTACCTGGAATGTGTTGTTTTTGTTTTTTTTAACAGGCCTGGCCTCCCCCAAAACTCCCAGGTCACTTCGTTCATCCTGGCACTGCTAGAGTCGAAGATTAATAATGGGAACAATCTTCTCAGCAGGAAGCTACTTCTTTGAAAAGGAGTGTAGATGCCTTTCTGCTGGCAAAAGAGGCATAAGAGGAAGAATTGGGAAATGATGGTTTATTTACTTTGCTAAACTGGCCAATGCATTATTTTGGATTAACAGCTATTCCTGGCTAGCATGTCCCCAATTGCAAGTAGCAAAATGAGATGGGCTTCAAAGGCTGCCAAGAATCCATTTCTTTCTTCTTGTTTTTTTTTTCCTCCTTAACATTTCCTCCATCTGAAGCAGTGTCACATTCACAGAGCCAAGATAAGAGCCAAAGACCAGCGGCATGAACCTGTGAAAGATTAGCAATTTTAAGGCACTCACATTATAATGGTAAAACTGGATGGGCTGAATTATTTTCTCACCAAAATCAGAGAAATGCTAAACATATCCCCTTGGGGCACTTCTTAAGCCTTTCCAGATGATGGTACTCCAAACCACGAGGAATACTTACAACTATTTCTCTAAATAAATGGATATTGAACTAATAATAGTAAGTCAATCTTAGTTTAGTGTTCATCTTCTCCTTTTTTCTCAAAATGGTTAGTCAGCTGCATCTAGAAAGTCAATAAGTAAGGCTAGAAGCCCACCAAGCATGGGTGGGTTCCTACCAGTTCGCACCTATTCGGTAGATCCGGTTCATCAAATCTACCGAACCGGTTATAAGAGGTTCCACCAGTGGACCTGGAAAGCAGGCCACACCTATAGAAGAGGTTCCAAAAAATTTTGAAACCCACCACTGGTCCTTGGATATGATTATTCTACACTATCATGTTCATATTTATAAAACTCAGTGCCTCTGTGAAAGGTAAGGATGGCTACTGCGTTTGTGGTGCAATCAGAACATTGCGTGAGTTGAAGTTGGTTTAATACAAACCAAAGATGCCTTTTAAAAAACAAGTTTACATCATATTCTTATGCATGCCAGTGCTGTGTGTGAGGTAATTTAAGGTGGGTCTGACAAGTGTCATCGGCATCTTCATATCCGGTCACATGGGCAGCAAGCCACTCCCATCCGGTCACATGGGTGGCAAGGCACTCCCACAAAGGAGGCCACACCCACAGAGTAGGTTCGAACAATTTTTGAAACCCACCACTGCCACCAAGTGACATTTCATGACGGACTACCTGATCATGATGTTCTATATCGTCTACATATTTGATACCTTCATACAATTTTGAAATAAGATCCATAAATTTGATATAAAATCACTATGAAAACTAAAATTTTACAGCAGAGGCTTGATTATTATTAATTATTGATTATTATTTTTTTTACAAAGGATTGTTTTCAGCTTATATTTTTATCTACTTCTCGGAAGAATGAAGTGATCCCATGTCCAATAAAATGCAATGTTGGGAAGACAAAAGTGGGGCAAGAGGATTTAATAAAATCATCTTGAACCTTTTGGATAGAACTCCTGAATATCAATATATTTTAATAATATTATTCATTTTTATTAATACATTCAGTGTAGAATGTAATGAGACATTTCCTTAGAGTTTGAAATGAGTCTTGGAGTCTCTTGTTTTCTTTTGAACCCCGAAATTAGTGCTTGGCCTTATTTTTGGGGAGGTCTTATTATTTTTGAGGTGCAGGAGGTGATGAGTGTGGTCACCTCATGGCTGCTGCTGTGTTGCAATATTTTCAGGGAGGGCTTATTTTAGCACATGCGCTCAAAAGTCTGATTGGGCTTATTATCCAGGGAGGTCTTATTTTCAGGGGAAGAGGGTAGCTCATCCTTTACTAGTACCATTTTAAAAACCATTTAGATATTAAAATCTCTACATCTAGTTGAAGCATCAGCAATCATAGGTATTTAAGGGTTGCTAAACCTTTTTATTTAAATCTCAAAGGAGCTTTGTCAAGAGGCAAAGCTTCTATGGAGATTCTCAGTCATCCAAGTTATGGTTGTCCCGAAGGTGCTTTTTCAAGAGGCAATTGGATCTTCTGTTTTTTCTTTGAAGATGTTTCCCTTCTCATCCCATTCTTCAGCTCTTCAGCTGAAGAGACCTCTTGGATGAGAAGCAAAATGTCCTCCAAAAAAAATCCCCCACAAAGTCCAGTTGCCTCTTGAAAAAGTACCTTCGGGACAACCATAACTTGGATGACTGAGAATCTCCATAGAATTTTGTTTAAATCAACATTTGTGAACCTTTCTTTTTAGAATTATATTTGAAGCTGTTCTGAAACTACTGCAAGATAAATATCTAGTCTTCTGCCAAGAACTTTAAAAGAAGCTTTGGAAGTATCGTCAAACACTTCGCATTTTACATGTGCACATTACAATTTACATTTATAATGTAATTTGGGCAGCAGGAGGCTAAATCCTCATTGTGCATTCTTGCCCCAGGAGCAGAGAGGGGCATTATCACAAACCAGGGGTCATGAAAAGGGGGCATTTAATCTCCGTTGAATACTTCTTTGACATTCCTTCCTGAACTTACCAACATTCATAATGATCCTGCAATATGGAAATCAGTTTAACATTTCTTCACTCTCACTGTATTTCAAACTTAAAACTGCATGTTCAAGATTATCATTAGCCATTAGGAAGTGACCTTTACTTATGATCAGCTACTACGCTGGGGAGAGTTACTGTTGAGTACAGTAATAGTTTAATTTTGGAGCATTCTCCAATGTGGTTGGAAAAGGCTCTTCCCTAAAGAAATGATATGCAGAAAAACCAATGAGTTTACATCACATATCAATCCGCCAATACGGTTTGCTTATTTGTGGCTTGTGGTGATGCAATAACCCCCAGCCCTTATGTTTTCTAAATCAGTGGTCTCCAACCTTGGCAACTTTAAGACCTGTGGACTTCGCCTCCTAGAGTTCCTCAGCAAAGCTGGCTGAGGAACTCTGGAAGTTTAAGTCCACAAGTCTTAAAGTTGCCAAGGTTGGAGACCACTGTTCTAAATGGCCATTTATGGTTTCCTCTGGAGATAAGAACTTCTAGGAAAAGTCAGGGCTTAATTTTCTTGAGGCTAAAAACTCATTGATCAATTATGCCCTTTTAAAAATTTTTTCACATATAACATAAGTCAAACGTGCTTTGAAATTTACCTGTTATCATTTGATCTGTTTATTTCAAAAACAGTAGAGATCTGAAGATGACTGAGTCTGTGGTAATAAAAGAAGATCAGCTCTTCCTAATTCCACTTCAGACAAGTGAACTTGAGATCACCCACAAGTGCTCCATACCGTTGTTCCTTATGAAGAGACCACAACACCGCAATCGCCAACAACTTTAGAGCTGTGAGAGAATATCCATCTTGCTCAAACCACAGTCTGTGCCTTGAGAAGGACGCTGGGTTGCACACTTCTTTAATCACTTTCAGAAATTGCTTGTTAGTTGCTTTTCAGCTGTTAGGAACTTTCGGATAGACAGGTTTGACTGCCTAGGATAAGCTTCCTTTAATCCTTAGCTATAGATGTTTAAATACAAGTTTAGGTTTAAGGAAGTATAACATTTCCATTTGTTCAAAGTAGAGGCAGTGGTAGCGTATGACTGGTTGACAGCAGAGAAAGTAAAAGATACCCAAAGGAATGTTAGCTTTCCCACCTCAAAGCAACAGATCACAAAGACCCCAGGAAAGTGATAAAGGGTCATTGGATTGGCTGCTCATATTGGTATCAGAACTCCCCATGCCACTCAAACCCTATTTCCTTCCTCTGTAGAACTGAAGTTACACCATGCTGGCTGGGGATTTCTGAGAGTTGAAGTCCACAACTCTTAAAGTTGCCACGTATGAAAATCCCTGCATAAAGTTTCCAATAATTCCAGAAAGCATGCACAAAAAACTGTGGAATCTGTTGAAATGCTGCACATTAAATTATCTTGCATTGAAGCAGATTTCTCTGGTTAAGTTTGCAAAAAATTAGATTCTTGCTGATTGTATTGGGTGCCTAAATAATGATAAACAATAGTATTATTGCCTCTGGAAGGCTAATTGTAATTAGTTCTCTTACTATCCAATATTGTAAGATACAGTTGAGCTGGTGCTGAATTGGAGGCGGAAATTCAAAGCCTTTTCATTCCTGGCTTGCTTGTGTTAAAAGACCAACTATCTATATTGATATTTGTTTTGGGAGGAGTCCAGTGGTCAGTCACTGCACATTTATCCAATATTTATGTTAGGGGAAGATAAGGCCAAAGGGAGAGCTCCATCACCACCTCCCTTGGTAAGCACTGTGTTCTTGTTAGCTGTATATCAAGAGGAACTATAGAAAGTGGTACTAGATAAGTAAGATATTGATATATTTCAAGAAACAGCTAAGGAATATGCTTCCTGCTGTGACTTCAGTTGAATGTTTACAATTTTGCAATGATCCTTTCCTCACTTTTTTTTTTTCCTTTTTGCTTCTTGTGGCTTGCAAACTCCTCGCAAAATAGAGGAAGGTATTACACACACAAACGCATACCTGCCAATTTGGGTGTGTGTGTCTTAAATTCACTGAGCCTGTGGTAATAAAGGAAGACGCTGTTGAAATTGAGCAAAGGTGCAAGTGGTAGAAGCAAGTGGATGAAAGAAGCAGTTGTGGTTCGGTGTGAGCAACCAGTCCCTCTTCTGCTTTGGTTGCTCTGAGAGAAGAAATTGGGGAAGAAACTGTGGAAAACAACCTAGAGCCGAGGTGGCGCAGTGGTTAGGGTGCAATACTGCAGGCCACTTCAGCTGACTGTTATCTGCAGTTCGGCGGTTCTAATCTCACTGGCTCAAGGTTGACTCAGCCTTCCATCCTTCCGAGGTGGGTGAATGAGGACCCAGACTGTGGGGGCGATATGTTGACTCTGTAAACCGCTTAGAGAGGGCTGAAAGCCCTATGAAGTGGTATAAATCTAACTGCTATTGCTATTGCTAATGGGCAGGTAGGATAAAAAAAATGAAAAGCAAGCTGTCAAAATGGAGGCAGGAGAGGAAGAAGGCCTTGTCACTATAGCAACAAGCACCAATGTCTCTACATACAGTATCTCTAAGGTGATTTCCAAGTTCTGTGGTGGCATTCTGTTTTCATTGTGATCACCACATTTGTTTCCCAGCAGGAGTACTTAGAATCTTATTCTCATTTTTTTTATCTGAGTTTACACATCATAGAACCCACAACATGATTTCTTTGTTTTGGGCATAGAACCCATAATGTGGTTTGTTAAAAAAAAATCATGGTTTAAAGTTTCCTGCCTTAATATTATAATCAAACACAGCCATCCTCATTTAGGAGTGAATAGGAGATGAAAGTCTATTTATTCAGCAGGACAAATTCCCATATACCCATATACATCAAGGAAGAGATGACACAACAAATAAATAAACACTGTAACATTCTATGCAAAGTTCATCTTCCTCAATGTGTCCAGTTTTATTTGCCAACTCCAACTGAAACCACTCTGAAGACATTCCTCCCCATTTTTGCACAGATACATAAAATCTAACAAATGTATGTGCAAATGACAAACTACAGGTATATGAGTGTTCTTTTTTTATACCTCCCAGGAGATTTTAAAAGGCAGCAACAGGACAAAAGCATTGGTAACTATTGATTAAAATTAATTCTGTATAAAACAAGAGTGTAATTCACTGATCCTCATAACTGATTGATACATCCCTGTGAGAGGGATCTTGGAATCCCTAGAGGACAACCATTTAAATATGAGCCAGCTGTGTGCAGCAGCTGCCAAAAAAACAAACACAGTTCTAGGCTGCATAAACAGAGGGATAGAATCAAGATCATGTGAAGTGTTAATACCACTTTATAATGCCTTGGTAAGGCTACACTTGGAATACTGCATTCAGTTTTGGTCGCCACGATGTAGAAAAGATGTGGAGACTCTAGAAAGAGTGCGGAGAAGAGCAACAAAGATGATTAGGGGACTGGAGACTAAACATATGAACGGTTGCAGGAACTGGGCATGTCTAGTTTAATGAAAGAAGAACTAGGGGAGACATGATAGCAGTTTTCCAATATCTCAGGGTTGCCACAAAGAAGAGGGAGTCAAACTATTATCCAGGCACCTGAGAGTAGAACAAGAAGCAATGGATGGAAACTAACAAGGAGAGAAGCAACCTAGAACTGAGGAGAAATTTCCTGACAGTTAGAACAATTATCAGTGGAATAGCTTGCCTCCAGAAGTTGTGAATGCCCCAACACTGGAAGTATTAAGAAGATGTTGGTATAGCCATTTTCTGAAACAGTATAGGGTTTCCTGCCTAGGCAACGGGTTGGACTAGAAGACCTCCAAGGTCCCTTCCAACTCTGCTATTGTATTGTATTGTACCACCATTCACTGTCACACTGGTAAAGAAGAATAGAAGACAGAGACACCAAAACTGTATGGAGATTTGAGGGCAACTGGATAGGAAAATAAAAAAAGGTTATGTTTCAGTGTAACAAACACCTGTAGACACCTGTTTAGGTGTAAATTTGCCAGGCAAACAGTTCTTCCTAGCAACAGGTAACCTTCAAGTTAGTTGTTTTTCAGTAGTGAAATCTGTAGCCATTTGCACTTCTTCCTAATTCCTTTAAGTGAGTTCCTCCTTTCAAAAGTTTTAGAACCTCTTCTGTAGGTGTGGCCTACTTTGGGCATGGCTTGCTGGACATGTGACTGGGTGGGAGTGGCTTTCCAACCATGTGACTGGGTGGGTGTGGCCAACTTGTAAAATGTGGTGAAACTCACTTAACAGTGCTCTTGCTTAGCAACCAAAATGTTGGCTCAGAAATTCTGGCATTTGAAGCACGCAAGTCTTAAAGCTACAAGACCCTTGCACCCCTACCCCTTTAGAAAAAAAATCCCAGGAGTGTTCAAACTTGACATCTTAAGACTTGTGGACTTCAACTCTAAGAATTCCTCCTCTCGCTCTTCATCTTGATGATGTGTGGACGGGTGGGGGGAGGGAGCTGGAACCGGTTCTAAACGGCACTGTAGATTTGTGGAACCTCTTCTATAGAACTGGCAGGAACCCACCCCTGACTTAGATTTATATACCACTTCACAGTGCTTTACAGCCCTCTCTAAGCGGTTTACAGAGTCAGCATATTTGTATTGGTATTTATTAGTTTGTCAAACATGTACAAGATAGCAGGTACAAATATAAACATGGACATGAATGAAAGAAATGAATACAAATAAATGGGGACAATAGGACAGGGACGGTAGGCATGCTGGTGCACTTATGCACATCCCTTTTTGGACCTCTTAGGAGTGGGGTGAGGTCCACGGTAGACTGTTAAGATTGAAGCTGTGAGGGTTAGAGGATGTGATAATGGAGTCAGGTAGAGCATATTGCCCCCAACAATCTGGGTCCTCATTTTACTGATCTCAGAAGGATGGAAGGCTGAGTCAATCTTGAGCCGCTCAGAACTCCTGGAGTGAGCAGTGAGTTAGCACATTCTAACCATTGAGCCACCACAGCTCAGAAGCCACGAGTTTGGTCACTCTCTGGGAACCACACAGACCTCCTCCTCCACCCCCCACTGGTGATTTCTCCTCCCACCCCCCCAGTAGGAGACTTCATAAGACCTACCTCTATAGGCCAGCGCTAAATGAAGAATAAAAAGCACATTGGCAATTTAGTGTTGATAACTCAAAAAATAGGGTTGACAATTGTCAGTTGTAACTCAACGGCCTCCAAGTGAGATGTTCAGTCATTCCCTGGAAGCTGCTGGCCTTTTTGAACTTAGTATTGTCTCTTTTCAAATCTCTACTACAAGCACCTCATCCTCCTTGACAAACAAGAAGAAATCCAGATTGCAGAATTCTTTCAGCTTCTGTTCTCTGCCCAGCTAGAAGTAATTACTCACTTTCACACTTACGCAATATGATCCAATATCCATGATCCAATCCAGTTTCTGCTGGACTTTAACCAAATGTCCAAATGTTTACTTTTGCTCTTTTGTAGGACAAGACCCTCCTGGTACAGATATGTTTGGATGACTAATTGGCCTCAGGCCAATTTATGAAAAGAGCAAAACTACCACATAGATCTCTTCCCCCCATCCCCCGACTATCATCTAGTGTAAGCAGCAGATTGTGCCCAATCACGAAGTATATTTGCTCATAAATTCCAATTAGAGCTGCCAGAAAATCACTTGATTCATCTGGATTATATGCTCCTCCTGCTAATATCACTGGTATTATAGGCAGTATTGCACATCTGATAGAATAAATGTGTGCTATGTGTTTTATTTAGTCTCCTGGACAGGCAGCGTGCTTTGATATGTCTTTAAAGCAATGACATCTTGTTTTAGTAATATAATGCCAGATTTTCTTCTTTGCTTCTTTCACAAGCTCCCAAATTTTTGGCTGTTCTTGGTCGAAGCCGTCAGCAAATCCTTCCAGATCATATTTTTCATCTAAGCAATTTAAAAGCCTTCCTATTTAATGTCAGAGCTCCTTGTGTTAATAACTAACTACATAATGTAAGTCAACAGTTAAAACTTGTCCCATCAGCTACTTCCATGCCGGGAAATTATGTTGAAAGCTGTTTACTTAAAGACAACATCAACCTTATTGATGGATCATCCTATTTCAGAGGGCTAATAGAGAGTGAAGATGGCCAAATTAAAAATAAAAATAAATCAAAGTTTAGAATATGCATGTATAACCAGAGAGACAGAGACATACAAATGCACATTTTATTTGCCTGTCGAGTAGTATAAAATACATACTGTATTTATTCTACTTGGCCACTCATTGTAAGGTCACTAAAAATTTACCATGGATATTTGTGCGGTGCAAAAGGCATGAAGGCTCAATTTAACTGATTTATTGATAAAATCCCATCCCCTCTTCCTGCTTCTGCCAGTCCGTCTCCTACAATATTTTAATACAAACTCAATACATTACAATGTTATACTGAATGAACGAACGAACGAATGAATGAATGAATGAATGAATGAATGGTGTTTCAAAAATTCAACTTTCAATTTTCCTAATAATATGGATCCTAATATCTTCCTATTGTAAAGAATTGAGGAATCAATATTTTCCTCTCTTTGCGATATCAGAATGGTATATGAAGCCCATCTTCCCTTAAGCTCTCAGAGCAGAGATGTAGTGATGATGTTATGTTTTTCTCACGGTCCCACATATGAGTTTTACATGATTTCCACCACCAACTATTGGGGTATCTATAGACAATTTAAAAAAAGAACCCACACAGAATAAATTGAAGTAAAACATTCAAACTATTCCACACAGAATAAATTGAAGTAAAACTATTTTTAAAAATTCTATGCACAATATATTTCAAAGTATTGTGCATAGAATTTTAAAAATGGTTCACTTCAATTTATTTGGATAGAATCTTTTTTTAAATTGTCTTAGACAAATTTTAAAAAAGGATTCTATCCAAAATACAAAATACCAGCTGCAGTTATTCACTTAAGAACTGTGGCAAGAAAGGTGGTACAGTGACCAAAGTTACAATGGCATTGAAATAAGTGACTGATGACCATTTTCACACTTAGCGACCATTTTCACACTTAGCGACCGTTGCAGCATCCTCATGGTCACACGATCAAAATTTTGATGTTTGGCAACAGATTCGTATTTATGATGGTTTCAGTGTCCTGGGGTCATATAATCACCTTTTGACAAAGTCAAATGGGGAAATCAGATTCACTTATGTTACTAACTTATCAGCTGCAATTATTCACTTAAGAACTGTGGCAAGAAAGGTGGTATAGTGACCAAAGTTACAATGGCATTGAAAAAAGTGACTGATGACCATTTTTCACATTCTTGGTACTCAGCCTCCTCCGAGTTCCATCTGCCGGTCAATGCCGACTGGCAACTACGCGGAGGAGAGCCTTCTCGGTGGTAGCTCCGACCCTATGGAACGATCTCCCCATGGAGATTCGTACCCTCACCACCCTCCAGACCTTCCGCACAGCTCTCAGAATCTGGCTATCCCGTCAGGCCTGGGGCTAAGACTGTAACCCGCCCGAATGGTATGAATGTTGTGCTTTTAATTATGTATTGTCTTATATGTTAAAAGTTTGTCTCCCCTCCCCTTTGGGTTGTGAGCCGCCCTGAGTCCCCCCAGGGAAAAGGGCGGCATACAAATAAACTTCTACAATCTACAATCTACAGCCTTCCTTCTGGTCCAACCTTCACAGCCATCCATTGCAAATGGGAAAACCACGGCCTTGACTAGATGCACTTTTGTTGGCAGGGTGATGTCTCTGCTTTTTAGGATGCTGTCTAGATTTGCCATAGCTTTCCTCCCCAGGAGCAAGCATCTTTTAATTCCTTGGAATTGGGCGGCTCCCGCGATGCAAATTCCCCCCCCCCACCGCCGAGGCCGCAAATTCCCCCCCCCACCGCCGATGCTTCACAAAAGGATGCCTAGCTGAGCCTCACCAGGCATAACCTCACCGCACGTCACTGGTGTAAGTGTGTATGTGTGTGTTTGTGTATCACTAAATAACTTAATTGAATTAATTTGAATTCAAAGAACTTATATATTAAATTTAGCCAAGTAATTAATTTACTGTGATTACCCCTATACATTTAGCAGTGTTTTCCTATCCTTTTCAATATGAAAGTTGGTGGCAACTTCTGAAGCTGCACAGGCACGCAAACCTTTCCATGAGTTTCCTCAGCCATTTTGGGATACCGGTAGAGACAGATGCTTTCAAATGTACTCTTTTGCTTGGCTGTTTACTTGAATTCTGAAGAAGATCAAGGTAGGACACAAAATCAAGATCACTGGTTATGGGGAAAGCGAAAACCACCATCATGTGGATTAGCCTTTAACATCTTTTCTCGTCTGGATACTTATTTTTAACACAGGACTGATCACTGTCTTTCATTATGAAATTAAAACATTATGCACTCTTGAATTTGGGTAATTTTTCACCGACTAAGGGAAGATTCTTAATTGTGTCTTAATTTTCCCTTTCCTAAGCAATAATATATAGTTTTAACTAAATATCCCCTATCACCCTAGAGATTACCAAGTGTGCCTGTTCTTTTTACAATCACAGTGTCTAGACTTCATGTCCAAACAAATTCCTTTCTACTACTAAACCAGTAAGTAGAAATGGGGGAAAGAGAGTGACTTTGCTTCTCCCAGCCACCAGCAGCAGCCTGGAAAATGCAGAATTAAAAGCTTGCTTTTCTTTTCAAGTTGTGGATTGCATAGGATGCGGCAAATTGTCTCGCCAATGTTTGTTTTGTTTACATGTGGTCTCAACGTCTTTGTGATGATCCTTGTGCTTAAATGCATACAATTTTTGAATAAAGATTGAAATTCGAAGGAGCTATGATGCCAATAGCAAATTACAGGGCGTTTCCTCATTCAAGATCACTGGCTTTTGCTATTGGTTTTGGGGCCTGATTTATCCATACGTACCAAAATGGTCTATCTCTTCCACCCGAAGTACATATTGTGTTCTTCAGCATATCTGAGGGAAGGGCACAAAAAGGGATATGCTCACTCTTGCCCTCTCTACCCATTGCAGTACTTAGAGCTTGAAAAATATAGGGTGATCTGGCTGAGGTTGTTCCAGAGGGCAGACACCTTTATGTGGTATCCCATCATACACTTCAAGAATGCAGCATCCATTTCATTCTGTTCTTCGGCGGTGAATTTATGTCTTTGAAACAGGATGGAAAACTGGATGGCTATTTCTAAAAAGACCGAATGAAACGCTACTTGGGCAGGAATCCAAGATGGGTCTATGTTGAATATACAAACCTTTTTTGCTTAAAGCCAATCTATAAGCAGCCAGATCCTGTCTTAATGACTGAAATACATTAAAATTCAGTTCAAACAACACAACAGCATAAAGCTCTCTGATAATCTCTTCTGTGAAATCTGGAAGTTTTGGACAACAACTCCCACAATTCTCACCGTTGGCTGTACCGGTTGAGGCTTATGAGAACTCAAATCCAAATGATCTGGGAAGTCCAAGTTGCAAAGGCCAATCAGATTTCTATAGAAATAGCAATAACAATAGCACTTAGACTTATGGACCACTTCACAGTGCTTTACAGCCCTCTCTAAGTGGTTTTAACAGAGTCAGCCTATTACCACCAACCACCACCCCAACAATCTGGGTCCTCATTTACTCACCTCGGAGAATGGAAGGCTGAGTCAACCTTGAGCCTGTGAGATTTGAACGCCAAACTGCTGGCAGCCAGTGATCAGCAGAAGTAGCCTGCTCTACTCTAACTACTGTGCCACTGAGGAAAGTTAATACAAGGACTGTTGCTATGGTGGTTGACATGCCAGAGGACACAGTTCCTGCTGAAGAGCCAACTGCTCATACCATAGCAATAGCACTTAGACTTATATACCTCTTTACAGTCCTAAGTGATATATAGAGTCAGCACATATAGAGTCAGCACAATTGGGTCCTCATTTTACCAGCCTCAGAAGGATGGAAGATGAGTTAAACTTGAGCCAGTCAGGATCAAACTCCAGACTTTGGGCAAAGTCACCTGCAATATTGCATTCCAACCAGTGCACCATCATGGCTCTTGCAATTGTAATAAATTGCAGCCTGCAATTTATTTATTATTATTTATTTATTATACCGACAAGATGGTATAATAATCTATAAATTGACAAGTTCCATGTGCTTCTAGTCCCCGATCTTCCCACTATGCTTTGTATTTCCAGTACTTTGATAAGACTTGTTCAAAATATGAGCACGTTGTCTATCCTCAAATCTAGGGAAAGGTCAGAACTAAGGCATTCAGAGTTGGAAAGGCCTTACCCAGCCTCACCAATTTCTATTTCATCTTTATTTATCCTCATGTGGCCATTAAGTGCTTAGATCTGGCCTGCAGGGCTGCCGGTGGAAACAGCAAAGTACCAGCTGTCATGCTTCTGCCAGTAAAAACAGAGCTTGTGAAGGCTGTGTGTGGTCCCCTGGGCTCCGTTTTCGGCTGCTATGGCTCCTGCAACCCTCTGCCAGCGAAAACAGAGCTCGTGAAGGCCATTTTCGCTGGCAGAGTGCTAGAAAAACAAACTACTAGCAAAAGTGGCATTTGATCACATGAGTTACGTCAAGCTGGCCACACTCATCCTGCCTCACCCAGCCCAGCTTGAGATCAACACAATCCTGATGCGGCCCTCAATGAAATCGAGTTTGACACCCCTGCTCTAGGGCATTATCTCAATCTTAGAAGTCAGACTTCATTACCTTCCACCACCACTCCAGTCTTCAGTCAATGGTTGAGATGGCAAAGCTCACCGGAAAAATTACTTTAATCACTAACAAGATGAAATCTATTTGACTCTAAAATGGATTTAAATGAATCTTTAAATTGAACCTATTTTTCTGTTCACCCAATATATTTTTCACCTCTATAAATCTAGTCAGGCTCACAGGACTAATTTAAATCATCAGTCTACAAATTTCAGACTATGTCAACTGCTAAAGTCCTTTTAACAGGCACAAGCTAGGAAAACAATATCATAACTGGTGCTATTTGATATTTTTACTTCAAAGATTTGATTTCAAAGTTCATCTTATGTAACTCCTCTGAACCTGGTATAAAAATCTGCTAATGTGTTTATCATTAAGATTATATCTTTTGTGCATACAAAATTAGCATTTAGTGGGGCCAGCCCTTTCAATGATTGTCCCTTTTGAATACTTCCTAGAGGATTCATTTGTCTCTGCAAGTTTCTTCTTTTTGAAGAAATGTGTATAATGTTGTTGTTTTAACACCTTTTGAGCACAAGAGTCTTTATGTGCATAGTGTAAAAAATGAGATTTATTTTACTGCTGACTGATTATTTTTGAACTGTTTTACATTTCATCAATTTCATTGCTTTTAATTTTATTTTCAATATTATGAACTTCCATCACTAGACATTTGAAAAACGTTGTATTGTGCCTTTACAATCTCCAAGGTTTAACTCTTTTTTTAACCCTTAAATGCTTCGATTTCCAATAATAGCATACACAGCCCTAAATTAAGATTCCTTCATTGTAATACTCTCCTCTGATTTATAATGTAGCTTTCCAATTATCTTTGGGAATACCAATTGTTATATACATTTAAGGTACATTAACTGGATGAACAAACATAATGTTTGCCTTCAATCTTCCCAAGATATGCCTGAATAACAAGCATTTCTAATTTCTTCTCAGGCCTCCCAGGCATATATTCTATTTCTCAAATCTTAAAGGAATACTATTGTATTGGTTTTGTGATAAAGTACTTGCACTCTATTAAAAAAAAAGCCAAGAGTGAACTGACTACTTCCTTACTAAAAATAGAAGCCAGAAGAAACTGATACAGAAAGACAGAAAACTACTAAGAAGAAACAGTGGATAGCTGGAGAAAAGAAAGAGAAGAAAAAGAAAGAAGAGAATGCCAGAATTCACAAAAGAAAAGAATCTATGAAAATTGTTCTCTAATTAGGTTCTATAAATAACTCTTCATAGAAAAATAAATGTATATTTCTAACAAAATGTTACTGTGAATCACATTTTAATTGGTCACCATTTACTGGTCTTCTAAGTAAGTGAGAGACAGAAGTTTTTGAAAAGACCGCCTCAAGTCTACGATACCATCTTACCAAGAACAGAAACAAGAATAATATGAATATGTAACAAACAACAGTGTAAAAACTTTACAGTTATCATTTTGTGATGATAATTTGGGCTTATCATTTTGGGGAGTCACAGCAAGATTTCAATATAGATGTCTTGGTCCCCAATCTAAAACTCTGACCCAATAATCCCATTTCCCCTCAAGCGAGAAGCAGAAGAATGGAATAAAATATACAAGAGAAGAAGAGACCCTGATTAAAAGGCTGAAGAAAAAGTGGAGCAGGAATTATGAGGATGTAAGTCTAAAGAGTGGGAAATGCTGTAAAAAGGACAAAAGAAAAATACAACACAAAAACACAAGAAAGATATTAACATTAGTTCCACGGGAGGAGGGGTGTAGAGGAAAGAAAGAGGAGGGGACACAGCTATAAACAGAAAGCCATGCCAGACTCTGAATAATGGAAAAACTGCTTTAATAAAGAATGTGAGGAACATACTATTCAGGGTAAAGAAGTAAGTGTGAAAGATCTAAGACTGCTACTAACTAAAAAGCAATTGTTAAGAGGCGGGGAGGAACCACAGCAAGAAACGAAACTTCAAATCAGCCAAGTACTGAATATTCTCAGGTTTTAAGGGAACAAAAGGAGCCGAACATTTTCCAGCTGACAGATCAACATCAGCATGAAAAGGAAATGTTGCAGTTCAATGTTTACAGTAGTGGAAAGACAATGATACTTCTAAGGATCTTCTTCATGTATGTCTGGGGAGATGCCCACACCTTTCTGTCAAATTGTGAGACAACTATTAAAACAAAGAAACTGAAAAAGATTCAGGAGATCCACCAGCCCGGACAGAGAAATATAATGAACTTTTTCATAAATGGCTTCCTATGCTGTCTTTAAACAAACTCTATACAGAAGGTTTACAATGGGACCTAATTATTACTTTTATTCCCCAGAAAATGTTTAGATTTAAACTGCAAAGTAGGCATTTTATGTGGAGTTCCTATTCAACTATTCAATAAATAGTTAGATACAAGGGAGCAGCGTTTGAGGAGAAGGAAGCATCAAGATAGCAACCACAATCATGTGGTTATACCCCTGGCCATTTATATAAAAAGAGGTGGAATTTTGATTATGGGGTTGCAGCAACCATCTTGATATTTTTAAAACCAGCATAAACATCCCTGTTAGATGAGACCAAGGTAGACAATGTTGAAAAGATGATGTATTTAATAAATTTGAGACCATTTTATTTTCATTTAACCTATTAAATAAAGATTTAAAATGGGTGGAAGGAGTACAGATATATTAATGAGTAATGGGTAAATAAAGATTTAAAATGGGTGGAAGGAGTACAGATATATTAATGAGTAATGGAGAATAGCTGAGATAGCTGACCACTTTGCACCAAAAAAAAAGAAGAGGAGTAACGTTTCAGATTTTGTAGATCCGAAACAGAATAATTTCACAGAAAGAGACATTTTCTCTTCTGAAAAGTCAAAGGAAAACCAGCCCTTTGTCTAAGATCATGTGTAGCAACCTATAATCAGTGGGGATTCAAATAATTTAACAGTCACTTTGTCCAGGGACAGGTTGGCTGTTGTGGGAAGCATGGCCCATCCCAGTCCTTCAGCTCCACCACACATGTGGGATGAGCCTCCTGCGATGGCCAACCTGACCCTGGGTGAACCGATTACACACACACACACACACACACACACACACTCAAAGTGGATCCTAGGCACTGCGCTGCCCTCCCCTGCAATGGAGAAACAGGCAACAATGCAGGTGGCACGAGGGAAAGCAGCAGAGGTGGGTTCTACCAGTTTGCACCTATTCGGTAGAACCGGTTCATCAAATCTACCGGTTGGTTCACCATGGACCCAGGAAGCAGGCCACACCTACAGAAGAGGTTCCAAAAAATTTTGAAACCCACCACTGGTCCTTGGATGTGATTATTCTACACTATCATGCTCATATTTATAAAATTCAGTGCCTCTGGGAAAGGTAAGGATGACTACTGCGTTTGTGGTGCAATCAGAACATTGCGTGTGTTGAAGTTGTTTTAACGCAAACCAAAGATGCCTTTTAAAAAACAAGTTTACATCATATTCTATGCATGCCAGTGCTGTGTGTGAGGTAATTTAAGGTGGTTCTGACAAGTGTCGTTGGCATCTTCACATCCAGTCACATGGGCAGCAAGCCACTCCCATCCGGTCACATGGGCAGCAAGCCACTCCCACAAAGGAGGCCACACCCACAGAGTAGGTTCGAACAATTTTTGAAACCCACCACTGGAAAGCAGCCTTCTCCTTGCCTTGCGCTGGCCGCTTTGTTGCCCGTTTCTCCATTGCAGTTTAGCACAGTGCCCAGGATCCACTTTGATAGCAGGGTGTGTGTGTGTTAATTTAACAACCGGTTCACCTGAACCAGTGCGAACTGGCTGAATCCCACCACTGCCTATAATCATTTGTCACCAAACTTAATGAGAATAGAAGACACATATACCTGGTGGGAGAATCAGGAAGGAAACACCTTTGAGGCTGCCAGTGTATGACAGTGGGAGAGGAGAAAGGAGTTTGAAGCACAGTAAATATAATTAACATCAAGTCATAACATTTATTATGGGGAGGAATATCAACATCAAACAATATGCATGTTTGTGTTACTACCAGGAAACCAAGACATTTGGGAGATAATAGAATAGCTAACTAGATCTCTGATGCTCACTAGGAAATGGGAGGTGTAGCAGGGGAACTGTGGAAGCCAGAAGTAGCAAAAGAAATGGATGAAGTATTGCTGTTGACATATCGCTGGTTATTGGTAGAGCACATGAGGAAGCAAAGATAATAGCAGAAGAGGCTGCAAAAGGACTTGGGGAAGACTTGGGGAAGTGCCTCTAGAAGAAAAGACAAAAAAAAGAAACTGAAATTTTTCTTTGGGCTGCTGAAACAAACAATAGAGAGGGCAGTAGTTGAAATATCTATTGAAAGTTTCACATGACATATTCAACTCCAGAAATAGTTTTCCATTGTTAATCCAAGTAGTTATTGAATATGTCACACTATAAGTATTCTATAATCTATGATGAGTAATATTAATAGTAACCTGAACACATAATGCTCAATGCCAAGGTGGGCTCCTACCAGTTCGCACCTATTCGGTGAACCGGTTCGTCAAATCTACTGAACCGGTTAAAAGAGGTTCCACTAGTGGACCCGGAAAGTAGGCCACACCTACAGAAGAGTTTCAAAAAATTTTGAAACACAGAGAGAGAGACAGACAGACTGACAGAGAGAGAGAGAGAGAAAGAAAGAAGAAAGAAGAAAAAAAAAAGAAAGAAAAAGAAAAGAAAAAGAGAAGAAAAAGAGTGAGAGAGAGATGAAAGAAAAAAAGAAAAAAGGGACAGAGACAAAAGGAAGGAAGAGAGAGAGAGAGAGAGAAGAGAGAGAGAGAGAGAGAACACATGGCCGGCAAGCCACTCCCACCAGGTCACATGGCCGGCAAGCCACTCCACAAAGGAGGCCACACCCACAGAGTAGTTTCCAAAAAAAATTGAAAACCCACCACTGGCTCAATGATAGTGATGTATTTAGTTATGTTGATGGACAAGCAGTGATCTTATTTTTAATTGTAAAAACTGATGCACAAAAGCTTGTAACCAAATGACATGCTTGACGAAATTGAGGAAAGTTTTTTTGGCGTTGTTTTGTTTTTGTTTGTTTTAAAAATAAAAAAAAAAAAAAAAAGGAAGCTTCGCATGAGACAATAAGAGGAAAAACAAATTGTGAGCATCGTTAGGAAAGAAGACTGCCAGACAATAAGGCACCAGAGCAAGCCAATGATTCTGGAGAAAATGAAGATTACCGCAAGGCCAGAGGTATCAGATTTGAAACAGGAACTCAAGAGGTAGCTGCGCCTCGTATTACAATATACACAGAGAATCCAAGAGTCGCAGGAAATGGTGAACCGGTTCTGAGAGTAAACCCAGGTTGGGGTTCTTCCCAGGGTTCACAAGAAAATGGAAGTGGTGTTATTTCAATAACGCCAGTGCTGAAATTGCTCACAAAAGTAAAAGCATTTTCTCACGTTGCTAGATAAGGAAGGAAACCAGAGGGAGAAACAATTCAGCATAGAAACAAGGAAGCTAAGAAATGCAGGCCAGGATGTAGTAGTGGCAACAGTGATGGTAGTGATGCCCTCAATGGAAATGTGGCTGCAGAGAAGTTGAAGAATTTAAAAGAAGCAGCTATGAATTTAGAAGACAAAACATAGCTGGAAAGAAAAGATTGATATATTGTGACAGGCAATATAAAATAGAAGGATAGCGATACTAAGGATAGAAAGAAATTGAGAGTTATCTAACGAAATAATAACAATAGCAATAGCACTTAGAGTTATTACCGCTTCATCGTGCTTTACAGCCCTCTCTAAGCGGTTTACAAGGCCAGCATGTTGCCCCCAACAATCTGGGTCTTCATTTTACTGGCCTCGGAAGGAGTCAAACTTGAGATAGTCAGGATCAAACCGCTGGATGTAGGCAGAGTTATCTTGCAATACTACATTCTAATCAATGCCCCATCCTGGTTCCGTTCATAGAATGAGTTACATTCATTCTTTAAATGAAATGTTTAACCAGCCACTTCCTTATTAGAAAAGCAAGAAGAAAGCTATGTGATCTTGGAAAGAAAAGGATCATTAAGAAAAAAGAGAGTCAATAGACAATTGGTTCTCAACCTTTTCTTCACCATGAACTTCCTTTAAATACCTTTTGTGGCCATGAACCATGGCCACAGAACCCTCCAAGACTTTACCCAAGATTCAATCATAACATTTCTTCAAGCCTTCATGAACCCCTTGTGACAACATCACAGCCCCCCCAGGGGCCAGAGGTTGAGAACCACTGCAGTGGACAATTGGCTGGAATAAACCAATGTTTTTTGGGGGTGGCGGGGAGGAAAGGAAAGCATATAAGTAAATTATTTAATAACTAATATAAATAAAACAAAGATATTGGTGGGCCATTGTGACAATTGTTCTGTGACTGTTATTGATTTACCTCTTTAAAGACAAACCTCTTACATTTCAACATTCCTTCAAATAAGGTTATTGCAAAATAGCATTTTAATTTATACAGCAATTATGTTCAAGCATTATAGAATTAGATTATACTCTCAATATTTGATGATTTGTTTTAAATACTTAAATACATTGTTAAAAGCTACAGATTGAGATCCAAATAATATACAAATATCAACAGCCATAATTAGCATAGCATAAATTGTAAAATAAGAATAAAAATTATAGTAGTTTCTATCCAAGCAATTTAATATATATTATATTCTTACTTAACAGATTAAAGTATTTATTAAAGTTAGTTATTTATTAAACAAACTTACATAACTGCACTGCAGCTTGGAGAAACTGCTATTTCCTCTTATCATCAAAACCTGCCTTCTCTATCACTTGACAGAGGAAGCGGGACCATCAACCTCAACAGGATCAATAAAAAGAGGCACCAGAATAAAAATATCTTAAAAGCATATTCCATGTCTACCAGGGATTCCCTAAGAACCACTGCAAATACTTGAAAAAAGTTATGAAGTGTTACATAGCAACATTAATCAAATAGGACTACAACTGTATTCTGGTCATGAAGGAGGAAACCTAGAATTAAGAATAGGAGAAATGCAATTTTAGCCTATCTGGAATTCAATAGGTAAGATAGAACATGCTTAGTGCTCAGGCAAAAAGGTTTCAGAATTGCTCATCTGTCAGAGGTATTTCTTAATTATATCTTTTAATCTACTGCTAGCAAACAATGATTTTTTTTTAATAACCAGTGGTTGGAAGTGAGAAATATTTGAAACGTTGCCCGCATTTAGAAGCACCCGACAAATGCATGCACAACAATGCGTGCCGACAAAACCGCGCCGAGAAACCACGACGTCGAAATCGTGCCCACAACAGAGCGCGCCAAAAAACCACGCCCACAAAGCATGATTAGGGTAAGGTAAGGGTAAGGGTTAGATTTAGGGTTGGGGTTGGGGTTTGGGGTTGGGGTTAGGGATAGGGATAGGGTTAGGGTATTACATTGTTTTCGCGTGGTTGTTGATGGTGCATTTTGTCGGCCCACTGTTTCGGCGCACTGTTGTGGGTGCGATTTCGACGTCGCAGTTTTGTCGGTGCGCATTTGTGTGCGCGCATTTGCGCTGAACCCATACTGCTCTAGCTCAATCCTGATTTAACTTTAAGCAGTAAATGTTGCCTATCAGGTGGGGTGGAACAGTTGCTTTCGTAATGTGGAGATATTAACTTCACCCTTAACACAAAAAACCAAGGAGCTATAGTAGACTATAGAGGAATAGATGAGAAACCCAGCCCTTGCTTATCAGTGGAGACAAGTGGAGCAAGAGTGGCCAGTTTAACTTTCTGGTGTTATCTTAAAAGAGGATTACTCACATGCAGCATTGGTCCAAAAGGACCCGCAGAGATATACTGAGACTTCTCAGGACTGTCTCCCTTGTAATCAATTAAAAAAAATAGATGTTGATATTTCTTATTTTGTTATCATAATGACTGATCCAGACTGTGGGGCAAGAACATAGTGACATGGGACTCTTTTACAAATCAACTGGAAATAGTTAAAAAACCTATATTTAACTTTCATCATAAGAGCTGGGTAGAAAGGAGCTTAGCAAAACACTTGCATTAATACGCTGTTTATTAATTCCCAGTTCGCAGCATGCTCGAATGCTAACTTGATGGCCTTTTAGGGCAACTGAACAGATATTATAAATAATGCTGTTTGGTTTGTCTCGTTACTCTAAAGGCAATGGTTTGATCTCAATGGTCTGAGATGATATAAATGGGGAGTCAGACCAATTTCTTCAATGTAGCAACTTAAGTATGAAAGCCTGAAATACATCCTTGAAATACAGTAGGAATGTTGTAGGCCATATAGAGATCCTGAAAGGACTGAATCAATGGGGGGATTCAGCTGGTTCGCACCTATTCGGGAGAACCGGTTGGTAACTTTCTAAGCAGTTCAGAGAACCAGTTGTGGGAAGAAATCTCCTTTTGTTTTTTCCCACTTTGCAGGGCTAATCCTGTAAGGAAGGCAGGAAGGAAACACTCTGGTGTTGTCTCTAGCCTAATTTTATTGCCCTGCTTACAGAAACTGCCTCTCCGGTTAACCCTTATTACATTCTAACAGCTAAGATGAAGCGCCCATTGACCTGAGTGACATTGCGTTGGCCACGCCCACATGGTCACATGACCAGCGAGCCCCGCCTACCCAGATGGTCATTAGGGCAGAGAACCGGTTGTTAGATTCTTTGAATCCCACCACTGGACTGAATCCTGAACCATCCTGGGTTTAATGAATTGAAAATGGAGCTGACTTTCAACATTATACCTATGTGGATGGATGGATGGATGGATGGATGGATGGATGATGGATGGATGGATGGATGGATGGATGGTGGTGGTGGTGGTGGTGGTGTGGTGGTGGTGGTGGTGTGTGTGTGGTGTGTGTGTGTGTGTGTAGCTCATCAGAGAGAGATCCAACCCTGGAAATAAGGAAGAATTTCCTCACAGTGAGAACCGTTAAACAGTGGAACAGTTTGTTTCCAAGACTGGTTTGTGCTCCATTCTTGAGATTTTCAAGAAAAGATTGGGCAATCATTTGCCTAAGATGTTAGGAGGAGCCCTTCCTTGGGCAGGGAGTCAGACTGAATGTCGCTTCCGCCCTAGGATGCCATGATTCCCTCCGTGCTTTGTGCCACAATGATGGTGCTTCTCTGTTGTTCATGAACCAACAACTTCCCACATGAACACACAGGCTAAAAGGCTACAAAGGGAATCAGCCACCGGCCACTCCTAGACCCAGGTAAGCTGCCCTCCTTGGTGGGTATAAAATATGGCCATTGTTTACTTGGTTGCCAAGGGAACCAGATTGTCAGTTTCCCTGAAAAGCCACTAGCCAGTGCCTAGCTGCCCATTCTGTTTGTTTGTTTGTTTGTTTATTATATTTATAGCCGCCCTTTTCCCCCAAAGGGGACTCAGGGCGGCTCACAACTCAAACCAGGGAAGGGGGATACAGACAAAAAATTAAAAAAACGAAACATAACAATGCATAATTTAAAACACACAACAGTCATACCATTCGAGACGGGGGCAACAGCTCTTTAGCCCCAGGCCTGTCAGAACAGCCAGGTTTTAAGGGCTTTGCGGAAGGCCTGGAGGGTGGTGAGGGTTTGAATCTCCACGGGGAGTTCGTTCCAGAGGGTCGGAGCAGCCACAGAGAAGGCTCTCCTCCGGGAGTCGCCAGTCGACACTGGCCGGCGGATGGAATTCGGAGGAAGCCTAATCTGTGGGATCTAATCGGTCTAGTGGAGGTAATTGGCAGCAGGCGGTCTCTCAAGTACCCGGGTCCAATACCATGAAGGGCTTTATAGTGACGACTAGCGCCTTGAAGCGCTAGTCGTCACTCCCTTCGTGCAGTGAAAGGATGTGCAACTAGTTGGTCATGGCTCTCAGAAGGCTCTTCAGAGTAAGTGTGGCCATCTGAGCTATCAAGAAACTGGCAGCAGGGGAGAAAGTCATGCTTTTCACCTCTTCTGACTGATTCATAGCTATTTCTCTTCTCTTCACAGAACATCCGGAAAAGGTGTTCGCACCTTTTCTGTTGTCTGAAAAGCGACGTTGAAGACCATCCTGTGCCTCCTGACAGGTACCACCCCCTTTTCCTTAAACCCTGGGCATGGTGGGGCACCATTGATGGACCGTGGACTCTGTAAGAGCCTCTCCCCAAATGACTTTCTGTCCAGAAGGGGTATCACCCTAAATGCAGAATTATAATCTAAACATGGTTTCCAAGTTGAAATACACTCCATGTCAGATTTAATTTTTATATGAAAGGTTGTTATAAACATCAAAGCATATGTGCAAGGCTCAAATAGCCCTTCTTCAAAAGCAGTTATTGGTGCTTTCTAGTAAGAAATGCAAGGAATCCTTCTAGTCATTACCATATACAAAAATTGCTTAGTAGACTTGTGGGGATATAAAGTTTAGTAATGTCTAATAAAAAGATATTAGGCTATAAAGGGAATTCACCTTTTCGAATGTATATCATTTAATTACAAATCATTTCCCCAAATTGTTGAGTTTTATAGCATTTCCATCAAGTATACAAAAATGATCCAACCTGATTGCTACATCTCCAAGCAATTTTGGAGAACGAACTGTCCATTTTAGCAATCAACAACTGGATTAAGACATCAGCAGCAGAACATCTTTGTTGTGTATTTTGTAAACAGGTATAAGATGTTCACTGCTGGATATTGTTCTAGTACTGATTTCGGTTAAATTCAATGTGCATTTAATTGAAATGCCATCGTGGAATATCAATTACTGTATCTAAATTCAGCATCCATTTAACCATTCGCTGTTGGATTTGTTCGCTTCCTGAGTCACATCTCATTAACAATAAATTAGGCTCAATAAATGTTTTATGTTCCATGTTAGAGGCGTTTAAATTCAGTCAGGTCTCTAAGTATTGTCCCTTGTTATTGCCATTATTTTAATAGTTTTTATCTGAAGTTACCATAGATAGCTGGAAGGTTTTGAGCATTCCAAAATCTCAACAGAATTCATTTTTGTCTTTAAAATAATCAAATATTGCAACTTTATTGGTTAGTTCTCCATTGGGTACATTTTTGTGCCTCTTCATGAGGAGTATTTAGTAATGAGGCAAGAGGATATCAGTTGGACTGATTTATTCTCTGCATTTATCCCAGGGATTTAACATGCTGATTATTGTTGCACAATCTCTTATAGACTGTTTATTTCTGTCTGCATTGGCCCAGAGATATTTGGGCAGACCATTTGGGAGTCTCTCTTTCCCTCAGTAGAGACCACCCACCCATTATGTGACATGGACATGCTCTAATCTTCAGTCCCAGCTGTTAGCCTGATTATAGCTACCAGACTACATCAGTCTTTCAAATCCTGTAATAGCTTGAATTTAATTCCCAGTCTTTTATTGGAACATCTCCAACTTGTTCCTTGTCTCTGCCAGTCATTTATATCTTATTTTCAAGGAATGTTGGAAACAGAAATTCAAACCACAGTAGAACAGTCACCTTTACAGCTGCAATTCTTCTCGATCAAAGCAGTTTTAATCTTCTCCTTGAAATATCTACTGCTATATTCTTCCAAATCTGTGAAATAATAATTTGCAAATCGTTTTTTAAAATTAATTTTGGCCATATAGGTTTTCAGATATTTAACTATTTAGCAGCAATATTAAACCCCTACTTGTTACCAATATTATTCAGTTAAGCCTCAAGTCATCATTTCAGCTGTATCCTTCTTGAGCCGATATCCTAATATCAAACCACACTGTTGTATGCATTCCATTAGTTTAGTTTGTAGTTTGTAGTTTTATTTTATTTGTATGCCGCCCTTTTCCCCGAAGGGACTCAGGGCGGCTCACAACTCAAAAGGGAGAGGGAAATACAAACAATGTAACAAAAACACAAAACCATACATAGTTAAAAGCACAACAATCATACCATTCGAAATGGGGCAGTGAGACTTTAGTCCCAGGCCTGTCGGAACAGCCAGGTTTTAAGGGCTATGCGGAAGGCCTGGAGGGTGGTGAGGGTACGAATCTCCACGGGGAGTTCGTTCCAGAGGGTCGAGCAGCCACAGAGAAGGCTCTCCTCCGGGTAGTCGCCAGTCGACACTGGCCGGCGGATGGAATTCGGAGGAGGCCATGAGCCGAGGTGGCGCAGTGGTTAAATGCAGCAGTGCAGGCTACTTCAGCTGACTGCAGTTCTGCAGTTCGGCTGTTCAAATCTCACCGGCTCAAGGTTGACTCAGCCTTCCATCCTTCCGAGGTGGGTGAAATGAGGACCCGGATTGTTGTTGGGGGCAATATGCTGACTCTGTAAACCGCTTAGAGAGGGCTGAAAGCCCTATGAAGCGGTATATAAGTCTAACTGCTAACTGCTAGTCTGTGGGATCTAATTGGTCTAGTGGAGGTAATTGGCAGTAGGCGGTCTCTCAAGTACCCAGGTCCAATACCATGAAGGGCTTTATAAGTGACAACTAGCACCTTGAAGCGTATCCGGAGACCAATAGGCAGCCAGTGCAGCTCGCGGAGGATAGGTGTTACGTGGTGAACCAGGCGCACCCACTATCGCTCGCGCGGCTGCATTCTGGACAAGCTGAAGTCGCCGAATACTCTTCAAGGGCTGCCCCATGTAGAGCACGTTAGCAATTCTAAAGAATTCTTTGGCTGAGTAATTATAATTACAATATTCTCAATGTATAATTTCAATGTATGTTTTTAGTTGCTAATTTAATTCCTGAGATTTAGTTTTCTTTATGCATTTTCCCTGCTCCAATGCCAAGAAGACTAAGGAAAGAGAAAGGGGGCAATGTTTTAGTTGTTTTTCACGCACTAATTTAATTGTTTAATTAATTGTTCATAATGAACTAGAGTAAATGAGTGATAGGATCTATTGTACCTTTTCCTTATGTAAGGTACAATGCTACCAGGAAAAAGATTAAGAAGACAAACACTCAATATGCAATCCAAATATAAGTCCTCTTATCTTGTTTATATAGGATGGTAGCTGAAAGACCTTAAAGTATATCCTGAAACCACCTTTGATCAGATAAACACAGTTTCTACATGGCCAATCAACCAAAGCAAACCAAGTCTTTTTTACACTGTGTGCACAATTATTAGGCAAGTTGTATTTTGGATGATTAATTCTTATTATTGAGCACCTACAGAGCTCTCGGTCAATCCAAAATGTTAATAAACCTCAAACCTGAATATGTAAGAAAGTAAAAATGAGGTTTTGGGCTTTCTTAGGAGAATATCTGTGTGCTCAATTATTGGGCAACTATTAGTGTTCGGAATTATGAACTAAATGAAAAACGAAAATTTGCCCATCTCACTCATTTATTTGCATCTGGTAAAGTGAGAATAATAAACGAACAACTCAGAATGTACGATAAAACACTTCTGACATTTCACACACAAAAATATCAGTGGACAGTGATATAGCCACTCTTTTTTTTAATAACAGTCATAACTTCCATTCATGGAATCTATCAGTTTCTGATTTGTTGATGATCAACTTTTTGCAGCAGAAACCACAGCCTCCAAGTACACCACTCTGAAGGTGTACTATTTCCTGATCTTGCCATTTCAGCTTACGTGCCTTGTTCAGGTTGGGTTTTAGCCTGCTCCAATATTGGTGGAGCTAAGTGGGAGTGGATAGAGTCCCCCCCACCACTCAAGACGTTTCTGAAATATGCCTGTTCAGATATAACTTGGGGTGTCAGCTGAAAAGGATGTTGTTTTGCACATCCCCTCAAGTGAGTCACCCGAGGCTGCAGCTCATTGCACAGATTTAAGCCCAGTCTGTGAAAGCTTCTAAATAAATCACTTCTAAAACGAAGCAGGCACCTGGCTTCTATTACCTCAATCTGAAGCTTCTTCATCTAGTTTTGATACCAGAATGAACTCCTGAAGATGTGCAATGCCCAAACTTGCTAATCTCAGGTGAATGGAAGGAGCCAGGAATGGAAAGGCTGAAAGAAGCTTTCCCACATGTTTCAATAGACAAGAATATATTTGAGGTCGTTCTGTGGAGTCCTTGGAGCTCTCTAGGCCTGTGCAGGGGGAATTCAGGGTACAGAACCATTTGAACATGTCAACACAAGCACAGAACTCTTTTTTTTTTTGCCAAATGGAACTGCCAAATGGGACTTAGATGATATGATGTATATCAACAAAGCCTTTGACAAATCACATCGTGTCACTACACAAATTACATAGAAGTAGGCTCTCCATTTGTATTCTCCCTGACAAATCCAAATATCTGCAGATGCCTTTTCCCCCCCCCCCTATAATGCAGGACGTTTGGATAAATTGCTGTCGGCATGGTTCTATCCTATACTTATCTATTCAAATCGGAAAGTTCATGAAGTTTCTTCGTTTGTAAGTAAGATTGCAGACTTTTCTGACTGAATTAAGAAGCAAGCAGAATCCAGCATCATTGATTGCGTTTGAAAACTACCAAAAACCTCTGGGGGAAAAAGCTTTCACTTCCACTTCTCTTCATCTAAGCATTGGCTTATGACTTATAATCTGTTAAATACAAAAAAACCCTGCAATAGCGGGACCATAATTTTAGCAACAAGACCTCCAAAAGTCTCTGGGTGCTGCATCAAATAATTGTAATAACCCCTTATCAGAAAAATAAGGCCTCATTTGACAGAAGGTATAGGGCAGGGGTATCAAACTCAATTTTATTGAGCACCACGTCATGGCTGTGATTGACCCCGGGAAGGGGGGAATGAACTGGGTGGGTGTGGCTGACTGGGTGGGTGTGGCCAACCGGTGGGCATGGCCAGCTGACACCATTCCCCAAACTGGTGGCATGTTTCCTCTTTGCACTGGCCAAAGGCATGCTGGCCTGAACTTTCCTCTTCGCATTGGGTAGATTGGGACGGCCCCACGGGCCGGATCTGACCACATCGCAGGCCACATCTGGCCCACAGACTATGAATTTAACACCCCTGGTATGGGGTATAAAAAAAATTTAATCCAGGAAAATACCATAAAGGCACTCAAAGTAACGATGTTAATTGTAACAAAGATGCTTTCAGGTAAGCTTTTATGCAGGGTTGCACACTGAAAGCAAAGGAATGGTAGGTGTAAAAAAATGCCACTTTAAATGAATACCTTTCTTACACCTCAGTCTCTGAAAAGCAATTGAGGCCAACTCGTCATTGTTTTCATTTCTGCAATCTCTTGCAATGCTAATGCCAGGACTATGATTGAACCTTCATGCAGTGAGAATGAGAGGAAAATGAAGTAGAATTCCCAACAAGATTTGTTTCAAGCAAAAATATCTACCTTTCCTGTGACTGTAGATACAGCTCAGTTGAGGTAGGAGGAAATGGAAACCGTTTTCAGACCCGGCTACAGTTAATAGATACCGACACAAATGCATCATATGGAAATATCTTGCTTTGATACAGTGCATTCAGAAAGTATTCAGATCCCTTCACTTTTGTCAATTTGTTATATTGCAGTCTGATTCTACAGTTGTTGAAATTCATTTTTTTCCCTCATGAATCTACTTTCTGAATGCCCCGTATATCACAAGGTGAAGTTTAATATTTAATATTAAATTTATTATTTAATTAAAAAATTAGTATTAAACAATATATTTAAAACATTATGTGCATATATGGCCCAGTTTACAAATAGCATTCAGTAGTTTGGGGATTGTTTTAATGTGATATAGATAGATAGATAGATAGATAGACAGATAGATGGATAGATGGATGGATGGATGGATGGATGGATGGATGGGTGGGTGGGTGGGTGGGTGGGTGGGTGGATGGATGGATGATGGATGATAGAGAGAGAGAGAGAGAGAGAGAGATGTAGGTAGGTAGGTAGGTAGGTAGTAGGTAGGTAAGTAGATGATAGATGATAGATGATAGATGATAGATGATAGATGATAGATGATAGATATAGATGATAGATGATAGATGATAGATGGATGGATGGATGGATAGATGATAGATAGATAGATAGATAGATAGATATAGAGAGATAGATAGATAGATAGATAGAGATAGAGATAGAGATAGAGATAGAGATAGAGATAGAGATAGAGATAGAGAGAGAGATAGAGATAGAGATAGAGATAGAGATAGAGATAGAGATAGAGATAGAGATTGATTGATTGATTGATGATTGATTGATTGATTGATTGATTCAACCATTGTGGTCAGTATTAAGTAAGTCACTACGGCCTGTTCAACAAATCATATTTAAAACATTATGATTTTTGCAGTATTATTATTAATAAATTATTATAATAAATGTAATTGATCATGGGTCAGAATACAGGAAGAGATAAAATATATACCTAAAGAAAGAAAACCACAGGTCCATTTGAAGAGCTTATCTATGTTTGCTTGCAATTTGCATCATAGGCAAGGTCTTGCAAAAGCCCAGAATGATCTATCAGCACATCTGAAGGAAAAAAAAAATATCTCCAGCTATCATGAGAAACTCTGGTGAGTAAGAAAAACTTTATGTGTGTTTAAGACAATTGAAAATAAGACAAAACAAAAATGAAACTGTAAGGAAGGCACTTCACAGCTACCAGCTAAGGGTTAAATTGTATTCCTATTTGGTTGGTTCCTCTGTTTGTGCTTTCTCTATGAAAGTTCTGCATCTGAAGGACCACCATTAAGTGTGAAGTGTTCCCTAGCAACCAGAATGAAGAGCCTTTGAATGTTTCAGTATCACATATCTGCCTAGATTTGTTAGATCATGGTGCTTCTTCTGCTAGGAGAGTGAACCACACTGCTCCATGTGATTGCCTGTCACATTTAATGCCATGAAATGTTCAATGGGCTCAATTTCTTCACTTTACTATTAGTTGATTAAACATCACTGCTGCTGTTTGTATTTATTTTGCAGCTATTTTTTATTTTTTAATAGTTTTATACCTTTAGAATTGTAACCCATTGCGTGGTTGAGTTGGAAGGCTATTGAAATTGGATGGATGATGGATGGATGGATGGATGGATGGATGGATGGATGGATGGATGGATACTGTGTCCATCTGAGTATCTGGGTATTAGATGCTATATTATTATAATTTATTTCCCCCCAGCAGCTCTGAATTCATTTATAATCACAGCAAGTCCACAACTACTTTGACTGCATTGAAAAACAGATTCAAAGAAGATAGATAGATATAGATAGATAGATAGATGATAGATAGATAGATAGATAGATAGATAGATATATAGTAGGTAGGTAGGTAGGTAGGTAGGTAGGTAGGTAGGTAGGTAGGTAGGTAGGTAGGCAGGCAGGCAGGCAGGCAGGCAGCAGGCAGCAGCAGCAGCAGGCAGGCAGGCAGGCAGCAGGCGGGCAGGCAGGCACAGGCAGGCAGGCTGGCAGGCAGGCAGGCCAGGCAGGCACACAGACACAGACACAGACAGACACAGACCGACACAGACACGACACAATATAATCAATTTATGAACTGGAAAAATTTAAGAGTCAGCATAATTTGGAGGGTAAGGTGCTGAGCTATATGTAGACCTGGTTCTAATCCTCCCTTGGATCTTTCATGTTCAATGAGCCAGCCAAAGACCAAAACCTTTGCTTGCATGATGAAACCAGAATTAGGGAAGTCCAGTGCAAAACAAACAGACCCACCAACTAAGAACAATAATAACAACAAGCTGCAGAAATTTAAGATGGTAATATTCTGTCTAGAGGTGGAAGATGCTCAGTACAAACAGGCTAACAGACTACCTTGCAAACAGAAATAGAAAAAACATGCAGGCAGGTTGTTGAATTATTTTTTCAGCTAGGCATTGCAATGTTCCAAAATTTTGCAAGTCCGATTGTGATGTATCTCCTCTTCATTTTTAGAGTTCAGTGAATTGAGGAAGTTTCTTGCTTGAGCCACTTTGGAATGTTATCACATTGTTTTGGTCTTTTAAAAAATGTTTTAGACTCTTTTGTCTAGGTAACAATTCTTGAATATAACTGTCAAGATTGTCTTCCTTCCTCTTTACAGGATCAAAGACCTATTTATTTGGCCTTTTAATCAGATCTGTGCTTCCAACGTCCAGGCAATCACTAAGTGACAGTAAAGAGATGCAGAAAATGCAAACTCTTCGTTGCCATCTTGTGGTCATCCAAATTTTTGCAATTCAGATCTGATAGCCCTATTTTAATCGTGTTGAGTATGCATTTATTTGCTACATCAAAGTAGCTGCTGTTTTGCTATAGGTATTCTTTTTATTGTGTTGCTGCTCAGTTTATTACTTCTGTTGCTTTAAAATTTTATGTAAGCTGCCTTTATCACACATACAGTAAATAAATTTCAGAAGTTTGTACATCTGTGAATATATGCTCTTTATCATTTATTGCGAGGTTTTTGAACTGTGCAAGCATGATAACCTGTTGAACCCTGGTTCAAATTTTAAATGTCCACTAAACCAAGAATCTCCCTTAGGCCAATGAGGTTCTCATATGGAACACTAGATACCAATATAATTTTAAATAAGCAAGCAGGCACACAGATAAGCATTTAGGAACGAGCGGATGCAAGAGAGTTACTTCTCCTTTATATATCTGAATGTAATTTTAATTATGATGACCATTGCAATGTGCATCAACAGCACAGCTGATAAGTCAAAACAGAGTCGCGATAAGGTGAAACAACACAGGAAACTTTTATTCAAAAGGAAAAGATGCGGGGGGGTGGATTTCCTGACAATTTATCACTGAACAGTTTGAAAAGCAAGATTGCAGAACTTGTATCTTCTGTGGGTAGTAACTGACACTTTTCCTTGCCCAACTTTCATGATCTTATCCAAACTACAAGCTCAGCTATCCAGAAAGCTTGCACAACGAGAGGTTATTTCGTCACGTTTGGGAAATGTTTGGTAGTGCTGCTTAAGACCGCTGGTTTATTCTTCAGGCAGCCTGAAAACAAAGGAGTGAGTAGCCTCCAAAACAGTCAGAAGGACCCAACAATGTTTGGCAGAGAACAACCTGTCACATTGCTTGTGCTTGAAGGTCCACCCAGACTCCAGACCCTCCTCCTCATATGGTGCATTTCAGTTCTTGTTAATTATAACCTGTATTGCTCCTTGCCTCTTCATATTTTTTTTAGCCCAAATTTAACTCAGCCTACACAAACCTGGTGCCAACCCCACTGCTTATTACTGTAAATTATTGACCTCCGAAATGCTGAATTGTAAAATTGAGGTTACAGAAACCATTTACATGGGTTCATTTGTTGAAGAATTCTTTCTCTTAAACCTAAATCTAAACCTTTGGCCAAACGAGCCATTCTATGGAGTCTGCAAAAATGAGAGGAACCCCCCCCCTCCACCCAAGCAGGAGACCCTACACCATTTCTGACAGATGGGACAGTCCAGTCTCTTCCTGAAAGCCTCCAGTGATGAAGCTCCCACAACTTCTGAAGGTAAGCTGTCCCATTGTTTGGTTGTTCTCACTGTCAGAAAATTTCTCCTTATTTTTTGGTTGCTTCTCTCTTTGATCAGTTTCCATCCAGTATTCCTTGTCTGGCCTTCAGGTGCTTTGGAAAATAGCTTGACCCCTTCCTCTCTGTGGCAGCCTCTCAGATATTGGAACACTGCTATCATATCTCCTCTGTTCCTTCTCTTCACTAAACTAGCCATGCCCAGTTCCTGTAACCGTTCTTCATATATATTTCCTCCAGTCCCCTAATCGTCTTGGTTGCTCTTCTCTGCACTCTTTCTAGAGTCCCAACATCTTTTTTTGTAGTGTGGTGACCAAACCTGGATGCAGTATTCAATGCAGTATTCATGTACACATGGAGGATCACAGTGGGGTGATTTCCAACCTGAAAAAATACAGGTACAGATGCACAATTCTCCACTAGAAAGGTGTGCTTCCAAACTGTTCTCATACATACTAGGATTGTTCGTTTCCCAGACTGTCGTTCTGACTGAGGCATAAGATTGTACCAGTCCAGTTTTCAGAAAGAATCCATATACAGCAGTGGTGGGATTCAGCCAGTTCGCATCTATCCGGGAGAACCGGTTCGTAACTTTCTAAGTAGTTCAGAGAACCAATTGTTGGAAGAAATCTCCTTTTGTTTTTTTTCTACTTTACAGGGCTAATCCTGTAAGGAAGTCAGGAAGGAAACATTCTGGTGTTGTTTCCAGCCTAATTTTTATTGACCTGCTTACAGAAACTGCCTCTCTGGTTAACCCTTATTACATTGTAACAGCTAAGGCAAAGCGCCCATCGACCTGAGTGACCTTGAGTTGGCCACGCCCACCCAGTCACATGACCACTGAGCCCCACCTACCCAGATGGTTCATTAGGGCAGAGAACAGGTTGTTAAATTATTTGAATCCCGCCACGGATATACAGTACACAATATGTTGCCTTTGGGGAACTGTACCTGAAGGCAGTCATTTCCTGCTTTTAGTTGCAGGAAACTAAGTAATCAAAGAAGTATATAAACCTAATTGTCATTGTCTAGAAGTTATTCCTGAATAACAGTCACAATCCTGAAAGTAACTGAATATCTCCAAGCTATCTCTATCCAGACTAAACATAAAGGACATTTTTCAAGCTGTAATTTTAAGCAGGGAAAAACCGAAGCGTGTCACTCCTTCGTTCTTTCTTTTAGACATCTTAAGCCTGTTTTTTCTCTCTCCCAAAATGTCAGTGCAGACTCTCCAAATGGTCCTTCATCCAAATAAGTTGACTTGATGAGGTTTTGGGGAGTAGATTGAAATGCTGCTCAATAACATCTTAACAAAAAAAAAAACCCAAAAACTTATGCCTAAATGAGATCAAAGACCCAGCAATGAAAAAAAAGAATCAATAAAGAAAAATGGATTTATCAATCCCATAGATATAACATCTAAGCAAAGGAGAATACAATTTAAGGTGCTTGGAAGAGTGGGGTAACCAATATAAAACTCCTTGAACCATATTTTATCAATTCTAGATAATATCAACTTTGGATAGTGGGATGGGTGGCATATAAAGTGAATGAATGAATGAATGAATGAATGATGAATGATGAATGATGAATGAATTGAATCAATCAATCAATCAATCAATCAGGTCTGCTTTTTAGAATATAGGAAGACAAATCTTGAAATTTTGATCCAATCTCCATAAAGGAAGATAAGACCTCCTCAAGAAATGTTATTGCTTCAAGCAAAGGATAAGACACTCCCTGAATCCCGTGTCATATACAGGTAGTCCCCAACTTATGACCACAAATGAACCCAAAATTTCTGTTGTCTAAGTGAGACATTTGTTCAGTGAGTTTTGCCCCATTTTAAACTTTTCTTGCCATAGTTGTTAAGTGAATCACTGCAGTTGATAAGTTAGTAACCCAGTTGTTAAATGAATATAGCTTCCCCATTGATTTTGCTTGTCAGGAGATCACATGACCCTGGGCCAAGACAAAGGTCATAAATATGAAACAGTTGCCAAGCATCTGAATTTTGATCACATGATCATGGGGATGCTGCAAAGGTCGCAACTATGAAAAATGGTCGTGAGTCACATTTTTCAGTCCCATTGCAACTTTGAATGATCACTAAATGGACTGTTGTAAGTTGAGGACTTCCTGTATAGAAGTTGGAATTTAAGGAAATGCTACCAATAGGAAGATCTCTTACTACACATTTGGGGGCAGTAGTAGGCCAGATAAACCGTGTTGCATAAACTGCTGTATCCCTTCCCCCCCACCAGAAAAGAAGTTATGCGGGAGGTTGGGACAAGCACCCAACACTCTTGCCATTGTTGCCTTGCTTCTACTACTAGTTGTTGCCTGCTATCAGGAGACTTCAACCTTGGCAACTTAAGCCTGGCTGACTTCAACTCCCAGAATTCCCCAGCCAGCAAAGCTGGGAAATTCTGGAAGTTGAAGTCCTCCAGGCTTAAAGTTGCCAGGTGGAGACCTCTGCCTGCTATGCATATGCCATCCCTGAAGAAACATATTGTTGAGTGGAGTGGACTGGTATCTGATATCTGTGAAGAAGTAAACATCCATGAAGAAGTAAGCATCTCCACGAGTCCCTTCAGTGTCTGAAAACTATGGCTGAGTCTTAGCAATAGCAATAGCAATAGCAGTTAGACTTATATACCGCTTCATAGGGCTTTCAGCCCTCTCTAAGCGGTTTACAGAGTCAGCATATTGCCCCCAACAACAATCCGGGTCCTCATTTTACCCACCTGGAAGGATGGAAGGCTGAGTCAACCTTGAGCCGGTGAGATTTGAACAGCCGAACTGCAGAACTGCAGTCAGCTGAAGGTAGCCTGGAGTGCTGCATTTAACCACTGCGCCACCTCGAGTCTTCAAGAATGATCCAACTACGGTAACTGTATTGCAGAACTAAGCAGGGCAGCCCACGGAGTGGCCAGCCGGCCAGCCAACCTCTTGCAACCCGATTGGGAGCAGAACTATGGCACCTCCTGTGCTATGAACTAGACCTTTGAAGCAAATATGCACTTAAGATGGTCTTGCGCTGTGACTTTTGCCCACTGACCCACACACTGGGGTTGCGATGGAAATAATCAGCTGCCAGTTGTTGTTGTTTTTTAATTCCGTCCAGGTTTCCCCCATGGTGAGTTTCAACACAGCAGAGTCAGGACAGGGAAAGAATTCTGCTGGCTTCACTCCTTGTTTCTTTTGTGTGTTTCCCTTTAAACACCTGAACTAACTTAAAGCAACTGACTTTGACACTTCTCTTTACTGCCAACAAACATGGGAGGGAGGATTATTTTTCCCTTTTTTCAAGGATTGTGATGCTTAGTGCAAGTTGGCAACAGATAATAGAAGGTGCTGTTGTTTGTACAGAGAGCTCGGAAATTGCCTTGCACATAAAATTTGCAAACTGGAGAAGAGCTTACTCTTCCCTGCGCTAAGCTCCAGATGGATTCCTAGTGCCGCAAACTCTGGCCTGAGGCCAGTTCCTCTGCTCCATCAACCCCCCTCTGGCCTGGCCTGCATATCCTTTTACCTGGAAGAATGGTAAACCTATCATTGTAAGTAGCAATTGTTTTCTTCAAGGGCAGCCCTGCTGGAAATGCGCACCACACCAAAGCCCAATAGCAGGAAAAGATCAAGAACAAAGTCAGCCAATCATGAAAACCTATTTTGGAGTCAGTTGAAACAAAAAGGGTTATGGAAATTCCGTTTCCCACTCAGGTACATTTCCTGGCCCTGGTCCTTTCAGAGATGCAACTCTGAGTTGCAACTACCCACTTAAAAGGCCTCTCAAGGCATGTCTTCTTCTACTCTGTCAGAGGCAGAGAGGTGGGTTCCTACCAGTTCGCACCAGTTCGGTAGAACCGGTTCGTCAAATCTACCGAACGGTTAGAAGAGGTTCCACAGTGGACCCGGAAAGCAGGGCACACCTACAGAAGAGGTTCCAAAATTTTTTGAAACCCACCACTGACAAGGACACCACACACACACACACAAGACTCACACAGAGAGAGAAAAGAAAGAGAAAGAAAGGAAGGAAGAAAGAAAAAAGAAGAAAAAGTGAGAGAGAGATGAAAGAAAAAAGGAAAAAAGGGACAGAGAGGACAAAAGGAAGGAAGGAAAGAGAGAGAGAGAGAGAGACAGAAAGAGAGAGAGAGAGAGAGAGACGCATGGCCGGCAAGCCACTCCCACCAGGTCACATGGCTGGCAAGCCACTCCCACAAAGGAGGCCACACCCACAGAGGAGGTTCAAAAAAAAATTGAAACCCACCACTGGTCAGAGGGCTAGTATCACAGTCACATGAAGGTTAACTACTGCTTTTGTATTCCACAGTTGGAATACTGTAGCCAGTCTTGGTCACCACAATACCCAAAAAAACATGTTGAAATTCTAGAACGGGAGTGTGAAACTGGCGGCAGGCGGCCCGGATGCATCGTGCGCAGGCCACGCCCACCCCCAGCTCCACGAAGGGAAAAACGTTGTGATAAATCATCTGACAGCAATGTGACACTGTGAGTTTGACACCCGTTTTCTAGAAAGAGTGCAGATAAAAGCTGGAGGCTAACATATGATGAACAAAGCTGGGTGTGTCTACCCGAATGAAGAGAAGGTCTAGAGGAGACATCTTCCAACACTTGAGGGGGCGGTCAGAGAGAAGAAGGAATCAACCTATTCTCCGCAGCATCTGAAGGCAGGACAAGAGGCAATGGATGGAAATTAATCAAGAAGACAACCAATGTAGAACTAAAGAGAAATTTCCTGAAAGTGAGAACAATTAATCAGTGGAATGAATTTGCTCCAGAAGTTCTGGATGCTCCATCACTGGAGACTTTTAAGAAGACATTGGACAACCATTGTCTGAAATGGTATAGCGGTTGGACGAGAAGACCTGCAAGGTCCCTTCCAACTCTGATATTCTGTTTTCCTGGGAAGATTCCCCTGAAGCCATTAAAGACCCAACTAATATATTCTAATTTTCTTTTAAAGCATTCAATTAAAAACAGTTAAATGAAGGGCAGGCTACCATTGCCTTAGGGGAAAAGTCTTCTCCAGTTACAATAAAAGCAGGAAACTCCTGTCCTTCCACATGCTACTCAATTCTGATGCTTCAGTTCCTTCATCCAATCTCATGGAAATGGTGTTGAAAGACACCTGGACTGGAGAGATGTAGCTTCCTACTCCAAGGGTTTAGGTTATATACATGGTTTAGAAACCCTATCCTCAAAATTTAGCAGATAGGAGAGAGTTGGACTTCCTTGCCCAATGCTGATTTTGAGACAGTGTGCAGAAAAAGGTATTGTAGGAGGAGTTTCCCAAATTGCCATTGGATATGAGACGAGTGCCAAATTATTTGCCGCCCATCTCATATCCAAAGACACTTTGGGAAACTTTCCCTGCCATATCTTTTATAAAGAAATAAAAAAAAATTGATTGTTGCAACCTGGAGAAAATGAATGTCTGCGCACTGAAAACCAATTTTTTACAGATGCAGCGCATCATAGCACAACAGCCTTAACCTGGGATTTTCTATGCTTCTTTCTTTCCCTCTAACTTCTAAAGATCATTTTATAAATAGTTTCAAAAGAAAAAGGGGAAATACAGCATCGAAATCTGCAAGTCATCTGTTCTAATCAAGAAATTATAATCCACATCTGTGAAGCTGTCTTGTTGTTTTTCCAAATAGTTGAAGGAAGCCTGTTCATTTTGAATTATTATTTCACATATTCTCTGGCACTGCAAGCCACGTCTATGGCCATAGAAAACTTGTCTCAATTGAAGTAATGGCTTGAAAGAGTCACTTGTTAGGCAGCTTTCAAAGAAGGAAAATAGAGCAATACATTTTACAGATATCTTGGCCTTTGTCTCTTCTGTCTGCTCTCTGCCTGAATTACCAAGTCTGTTTTCCAAATGATTCTCTGCCAAAGGATAAACAGCGACGCTAAACAATATTCAAATAAACATTTTTTAAAAAAAATATTTAAACATTCTTTTTTAAAAGGAGATGATGTTCCGAAGTATTTTCTGCATATTTTAAATATCATTTAAAAATGGGAAGAATATGTCATCTGGATTCATCTGCGGATAAACTAAAGAAGAAACTTTCATGCTACTGTCCAAAAAATTATTAGCTAATAAAGGAGGAGAATGCAAGTTCAAAATTCTGGAAGGCACATGCAGGAAAATGCTGCCAGGTCTGTTGTGCCCTGTTAAAAGTTTATCGCCAGTACTTACAATAAAACTTGCTAATCACTTGATGGACCAGGATCTTGCTGAATGGTACCAGTGGTGGGTTGCAGGTGGTACGCCCCAGTGCGGGTGTACTGGAGCCTGCCCGGAGCACCAGGTACCGTTATGGTATAGTGCTCCAGAGGGACATCCACCTGCCGGCGCGCCTTACCTGTCTTTAAACCCCTTCGATGCTTCTGCGCATGTTCATGACGCATACAGCTCCAGCGTGATGCTCCGCCGAGCAGGTGGAGCATCATGGAGGCTTGCGGAGGCATCGCTGGATGGTAAGATGCAAAGGTGGGTTTCCTACCAGTTCGCACCTATTCGGTAGAACCGGTTCGTCAAATCTACCGAACCGGTTAGAAGACGTTACACCAGTGGACCCGGAAAGCAGGCCACACCTACAGAAGAGGTTCCAACATTTTTTGAAACCACCACTGGTCCTTGGATATGATTATTCTACACTATCATGCTCATATTATAAAACTCAGTGCCTCTGTGAAAGGTAAGGATGACTGCTGCGTTTTGTGGTGCAATCAGAACATTGCGTGTGTTGAAGTTGTTTTAACGCAAACCAAAGATGCCTTTTAAAAAACAAGTTTACATCATATTCTTATGCATGCCAGTGCTGTGTGTGAGGTAATTTAAGGTGGTTCTGACAAGTGTTGTCGGCATCTTCATATCTGGTGACATGGGCGGCAAGCCACTCCCATCCGGTCACATGGGTGGCAAATCACTCCCACAAAGGAGGCCACACCCACAGAGTAGGTTCGAACAATTTTTGAAACCCACCACTGGTAAGACGTATGCACATGGCATGCACATTCATGTGGAGGACACTGGAACCCACCACTGAATGGTACATATAGTCCACCTGTTCCTAGGTTCCCAGAGCAAAGAGATACGGGCATTACATTATGCCATGCCCTCCCCTACAAGATTTGACATGACTTCCATCCTATCCTTCTTGGAAAGTGTGTGATTAAAACAGAATAACAGAATTGGAAGGGACTTTGGAGGTCTTCTCGTCCAAACCCCCTGCTCAAGCAGGAAGCCCTATATACTGTGCCAGACAAATGGTTGTCCAATCTTTTCTTTAAAACCTTCAGTGTTGGAGCACCCACACTTATAGAGGCAGGTCATTCCATTGGTTAATTGTTCTAATTGTCAGGAAATTTCTCCTTAGGTTGGTTCTCTCCTTGATTACTGGTAGTTTCTATCCATTGCTTCTTGCAACTATTTGGTGTAAACGTAATATGTTGCAAACATCCTATTCCTGCCTCAGACAGACATTGTCCCAATGCAGAATCTAGTTCTTTCCACCGTCATGAAACCAGAAATGTACTGTGAAAATAACAACAGTTGATAGTGGTCTAATGGTTGAGGCACCAGAAACCAGGCGACCTTGGGTTTCTAGTCACACTTGAGGCATGAAAACTGGCTGGCTGTTTTTGGACCAGTCATTCTCTCTTAGCCCAACTCACCTCGCGGTTGTTATTTGGGGAAAATAGGGAAGAGAAAGGAATCTGGTTATCAGTAGGGGTTTCAAAAATTTTAGAACCTCTTCTGTAGGTGTGGCCTGCTTTTGTGGGAGTGACTTGCTGGCCATGTGACCAGGTTGGGGTGGCTTTCAGCCATGTGACTGGGTGGGCATGGCCAACTTGTAAAATGTGGTGAAACTCACTTAACAACGCGCTTGCTTAGCAATCAAAATGTTGGCTCAGAAACTCTAGCATTTGAAGCACGCAAGTCTTAACCTGTCAAGTTACAAGACCCTTGCACCCCTAACCCTTAGAAAAAAACGCCAGGGGTGTTCAAACTTGACAGCTTTAAGACTTGTGGACTTCAACTCCCAACTTCCTCCTCCAGTATGTTGGCTCAGGAACTCTGGCATTGAAGTGTGCAAGTCTTTAAAGCAGTCAAGTTACAAGACCGTGGGCACCCCTAACCCTTTAGAAAAAAAAACCCAGGGGTGTTCAAATTTGACAGCTTTAAGACTTGTGGACTTCAACTCCCAGAATTCCTCCTCTCGCTCTTCATCTTGTTGATGTGCGGACGGGCTGGCACTGTAGATTTGTGGAACCTCTTCTATAGAAGAGGTTAGAACTGGCAGGACCCACCCCTGCTGGTTATGTCAAGCATGTCAATTTCCTTGATAGAAGTTTTATCTCCACTTAGTATTTGTCCTCGAAGGCTCACATTTCATGCTAGATTCTAGTTTCAGTTCAGTTATATCATATGCTGGGTCTACCACTGTCTGAGGATCATGATACAGGTGAACTGGTAAACTCCTTCAAAGAAACACAATCTCATTTGTTGCTCTTTGCCTTTACTTCTAAATGGTCAGTCACCATCTGAAAGTAGTTATGGATTTTATTACTTCCAGAAACTTCCTGCATGTGCTTTTTCATCATCTCCTTCCAGTGGTGGTACGACATCCCAAATCACGGTCCAAAAGCTAATCACATTGTCTTGGTATGCTTGAAGCAACCTGCTTTTCCACCACAGTTATTATTCTTTAATTAAATTGTAATGGCAATTAGCATGCTATTGAAAGTTTTCAAGACTTATTGCAAGAAATAATGATCCCATATTTTCTTAGGCCAGCAATCTTAAAAACAGCTACTTCTTTCCCATTTTTAATGCAGTTCTTCCAAACTGTGGTGTGCAGACTACTGATTGTCTGAAAACTCCCTGAGATGGTCTGTTGATGAAGGGGAATGAGGATATTGTTAGGGAAGCTCCCCTTTGGGAGAGCGAGTACGTTCAGAGAAGCGTTGTGAGAGTTGTGTTGGAGAACACACAACCAGCATACAGAGACACTGCAGTGAAATAGGCTTTTACTTTTGTGGAAATAGAGGTATCAGAGTCCATCAAACAGTCCAAATCATACACGGATAAGACAGTCAGTCATCAATGTCTTTCAATTAAGGGATAATCCAAATAACATAGGCCAGTATCATATAATCAGTTCAGTACTCAAAGTTTGCTAGCAGTTGCAAAACTTACAATAGCTCACGGCACTTTCTAACAGCCAGCTTCCAAAAACACTCAGATCAGATCAGCCCAGCAGCTAACAAAACAGAGAGCTACAGTCATTCTGGCTCCCTCTTATGGCCGATTGAGGAAAACAGCAACCAATCACATTTTACAGTATGATTAAAGAAACAGGTATTGCATTGTTACATGATTTATATATTGCCAACCCAACCGTTAGACTTATATTCCTACAGATATAATTCCTCACACTTCAGTCTTACATTCTACAGGAGAGCCTGGGTTAGTGGCTAACACAACTGCCTAATATTGTAATACAGCAAGGGTTCAAATCCCAGTAAGGGTATGGCTAGCTGATGAGAGCTAAATAGCTTGAAATAGATCTATACTAGTCTCCCTTTATTTATTTATCCGCACAAATGCAACACACACACACACACACACACATATACATATACGAAAAAAGAAACACAGAAGGAAAAAGGAAAGAAGGGATTAAAAAATAAGAAGCAGCTTTCCAATTTCCTTTGCAGCAAGTACAAGTTTGAGTTTTAGATTTATCTTATTCTATGATTACAAAAAAAACTTTTTTTCTATTACTCATTTTTTTCAATCCTCGAAACCAAAAGTCATAAGTGATTATTTTTCATGCAGAAACTCTCTACAGGGTTTCCAGTCAGCCATAAATGTGGATATTGTCTCTGCAAGTTCCATCATCTTCACAAACCATTCCTCCGTTGTGGGTAGTATAAAACCCTATGGCAACTGGCATGTGTTTATGACAGTTGCAGTGCCCAGAGTCCTATGGTCATTTTTTGCAAACTTCTAACAAGAAAAGTTAATAGGGACTCCAGTTTAGTTTTAACAACCCTGTTGCTAACTTAACAACTGCAGTGATTCACTTAACCTTTGTAGCAAAAAAGGTCATGAAATGGGCCAAAACTCACTTAGCCTGTCTTACTTAGCAATGAAAATTTGGGCTTGTGGCCGTACATTGAGGACTAACTAAAAGTATTTTATTGTACACTACTCAGAGTCTCTGGTGTTCAAGAATGCATAAATAAATACATTCAAATAATAGAAAGGGATTTCAGACACACACAGATACAATGTCTATGGAGATTCACAGTCATCCAGGTCATGGTTGTCCCAAAGGTGCTTTTTCATGAGGCACTGGATTTCTGATTTTCCTTTCAAGACATTTGCTTCTCATCCCAGAAGCTTCTTTAGTTCATCAGAGCTGGAGAAGCTTCTTTGGATTAGAAGCAAAATGTCTTCAAAGACAAATAGAAAGTCCAGTTGTCTCTGAAAAAGCAGCTTTGGGACACACACACAAAACCCCACAGGTGGCCAGTAGATGATAGTAAAGAGGACGAGAAAATGCTAAATTTTCACTGACCTCCTGGGATTGTCTGGGGTTTACAGATCAGATCATGCAGCCTTATAAATACTGAAGGTAACTAGAATCAGACAGGAGTTTTTGATCTCCTTTGGCAATGTGGGGAAGCCTTATGTTCCAAGGATAGAACTGACAAGGCCTTAGAAACCTAAAGGAAAGCAAATATTGTCCTATCTTCAAAAAAAACAATCGGGGAATTATAGTCCTGATATCTATGCTGGGCACTGACCTCTAGTAGATGATTAAACATCATGTTTGTGAGCACTTGGAATGCATCAGTTAACAAAAGCCAGCAAAAAATCGGCAGGGGGAGTTCAAATCAATCATGGCGGGCTAACATTATATCTATCTTTGAGGACTTAGCTGTTTCAGGGAAATATTGTGGACATCGTGTATTTTGATCTCAGCAAGGCTTTCGAGAAAGTCTGTTACGATATGCTCACTAATGTCAACATATGGGCTAGATGATAAACTTTTTGATGGATGGATAACTATCTGAATAACTGCACCTACAGTAGACAATATTCATAAATAAATCCCATATCAGGCGGAGAGTACAGAGGTGGTATTCAGCAGGTTCTGACAGTTCTGGAGAACCGTTAGTGGAAATTTTGAATAGTTCAGAGAACCGCTAAATACCACCTCTGAGTGCCCCCCCCCCCCATCTATTCTTTGCCTCCCGAGTCCCAGCTGATTGGGAAGAAATGGGGATTTTGCAGTAAACTTCCCCTGGAGTGGAGAGGGAATGGAGATTTTACAGTATCCTTCCCGTGCTACACCCACCAAGCCACACCACGCCCACCAAGCCACGCCCACAGAACCGCTAATAAAACAATTTGAATCCCACCACTGGGAGAGTGGTATCAACTGGAATACCATGGGACTCTGCCCTCCAACAAGTTCTGTTGATGATCAAGATGGCAGTGGTCTGTTCTCACATTGGCAGATGACACAAAACTAGGAAGAGTGGCTAATATTTCAGAAGAGAAAAAGAAGATTCAAAATTGAGGGCCTAAACGAACGGAGCAAAATTTAACAGGGAGAATGTAAGATGGCTATGCCTTTGAGGTGACTGGAAAGCATTCTCGAATTGGCCAATTTTTCCGTCACATCAAATCAAAGTGCCTTCCACCACTTCCCAAGAAATACAACCGATTGACCTCCACCAACCAATTCCATGGTTAAGAGGCATCATAATGAAAAATTAGGAGTTTACCACTTTACACTTGGAACTTCAGAAAGTAAAGTGGATAGATTTAGCAATTACATAAAGTATTAATTTAATGACAATATAGGTGTGCATTTCAAGCTGGTGGTTTTAATATATATTTTTGGTCTGCACTTTGCTTCCCTGCCATAAAATATGCAGAATTCCTGCAGAGCTAAGAAACCCAAGTCATACATTTGCAGCTGAAAACCTATCCACAGACTTCCCAATACAGTAACTAATGACATCCAAGGGTTAGAAATGATATTAATCACTGTTGTGATAATAAAAAATATGCTAAGCATTACCCAGCCATTAATTTTCCACTCAGGAACTACAGGTTTTTTAAAAAAAATTCTCCAATAAGCTGAATAATCTCAAGTACTCACATTTCCAAGGAAATCTCGTGCCACAAGGTCAACTGTTCCAGGTGATATGATAACCCACAATGTACGAATTGTTCAAAGCAAAGTAGAAAAGATACAACGAGCAATAGGGGATGGCTGGTCCGGTAACACTGAAAGCTGTCTTGAGTTGAAATAGGACTTTGATCTTTGCCTAAGAAACCCCCCTCCCTCTTCTGCTTAAAAGGAGATATGGGTCAGGGTTACGTGGGGGATTGCTCTCCCTATACTAAGTAATTTGAACATTTTAGGTGTTCAGACATTCAACATTCAGCTTCTGTCCGTTTTGTGAGTCAGTTTTTCTGTCAGTTTTTTATCAAGAGAGCATGTTATCTCTCAGCTGCAGGGCCTGGAATTCTTTGCTCAGATTAGTTAGCTCATTAAATGGTTTTTGGTCCATTATTAATATGCAAGTATCCAAAGGCTACCTGCTCAGCTGTAACCTAATTGTGGCATCCTCTCCCTAGGAACAGTCAGGAGCCTCCTTCCATTCTATCTCAAAATGATTATTCTAGCAAGTCAACAGGAACGTCGAGTTCGGGTTGTGGCTCCTTAAGCTGCTACTAATGGCATCCAGAGCAGGGTGCTCAAACCAAAATGCTGAGGTGGCGCAGTGGTTAGGGTGCAGTACTGCAGCCACTTCAGCTGACTGCTAGTTCTGCAGCTCGGCGGTTCAAATTCACTGGCTCAGGGTTGACTCAGCCTTCCATCCTTCCGAGGTGGGTTAAAATGAGGACCCAGATGTGGGGGCGATATGCTGACTCTGGTAAACCGCTTAGAGAGGGCTGAAAGCCCTATGAAGCGGTATATAAGTCTAACTGCTATTGCTATTGCTATTGCTAAAATGGCTACCACGTGACAAAGATCCTTCTGAATCTGGGAGAAATCAATGGCCAGATAAACCAAGAGAGAACCTCACCTATATCCCATTAAAATGTCAACTAAACCTGTCGTTTTTACTGCTGCTGTTTTTAAGTAGTGAAGGCCAACTGTCAGGGTTATACCCTCCGTGTGTGTGTGTGTGTGTGTGTGTGTGTGTGTGTGTACACGTTGCTGCAATCTTGACTCTTTTTTTATCCCACTCCTTGGATATTTCCATTAGGTTTTTTTTTTAAATTAATTTTAAAATATAATTTTGATGCTTTTGGGTGGGTTTCTCAGTGCAAATCAATTCAAAAGGTGGAGTTTGCTATAAATTTAATCGATTAAATAGTTATGCATGGAACTGTGTGTGTGTTTTCTTTTTTTAAAAAAAAGTATAGATGGGTTGGTTGCTGTTAATACAGTCAAGGCATGTGGTATAATGGTAGGGAGCTGGATTAGGGGACTCAGGTTCAATCTAGCAATAGCAATAGCAATAGCAGTAGACTTATATACCGCTTCATAGGCCTTCAGGCCTCTCTAAGCGGTTTACAGAGAGTCAGCATATTGCCCCCAACAATCTGGGTCCTCATTTTACCCACCTCGAAGGATGGAAGGCTGAGTCAACCCTGAGCCGGTGAGATTTGAACCGCTGACCTGCTGATCTAGCAGTAGCCTGCAGTGCTGCATTTAACCACTGCGCCACCTCAGCATTTTGGGTTTGAGCAACCCTGCTCTGGATGCCATTAGTAGCAGCTTAAGGAGCCACAACCCGAACTCGACGTTCCTGTTGACTTCTGATCTACCTCGGTATGGAAGTTGTCTGGGAAATGTTGGGCCTGTATGTCTGTCTGCCTGCCTGCCTGCCTGTCTGTCTCTCAATCACCTACTTCAAAGGATTGTTGTGGTAGAGATAAAAATGGGAAGAGGAAACACTCATACATTACCTTGCTTTGGGAGGGGGGAGGGGGATGTCCATCCAACAATTGTAATGAGTAAGGGAAATTGGAAATGAGAAGATATACAAATAAAAGAGCATCAATGGCCTCTATACCAGGAGTCCTCAAATTTTTTAACAGGGGGCCAATTCACAGTCCCTCAGACTGTTAGGGGGCCGGACTGGCTGGCTGGGTATGGCTAGGTGGTCATGTGACTGGGTGAGAGTGGCTATGTGGTCATGTGACTGGGCAGGCTGGTTAGGTGGTCATGTGACTGGGTGGGTGTGGCTAGGTGGTCATAGGACTAGTGGGCATGGCTAGGTGGTCATTAACTGGGTGTGGCTAGGTTGTCATGTGACTGAATGTGTGTGGCTAGGTGGGCATGTGACCAGGTGGGCATGACCAATTTAGAAGTCCATTAAACAATACACAGAAATTGAAAATACACAGAAAAGAAAGAGGTGGAAGCAGGTTAATGACGGGATGCGGCTTCCTTGGGTCTCTCTCCCTCCCTCCCTCCCTCCCGCCCTCCCTCCCTCTGAAGGCTGGGGAGGCCAAACAGGCCCATTTTTGGGTCTCCCCGAGGCCTCCATGCGTCCCATTTTTGGCCTCCTCAGCCTGCAGAAGGTGGGGGGGTTGGGTGATGTGGGTGGGCCAGCCTTGTGGTCCCTCAAAGGCCAGATTAATGGCTTCGCTAGGCCATATCTGGCCGCTGGGCCATAGTTTTGAGGACCCCTGCTCTTTACCCATTGTACTTGTAGTTATGAATGCTCCAGCACTGGACATTTTTAAGATGTTGGATGACCATTTGTCTGAAGTGATGTAGGGTTTCCTGTCTAAGCAGGGGGTTGGACTAGAAGACCTCCAATGTCCCCTCCAACTCTGTTATTCTATTCATTCTACTTCTGGCTGCAGATATTTATCACCCTCCTTGCTTTATAAAGAGGTATGAAAATTACTGAATGAGGACCAGTGCATATCAGTCTTATTTAAGCAATGAAGACAAGAATAATAAGACTTTTTAAAAGAATAAGAAGAGAATGCAGCCAAACAATTTTAGGTCTTTGTTTATACAAATGATGTACCATTAATGCTAAGCATCCAGACAGATGAGTCAATGAGACAGACATTATTTTCTTATATCCCCTTAGACAGCGGTGCGTTCCTTTCTTAAGTACGATAGCTTGGAATGAATGGTTGAATTTAAATCGATATGGTTAGCCCAGTGTGTTAGTAGATTGCTCTTCTTAGCATTTATAAGTAATATGTAATTTTAGTACATACTCCCATGATCTGAATTCTTTTTACTGTAATTAATTGGATTGTGGTTCATCCAGTGATTAATCCTGCCTGATAATTAGCTGTGGGATATGTTCTAATTTTATAATTCATTCTGACGTTTTCAAAGTTATCTGTAACAGATAAACGGGGCGGGGGGATATGAATTCATCTATCCGTCTTTCATCATGTCTCAATATTTAAATAAGTGATGAACTATATAAGCTCAATCTTTGAAAAGTCTAGAAAAGGGGCAGGAACCAACTTGGATTATGCCAAATCTCATGTTTAAATCATGATACAGATTGGAGTTAAAAGCAGAACAGCAACATATGCAGCTGGAAACTTAGAGAGCTCAAAGTTCTTCTTCTGGCCTTCCTTAAATGAAGGCATTAGTTATGGTGTGGCTACATAATACTACCAGTGGTGGGATTCTAAAATGTTAGCAACCGCTTCTCTGCCCGGTTGCTGGGTGGGCGTGGCCACAGTGGACGTTGTTAAGTCCTTGACTTGCGACCGGTCCTAAGTCCTTGACTTGCGACCGGTCCTTAAGTCCTCGACTTATGATTGACAGCCAGCAACTGCTCAGTTGCGCCCGATTGGCTATGGCGCTGACTAAGAGTGGGCTGTTTGCATCTTTTCTATTGGTCTCCCTTGCTTGACAGCTCGCATATAATAGCTGTCAAGCGGGCGAGGTGGAACTCTGTACATAGTTATTCTAGTTGCTGTTCCGTTGCAGTAAAGCTGTCCTACTTATCCTCAGCCATTCCACGTCTCTTCAATCAGTCCAGTCTCCAATAGGCATGGCCTACTCAGCCTCCTGCACCACGGCAAGGGGCTGTTTCATCCTCCCCAGGCTCCAGAGACTTTCCCCGTAACTCTGGGAGGGTGACAACAGCCTCCCTGGGCTCTGGAGGCCCACTGAAAGCAGGAATCGTGCCCATTTCCAGACTTCCAGTAGGCCTATTTTTCACCCTCTGGAGGCTCCGGAGGCCTTCCTTGAGACTCCAGGAGGGTGAAAACTGTCTCCCCGGGCCACAAAGGCACTCCGGAAGCCGGAAAGAGGCTGTTTCCGGACTTCCAGAAGGCCCAATTTTGCCCTCGCAAGCCCTCTGCGTGGCCTCTGAACTTACCAAAAGGGCCGTGTGGAGACTCCTGTGAAGGGACGGGTGAGTGGGGCCAGCGGGTCCTTCCAACTACCAGTTCACCCAAACTGGTGCAAACCGGCTGAAATCCACCACTGAATACAACTGTCCCTCATTCAGGGACAGCTATAATGAGCTTCCTTGTTTTCTTGCAGACATTTCATTACCCAAGCTAGGTAACATTATCAGTGCACGATCATATTACCTAGTCTGGGCAATGAAATGTCTGCAAGAAACAAGGAAGCTTAGAGAGCATTAAGGATCTCTCAGTGAACCCTGAGGTACAATATTCTCCTTTATTAATTAGCACTGTATTTTGACCAGGAATGCCGTTCTTTGGGTATGTACACCAGTGGTGGATTCAAATAATTTAACAACCGGTTCTCTGTTCCTAATGACCAGGTGGGTAGGCGGGGGCATAGTGGTGATGTGACGTGTGGGCATGGCCAACTCAACATTACTCAGGTTGATGGGCGCTTCGTCTTAGCTTTGACAATGTAATAAGGGTTAACCAGAGAGGCAGTTTCTGTAAGCAGGGCAATAAAGATTAAGATAGAAACAACACCAGAGTTTCCTTCCTGCCTTCCTTACAGGATTAGCCCTGTAAAGCGGAAAAAAAACCAAAAGAAGATTCTTCCCAAAACCGGTTCTCTGAACCTCTTAGAAGTTAAGAACCGGTCTCCTGAACAGGTGCGAACTGGCTGAATCCCACCACTGATGTACACCCAACAAACTAATTCAATCTAGCTAGGCTAACTGATGGTGCCTGCTTTCCTAACATAACTGTTCGAGAGAGGTGTCTGTGTAGGAGCACTCAAACAAAGAGAGCTTATCAAGTCAGTCTGTGTAAAAGGAAGTGTTTCCTGCAGTTGACCACCAAAGAGCTGAGATGCAGATGGAACTTGTCTAACAAGATTAAATCTGATTTAGGCTGGAAATGGTCTGCTTAATTGTGAAATGAGCAGCTAATAACTGAAGAAGAATATATTCGGAACTTCACTCCAAGTTAAGAAAATCCAATTATGGTGCTCAAAATGAAAATATATAATGACTCACTTTTTTTTTTTAAATGGATTACTGGGTTAATTAAACTTCGGGGCTAAAAGTCTTTGAAGTAATCAAAGCCTTAGAGAGGATTAAGTGTAAAAGGATGCATCAAATGTGGTACAGAAGCTATGTGCTCTTGTCCAAAGAAACAGTAATGTACAGCTTTGAGACTGCGTTTCCCCTCCCCTCTTTTTGTTTAATTCACACACAACAGTCAGCAGCATTTTCTGGCTGTTAAGGTTTTACCTTGAGGTTTCCTTACATCTGCTGATATGTCTCTGTTGTCACAGTACATGTTCCATTTTTGCTGAATAAAGTATGTAAAGTTTCCCTTGAGTCAAGATTGACTTCCGGTAACCACATATACAGGTAGTCCTCAACTTATAACAGTTCATTTGGTGACTGTTCCAAAGTTACAACATCACTGAAAGCAGTGACTTATAACCACTTTTTATACTTACAACCAGGAGTGGGTTCCTACCAGTTCGCCACCAGTCGTCAAATCTACTGAACCTGTTAGAAGAGGTTCCACCAGTGGACCGGAAAGCAGGCCACACCTACAGAAGAGGGTTCCAAACATTTTTGAAACCCCACCACTCACATACACACACACACACACACACACACACACAGAGACAGACAGACAGACAGACAGACTCACACAGAGAGAGAAAGAGAAAGAGAGAGAAAGAGAAAGAGAACGAGAAAGAGAAAGAGAAAGGAAGGAAGGAGGAGGGAAGAAAGAAAGAAAGAAAGAAGAAAAAAAGAAAGAAAAGTGAGAGAGAGAAGAAAGAAAAAAAGAAAAAGGGACAGAGAGATAAAAGGAAGGAGAGAGAGAGAGAGAGAGAGAGAGAGAGAGAGAAAGGACACACATGGCCGGCAAGCCACTCCCACCAGGTCACGTGGCCAGCAAGCCACTCCCACAAAGGAGGCCACCACCCACAGAGTAGGTTCGAAAAATTTTTGAAACCCACCACTGCTTACAACTGTTGCAACATCCTTGTGGTCACATCATCAAAATTCAGACAGCTGGCAAATGACTCATTTACGACTCACAATTGAGTCACTCATATTTATATCTCAGAGTAATGTGATCCTCTTTGGAGACTTTCTGACAAGCAAGTCAATGGGTAAACCAGATTCACTCAACAACCGTGTTACTAACTTAAGAACTGCCATGATTCACTTAACAATTGCGGCAAAGAAGTTGTAAAACGGGGCAACATTCACTTAACAAATGTCTCATTTTGCAACATAAATTTTGGGTTCAATTGTGGTCATACATGGAGGACCACTTTTTGACGATGGTACTGAACTGGCTTGCCATTATGTTCTTCGAGGGTTTTTTTCCCCCCAGTACAAGCTACTACATCCTTGAGATTTCCCAATTGTTTCCCATCATCTATAATTCAACTTAGGTTTGAGACTTTTTGTTTTTTGTAATCAGCTCGACTTCTGTGACTAATCTCACTGACTCAAACACACACACACACACACACCACACACACACACACACACTGTTATGTACAGTCCAAAATCTCTGGGGTCCATGAAGTCCTTTACTTGTGTGTTTTTTTGGCTTAAAATATGCAGAGGATCAATAGCATCAAAATAACAGGTTTGGTCAAGCAATTGAAGAAGACTTTCCCTGTTGCGAAGTGCCCAGCCTGGCAGAGAGGAGGGTTCAAGTGTGGAGCTAGTCTAGAGTCACTGTGCAACTGTAAAAGAGCCAGAACCTTCTTGAATTCCTGGGAACCTTATCCAATTACTCCCAAGAGAGTGCTACCAGATTTGGAAGCTTCCTGTGTTACAGGCTGAAGATAATAAAGTAGTTAGTTTGAATTCTACCCATGTGAGTCATGTTGTTCATGCCTGCCACATCCCTTTTAAACATGTATTGCACACACCATACATCTGAAAAAAAGGAGCAGAGCATTGACTGGCACAGCGGCAGTGAAGATTTGTTGGAAACATGTGATTAATCCACCATAGCTATTTTACAAAACTAATTTAGCAAACCCTTTTGCAATACTTTTTTTTTAATTTTTGCATTTTAGTATTTAATGACTACAGGCCTTCACTGTTTATGGATTGATATCATAGTATAGTTGGGCCATATGTAACTGACAGACTGGATGTCAAATTGTGATTTTAATATAGATTTTCTGTTATTATTATTTTATTCTAGAATTATGAACTGGATATTCATTGAGTGTTTTTATTTGTTCTGGTCTCTGGTCTTTGACTGTAATAAACTTGATTTGATTTGATTTGCGAGTCATGCATGCCAATTTGTCCTGTTGATCCTTCCTCCAGATGTCCATGGAAGTATGCTACTAGATTAAGATGTGGAATTATGCGGGAAGGGTGTGAATGAGAAGAAAATAAGATAGCAATAGCACTTTGACTTATATACCACTTCACAGTGCTTTACAGCCCTCTCTAAGTGGTTTACAGAGTCAACATATTGCCCTCAACCATCTGGGCCCTCATATTACCTGCCTCAGAAGGATGGAAGGCTGAGTCAACCTTGAGGTTAGAATCGAACTGCCAAACTCCAGGCAGCAAGCAGTCAGCAGAAGTAGCCTGCAGTACTGCATTCTAACCACTCCACCACTGTGACTCAAAATATATGAATATAACTCAGGAAAGCTAGAACAGAGCGAGGATAAGCAATGGTTCTCTCTCCATTCTTTATGGCGATTGCTGAATTCTTACAGTTAGAGTCTGACTTAAAAATTTGAGTCTGTGCAAGCTGACCAAAAAAGTTTCTCAATTAACTGACATACATTTTAAGTCAATTGCTTTGACCACAAGGGAAGTGGAAAACCAAACAATGCCTGAAACCTGTTATCTCTCTGCACGTGGGGTTGTGAAAACCTAGACAGCCTGAGCCAAAATTGATCAATTAAGCAAACGGGATAAACAGAAATTTGGAAAGAAAACAAATGATTGCCCAAATTAAATATCTCATGTACATGAAATACTGCAAACGATATATGATACACCCAGAGAACAATGTAATTTATTTTATTACTTAACTGCAATATCATAAAATGTCCCATAAATTTGCCTGTTACAGGAATAGCAATACATCCTGAATGCTAAGTTTTGTTCTTGTGCAAGGAGTTGTGCCATAGATTGCTGAAGTTATACATGGTGCACTTTTGAAAAATTTTTCTACATTAACCCTCTCATCATACACAGGGTTATGCCCAAGATATACTTCTGCAGTTATCAGTATCAATGCCTGAAAAAGGGTAATAGTCATATAGTAAATCTCAATTTCCTATTTTAGTAAAGGTTTAATCGAAAATTCGAAAGCAGGAATGCAACTTAAGATCTAGTTTGCCATTGGATAAAATCCAACTATTTCAGATAGACTTCTCATCTCCAAACAACGGATCATCCTGTTATTCTCTTTTCTTCACTGCACTCTTCAATTCCTTCAAAATATCCAGGACAATTTCCTGGAGCAGATTTTTATAATGCAACCAGTGGTGGGTTTCAAAAAAAATTGGAACCTACTCTGTGGGTGTGGCCTCCTTTGTGGGAGTGGCTTGCCAGCCATGTGACCTGGTGGGAGTGGCTTGCCGGCCATGTGTTTTCTTTCTTTCTTTCTTTCTTTCTTTCTTTCTTTCTTTCTTTCTTTCTTTCTCTCTCTCTCTCTTTCTCTCTCTCTCTCTCTCTCTTTCCTTCCTTTTGTCTCTCTGTCCCTTTTTTCTTTTTTCTTTCATCTCTCTCTCTTTTTCTTTCTTTTTTCTTTTTTCTTTATTTATTTCTTCCTTTCTTTCTCTTTCTCTCTCTGTGTGTCAGTCTGTCTGTCTCTGTGTGTGTGTGTGAGAGAGAGAGAGAGAGAGTGTGTGTGTGTGTGTGTGTGTGTGTGTGTGGCAGTGGTGGGTTTCAAAAATGTTTGGAACCTCTTCTGTAGGTGTGTCCTGCTTTCCGGGTCCACTGGTGGAACCTCTTCTAACTGGTTCGGTAGATTTAACAAACCAGTTCTACCGAATAGGTGCAAACTGATAGCAACCCACCTCTGGTGCACACTGAAATCCATCTCTTCTTTTTTTTCTTTTTCTTTGTGGCTTTTACTGTTTATTAACTTTTTTCTGTTATACAAGAGTAAACGACTAAGTAAAAGGGAAAAAGAGAAAGTTGGGAGGGTGGAGGTCACCCCTTTCATTTGGAGAATCAAAGTTCAGCTCCACTGAACCAACAATCATGTTGGAAAAGGGAATAGATAGACCAGAACAGTGTTTCTCAACCTTGGCAACTTGAAGATGTCTGGACTTCAACTCCCAGAATTCCCCAGCCAACGAATGCTGGCTGGGGAATTCTGGGAGTTGAAGTCCAGACATCTTCAAGTTGCCAAGGTTGAGAAACACTGGACTAGAGTTAAGGTGTGCAATGCAAATTAGAGAAATTATGCAAACACATGGAGATGATATACCCTGAATCATTGTGCATAATCTTCTAGGTTAAAATTATAAGAAGGAAAATGCCCATTCAAATCTTTGATTTTTAGATAGGTGCTAAACTTTTCCTTTTTTTTAGTATGTATACAAACTGCATAAAAGATACATTACTGTTCCCCAGAATATTTTTTTTAAAATCTATAATCAATTTTGAAGATAAAAACGGTTCCACCACAAAACCGCGGTAGAATAAAGCGTGCTCGACGAAAGCGCGTACGTGACGTCATCACAGCGCAACGAAAACAGCACTCTGTGAGCGGTAAACTTAAAATTAACGCGTAAATCTAAACCTAACCCCCCCCAAACCTAACCCTAAACCTAACCCTAAGCCTAACCCTTAACCTAACCCTAAACCTAACCCTAAACCTAACCCTTAACCTAATGCTAAACCTAACGCTAACCCTTAACCTAACCCTAATGCTTAACGTAACCCTAAACCTAACCCTAACCCTTAACCTAACCCTAAACCTAACCCTAACCCTAAACCTAACCCTTACCTTTATGTGAATCGGCTTGCTTTAATTTTATTTTAATTTTAATTTAATTTATTTTTAATTTTATTTGTCGCGCTGCTGATGACATCAGGTACGCGCTTTAATCGGGTGCGCTTTAGTGGACCGCGGTTTTGACGGGTCACGGATAAAAACATAGTCAGGTAAAACATTGCCAATGCACCAATACACAAAGTGTACTCTGTAAAAGTATCCTTGAAGTGTGCTTGAGGGAAGACCAAACAAGATTTTGTTCACTTGTGGTTAATCTTTTAAAGATACACTAGACCCTAACTCCACTAAAAAAGTATTGAACAGCAAGACTATACAAAAATGATTGTGGGTGCTCCAGAATTGCAGGTTTTTTAAAGAAGAGATTGTATAATCATTTGTGTAAAATATTATAGGGTTTCTTAGCAATAGCAATAGCAGTTAGATTATATACCGCTTCATAGGGCTTTCAGCCCTCTCTAAGCGGTTTACAGAGTCAGCATATTGCCCCCAACAACAATCCGGGTCCTCATTTTACCCACCTCGGAAGGATGGAAGGCTGAGTCAACCGTGAGCCGGTGAGATTTGAACAGCCGAACTGCAGAACTGCAGTCAGCTGAAGTAGCCTGCAGTGCTGCATTTAACCACTGTGCCACCTCGGCTCTTGCTTGAGCAGGGGGTTGGACTAGATGTTGGCAAACCTTTTCGGCACTAAGTGCTGAAACGGGAACGCACGCAGTCACCTGGTGTGCATGCGCGTGCCAGGAAGATAATCTTCCAGTTTCCAGCATGTGCGCCAGCCAGTTGGTCTTTGCGTGCACATGCACACCAGAAACAAGAAGACCACGTGACCAGGACGCAGGCGCATGCTGGAAATCGGAAGAGCAGCCACCTGATGTGCGCATGTGCACCGGGCGGCTGGTTTTCTGGTTTCTGGTGCTCCCACATGCGTGAAGACCATCTGGCCGGCATGCCAGAACCCGGAAGAGCAATGGGCGATGGCTCGCGTGCCCGGAGAGATGGCTCTTTCTGCCTCTATATTAATTCAGGTCTTTCTAAATTCTATGGGAAGGAGTGAAATTAAACCGGAACATGCTAACATCTCTAGTGGCAACATCCATTTAGTTCAGGGGTGGGTTTCTCACCCCATTCCAACCGGTATGCGTCCTGCGCATTCGTAGAAGTGCAGAACTCGTCAAAACCGGGTAAGGACCATGGGCAGGCGGGCGCGCCCTTCGCCGTTCCCAGAAGTTACTTACTTCCGGGTTCACCGACCAACCGGTTCGCAGGGACCACCGCGAACCGGTTGAAACCCACCCCTGATTTAGTTCTTCATGATAGTTGGATGACTTTGAGAGAATTGTAAAGACAAACCTTATAACTTGTATGAATTCAACCAATGACAAAAGTCATGCAAATTGTAGCTTAGAATCTGAAGCCAACAACAACCTTGAGTTTCAAGTTTGTTTCTGAAAATCAAAACAATGTTGTTAAGAAGTTTAAATGGTGAAACAAGTTTGGCAGTTTGCCAAATAGTAACATGTGCAGGCAGATAAGGGTTTATGTAAGTATAGGCATAGTCTAAACCCATGATGGCGAACCTATGGCATGTGTGCTGGAAGTGTCATGCAGAGCCATCTCTCCGGGCATGCCAGCCGTTGCTCTTCTGGGTTCCAGTTGCATATGCGCGCTGGAACAGCTGGTCTTTGTGCACACATCCGTACCAGAAATCAGACGACCAGGTGATCGGTGCACATGCGCACATCAAAAACTGAAAGCTCAGCTTCCCGGCATGCGCATGCACACCAAGGAACTGCTGTTCTGGGTTCCAGTGCTCCCGTGACAGTGGTGGGTTTCAAAAATTGTTCGAACCTACTCTGTGGGTGTGGCCTCCTTGGTGGGAGTGGCTTGCCGCCCATGTGACCGGATATGAAGATGCCGACGACACTTGTCAGAACCACCTTAAATTACCTCACACACAGCACTGGCATGTATAAGAATATGATGTAAACTTGTTCTTTAAAAGGCATCTTTGGTTTGCGTTAAAACAACTTCAACACACACAATGTTCTGATTGCACCACAAACGCAGTAGTCATCCTTACCTTTCACAGAGGCACTGAGTTTTATAAATATGAGCATGATAGTGTAGAATAATCATATCCAAGGACCAGTGGTGGGTTTCAAAATTTTTTGGAACCTCTTCTGTAGGTGTGGCCTGCTTTCCGGGTCCACTGGTGGAACCTCTTCTAACCGGTTCGGTAGATTTGACGAACAGGTTCTACCGAATAGGTGCGAACTGGTAGGAACCCACCTCTGTCCCATGAGTGCGTATCAGGGAGCTGCTCTTTCGGTTTCGGTAGCTCCCCCTGCACGCCCCCATTTCAGGACCTGATGCTGAAAAGTTTCTTCAACACTGGTCTAAACTTTCAGGGTGTGTAAGAACTATGAAGGGCTTCCATAGCCAAGAGAGATGGTAGCAAACGCCTTATCACAGAGGAAGGATTTTTCTCCTCTAGGGATGACAGCCCAGAAGTTTTTTTAAAATTTTATTTTGTTTTAGAATCCAGGCAAAAAGAGGTATTCTGCATAATAAGATGATTGGCTGTGCTTTCTGGAAAAAAAGGGAAGTTACTATCCATAATAGCTAGAAGCTTCAGATTGGGGAACGGTGACATCTATACAGCAGCCCTAAAGTAATCTTCCTCCACCTTATGATCTAATACTAATTAGTATATTTTAAAAATTAATGGGAGGTGATTTGATGCTAAATAAGCAAGCACAACTGTAATACAGGATGTAAGGGGGAATGTTAGATTATATTAACTATTTGCACAAATTATTTTCTTTTAAAAATTACTGCATTTTTCTTCTTTTGCCAACTTCAAATACTGCCAAATCGAAGGGCTCCTGTATGCCTAAACTCATCTCCATTGCTCCAAAAGAGTTGAGGCCCATGATGATCTCTTAAAAGTTTATTGCTACTAGGAAATTGTGTGCTTTCCAAAAGTCCCATAAAGTCAGCAATTTTCAACAACAAATCAGCCAGGGGATTTTTTTTCTTTTTAATAGAAAAAGTGTATTCCTCTGAGTAGCACTGTTCCAAGTAGCAAAGAATTTTTACAAGGCTGAACGAATTGGAGACTGGGGACTGTTCTATGCCGTGACCTTATTTGTTATAATTTGTTCCAATTACCCACTTATGACAGAGACTATTCTAAGATGGAAAATAAACAAAAGCAAATTAAAACAAGAAGAACTGAAGGATCTCGGTAGGGGAAAGAGTTCTCATTCTTTGTAATTGTTGAAAACAGTATTCAAAAATAGAGATGAGTAACCCAACCAGATTTTCTCATCGATAGCAATAGCAATAGCAGTTAGACTTATATACCGCTTCATAGGGCTTTCAGCCCTCTCTAAGCGGTTTACAGAGTCAGCATATTGCCCCCACAGTCTGGGTCCTCATTTCACCCACCTCGGAAGGATGGAAGGCTGAGTCAACCTTGAGCCGGTGAGATTTGAACCGCCGAACTGCAGATAGCAGTCAGCTGAAGTGGCCTGCAGTACTGCACTCTACCACTGCACCACCTTGGCAATACATCAGTGCTTGTGTTCCCTAACTTGGGCATAAGATTTCAGCAGGCTTTTCACTCTGGATTATGTGCAGAATAGGTGGATAAATTGTCTCTGTATTTCAAAAGGATTTTGGATAATCACACACATTTGTTTAAGAGGTGCCTAACAACCTATGAGTTTCCAGATATTCTTTGACTATTACAGCCCCCAGCTTGGCCAACAATTACTGAGTATGCAAGTTGTAGTTCAGCAACATTGGAGGTTCCATGTTTCCCTACATTATTTGAATGTTACCCATTCCTTGTTTAAGTGCAGGTCCTTGTAAATGTTGCCACTTTCATTGCACATTTTTTGTTACACCTCAGCCATTTTAATGCCAAGAACAATGGGGCAGAATACTCCAAGGATAGATAACCTCATGTCATAAGACAAGGCTGTCAAACTCCTAGCCCGTGGCCTGGATGCTTCACACACTGGCCATGCTCAGGCCTGGTTTAGCAAAGAGATGGGGAAAGTCCCAATACATCACGTGACGCTTCCATGATGACATGAGTTTGACACCTCTGCCATTGGGGGTTTTAAACTTCAACTTCTACCAAGCTCAGCCATCAAGGAATCATCAAATGCTTTTCTTGACTTAACAGCAAGTCCAAGGTCCTGAAGGACTTCAGGTCAATCTGGTGCCTCCTGACCTATTTAAATTACAAGTAGGTCCAAGGCAGAACTATGGCAAGGAATTCTGGAAGTTGCACTGCAAATAGTTCTGGAGTCCATCTCATCAGGGAAAGTATTCCTAGAGAGGGACTGTGATGAAATTACCATTTTTTACTAAATGTTCTGACCTAGGCTTCCCAAGAGCATGAAGCAAACTCCTTGTCCCGACAAAAATCCCTTTTATTAAATTACTGTGAATTCTGCTCATTCACATCCAGCAAAGTCTTTCAAGGGAGGATTTAGAGTCACAGACTTAATTTGGCTTGGACAGCTGACAGGCTAATATCTGGAAAACTTGGCAAGGAGTCCCGGAGAGTCACGAACCAATTAAGTGAACTAATTGTCTCCTGCAAACTCCACTTCCCTTTTGCTCCTCTTTTATTTCCTCTGGGAGGGGCCATTCATCGTCCACCTGTGGCCTTACTCCCAAGTCGACCCCTTCGTCTGGCAACTCTGCGCATGTGCATGCTGGGAACAGGCTCCAGCTGTTCATCTGCCTCACTTATGACTGACTCTGAAGGCAGCTGATAACTGGCATATGGCTCTGGCACCCTCTCTGCCTCCGACACAGAGCCCTCATCAGAGCCCATGTTTCTCCCCAATCTCCTCACTATCCAAATCTGCTGCCAGCTCTGGTGGTGGGCCACAACACTAAAATAGATAAAGGGTTAAGAGGACTGTTCCTCATAACATAGAGTAGAAATATTTTCTCTCCCATATTATTGGTCTGTTTATAATCAATCAGTCATTTGAGTAAATGAGATATATAACATAATATCCTCTGCTATACTTAAGATACTATACTACCAGAAATGAGCTGATAAGAAAAATGATAGCATCAATCTATGAATTCTATACATTTTCAGGGGGGAAGGGGGAAAACATGGCTGCAAGGTTTTAAACAAGTGTATTTATTCCCAGAATAAACCTAGAAGAAATTATGCCACTTAACATCCATTGCTGAATAAACAGAGATGAAGTATGTTCTTGCTTGTTTATTTAGAATATATGTAAGAGCAAATGTAGATTATGTTGTATAATTACTATTTGCAGAAGTGTTTTTTCTGTTGTGTGACATTTATTAACCTAAATAAATATGCCTGTTTCACTGTAAGTTTACCAAGCATAGAAGTCATGGGAACTGCCAAGTTATGGAATCATCAATTGATGGCACTAACCTCTGATACTGAACAAATATTTGACTAGATCTAACCTGAGCTTCTGCTTCCTTGGAACTCACCATAGATTCCAATAAACTACTCTGAAATTCCAGAACTTGTTCCAGAAACCAGAGGAAACCTACAGCCGAATTAATTAGGAAAATTGCAGCATTTCAAACTTATTCTAAAAAGTAATGAACATAAATGTAAGACTACTACTGCATCTAAATAGTCTTAAATCTTTAGTTATCAAGGGCAGCAGAAAGACAGATAGAAGAAGTGGTTCCAGATTTTGGCTCAGACCAGGGTTTAATCTGGAGGCAACTGTCCCATCCTGCTGCATCTCAGCACCAGCCATGAGTTCTGAAACAGCCAAAGGAATCCTGGCAAGCTTTTAAAAAATGCTAACCACCATCATTACACATGAGCCAGTCCCAACACTGTGGAAGATTATTCACATTGCAGGTTTGATGGCTGAATTTACACATTGGTGATTTCCTAACAAACGACCCCATTGTTGTGAATGAAGCTTCATGCCAGCCTGCAGATTCAGACTCACAATCCACATTCCCACAAGTGAGAGACGGCTGTTTGCCACAACATAGACCCTAAGTCAAATTACCACAGCCCATCTCTCTCCTAGATATATAAAAGACAGTGTGTGGTAGAGATTCTGTGGAGATTCTCAGTTATCCAGGTCATAGTTGTCTCAAAAGTGTGTTTTTTTTTTCAAAATGCAATTGGACTGTGTTAAGTCCTCGGACTTACGAATGATAGCTCGGCAACAGCCAGGCGTGCCGGAACCAATCAGGCGTGACCTGCAGTTGCCGGGCTGTCAAACGCGCGGCTATTGGTCTCCCTGTCTGACAGCTCCATATAAATAGCTGTCAGACAGGGAGGGGGTGCCGGTCTACTTGTTCATGCTTGCGAATGCCTGTTAATAAAGTTGGTTGTGTTTAACTTACCTCAGATGCCTCCAGCCTCGTTCTTCTAGGAAATTTAACACTGGTGACGAGCTGGTGGGATCCCGGGCTCTGAGATACAACCTGTAACGGCAAGGAAGCATAGTTGTTAGGCGCTCCACACTGCCGGACAATTCTCGCCGCGTCTCGCTCCTGTTTAAACGGCATCTAACTATGGCTGCAATGCCTACGTTCGCTCCATTTGGGACGGCCGGCGAGTCATGGGCCGCCTTCCTGGAGCGTTTTGAATGCTCCCTTATCGCTAATAACCAGCAGGGGTATTCACAGGCTCGGAAGTGCGGCTTCTTCCTTAGTGCCTGCGGCCCTGAGATGTTCGGGACGGCCCGCTCCTTCGCAGCCCCGCGCCCCGTTTACAAACTAAGCTGGGATGAGCTCATGGAGGGGCTAAAGAATCATTACGCCCCAACTCCCTCTAAGATCACACGCCAGTACGCTTTCCGCCGGTGTGTCCAAAAAGCATCCGAATTGATCAGCCAGTTCCTCCAGGCACTATGGGTCACCGCCATTCAATGCGAATTCCCCGATCCAGAGGACAACATGGTTGAGCAATTTGTCTGTGGAGTGAAGGACATCCACCTCAAGCGGCGCCTCCTCTCCAGGGGAGACATTACCTTGACTCAGGTTGTCGACAAGGCTAGGGCTGCGGAACTCTCGGAGCTATCAACGGTGGAGATGGCCAGCTACCTGCCTTCCTTGCCTGCATCACCATCTCTGCCTCCGCTGCCTTCCCCGCAATTGACCTGCCTGATAGATGAGCTGCCCCTCTTGCCGGCTCCGATCTATGAAGACCAGGCCTCGTTCTTCTAGGGAATTTAACAGACTGTTTTTTACCTTGAGGAAGGAAGAAGAAGAAGAAGATGTTTTGCTTCTCATCCAAGAAGCTTCATCAGTTCTGGCAGGATGGGGCTGGGATGGATTAGTTCTGATAGGATGAGAGGAGTTGGAAGGATCGTATTTCTTTGCAGTCATCTGGTCTTAGTACTCTTCCTGAGAGGTCTTGAGGCTACTTGGAGATTTATCTGTGCAGGTAGTCAGAGAATTCATGGACAAAAGCTAGAGGGAGCCTTTGATGGACCTTTGATCTATTATGTAGGAATCTATAAGGAATTAGAGCCATCCAAAAACTGAAAAACTTCCTTCAGGAAGTCCTCAGTTTTTAAAGAAATATATGAATTTATGCAGCCAGAAATTAACATTAGATTTTTCATCTCTATTTTCTCTGTTATGCTCCTTTTCCCCTCTCTATTCAGTTGTTTAATTTATTTGTTTAATTCATTCGTTTCATATTGAATTCACTTTTAATTAGTATATCCTTCTGCTTTGTAATACTTTGTTATCTAATCTTCTTAGAAATTTGGAGGGTAGGGCTCTTCATTTATGATCTGTCCAAATTATTGCATTTCTTTTGTATTTGTAACACATTTGCAAACCACTGTATTATTGTGATTTGAAACTATTTATTTCCACATCGAGTGTTGTCATTTTAATACTTATAGTCTAGAAGAATATTGTTTTACATTAGCTTTATTTTTGTTTATCTCCTGTGTGATTGATTTATCTCCCAGAAGGGTGGCCAGAGCCCTGAGTCACCATTCATTAATGCTCAATAGCCAAGAAATTGTTTCAACTTCTACATCTTGACTATTTAATCCCCAGGAAGGCTGCAAAAGGTGTTAAACCCCTATATGTCCCACACAGTAGATTTAGGTTGTTGTGCCAGTGATCAGAGACTTCCCAAGGCACTCTTATAATTGGTATGTGACCTCCAAATCTACATTATCTAGACCTCAGTATTGCTACAAATATCTCGTAGAGACATCTAACCAGATTTTACACTGCTTGTTGGGTAACTTAAAAAGACACTAATGGACAAATGGTCTTAATATGCTTCATTTAGTTTTGAAGTACTGTGATACATCAACCATGAAACCATGATTAAATGAACCATGGCTAAATGTAATTTTCAGGACGACCTTATAATAATTTTTGAATTAATAGCAGATAAAATACCAATTTATATGGAAGGATGTCAAGCCAAGCCCAAGAACAATGTGGAACAGTTCAGCCAGAGTTCAGTTCTTTATTTGCTTACAAGTAGTAGACAGAATCTTGCCAGATTAAACACTTACTACTCCCAACCTATGGATAGAGCCTGGCAGATTCTAGGAATTAATGGTAAAGATACAGGCCTAGAAACCAGGGAATATTCAGTTCTAATCCTGCCATGAGTGAGGGGGAGGTGGGGAGAGAGAGAGAGAGAGAGAGACAGAGACAGAGACAGAGAGAGACAGAGAGAGGTGAAATAGAGATAGAGACCAAGTCATAGACATAGACATAGACATAGATATAGATATAGATATGTACTCCTTGACTTATGACCAGAATTGAGCCCAAAATTTATGATACTAAGTGAGACATTTGTTAAATGAGTTTTGCCTCATTGTATGACCTTTTTTGCCACTTTCTTATGACCTTTCTTGCCAATTGTTAAATGAATCACTGTAGTTGTTAAATTAGCAACATGGTTGTTAAGTGAATCTGACTTCTCAATTGACTGTTCTTGTCAGAAGTTTGCAAAAGGGAATCATATGACCCCGAGACACTGCAACTGTCATAAATATGAGTCAGTTGCCAAACATTTAAACTTTGATCACATAATCATTGCGATGCTGCAATGGTCATAAGTGTGAAAAATGTCCCTTTTTCAGTGCTGTTGTACGTAAGTTCAAACTGTCACTAAATGAACTGTTGTAAGTCGAGGATTATCTGTATATCATTCTTCTGAATCAATTCTACTGGTCAGCAGGGAGTCAGCCCTAAGGACCAAATCATGACTCTCTGACTTCAGCATCTTCTGCTCCAGAGAAAGACACAATGGTGGAGCCACCCGACCTGGAAAAAAGCTCTCTTAGCCACAACTTCCAATACTAGGTAAAGGTTCCCCTTGCCAGTTGTTCCTGACTCTAGGGGGCAGTGTGCTCATTTCCATTTCAAAGCTGAAGAACTATTGCTGTCTGAAGACATCTCCGTGGTCATGTGGCCGGCATGACTAAATGCCAAAGATCTATTGTCAAAGGAGCACAGAACGCTGTTACCTTCCCACCAAAGGTGGTTCCTATTTTTTTACTTGCATTTTTTACTTGCTTTCGAACTGCTAGGTTGGCAGAAGCTGGGAGAAGTCACCGGAGCTCACTCCGTTACACGGCTCTAGGGATTCGTACTGCCAACAACCTCAGCAGCTTAGCCACTGAGCCACCATGTCCAGTACTAGTAACATAATTAAAACACATTATGATACAGACCTAGATCCTTGCCCATGAAGTAAAAGAAAGCCCCCTCCTAAATCTATGTACCTATAATTAATGTTTAAACATTTCAATCAGTTACAAAACATAAAGATAAACCAGTAATTGTTTCAAGTGTCAATCAGGAAATCAGACAGACCATTATCACAATAGATCTTTTCATGGGATATTTCTGGGAAAACCAGCAGAGAACCTTGTTCACTTCAAAGTTGCGTCATTGCACATCTGGAATCTAGAAGAGAATCCAAATTATTGGAAGGAATAAGGCCGGAGGGCGGGGGGAGGAATTGTGTGATAAGCAATTGCAAATTATTTTGCCTGTGTGTGCCCAAAACCCTAAATGTATTTTGTTAAAAATGAAATCTCCTACATGGGATAGACATTTATTAAGGATGGATTCCTCCTCTTTGTTATACTATGAAATCATCACCAGGTACAGGAGAACATAGCATAATACTGAGCTGGCGCTGGCTGTTACTGCTCAGGGCCAAAGCCATTTTGTTAAAGGAAATGTTGTTTGGAAGTAGAAGCACTTTGCTGTCTGGAGTGTACAATGAAGTACATGAAGAGACTGTATCTGGCTTTCTCTTCTATGTACAGAATGTACTGGCTTTAAAAGGAACCTATTGCTGAATGCAAGGCATGAAAAAATGGTTAATTATCCTGTTCAGCCTTAAAACGGTAGCTGCATTTTATTTTATTTTTTACAATGCAAGGAAAGTATTTGCAGTCCATTTTAGCATGAAGATGATGGGAACAGACAAATAAAAAGGTTTCAATCAAGTATTGATTTGCTGGCAGATCCCAGTGTTTAACAATTGGCCCACAGGGACAAGCACCGATTGGCTGATCGTTTTCTGATATGCATGTGTCCCAGCCTCATCATTTTCCAATTGTCTGAACGATCTGACATGGTTAGATTAACTCAAGGCAAATATGGAATGGGCTATAAATTGGAACTACTATGCTCTGCAGATGGGAAACACAGCCATCTGGAAGAACACTTTTCCATTTTTTTAGTTGAAAAGTATGCTGCTTCATTTTAAAGTAGGTCTTCCTTTTGTAATGTCTGACCTGTATATAAATAGATCTTTGTACGCCTATGGCCTTTGGTTTGCACAACCTCCTCCTCCTCCTCTATCCCATAGCTGAAGAAAACGTTGCAAAGTCATTTTGGTCCTCTTGGTTTCACATTTCTCTCAAGAATGTAATTTCCTCAAACAAAAGAGAAAATCTTGCCCTTCCTATCAAAATCCACTCAGCCTCTTCTAATTTTAGCTCCCCCAGCAAATCCAACCCTGTAATTAAAACATTGCTGTGGGAAAGTTATATGATGGCACTACTTCTGGAACAAGTATTTTTGTTTAACCTAAATACATCCAAAATATGGAACTACCTGGTGAAATAGTCAAGAAAATGGTTGGAGGGGGTATATTTATACAGGCTGTGAAATAGTATTACTTTATGGATTATTTTGGGATTATTGTGTGATTTTATGCCCATCTCTCTCTTAATAGCCATTTCTTATTCTTTTGGAAATCATTTTCAAAGGGAAATTGTACATGATTTTTTTTTATTAATGGGTTTTTGCACTTATTTATTTGCAAGATGGCCAAATAGTAGATATGAATATCTTAATACCATACAACTCTTTCTCCAGCAGCCTGTAGCTTTCTTGGCTTCCCATCCTTCAATTAACAACACCCCCCCCCCCCCTAAATTAAATGCAACATAAAAGATCTTCTCTCAAAATCTTTCAGAGTTAGAAATGGGAGCAGTCAGGAAAGCGTCAGTGATGAAAAGCTGTTAACAGGAATCATGAAATTAGCATTCTCATTCACTTCTAACAATGCCTTAAGTTCAAAAGCACTATCAAAAGAAATTAGAAAGAAATCTCAAACATCCTAAAAAATGGAAAAGAGTTTTATTTCACAAGGAAGGAAATTTCAGGGGATTCCATGGTAGATTTTGAACCAATATTAGTTTTATCGAGGACCAAGACAAAGGAAAAAGTGCTTTTGTCTTTATATATACTGTATCGCCAAGCAAAACTGGAGCATTCTGATTTGGTAAGTTGACAAGACACCATTAAGAGAAATAAAAATGACTTGTCATGTACACTAACTCACAATAATCCAAAGTCCAAGAACATCCATTGTTGTCCCAGTTTCTTCAATAGCATATTCATCTTAACAAATATCATATGTTTCTCAGAATAACGATAATATCACAATCCGTACTGTGTGATCCTTGATTTGATGATAGTCTTCTGGGAAGGCGAAAGAAGTTCTAACCAAAAAAAAGAATTATCTTGAAGTTATAGCAGAAAAAAAAGTCAATGCTAACAAGGAGAAACAAACAGACCTGAACCAAATAATAATAATAGATTTCAGGAAATATTATGTCTACCTTATGCTTTTGATCAGATAGATTACTTGGGAGGAAGGAACTTTTTGAAGAGAGGAACCAACAATTTCCACAACTTTTTTTTATTGATAGAGAAAGTGGGTGATTGCTTCTTACAGGTCTGTGAATGCAGGAAGAGGGCCTATCTCTGTGCAGAAAATTGTTATCTACCTTCTGCATGGAGAACTGTGCTCCACAAAGAAAGTGGCAGAGGAAGATAAAATTTACACTTCTCTTAAATAGCAATAGCAGTTAGACTTATATACCGCTTCATAGGGCTTTCAGCCCTCTCTAAGCGATTTACAGAGTCAGCATATTGCCCCCAACAATCTGGTTCCTCTTTAATGGTCCTTCTTTGTGGGAAAGGCTTTGTAGAAGAAAGAACCCTTTTCCGATTTTGGCACTTCAGTGTCTTCTGACGGATAGACCTGGGATTAAATTTCAATGAGCACTAAATATGCACAGTTGTTTAGGCTTTCCCCCAGCTAAGCTTGGGATACATTAGAACTTGTACATTGAAACCTGTCAGAAACTCAGAATTGTATCTCTTTAGTTCTGTTAGTGGCATTATAAAAATAGCAAAAGTCTAATTTAAAGTATAACATATAATCTTTTTTTTTTAAAGGAGGGAAACCTATGCCTTAGAAAATAACACAATCTGACATCTCAGAAATTTAAAGATTTTTTAAAATTCAAATATGTTAATGGGAAATTCAAACCATGTAAACTTTGAACAACTTTGGAACAAAAGAATAATTTATATTTTACCCGGGTAAAATGCTTGAATGCTTCACCAATGTCTGTGCCCAGGAAATCAAGAACTACTACCTATCCGAAGACTAGTTTCATCTGAGAAAAAAGAGAGCAAGGAAAGGGAGAGGGAGGGAGAGAGGGAGGGAGGAAGAGAGAGAGAGAGAGAGAGAGAGAGAGAGAGAGAGAGAGAGAGAGAGAGAGTGTTCCCCCCCCCAAACCAGGCATCCCTTTCTTGCAGTAAGGTTGCTTAGTTGTTCTCTGTCACACAGAAAATTAACCATAAGACATTTGTAACTAAGAACTAAGATCTGGTTTCCCCCCACCCCTCCTCCTATTCTCTTCCATGTCACCCCTTTGAGCTGGAGGGCAAGGTCTATCACACTTTGCAAATGACTCCTTCAAGGGAAGAACAGGAGAAACCATCTAAAATATTGAATAAGATAAACACCAAAACTAAAAATCTAACCAGAAACGTTTGTGATGACTGTAGATTCATTTAGCTTCAACAGGGATTAGAAAAAGAAATTGGGAGGATGCAGGGATGGGTTCCTGCCAGTTCTAATCTCTTCTATAGAAGAGGTCCCACAAATCTACAGTGCCGTTTAGAACCGGTTCCAGCTCCCTCCCCCCACCCGTCCGCCCATCATCAAGATGAAGAGCGAGAGGAGGAATTCTGGGAGTTGAAGTCCACAAATCTTAAAGCTGTCAAGTTTGAACATCCCTGGGTTTTCTAAAGGGTTAGGGGTGTAAGGGTCTTGTAACTTGACAGCTTTAAGACTTGCACACTTCAGTGCCAGAGTTCCTGAGCCAACATGGCTGGAGGAGGAATTCTGGGAGTTGAAGTCCACAAATCTTAAAGCTGTCAAGTTTGAACACCCCTGGGTTCTTTTTTCCTAAAGGATTAGGGCTGCAAGGGTCTTGTAATTTGACAGCTTTAAGACTTGCGTGCTTCAAGTGTCAGAGTTTCTGAGCCAACATTTTGGTTGCTAAGCAAGAGCGTTGTTAAGTGAGTTTCACCACATTTTACATGATGGCCACGCCCACACAGTCACATGGCTGGCAAGCCACTCCCACCTCGTCACATGGCCGGCAAGCCACTCCCACAAAGCAGGCCACAACTACAGAAGAGGTTCTAAAAAAAATTTGAAACCCACCACTGGGAGGATGCTATATGGATGAAGACTATAAAGTCAGAGACATCATACAATGAAGCATTTATATAGGAGTCAGGGGAAAAAATCAAATCTTTGACTACCTGGTTCTCCACAGTATTTAGGATAATAACATCATCTGCCTCCTGCCATTGGCTGATGGCAGTCGAAATCTAAAACATCAGGCAGGGTACATGATTACTAAAGCCTACTTTATGATTTCCAAATAAGAGATATAATATATGCCATGCTGTGCCGATTGAATCGGGGTGGGGGGATGGGACAGAAGGGCTATCAAGAAAACCCCAAGTATGTATGTTAAATCTGCCTCATAAGTGGGGGTCAAAATTAGAAGATAAAGCATTTCATCACTATCCGCAGCTTCAAAGCCATGTTTCCTATGTTTCTGTCCCAGCCAGCTCTACATTCTTCTCATTTTCCATTGTGGAGGAAGTCCTAAAGGCCTTTGTCATCTGGAGAAAAGCCAGAAATAGTAGCTGTGTGTAAACAGTCATCAAGCCATAAAATAACAGGATATCCTTGTAAAATAGAAAGTTCGGTTGCTTTCTCTGCCACAAAGGTGAATCATTGATTCACATACCTGATCTTACTGTCTGGAGATGATAATTGCTGCTTACCTCATTTGACCCAGAAGTTGACTTATGATTTGAAGCAAGTTTCCCTCAAGCATTCCAGTCTCTCAAGGGCTGAGCTGGGACTCCTGTTTGATCCCTCTTCTCTCATCGGAATGTTTACCTCAAACGCATTGGGAGTTTATACCAAAGCATAATTCAAGTGAGACATCATAAAGATGTTTCAAGTGGGACATCATAAATCATGTTATTTGCTTACATTAAAGATCTGGTCTTATACTGTTCTGTTTATCATATCTGCAGAAACCAATGTCCCGATTAAGCTTGTCGGTTCTTCTTACAAAATGCATTTGCAGTTTCAAGCACAGTTATGTTAAGAGGGAAGGTTAATGTTCAGGGGTGAGTTCCGGCAGGCACTACTGCCGGTTCAATCATGTGCGCGCTGGGTGCGCATGTGCAGTGCAATTAAAATTGTTCTGCGCATGCGCAGAATTGAAAAACAAGATGGTGGCACCAACGGCGCCGACTGGAAAGCATGGCAGGCCTGGGCTGTTGCCGGTTCCAGTGACCCAGGCCGCCAAACTACTACTGGTTCGGCCGAACTGGACCGAACCAGTAAAAACCCACCACTGTTAAGATTGAATAAAAAAGGCTGTGGAGGGGGGAGATTTAAAAAATGGACCAATTCCACAGACCTGTATTTCCACACTATTTCCAGTTAAGTGTCAAAGTGTTGTAACCATTTGTTGACTTTTTCTAATCAAATGTAAGGTGTGACCATTCAACAGCAAGACGCTGATCTGAAATAAATTGGGGGCGGGGGGGGGGAATCCCTGGAAAGCTGGACTTTTGTATATATGTGAAACAAAGGAGCAATTAAGTTCTCCCTCCTGCTTAATAAAATGTATTTTATTCAGGCTTCCACTTCCTCATTGCTTTGCACATAGTGAAATATTGCAGGAACCTTGTTCTACCATTGTTCACTTAGCTTAAACTCAGATGAGACCCACATGGGGCTTTGGCATTGCTGAGGATCCAATAATGCACCAATCTGATCACCTTGGAGTGAATTTACTTCCAGCTCAGTTGGGCTCAATACAAACTGCAAAACATGATTTTTTTAAAAAAAAAGCTATGACTCAAACCCTTTGATGGTAGCCATTTCCCTATTGGCTTTTCCACCAGAACTCTCCTCCCAGTTTCATGTCTCTTTCTGTCCTCCATAATTTAATTATCTTAGCTCTAACCTGTCCTTGCAATGAGAGAAGCAGCTGGAGATGATCTATATTTTTGAGGGTGGCCATTTGTTGGTGTTAACCAAGCAAGGAAATACAGCAAAGGAAAGGAAGAGATAAATATTGAGTTTCCACAATGGTTCCTGGAGGGAATGCTGATGGTCAGCTGATGGACTTCTGTACAGCTATGGTGAAGACAATTATTAGAATGATTCTAAGAAGAAGGTTCTAAGAAGATGATGTTGAAAGTAACAAGAATGGCTGTCTAAAAGAGGGCCCGGCCACTTATAAAGCCCTTCATGGTATTGGTCCTGGGTACTTGAGAGACCGCCTGCTGCCAATTACCTCCCAAAGACCCATTAGATCACACAGGGTTGGCCTCCTCTGGGTTCCGTCTACCAGCCAATGCCATCTGGCTACTACCCGGGGGAGGGCCTTCTCTGTGGCAGCTCCGGTCCTTTGGAACAAACTCCCCGCAGAGATTCAGACCCTCACCTCTCTCCAGGCCTTCCGAAAAGCCGTTAAAACCTGGCTGTGTTGGCAGGCCTGGGGTTGATGAGTTCCCTTCCCCTCTCGACCTGTGTGGCTGTGTGGCTGTTGGCTATTTTAAACGCTTATATTGTACTTTTGTGTTCCCTTTCCCCCTAGAGTTGTTCACCGCCCTGAGTCACCCTGGGAATAGGGCGGCATATAAATAAAACAAATCTCAATCTTATGAATATTCTCATTTTCAATGTTTGGGATGCCTTCTATAATTTTTAACCATGACAACTTGTTTATATATATATATATCCACTGTTTGGGGAAAAAAAGAAAAGAAATCTTATTTTGCCTTCCCCGCTGCTGGCTGATAACATTCAACTTATGCATTCAGGAGGCAAATTAGAGGGATTTCATTTCTGAGCAGACATTATGATCAAGAAAATAAAAGAGGTTATCTATGGACAGAAAAAGAGAGAAATCAATACGCTACCTGGAGCTGGCTCAACAAAGAGGAAGAGAAAGGGGAGATGGTTAGTGGCTGATATTGCAAATATTTGCCTGATACACATATGAAGAATGGAGGAAAGTGTTGTCTAAAAGATGAACACGAACTATTTCATTGAAGTGGCTAGAAAAGCAGTTAAGAATGAGGAGCCCAGGAATCTATACTCTAGGATTTCAATTATCAACAATAGACATGTATTTTTCAGAAGCTTAGCTTGATTGAGGGACGCAGTGGCTCAGTGGCTAAGACGCTGAGCTTGTTGATCAAAAAGATCACCAGTTCGGTGGTTCGAATCCCTAGTGCCACATAATGGAGTGGGCTCCCATTACTTATCCCAGCTTCTGCCAACCTAGCAGTTCGAAAGCATGTAAAAAATGCAAGTAGAAAAATGGGAACCACCTTTGGTGGGAAGGTAACAGTGTTCTGTGCTCCTTCGGCATTTAGTCATGCCGGCCACATGACCATGGAGACATCTTTGGATAGCACTGGCTCTTTGGCTTTGAAACGGAGATGAGCAGCACCCCCTAGAGTTGGGAACGACTAGCCCATATGTGCAAGGGGAACTTTTACCTTTAGCTTGATTATAGTCACAAGTGCTATGCAGAAGATGACCAAGCTGAGTTTAAGAGAGGGATCAGACACATCAGCAGTCTTCTGTCCCTTTGTGTCCACAAGAGATTTAAGTCCAGCCAATAGTGAAATCCGTTGCCTCTTATCTACCGCCAATTTGTTTTGCCTGTTAGTAGTTAAGATTTTTGTAGAAAGCTCAAGCTTGCAATAAACTTTTATATTCATTTGAACTTCCTGGACTCCTGATTTCCCACACTTGACATGGCAATTGACATCCTCATTTCAAGAACATGGCCATCTATCAACCTGGTGTTGTAGTTGAAATATTGGACTGGCTTCAGGGAAACCCAGCTAACCACCCCCAGCCATGATGGGCTTTGGACAGTCATTCCATCTCAGCCCAACCTACTTCACAGGTTTGTTGCAGGGCAAAGATTCATTATGTATACTGCTTTGGGGTTCTCCAGGATATCAATAGTTCTATGCTGCCAACTCATTGGAGCTAATGTTTACCCCAGGATGGTTGCAATCTGGTCCTTTTGTCATCTGAATGCAGCCCCTGCATTCTAGGAGAGCCGTTCCCTAATCAGAAATAGGAACAGTCGTACTCATCTCTTCTAAGAATTTCAAGCACACTACTTTCTATTTCTTTCCCAGGGCTACTATGGACCTTGGTACAAACTCAGCAATTTGTTGTTTTAAAATTAGACATGAGGGGTGTTCTCTGAGCTTACAGACATTTCATTGCCCAAACTAGGTAACATCATCAGTGCTAGTGCTAAAATCAGACTCCCATCCTCTAGTGCAGTGATGGCTAACCTTTTTGTCGTCGCATGCCAGAAACGTGTGTTTATTGCGCCCATAATGCAATGTGTGTGCATTTCCCGTGCATGCACGCACAAGTCCCCACACACCCTGCCCCCCCATGCATGCACATGCAACTCCCACATGTGCCCTGCCCCCTGTGCATGCATAGCAGACGTGAAAATCAGCTGGCCAGCCGGAGGCACAAGCACCTCTGCGTGAAACTGAGCTGGAGCGACAGCTTGCGTACCCGCAGAGAAGGCTCTGCGTGCCACCTGTGGCACACGTGCCATAGGTTCACCATCACAGCTCTAGTGATTACAGCACTGATGATACTAACTAATTCGGCTAATGAAACATCTGCAAGAAAATTACTAAGCTATGAGATCACCAAGGACCCCTCATTTCAACCCTGAGATACAAATATTCTCCTTTATTGATTACAACATTTTGGGTTTTACCACAGAGAAGAAATGCTATCATATTAATTCAGTTTGAACATCTAAGCTAAACATGTCACAGTTACTCCCATCATTACTCTAACTGTAGGAACCAACGCCTTCAAAGAAAAATAACAAACCAAATGTTAAGTGAGACAAATCTAAACTAAACTAAGACTCAAACTATGCCACTCAGAAATTTTATGCTAATTCAGTCTCCTGGAATAGCATTTTCCAGGACTGTCCTAACTAGACTTCTACCACAGCCAACCACCAGACTCACTGGGGGGGAGGATGGGTTTTATTTGTATGACACACTAAGCCACAAGTAACCAACCACATTTGAGTTTCATCTTGACACAGAAATACAAAAGCTGGCTTTATTGTGTACACAGTGGTTGACCCTACTGAAACATTTCACGCAAGCCCATTGTGGTAAATTAAGACAGTTCTTGATTTAAAATATCAGTAAGGGTTAATTTCAAAAAATTATCACAACACATTTCAGTCAGTATTACTATAAATCTCCTTAGAAAGCACATTTTATACAATAGAGTCAACTATCATGTATTGTCATGATTTAACAATGGTTTTTTTTAAATAAATAAACCATAAGTCACTGGATTTGTACAATATGCTAAGTCATATTTGAACCATATTATATCTTAACAAGTTCTCCCTCCCTGCTAGGCTGAAAGATAAAATATATCAGGCATCTAAAAGAGAAAAATAACTAATAAATTGGTTTGTACAGCTGTCTATTTGTGACTCCGGGAGGTGAGCACAACATCAAAAACAACCTAATAATAAACCAAGAGCACAACAGTAGCACAATGGCACCCAGGATAAACAACTTCAAGCCACATATATTGTCATGTCAGGGGGGAAATGCCCACAAAAACAAGATCCTCCCCCCACCTATAGAAATAAGCAACTGCCCACATTTCTGTCTCCATATGGTTTCATGGGTCTCCATATGGTTTCATTCCATGGATGTTTTGTATTGGGAAATCACAGGTTGGGCTTGGAAGAAGTTAATCTGAAACCCTGGAAAGTTGACTACCTTTCCAGAGCTGAATCTTTTCTTCCTCCAGAAACATCCAGTATATTGGGGGGGGGGGGGACAATATACAAGAGACAGTAGCTGCTACAAGCAATTGTAAGCTAAGTATCTTCATTGTCAGACTAAGAACCAGGATATCTGCAAGACCACCTACTGCCATCAGTAGCCTCCCACCGTCCAGTGCGATCCCACAGAGTTGGTCTCCTCAGGTTGCCATTGGCCAGACAGTGTTGGCTAGCAACCCCCAGGGGAGAGCCTTCTCTGTGGGAGCACCTTCCCCCTGGAATGAGCTGCCCCCAGAGCTTCGTATAATCCCCGATCTCTGGTCCTTCTGACGTGCCCTAAAAAGTTGGCTTTTCCAGCAAGCTGGCCTGGCCTGAACAAAATAAAATAAATGATTGATTGTTGTTAATTTTAATTGAATTTTTTCAAATGTTATTGTTAATCTTAATTGGGTTTGTTTTCTATTTTTTTTTAACTTTTGTAATATGTGTTTTTTTTTAATGTTGTACGCCACCTTGAGTCCTTGGGAGAAAGGCGGCATATAAATCCAATAAACCAAACCAAACCAAGAATCAGGCAGTATCCATTACTGGCCTGGCCACACTTGGAATACTGCATTCAGTTTTGGTCACCACGATGTAGAAAAGATGTGGAGACTCTAGAAAGAGTGCAGAGAAGAGCAACAAAGATGATTAGGGGACTGGAGACTAAAACATATGAAGAACGGTTGCAGGAACTGGGTATGTCTAGTTTAATAGAAAGAAGGACTAGGGGAGAGATGATAGCAGCGTTCTAATATCTTAGGGGTTGCCACAAAGAAGAGGGAATCAAACTATTTTCCAAGGCACCTGAGGGTAGAACAAGAAGCAATGGGTGGAAACTAATCAAGGAGAGAAGCAAATTTCCTGACAGTTAGAACAATTAATCAGTGGAACAGAAGTTGCCTACAGAAATTGTGAATGCCCCAACATTGGAAGTCTTTAAGAAGATGTTGGATAGCCATTTGTCTGAAACGGTATAGGGTTTCCTGCCTAGGCAAGGGGTTGGACTAGAAGACCTCCAAGGTCCCTTTCAACTCTGCTATTGTATTATTGATTCTCTTTTCATGTTTTCCCATGTTTCTCATGTTGGTTTATTGTGTCTCTGACTTTGCAGGCCAGCCTCTAATCCTATGTTCTGTCAACACATAATCGCACCAACTGAATCACACACCACTATTTTAGCAAAGAGTCCTCATCAGCTTTCTCCAAAGACATCACTGACAAAGCTTGCATGAGGATAACACTGGAAAGGATTTGTGATATTTTCAGCTGTTTTGCCTCTGATTAGATAGGCAACAAGATACAGGGAAGAGAAAGGTAGAAAAAGATGGGGGAAATGAAAACCAAAACATGCTCTGAAACAGTCAGATCCCCTAAGTAGATCAAACCAGAAAATGAAGTCCAGAGGAAGACTAGAATGACTTTTATTAAGATTTATTTATTAAGAAATTTTGTATGGCCCAACTCATTCACAGTGACAACTCACTGGATAACTTAGAGAAACAAAACTCCAATGCAAACCCAATTCCCCCCCTTCCCCTTGGTAACAACAATCAAATAAAAATCTTGATGGACTCCATATTACCTTGGGGTCCTCAGGCCCACTGGCAAAACTCAGTTCTTCAGAGCCTTTCAAAAGAATGTCAAGGTGGGGGCCAATCTTATTTCTGTAGGGATGATGGGAGGAAGAACGCCCATCTTCTACAGAGGTGGGTTCCTACCAGTTCGCACCTATTCGGTAGAACCGGTTCATCAGATCTACCGAACCGGTTAGAAGAGGTTCCACCAGTAGACCCGGAAAGCAGGCCACACCTACAGAAGAGGTTCCAAAATTTTTTGAAACCCACCACTGGTCCTTGGATATGATTATTCTACACTATCATGCTCATATTTATAAAACTCAGTGCCTCTGTGAAAGGTAAGGATGACTACTGCATTTGTGGTGCAATCAGAACATTGCGTGTGTTGAAGTTGTTTTAACGCAAACCAAAGATGCCTTTTAAAAAACAAGTTTACATCATATTCTTATGCATGCCAGTGCTGTGTGTGAGGTAATTTAAGGTGGTTCTGACAAGTGTCGTTGGCATCTTCATATCCGGTCACATGGGTGGCAAGCCACTCCCACAGAGGAGGCCACACCCACAGAGTAGGTTCGAACAATTTTTGAAACCCACCACTGGTTGGTTTGATGTAATTGGGAAAAGATGGTCCTTCAAATAACTTTAGATTCACTATAGTAGTAGATTTCTGCAACTCTGATTGTGCCCCCATCACCTCTTCTTATAGTCTGATGAATGAGGGAGCTACATTCCTGAGCTTCTTTCAAATATTATCTCAATTCTCAAGGCTTAAGTAATGTTTCAGTATCCTTTACATAGGTAACAGTTCTTGCCTGATTCCATCTTTCCTATTCCATCTTCCTTACTCTCTCTAAAAAAAAAACCTCAGTTCATTTACTCTGCTAACTAATCAAATCTCTGTCCTCTTTGCTGGTCTTTCAAAAATTATTGAACAGCAAACCATTTTAGAGAGGATTACTTGATTTGATTTGATTTGCAGTTGTCCCAGAGAGCATTTAGGATTGCAAATAAGAGGTTGAACAATCAATGAGTTATGACACCATTATTTGGACATAAGTTGCAGATAAAATATTGCACAGTTGTTTTGAAATTCCTTTTTCATTTTTAACTGAAGTATATTGTTGGAAATGTTGTAATTTTATTTATTTGGGTTCAAGAAACATATTGTTTATATATTAGATTGTATGACTGAAGTGGTGCAACAGCATTTAAAATAAATAATAAATAGTACATGCACCTGTGCACACATTGGTGTGTGTGTGTGTGTGTGTGTGTGTGTGTGTGTGTGTGTGTAATACCGACTCCTCTAGGACCTCTCAGCAACTTTTGATGCCAACTTAAAAAATCCTTCTGGGACTAGTTAGAGCTTGGCAGGGACTGTGTTTCAGTGATTCCAATCATTCCTAATTAGGACATCTCTAGAAGCTGGTATGACATTGAAGACTATGACCTATGGTGTCCCTCAATGTTCTATCCTGTCTCCTCATGAAACTCTTGGGAGTAGTCATTCAAACCTTTGGAATGGACACCATCAGAATGTTGATGACAACCAAGTATATGGCTCCTTGTCTTCTAATTCTAAGAAAACAATCAATACCCTTGAAAGTTGTTTAACCTCAATACTGGGGTGTTGGAATCCATTCCGGGTGTGTGTGTGCAGGGCAGTTTCTGCTGTCTGAAACACACATACACAGGGATGCAAAAACATTGCACCAGAAACATCTCTCCAGTCTAAATGGCCAGGACTCACTATGCAGCCTCATGTAACATGAACTATGTGAGCCAGCTACTCCCACACATGCCCTTTCTCCCCCCTATGCTGTGCTGTAACTTTCTATTCCCCCTTTCCCCTCCCAATGCCATGCAGCTTGTTGTCATATAACTCCTTGTGTAGGTGTGGCGGTCACCCATGGCCCAGTGCATAACAGGGCATGCGCAGCCACGCTGAACCACACAGGAAAGAAACAAACTTCTAAAGAACATAACATCCTGATAGTACTCCATAACATCCTGATAGTTCATAACAAAACATCTTGACCAGGATATGACCATATATAGACAGAACTTCCCTGAGCAGTAGATTAGCAATTGTACTTTGACAGGCTGTCTTTAATCACATGCTGATTGCTCCTCCTGCCTTTGTCTTATCTCAATAAAAGGGGCTTCCAGACCCCAATCTTGGTCGCTCCATCCCGAGAAAGCTCGTGTCCATGTCTTTTCTCAACATTGGCCTCATGGACGAACTACGGGTACATCACATTTGGTAGCAGAGGATGGTTACTTCACACTGGGGGGTGGAATCATCTCTGGATCTCAAAACCAGACAAGAGCAATGTGCTGTTTTGAAGGAAAAGGCTGACTGTGGAATTATGATGTGGCCTTGCTTTCATTAGGCTTATACTCCCCCAGAAGAAACATGTTCAGAATTTGAATACTCCTTGATTGTTAGCTACCCATAGATTAGTTACAACCCATTTTAGTTATAACCTATCATGATAGGTTATAACTATCATATGTGTCATATGTGGGACTTCCCTTGAAAAGTATCTGTAAAATGCAATATGTGGTAGTTGGGCTGCTGGTCTTCAGATGAGGTGCATAATATAATCCTGCATTTGCAGTAGCTATTAATTGACTTCTGGGAACAATTGGTGCATTGATGTTGACCTTTAAAGTTTTTAATGTCTAAAGATCTGACTAACCAGAGAACCATCTCTTCTATTATGGACTTTTCTGGCTACTTAAGCCAAGGTCAGCTACTTGATGAGTAAGAAAGTCCTTGGTCCTGCATGACTCCATGACTGTGGAACACATTCCCTAGGGAGAGTTGTTTCTCTTCCCATAATCTCACTATTTAAATAAGTAGTAAAAACAAATCTCTTTGGCCAAACCATTAATTATTTAATTTCTATGTTTCCATTTGTTTTTAATTGTATTAAAAACACAATTTTAATTGTATTAAAAATACATCGTATTTTTTTTTCACGGCTGTGCTCTAAGTACTTTGTTGAAGGAACAGAGAGATGGGATAGAAATGCAATCAATGAAAGCATCTGGAGTCGGTGTATGTGAAGTATGGTGGGAAACATATTTTCATCCAGTGCTTTTGCAATGAGCCCTAAGGGATCTGTAAAATCCTACAGATATTGCTGTTCTTCCCTTAAGGTCATGAAGAATTTCCTTAACCATCTTGAAGAGCCCAACCACTCTGGTTTAATTATTTATGACTAATTCTATCGATGAGTCATAGGGCTGAGAAGTGTCTCTAGATCAGTAAGCCAGACCATCTGCCCCGAATCAGGATTCGACCAGTTTCAATCATCTCTGGTAGAATTCGGTCTATACGGATACAAACTATGGGTTGTTCAGGTTCAGGAAGCATTTTTCCTGAATATATGCATTTTTTGATACACACACACTCACACACAAATACAAGGAGTAAAGTTCTTTGCTAAAACTATATACAAACACAAATGAATATACAAAAGTGTGCAAATGGGGAAAATGCCTTCAAAAATATCGACAAATGTTCTTTGCCCTCTTATTTACCAAATGAGAGATGAAGGCAGGTAAGATGCAGCTTCTCAAATGGAAAATGTAATCAGATCCTTCCTCAATCTTCTCTCGCAAGTATATCCAGTTGTCTCCATATGACCAGTTCCAGTTGGTCTGAATTCTTTCTAAAACATGTGATGACTTAGTTCTGTGTGATTAGTGATAAAGGCTTAACTTTAATGCTGTAGATATCTGATATTTGTCACTTATTTATTTATTTAGGATAGAGCAGAAGAATCCTTCAGCAAAGGATGTAACCATAAAGACTTTAAATGCTGCCTCCATAAAGCTGCTTCTGTTCAGGATTAACTGAAGGCTTAAAGTATGTTTTGCAATCTTGAAGCATCTTGGTTTTTAAAGTAATAACAATAATGATGACATCCTAGATTCTTGGGAAGAATTCAGTGTGTATGAAAGCCAAGATTAGCTAAAGAACTGGCAACTTGTGTGTAAACATTGTTGTACATATAATTATTACAAAATAGATAAAGTAATAGAAGATGAAGAAACTAACGTGCTCTAAGATTTTAGAATTCAAACAGACACACAACACTCCAGATTTAATTGTCGATAGGAAAGACAAGTCTGGATACTAGATGTTGCAGTATTTAGAGACCGCAGAATAGAAGAGAAAGTCATAGAAAATGAAGAAGTTAAATTGCTCTGGGACTTTAGAATTCAAACAGACAGGCACCTGCCACATAACACCCAAGAGACTTAACAATTGCCCATAAGAAAGACAAAAAATCTAGATAGTGGATGTGGCAGTGCCTGGAGACAGCAGAAGAGAAGAGAAAGAACTGCAGAAGATAACAAAATAGAAAGACCAACAAATAGAAGTAGAATGACTGAAGGGAAAAGAAAGCAAATATAGTATCAATAGTAATAGTTGCCTTGAGTGCAAACCCAAAACCTGGAGCATCACTTGAACACCATCGGCATTGACAAAATCTCCATCAGTCAATTGGAAAAGGCAGCTTTACTTGGAATAGCTTACATCCGGCAACAATATTATCAAATGATACAATCTGTCTACCCCAAGTCTTTGGGAAGGACTCAATAAAAGCCAAATCCAGTCTAAACATCTGGCTGACTAGGTGACTAACCATAATAACGTACTGAATGTGTGCTTAATTTGGGGCAGGACAGAGGGAAGAAAATGATAACCAAATCTCTTGGAAATGGTATCATTTCAAGGTACCCAAGGATCCTCACTTTTTCCAGCCATGGTACAACTCTTGCTATTGCTCCTGCTGAGTCATTCTTTTGTGGTGCAGGCTAAAATGTCTTGCAAGCATAGTAGGTGACTAAAGCCAAATTACTTCATCTGGCCAAAATGGCTCAGCAGTCCGTGGAGCAATGAGAAAAGTAGAAAATGTCATGGCTTGAGGGTCAAAAATATTCCATGAAACCGATGGGAGAAAATCCACATTCCCATTACGAGCGAGGAAATATTTAATAGTTGCAATCATAGAGATAACAATGTGAGCGCTGCAGGCACTTGACGCTGAGCTGCACTCAGAAAGCCTCCGAACTTCCTGCCTGAAGGAAAAATGCGGTGGAGGTATTAAATGACACGAAAATGAAATAAAGCACAAAGAATGTGGAGCAGTGATCTAGGCAAGGAGATGTATGGTAGAGCCCTTTTTGTGGCTTGAATGCACCAGTTTTAAGTTGGAAATTGTCCTTGATTTCTCAATATTACTATGTGCCTTTTTTCATAAGAAAAATCATATTGAGTCAGACTCATCTGTCTCATATTTGGAAAGTTCACATGTCTAGAATGGAGGGTAACTATCTCTCTACCAACCCTTGCTGCAGCTTCTATTATCACTGCCCAGCAATCAATATTTAATATTGATTAATAGAGTTATCAATAGAGTAGACATTGTTAGCCTGTCCTCAGCAACCTGTTCAGAAAGTCTTGATCACAGATTACATAATATTATGTATGCATGCATGCATGCATATGTGCATGTATATATGTATGTAAATGCCCAATTCCACTGGATTCTGGATAAGAGGAATTTTTAGTACGAATCTTAGTAGTTGCAAGACAATAGGTCAAATTTGTTAATCTGGAAAAGTTAATCTGCCCTTGTTTGAGTTAATTTGCTGGGCAATTTTAAAGTTTGTGTGACATCCTTATCACCACCTATTTTTGTACCCGGCCCAGTTAAAGGTGCTTCATGAACAGCTTCAAAGAGAGTATAGTAGTAACACATTAATAGGAGGCTTTTGTAAACCATGATCACCTAAGAATGATGAAAGATACAAGATGTTCTGCTCAGAGAATATAGTTATCATTAGCGTGATATTAGCCAAGAGGACAGAATTAGCTACTTATGCCACTTGACTCCCAACAACTCTTGGTGGCTCACAATAATCAAATAAATTAAATAAAATCAATAAATGATAAAAGATGGCAAGTCAACAGTCTAGATAGGGGTCTCCATTTCCTTATCAAATGCCTGAGTAAACAGATAGATCCTTATGGCCCTTTTAAGCAACAGAAGAGTTGATTGAGACCATTCAGATCATGCTGAAGAATCTTGATCCAGAGGGCAGAAGCTGCTACCAAGAGGGTATAATACCAGGGTACTGAAACATGATGTTGTTTAATTGAAGAAAACTGAAGAATGACAATAGTGCAAGATTGAATTGGCTGGGCAGATGCTATAGGAGGTAGGCAGTCCTTCAAGTAGCCAGGCCATGCGTGTACATGGAACATTGGAAGAAAGCTATTATTGACCAATATGCATCATCAAGAAAATGGATTTACGGAATTTTTCAGAGAATAAGACGCACAATGATTTTGAAGAAGTATTTTTTTAAAAAAAAAGTTTTTGCACTCTTCAGACCTCCCAAATCCTCTGCATGCCTCATTTTTTGCAAAAAAAAGGGGGGGGCATGCAAAACTTTGGGAGGCTCTTAGAGTGCTCCTGGGGGCTGGGAGGGCTAAAAATGACCCAATTTTTGCAAAAAACAACAACAACCAGCATGCAGAGGCTTTGGGAGGCTTTTAGAGTGTTCCTGGGGGCGGGGGGAACAAAAAAAGTCCATTTTTTTTCCTTTTGTCTGCTCTCCCCAGCCCTCAAGAGCATTTTGCAAGCCTCCCAAACCCTTGGCACGTCCATTTTTGCAAAGGGGGTGGGGTTCCAGTAGGCCCAAAATGCTGTATTCCGTGTATAAGATGCACCCAGATTTTCAGCCTCTTTTTTGAGGGGAAAAAGTGCATCTTATTACTCCGGAAAATACAGTAAATAACTTAAAGAAAAGGTCAAGTAAGTTATATGTCATGATAAGCTAGGAGGAGAAGGAGCTTAAGATGTGGGAATTCTTTCAAAAGGAGATTTTAAAAACCACACTGCACACAATTCCAATGGGGAATTGGGAGAGGGGGAGCGAGGATAGAGGACTGCAGAAGAATTCAATGTAACTTAGTTAGAATTCAATGTGAAATTAGTGAGGAGCTGAAAGTGAAAAGGACACATATAGGAGACATAAAGAAGATTGGTCTCCAAGAAAGAGTATGCAGAGCCATGAAATACAGAAGTGAGTCAGATAGCTTAGATTTTTTTTTACAAAATAAATCTCTTTCATGAAAAAGAATGATGTGGGGTTTTTTTCCCCAGAAGCAAAGCGGCAATGTGATTTGCTTCAATTTGAAGCATGCTGTGTTGTAACAAAGCTGTCCACCATCTGTCACCTTCCAAAGCATTGCAAACATTCCAAAGCTGTGCAGTCCTTTGAGACGGGAATACTGAAGATGACAAATTTTGGGCAAATTTAGCAAACTTTTTGGCAAACGTTAGAAAACCAAATGTAGCAAACTAACAGTGTCTTCTCCACAGCACTTACCAGGAGCAAGAGAAATTGAAGCTTGAGCTCGATCAGAAGGTTCACCGACAAATGCACGCCCGACAGATGCGCACCGACAAAACCGGCGCGACAAAACCGGCACGACAAAACGGCGACGTCGAAAGCGTGCCCACTAAAGCGCGTCAACAAATGTGCGCCGACAAAAGCGTGTCATCGAAAACAATGCGAAAACAATGCCAACAATGTTAACAACCCTAACCCTAACCTAAAAACCCTAATCGCGCTTTTGTGGGTGCGGTTTTGTCGGCGCGCTTTAGTGGGCGAGCTTTCAACATCGCCGTTTTGTCGTGGCGGTTTTGTCGGTGAGCATTTGTCGGGCGCACATTTGTCGGGTCACGCAATCTGAAATCCCAGAGAATGAAATAACTTTTGAAGAAGAAGGTGACTAAAAGAGTTAGAGCCAGCATCTATGAAAGAGAATTCAGGAAGCCCTTATTCTGAGAGTCATGCCCAAATCTTATTGGATAGCTTGTTGTTGTGGCCCGGCAGGAGCCGTTGACCACCAGGTGGCGGCAGAGCATTGGATCAGAGGGAGTGTTCAGGGAAACACTTGGGAGTGGTTGCAGGATGCACCCCGTCGAAGGATTACTCGACAGAAGGAACAACTGAGTACTTACAGGAGATGATTGCGAGCAGCTGTTGCTCATTGGGATCCTCTCCTGAGTATAAAGAGACTGCTGGTGCCACGCCCTGGTTGCAGAAGTCAACGTTCCGTTCCTGTTCTAGTGATGGTTCTTGTTCGCGTTCACAAACCGAGAGAAGCCAACTTGGTTAAGTGGGTTGAGATAAGAGAAGCCGGGTTTGCATTGAGGTGTGAGTTATAGGACTTTCTGCCGGAGCTATTATCTTTGTTTATTTGGGCTTGCAGCCAACAAGAGCTTGGACTGATTAAAAGAAACCTTTTTAGTTACGTGGCTTTTGGCTTTCATTCCTGGATGGAGAAGGGGGGTCAGAACAGCTTATGTAGTTGTTTGTCCTAGTTATATGACTGCCTATCTATCAAAGGCACTCTGATTGGCAAACCAATTAAAACAAAATGGACAACCTAGAACTACGCCACCTATGGTCTGACCTAAGCATAGTACACAGAATTGTCTGCTACAACATTGTACCTGTCAATACTACTTCAGCTTCAATCTCAATAATACATGGGCAAACAATAGATACAAATTCAAGGTAAATCGCTCCAAACTCGATTGCAGAAAATACGACTTCAGCAACAGAGTGGTCAATGCCTGGAATGCTCTACCTGACTCCGTTGTTACATTCTCTAACTCCCACAGCTCAACCTTAAATTGTTCACTAGGGACCTCACCCCATTCCTAAGAGATCCATAAAGGGGGCATGCATAAGCACACCAGTGTGCCTATCGTCCCTGTCTGTGTTTATTTGTACTCATTTCCTTGTTCATGTCCATGTTCCATAGGTGGGTTCCTACCAGTTCGTACCTATTCGGTAGAACCGGTTCGTCAAATCTACCGAACCGGTTAGAAGAGGTTCCACCAGTGGACCCGGAAAGCAGGCCACACCTACAGAAGAGGTTCCAAAAATTTTTGAAACCCACCACTGGTCCTTGGATATGATTATTCTACACTATCATGCTCATATTTATAAAACTCAGTGCCTCTGTGAAAGGTAAGGATGACTATTACGTTTGTGGTGCAATCAGAACATTGCGTGTGTTGAAGTTGTTGTAACGCAAACCAAAGATGCCTTTTAAAAAACAAGTTTACATCATATTCTTATGCATGCCAGTGCTGTGTGTGAGGTAATTTAAGGTGGTTCTGACAAGTGTCGGCGGCATCTTCATATGTGGTCACATGGGCGGCAAACCACTCCCATCCAGTCACATGGGCAGCAAGCCACTCCCACAAAGGAGGCCACACCCACAGAGTAGGTTCGAACAATTTTTGAAACCCACCACTGCCATGTTCATGCTTCTATCTGTTATCTTGTACATGTTCGACAAACTAACTAACTAAATAAATAAAACAAACTCACAAGTCCTTGCATAAGAAGTATAAAAAGTGAAATCCTTAAATTCTCTTAACAACAGATAAACTTCATCAGTGATCTATTAGCACTCTGTCTCAGTGTCTGGGGTAATAGCCTAGTTTTCATGGCCCTTCTAAGCTCTTAAAAATAAAAAGTCAATCTTTGAGGTTTAGAAAAACAGCTCTCAAAAGAATATGGATACTGACTGCTGAGATAAACATTTAAAGTGATGGTATTAATCAATTATGCAAGGCAACCAGCCCAACAACTAGCCAGACTGCAAAAGACCTGAAACCAAAGTTTAATTTCTTTCATGATAAAAAGTCCTTCTATTGTGGTCTTAAGCTAGATGTTTGACCAAGAATGAGTCACAAGAAACAGAAAAGGAGGAATGAGAATGTGTGATAGTCAGAGTAAATAAAGTTATTTGTCAATTATCTATATCAGAGGTGGTATTCAGCCAGTTCTGAAAGATTCTGGAGAACCAGTAACAGAAATTTTGAGTAGTTCGGAGAACTGGCAAATAGGCTGGCCCCACCACCACTGCTCCCAGCTGATCGTCTTTTGTTGCCCTGAACAGGAGAACAGAGCTGGGAAGCAGGTTAGTGGGGTAGGGAGGGAATGGAGATTTTGCAATATCCTTCCCCAGGAGTGGGGAGGGAATGGGGATTTTGCAATATCCTTCCCCCAGGAGTGGGGAGGGAATGGGGATTTTGCAGTATCCTTCCCCTGCCACACCCACAAAGCCATGCTAAGGCCACAAAACCACACCCACAGAACCAGTAGTAAAAAAAAATGACTCTATATCTGCTCATTACTCATCAAAAGTTCCCAGCTGCTCTACTCTCTTGTGCCTTGGGGGAAAATAGGGAAAGGAGTTCCTACTGAAAGTCATGTGAATGTTATCCCATCATAAAATTGGAGCTGTGCCAAATCAGCTCCTTCAAGATGCCTATTATGTAAACAGTTGATCAAAGCAAGTGAGAGATTGAAGAGAGACAAAGGAGTTTAACAATAAGCAGACTTCTGATGAAAGAAATGTCCTTCTGGGTTCAGCTCCAAGTGGGGAAAAAGACACTGGAGACATGGAGGCTGCTTGGAAAGATGGTTTATTGTTGGACAGGGCACATGGCTTGAGCCCTGAACAGAAAAGGTGATCACATGCTTCAATGTTGGTGGAGAAGAAGAGAAGGGCCGAAGGAGGGGCTTGCTAGGCTTTTTATAACCTGTTTAGTCCCACCTCTCTGTTTCCTGTTTCTGTGTAAGAAATGTATTCTGATTGGTTGTCAGACTCCCATAGGGCCATGCAGGGGCAACTCTCTGGGCTGTGTTTTGAATTCAGGTTTAGTTGAGTTCTCAGATGCCATGTGGTCAGTTGAGTAAAGGGGCCAATATTATCATGCCTTTACTCCCATCCCCCCTGGGGAAAATAGGGAAAGGAGTTCCTACTGAAAGTCATGTGAATGTTATCCCATCATAAAATTGGAGCTGTGCCAAATCAGCTCCTTCAAGATGCGTATACAGTTGATCAAAGCAAGTGAGAGATTGAAGAGAGACAAAGGAGTTTAACAATAAGCAGACTTCTGATGAAAGAAATGTCCTTATTAGTCTTTATTATGTAAAAGGGACTGGCTTGGCCTTCTTAATGGCCCATTAACAGTGGGAAGCTACAGGCAACTATTCTGTCTTTTAAAACATGTTTCTTTCTTTTCATATCCAGAGAAATATTCTGCCTGTTCAATATTTCCTAGGATATTTCATTTTTCTGGGAGAGGGCTGGATGATAACTTCCCACACTTCATTAAACCAAAGGTCTAAATCAGAAAATTTTATAGTAAGAAGAAGTGCAACATCAGACAATTGAAGGAAGGCAATATTAACCCCATCTTTAAAGGAGAAAAGAAATGAATTTCAGATCAGTCAGCCTGGCATCAATACCCCAAAAGATCCTAAAACAGATCCCAAAGCAATGAGTCTCTAAGTATCCTGAGAAGAATTCAATGATTATCTAAAAATAGCATGTCAAAAATCAACTCTTTCCAGACTAACATTATCTTATTTTTCAGACAAGCAGCTTCCTTAATAAATTATTGGAATGCTGTCCACATTCAGTGAAGCATCTGATGAACTGCTTTAGCATATTCTAATTATCAAACTACCAGTGTGGGCTCAATAGGATTACAATTATGTGGCAGAGCAATTCATAGGATCAGTGTTGTCAGCATATTTGTAGATCTCCTCATCCAACTTGTTTCCATGGTCTAAATCCTCAGACCATTCCAGACACATGGCTGCCCATCCTTGAACGGTTCCAGTGATGGAGCACCCAGGATTCCAGGAGACAGGCTTAGTAGCTCTCTTGGTCAGGAAATTCCTTATTTCAAGTAGCGGAAGACTGCTATCATGTCTCCCCTTAGCCTTCTTTTCTTTAGACTAAACATGTAAGGTAAAGGTTCCCCTCACACATATGTGCTAGTCGTTCCGACTCTAGGATGTGGTGCTCATCTCCATTTCAAAGCCAAAGAGCCAGTGCTGTCCGAAGACGTCTGTGTGGTCATGTGGCTCGCATGCAGGGGTGGGTTTCAACCAGTCCACGGCGGTCCGCGCGGACCGGTTGGTCAGTGAACCCGGAAGTAAGTAACTTCCAGGAACGCCGAAGGGCCCACCCGCCCGCCCGCACTCTTTACCAGTCTTTGAAGGCTTCTGCGCTTCTACGCAGGCGCATAGCACATACAGCACCTGCGCAATTCTCCACGAGAAGCTGGAGCATTGTGCAGGCACTAAGACGCATGCGTGAACTGCGCGCGTGCACGAGGACGCCGCCGGCCCCATTCCAACCATACTGGTTGGAACGGGATGAGCAACCCACCCCTGCTGGCATGACTAAATGTCGAAGGCGCACGGAGCACTGTTACCTTCCCACCAAAGTGGTTCCTATTTTTCTACTTGCATTTTTAATGCTTTCAAACTGCTAGTTTAGCAGAAGCTGGGACACTTAACGGGAACTCACCCCATTATGCGGCACTAGAGATTTGAGCCGCTGAACTGCTGACCTTTCTGATCGATAAGATCAGCGTCTTAGCCACTGAACCACCGTGTCCCTGATAGAGTAAACATACCTAGTTCTCTTAAATGCTCTTTAGAAGATTTAGCTTTTGATTCCATTATCATCTTTGTTGATCTTCTCTACACTCTTTCCAGTACCTCAGCATCCTTTGTGGGTCATGACAAGAAAAGGTGAACAGAATATTCCATGTGTGGCCTGACCAATGCAGCACAGAGCATAACTATCACATCCTATGATCTCCGCATTATACCCCTGTTGAAGCAGTCCAAAATTGCATTAAGTTCTTTGAACAGCTGGAGCACACTGCTGGCCAGGCTTTCTTTGTATTCTATCAGAACTATAAATTGAAAAGTGCCATATTGTGATTTTTTTTTTACTTTGAACATGGTGGGGGTAGTAATTTGGGGCTTAGTTATTCTACCACAGCAAAGACAAAAGGCAATATGATTCACATATTCTTCACTATTACATGATTTGTACAGTCAGGATATTTCAGTGACCATTAGCTTGTTTCATCCTCCCTTTCTTGAAAATCAGCTACTTAAATTCAAACAAACCTTTGGTGAATCCCCATTAACTTTCCCACCATAACTTTGGATCTCTTTGAAATATTTTTTTTTAACTTAGAAGAGTATGTTGAAAACTGCTAGTATTGTTTAACAAAATTAAAATGCATTGTACCAAAAAAAACACCACAAACCCTGCATAGCTATACACTGTAAACTGGGTAGCAGCTTTTGCAAATCTCTAGCGAGCACTTGCAATCTATCCATTAGCCCAAGACAGTTGTTGTGTCTCATCATCAAATTCTGCTTCTTTCAAGCTTGATAAACTAACTTGAACCAGTTTTCAAGCTCTCAAAATGTTTATGAGACAATAAATATGAGTACTGGAAGGCTTGATAATAATAGCAAGATGGAAATTGTTTTTGACAATTGAGAGAATTGAGAAGACTTTAATCCCCCATAAAATCTTTGGAATTTCAGAGGAATCCATAGACCACAGATGTCTGCCAAAGGGAAATTCTACTGAAAAGCTAACGCCTTTCCAGATACCACATTTAAACACATACTATTGGTGTCATCTAATGGGTGAACTCTTTCTTTGAAAGAAAATGTAAGATATTGCTGATGTGCCAGCCGTTGTGCCATATACTATAAGCTGTGTTCATAGCATCCTAAAGAAATGAATATTTGCTAATTCTTTATTATAAGGTAGAGTGAGGGCAAATTGGTACCTACTGATTGATTGATCTCCAGGAAACTTAACATTAAATCTCTAATCGCCTTTGGGTTCATATTTTCTGTTTAGGTCTTAATGTTGCAGAAAGATCGGTTCTGTGTAGAATCAGACTGTTTTAAAAAAAAATGGTCCTAGGCCAGTACAAAAATGCAGTGGATCTTGAGTGGGAAACATCCAGCAATCCTTCTTAATAATTCCTAATAGAGGGTTTGTGGTTAGCTTATAGCTAGACTTGCTGAGAGATAAGGGAGAAAGAAAACAGACCTTTCTTTCAGATGCATGAATCATTTCAAAATATTTTCTTGTGCCACTCATTAAAATTTTATTGGAGTAAGATTATGACTAAAGCAGACTCAGGATGAATGCAGGAGACTCAGGCAGTTGGTTGGGATAGTACATGTTTAACCATGTTACTTAAATACCTAGTTGCTGTGTTTGCAAAACTTGGATATTTTAAATTTGGTTCCTTTTTTTTCATGCCTTAGAATAAGAGTATCAAACTCAAGGCCCCGGGGCCAGATCCAGCCCGTGTGGTGCTTAGATCTGGCCCACGGGGCTGCCCTAGAAACAGTGAAGAACTGTGGTGCTTCTGTCAGCGAAAATGATTTCCTGAGTCCATTTTCGGCTGCCATGGCCTTCTGCAACCCTCTGCCAGTGAAAACTGGCACGGCCCTCCCAAGCTCCATTTTCATTGGCAGAGTGTTGCAGGAGGCGCATGCGCAGAAGTGTTGCACGTGCTTGGGAGCGCACCCTAACCAATAGTAAAAAAAAAATTGGCAACCCACCACTGAACTTATTGTATAAAAACTGGAAACAAACCCCACACTCACTTGCACTGAAGACGTTACCAAACAATCAAGCTCAGAGAGCACCAAGGACTCCCCAGTTCAACCCTGAGCTACAAATATTCTGTTTTCTTGGAACCATATATGGAGGGCCCTAGAGAGTCAGCAAGTGTTAGCATCGTGTCCATGGATTCAAGATATGTTGCAGGTTTACAACTTTTATTGTTGGCTTCTGCAAAATCAGTTGATTTATGCCTGTATATATCTACCCAACTCAATGTCTAGTTAGCCAGATAGAATTATGTTCCAGTCCAACTGGATAATTTTTCACTTGAATGCTATTTAGTTAGTATGTCTGGGAACCATTCCTTGTTTTATCCCTTTGCTGAGTCTTCTTCTTAGGAGGTCTTCATTCTGGTATTTTTCCATATACTGCTTAAGCTGAGACTTTCCAATACAACTTTTCCCACTAAATGGCCTGCTTGAGTAGTCTCATGATGTCACATTTTTCAAAGATGTCCATTCATTCAATGACAAAAATACATGACATAAGTATACGCCACCCCCCTCCAAATAACTACACTACCTTTACAGATTTTTAAAAGAAGACACGAATAACCTTTTTCATTTCTTGCCAGGACTGGATATGATTTGAAAGCAGAGTTAATCCTTCCAAGAGATTCATGGTCTGCCAAGCTTAAGATGAACAAATTCAGGGGGGTTTCACGCAAGAATGAGTTTTCCATTTGAGTGAAAATGCTAAATGCTATAACTTTTGTTTTTTAAAAAAAGTTTTGTATGAAAGTTTCAGATCTTAAAATTATCTCCAGTCCAGAATAAGGATGACCTCCTAAAAGAAGCTTGTAAAATTCTGAATGGATAAGTACAATATATCTTCAATGTCTCATCATATCTTTTCTTTTTCTCCCTTAGGTTTAGTGGGGGAGGGGTTTTCCAAAATAGTTAGAAAAGTGTAGGCTACATAAATGCTACCTTAGACAAGAAACCTGAAAAAAATCAGAAGGATGAATGTGGAGCTAACATCCAGAATTTTCCAAGTAACGACCAGTGGTGTAAGCTCTGTGATTGGAAGGTTTTAATAGAACTATCCATTGCAATTGGAAATCAAGCTATCTGTCTACTTCTAAAGTAAGTGTTCTGACCCCCTCCTCCATCCAGTAACGAAAGCCGAGACAAGCTTAACTAGAATTAGCAAGACCAGAATCTCGGTGGCTGACAGCCAAGCAAAACAAACAGATAGGGACCTTGGCAGCAAGTCCGACAAACCTTGGCAGCAATTCAGACAAAGCTTGGCAGCAATCCAGCCTGCCAAGGTAGTTACGTTCTCTTTAGTCAAAGCGTTGACTTCTGCAAGAAAGGCGTGTCACAAACAGTCTTTTTTATAGTCCAGAGAGGAGCCTAATGACCATCAGCTGAGCGCAATTACCTCCTGTAATTGCATAATTGTTCTTGACGCCAAGTAGCTCGATGGCGTGCATCAGGAACAACTCACTGCTGGTTTCTGGATCACTCTCCCTTGTCTCCTCCCCACTGGTCCAAGGCTCAGGCGCCACCTGTTGGCCAACCAGTCTCTCTGCGCCCTGCTCGGAGTCGGAACACTGTCCAGGGTCCTCCACATCCTCCAGGGCCGACTCATAGGGCCCCTCGCTGTCGGAGTCTGGTGGCAGCTCCAACGGCTCCTGCTGGGCCACAACAAGAGACTATAGTAGAGTATAGGTTTTAGTTCCTTCGATCCCTTCCTTTTCTCTTAACGCTTGAATTTTCTTTCTGTGAATCAGTTGGGGAGAAATAAATATATTTTAATGTCTTAAAATTAATAATAAAGCAACAAAACAGATCTACTTTCATTTGTGTGTCATATGAATCAGGCCAAATCAGATGAGGGATTTGTCCAAATCGATGCACTCTTTGACATTAACTCAACAACTATTGAGTTCCCTAAATGCCAAGGAAATTCATATATATATGCAACAGAAGCACCATGTAGATAAAGAACACTAATCTCTTTACCAAGGAGAGTCATAAATTTGATCATGAAAAACTCCCTGGTATGTAGTTACTGGGGGAAAATGTTGAAATTCTACTAGTCGTGCAGAATATGGCAGGATATGATAGTCATGAAGAATGCTAAAGTGAATAAATTGAATTGAATTGAATTGAATTGAATTGAATTGAATTGATTATATTTCTATGCCGCCCTTTTCCCCTAAGGGGACTCAGGGTGGCTCACAATCCAAGTCAAGGGAGGGGGTACAGATAAGGAATAAAAAAGACAAACAGAACAATACACAATTTAAAAGCACACAACAATCATACCATTCGAGGGGGGGGGGGGCAAGCTCTTTAGCCCCAGGCCTGTCGGAACAGCCAGGTTTTAAGGGCTTTGCGGAAGGCCTGGAGGGTGGTGAGGGTTCGAATCTCCACGGGGAGCTCGTTCCAGAGGGTCGGAGCAGCCACAGAGAAGGCTCTCCTCCGGGTGGTCGCCAGTCGGCATTGGCTGGCGGATGGAATCCGGAGGAGGCCTAATCTGTGGGATCTAATCGGTCTATTGGAGGTAATTGGCAGCAGGCGGTCTCTCAAGTACCCAGGTCCAATACCATGAAGGGCTTTATAAGTGACGACTAGCGCCTTGAAGCGTATCCGAAGACCAATAGGCAGCCAGTGCAGCTCGCGGAGGATAGGTGAACCGAGGTGCACCCACGATCGCTCGCGCGGCCGCATTCTGGACAAGCTGAAGTCTCCGAATGCTCTTCAAGGGCTGCCTCATGTAAATCATATCTGAGGATTTTTTAGAAATGTTACTAGGGTTTGTGGATCTGATTTAGAAATATAAATCACAGGAGGATTCCAAAATGTTCATCTCAGCTGCAAGTTTATTTCATTTATTTATTTTATTTTATGCATTTGTCAAACATGTATAAGATAACAGATATAAGTATAAACATATTATGAATGCATGAAATGGACACGAATAAATGGGGACATTAGGACAGGGACAGTAGGCACTTTGGTGCGCTTATGTACCAAAATCATTTTCCTTTACTTGGCTTCTAATATGTGGCAGAAAAGAGAGAATAATATATTACTCATATGCAGGTAGTCCTTGACTTACAACAGTTCATTTAGTGCCCATTCAAAGTTACAATGGCTCTGAAAATAGTGATTTATGCCCGTTTTTCACCCACGCTCACATATTTATGATGGTTGCCGTTTTCAGGAGTCATTTTGCACTCACTTCTGACAAGCAAAATCAATGGAGAACCCAGACTCACTTAACAACCATGCTACTAATTTAAGAACTGCAGTGATTCAACATAACAAATGTGACAAGAAAAGTCGTAAAATGGGACAAATTCCCTTAACAAATTTCTCACTTAACAGCATAAATTTTGGGCTGGATTGTGGTTGTAAAGTTGAGGACTACCTGCTCTATGGAGGACTTGAGAGACCGCCTCCTGCCAATTACCTCCTCGCGACCAATTAGATCACACAGATTAGGCCTCCTCCGAATCCCATCTGCCAGTCAGTGTCGACTGGCAACTACGCGGAGGAGAGCCTTCTCGGTAGTAGCTCCGACCCTTTGGAACGATCTCCCGTGGAGATTCGTACCCTCACCACCCTCCAGACCTTCCGCACAGCCCTTAAAATCTGGCTATCCCGTCAGGCCTGGGGCTAAAGATTTAACCCACCCCCACCCGAATGGTATGAATGTTGTGTTCTTTTTAATTATGTATTGTTCTTATGTGTCATTGTTTGTATCCCCTTCCCCATGAGTTGTAAGCCGCCCTGAGTCCCCCCAGGGAAAAGGGCGGCCTATAAATAAACTTTAAACTAAACTAAACTAAACTAAACTATGCTCTTCAGATCCCTCAACCATTTTTCAATGAGGATCTCATGGAGGAAAACTCAGTGACTCCGTATTGAAAAATCATCTGCACTATAAAGATGCTTTGTTTCTTAGAGGCCCGTAGCCATTACTGCTTGTTAACAGGAAGATCAACAGAAGGTTTGCGTTCACATTGCTTTAACAAAAATACATTGGAAATGATCTAATGTTGAATCAAGGTAAATATCTTCTTCCTTTGGGATAACATAGGCTCCAAGGCAATATTTTAAAATCAGCTGCAAATAAGAAAAGTTTATTGTAATGATTCTGAAGGAAACACACTCTTCAAAATTATGCTTAAGGTTTTGTAAATCTGACTCAATAATGTATTCATCCTGATTTACAGGAATTGAGAGAGAGAGGAAAAAAATACCTCAGGAATTAAACTGGGCAGGGAAAGAATCAATAGCTGAAAGTCAGCTGAAATTTTTTGGATATTTATATTGGAAAGGAAAAAAAACTCAAGAGATTATCATAACTTCCAGCCTAGAAATGCCTAAACTAACAAATGTTACAAGTGTGAAACAGTAACGATGAATGGCAAGCCTTTAGTTCGGATTCCAGAATGCATGTGAAATCTTTTCAAAAGAAAATTGGTTTAGAGTTAGCCAATGAAAGAATTGTGGCTTGCATAATACGATTAAATGAACTCAACACCCTGAGAAATCTTTCAGGGGGGGGGGAGCATCCAGAGTGCAATGCCAGCAGCGAGAAGTCCAATCTTGGCTTGATCGAAAGGCTCTCAATTCTTTTTCCAGATCAGTTCTAGTTTGCCAAGTATTTGCCAAGTAAGAACCCAATATGAGTTGCTTTTGAGAATCTCTTAGATGGAAGCAATCTCTACATTTTATAAATGCATTAATGAAATTAAGTGGATGTGGGTGACCTTAGAAATGACTGCTGAAAAACAGGATTTGTGCTCATTAGGCATTTTTATACATAATTTATTCTCAGCACCGAGGAAGCAAAAATTGCCTTTGTTAGGAAGGTGTATCATCTTGTAAAAAACTTAATTTTCTCTGCCAGAGGATTTCAAAAACAAATTAAAATATGATATTAAATGACTGATAGAAACAAATAACTAATTTTATATGGCTTAACAAAAGATCAAGGATTAAATCTAAGATATTGTAAGGTTCAAAAGAACGAAGTAGTTTTGCCGAACCAAATGTCAATATTGTCAAGCTAAGATAACATGATGAATCGTGTCACATTATTATTTATTCCTTCATCAAATTTCTCAGTTGCACAGCACCAAAACAATTCCGAGCAACCTCTCAATAATATATATATATAATATTAGTTATTACTTAAAAGGAATCAACACAGCTATACTTTTCCCACTTCTCAACCTGAAGGGGCTCAACCACCACTAAGCCAAGGTCTTTGGGGAAAGCCATATTTTAAAGGGTTGAGTGAGTTGATTATTCAGAGGAATGCTATTCTAGAAGGTAGGTACAACATAGCCGAAGCTCACTTCATGGATCCTATTAGATGATGTTATTTTAATGACAGGATTCAATCACTTCAAGCCAATTTTGGGTAAACATTAAGGAAGAGAACTGCAGCTTATGCCACGTAGGGCTTTAAAGATAAAGATACGTGGTGGCAAAATGGTTAGAACACAGTATTGTGGGCTAACTCTGCCAACTGCCAGCAGTTCGATCCTGACTGGCTCAAGGTTGTCTCAGACTTCCATCCTTCCAAGGTTGGCAAAATGAGGAGCCAGATTGTTGGGGGCAATAGGCTGACTCTGTAAACCACTTAGAGAGGGCTTGTAAAGCTGTTGCTATCGTGAATTCCACTCAAAATCTTACTGTTAAAATAGGGTCTTTTAAAGACTTCATATATGTGTTTTCAATAAAAGAATTGGATTCTACAACATTGACTTATGTGAATTTCATGACGGATCTCTGGAAACAAACAGGCTACATCTTAAAAAGACCGGGAGGGAAGCATTTGGCAGGTTCCTTCAATCCAACCTCATGGGTGTTAAATATGAAACTAGAAAAAAAGTATGTCAAACGCCAACAAATATAATCCAAGAATTGAGGCCAAGAAAGAAGAAGGCCAAAGGTGGGTCTCAGTGTGTCTCACAGGAAACTATAACAGCCAGTAGGTAATGTCACTCAAAGATCAGATGTTTCTGTATCAATGCCCAAAGTATGGGATAAACAATGGGAACTAGCAAACCTAATTTAGAAAGACAGTTATGATGTATTAGGCATCACTGACATTTGGTGGGATGATATTCACAATCAGCACAAAAACACTGGGGGTTATAAGGAACTAACTCATTAATGAATCAGTGGCACTGTATGAAAAGAAAATCAATTTCCATGGAAATGTAAGAATTGGAGTATGGAAATCCTGCTGAAAATGTTTGAATAAAATTAAATTTTACACACACACACACACACACACACACACACACACACACACACACACCTTTCTGTATTGCCTCAGGGACAGGACCAGAACCAGAAACCAGAGGCAAAATCTAGCAGGTTCTGACAGATTCTGGAGAACCGGTAGCAGAAAATTTGAGTAGTTTGTAGAACTGGCAAATGCTGGCCCCAGAACGGAGTGGGAATGGAAATTTTGCAGTATCCTTCCCCTGCCACGCTCACCAAGCCACACCCACCAAGCCACACCACGCCCACCAAGCCACACCCACAGAGCCAGTAGTAAAAAAAATTGAATTTCACCACTGGTTGAAACTATAAGATGCAATAGCAATAGCAATAGCACTTAGACTTATATACTGCTTCACAATGTTTTACAGCCCTCTCTAAGCACAGAGTCAGCATATTGGACCCCAAATCCTGCTGGCAATCAGCAGAATTAGCTTGCAATACCACGGCTCAAGCTAGATATTAGGAGGCAATTCCTGTCTGTATGAGCTGCCACTCAGGGTAGTAAGCTACTGCATGAAGTGGTGGGTTCTTTCCACAGGAAATCTTTAAACAGAGGTTTTCGAAAGTCACCTCTAAGAGATGCTCCAATAAAACTTGTTGGTATCTTTCAATTCTACAGTTCTAAAATGTAGCATTGACACATGCACACATATGCTGAAAAGGACGCCTTGGGCCCAATTGAGCTTAAAAATAGAAAAGGAAAGGAAAGTTTGCTTGGGGGAGAAAAGGAAAAGGGGATAGGAAAAGCAAGTTAGAAAGATTCACCTTTCCTGCCAGTACTGGTCTTTATTAGGGTGTTTGGTATACTTTATAGAGTTATCAAGGAAAAGGGATTTTCAGCAAAAGGACAACGGCTGGGAAAGAAATCACATTAAAGAACTGTTTCCAATCACCAGTTTTAGCTGTTCTTGGCTAAAATGGGGAGCTGGAAAACAGATTGCCAAGATCCTTTGGATATTGAAATAATTGCTATTCATAGGTGGCAAGTGAAATGACTGAATTAATTAGAGAGAAGAAAAATGTTTCCCCAGTAAAGGTGAAACCACATTAAAAATACATTTCACTACATATTAGGCTGGCTGGCAACATGATTTGGATGTTACAGTGAAAACCTAATTGTGGAATATTGGACATTTTCTCAGATAATAATTGCACTCCATTAGACAAAATAGCAAATATAATTTGATTTAAGATTTATTCAACATTATGATGGTACAGATTGGTTGAAACTAAATATGCTAAAGGCCATTACATTTAGAATTTAAGACAATTTATAAACTATTTTATTTTAAAATATATTTTTCAATTGTAACCAGTCACTTTGTTTTGATTTTCCAAACGTTCAAAATGAGAACTCTCAATTTCGGTGAACTGGGAAGAGTTGATTTTTGTTCCCCTATGTAATATGCATAGGAAATCCATTTCAATTTATTGTGGATGCTTCCAGTCTACAGACCAATGGTAACTTACATTAATAAAAAAATAGTTACAAAACAGAATCAAAATTAAAATATAAGATATAAAATAAAAATGGAAGAAAACAGTATACTAATAAAATTACAAAAATAACCAATCCCCCGTTCATTTGATACTAATGAAATAAAAAGATAAATTAAAATAAATATGGTAATAATAAACTGTCTATCAAATACTCTTTGAAAATGTTCTTGTGACTTCCAGGATGTTAAGAGAGAATAATCAAGAGTTTTCCCCTGGAAGTCAACATTAGATGGATCAATTAAAAATGAATTTGCTCAAATGAACTTTTAATTGAATCTCTTCATCAATCTCTTCACATAATCCAAGTGATTACATTATGCTGTAATAAATACTAGGAGAAAGGTCTTCTATATCCAATGGTAATTTTGCATTAGTAGAAAATAGATTCTGTGTCATGCCCCCATCGGAATCGGAATCTGCAGGGGAAGATGAGTGGAACAAGAACTGACAGAGATGGAGAGGCCGGCTCCATTGGCCTTGAAGGAAACTGGAGAAAGACAGAGTCAATCCAGGCAAGGCTTTTCTGAATTAGTAAGGCCTGCAGACAGGGAGAGCTCAGGAGAAGAGCAAGGACTACCCCCTCCTGATCCGAGAGCAAAGAGGGAAGAGAGAAGGCAAGATCAACGCTACGAGGGAGGAGAGTGGGGCACCCCCTTTCAAAAGGCACACTTGGGGACTGAGATGCAAGGAGGTGCCAGTGGGAGGGGCACTTGTTGGCAATAAGCATTGAATCTGTGGAACCTCATCTGCACTTGCCACAGCCTGGAGATTGCTGTACTCTCTTACAGGGCTTGCCAGTCTGCCTGCTTCGCTGAACTTCTTGCTCTGGTTACTGTTTAACTAACCTGTCTTATTGGATGCTGGCCCTGGTTGCAGTTTGATTAACCTGGCTTACTGGACCACTTGCAGCCAGAAGACTTCTGAAGGTGTGTGTGAGAGCTTTGCTTCAGGACTTGTAGTGAATGTGGGAACATTTGGGGGCACAGTTGGAGCAATAAAGGAGAGTTAGACTGTTCTCTGGCTGTGTTGCTTTCGTGCCACGCCCCATTCACATTCTGCTAAAATTTATCAAATTCAGTTTCTGCTACTATGCCTCAGATACTTCACTATGTAATGGGACAGAGGGGTTTCAACTTGTAAAACTTGAAGTATTTTCTATTAATACAAAGTCATCAGTTACAACATGAAGACTGGCTAGCCTGTGTAGCAAATCTCAGGTGACCTTTATTCAATCCAAAAAGGGGAATAAAAATGCCACATATTCACCAAACAGAATGTGGATAATCTGAAAGAATTATGGCCTTCAGTTGAATACAAGCTGAGATCTCCTGCTATCAGAGATTATACAGGTTGCAAATTACCAGTGATGCTGTCCATATTTTGCAATTCGCTCCTTCCCAAATTATGCTCGACACCTTCCATCAGCCTATATCAAAAGGCAGGCCATAAATAATGTTGTCAATAAAATAGCAATCACATGTTAGATACTGATGGGTGAAAGAATCAGTAGCTTTGCCATCAACCTAATTCAGCAAGTATATGCTGCATTCGTTACACTGGCATGTAGCAGAAATAATCTAAAGTGGCCATAATTGAATACAACAAGTGGAGTGAACCCAAGGCACAAGAATTCAGAGCCTATATATTGATACCAGATGTTTTCAGTTGGCAGATGTTCCTCAGATGTAAGAGCTGTCAATGGGTTTTTTTTTTTCAGAGTGAAGAGTATGCAATGTCTCTAAACACTTCCTGTTTTAAAAACTTGGACCTCAATTTTTTTAGCAGGAGTGTCACAATGAAAGTTTGACATTTCCATAACGGCTCCACTGAAGTAGCAGGGCACAGCCAAAAGTTTTCATGCCAACTACATTATTCTGCCGAAGATGGACAACAACTTTCTATAATGTAATGCGGTTATACGGTCCCATGTGTTCTACCAGTAATGGTAGAATAAGAGAATAGCAAGAAATATTTCACAGAGAGAGGGAGACAGATAGGCAGACACACACACACACACACAGAGAGACACACATTCTCCACATTACAATTTAGGATACCAATTTAGTGCCTCTATTCTTTGTCAAAGATACAAGTCAATCCAGTTCTAAATGAAGCTAAAGTCACAGCCCTTTTTCCTTCTCCCGAGGAAATAATATATAGCAATATTCATGTTGGTGTTAATGGTGTTCATGCAGCTTGGAAGGAAATAGGTTCTGTGTTTTGTTTTGTTTTTCCCCTGATAGGAGCTGTGTTCCTTCACAGCAAACCTTTGGGGGGTAACAAGCAATTTGTGAGGCCAGAGCTGAAAAGGTTTGAGATACAGTTTTCTCTTTGAGGCGTCTTCTGATTCTTTCTGACACCCGAATTTCTCATCCCCAAGCATTGAGCTTTAGAGCCCTTCCCTGATTCTGGAATCAGTCACTGATTCCAGAAATTTGGAGGAAGCCTGTATAAGACATTTATTTAGAATGTCTGTGTAAGGATGCTTGAAGACATAGCAATAGCACTTAGATTTATATATGCTTCACAGTGCTTTTACAGCCCTCTCTAAGTGGTTTACAGAGACAGCATGTTGCCCCCAACAACCTGAGTCCTCATTTTACTCACCTCGGAAGGATGGAAGGCTGAGTCAACCTTGAGCCTGGTGAGATTTGAACTGCCAAATTGCAGGCAGCTGGCAGTCAGCAGAAGTAGCCTGCAGTACTACACTCTAACCAGTGCGCCACCACGGCTCTTTCAGCCTGAGAGTTGCTTGTGCCTGTAACCAAGGGCATTCCCAGAAACTTCCTCTGATCTGGAGATGTTTAAGAAGACACTAGATAACCATTTGCTTGAAATAGTATAGGGTCTCCTGCTTGAGCGGGGGGTTGGACTAGAAGACCTGCGAGGTCCCTTCCAACTTTGTATTTCTGTTATTCCTCATGCTGAAAGCAGCCAAGCTTGTAAGAACATAAGGAAAATATAAAATCCGTCCCTCTTGTCTACAGATAGTCCTCAACTTACAATCACAATTGGGATCAAAATTTCTGTTGATAAGCAAGGAAGTTGTTAAGGAAGTTGTGCCCAATTTTATTATCTCTTTTGCTATAGTCATTAAGTGAATCATGCAGTCGTGAAGTGATTGCAACAGTGGTAAATTTGGCAAATACCTATAGCCACCATGATTTCACCAGATGCTTGCTACCTAATTGTTCACCAGTTCTGAAAATAGCCACAGCCAATGTCCAATATCCCTAAGAAGCTGGCAGAATAATTTTGAGGGATGACTCCTCCAATACTTTATAAATTGTTCGTTTGAAGTGTGTTGGCTTCTGCTTTCAGTTTCTAAAACTCAATAATACGGTGGGAATAAATAAGAAAGAGACACTTTGAACATTGAGCAGAGATGATATTCTCTTTTCCAATTGCCTGTGTGTACTTGGTATCATTCCTGGCATGGTAACTTGGAACAAATTTCTTGTTTACTAAATGTTTCCAGTCTAAATAAATAACTCTGCACCACAGTAGTATATTCTATAAATAAATACAAATTGAGATATCCTTGAAACTTACTGTTCTTGAAAACACTTGGTCAGGGAACAGAGATCATTTTTAAAAAATGGGGGGGGGGGGAACTAGTTTTAAATAAATCCAAGATTTTGTCCTAATTCATCTTCTCAAAAAAAAAAACCCTTCCAACAGATTTGCTGAAAATGAAAAGTTCTGGAACTATGATATTCTCAGAAAGCAGAAAATTGAAATATATAAAGAACACTTCTATTTTCCAGGCTCTTTTGAAGCTGTTTCCAATTGTCTTTTGCGTTACCATGTCAATTAGTACACTAGTTCCCTCTTCTTTTTTTCCAATACTTGATCACAACAGTAGCTCTAACATATAACTGGATAGGGCTTCTTTCATTTCATTTCCTTCCTTCCTTCCTTCCTTTCTCTTTTTCAGTTTTAGGTGTTCATTGTCCATAAATCCTCCTTAAACTGAACAGTTCCATAGCCTGACCAAAAACTAGAAGTCTCTAACATTTCATAAATAAAACATTTTATTCATCCCAAGAATCAACTGGGGTGCTTTATCGCTTTTCTGATAATACATGGTTCTAGGCTGTTTACTTGTTTTACAGTATGTTCCGCCTCCCCCAATCTGATACCCTGAGGAGGAGAAAGAAATCGTTTTCCTCACATTGCCCTCACCTGGAATCAATTCTGCCCCCAGAACTGGAGAGAAAAGCAGAGCTGCATTTCATATATTAGATGCCAGAGATTCTACCGTGGAGTATCTTCAAAAGGGCCAAGTTGGATTCCTCTGGGAAAAAACTTCCATCATTAATGTTTAGCGCCATAAGATCTAGAGGTATTGGCTGCTGGAAGTATGACCTGAAGGGAGGATTTGATTTTCTTTCTTTTTTTAAAAAGAAGGTTTTGTTTTTTTGTGGGGAGAAAAACAAACCTTTCTTAGATACTGTAACGTAGCTGTATTCATTGATTTTGTCTGTGATTTTGGTCACCAGAAATGAACTGAGTGTTATGATCATTAGATTTGTTTGTTTGTTTACTTGTTTATTTATTAAATTTATCTCACCAGTAAAGTGATTCCAGGAGGTACACAAATGGTAAAAAGATAAATATAAAAGCAATTAGAATTAAGAAGAGTTCCATAAAAATGAAGACCATTGGGACAAATAGAATGGGAGGGTGAGATCTTTTTCTTACTCTGGCAATCACCTAAAAGAGTGCCCTCTAGTGGCAGGGTGATACCATGGAAAAACAATACTTCTGAGCATTGGCCCTTTGACTTCCCCCAAGTGGGGAATAATCAGCTGCTTCTCCTGACAAAATTGTAAGATGGCAGCCAAGGCACAAGACATTGAGGTGTCTTTGTGTTAACAACAGCACTTTAAATTGCATCCAGAAGCTAAGTAAAAACCCAGTGTGAAATTTCTATTAAAGCTAGTTTTAACCAAAGACATGTAGAAAACATTAAATGAAAATTGGCAAAATTTGAGCCCATCAATTTTAATTCAACAGCCTTTTGCTCCAGGCGCATATAAACTATGCCAAGAAGATATTTTCTTGCAAAAAGCTTTATTTGTGTACAATTAACTCCACCTTTGTTGAAGAAGGTTCTCTCTGGTGGAATAAAAATCCTAAACAGCCAAAATTCTGTAAGAAAGATTTTTGTATTTGATACCAAAAGTTTCTTCTTTGTGACATAAAAGATCAATATTCCAAATAACAAAAATTCCTTGGTTAGTCTCCTGAATTATTGTAATTAATTATCGGAATCCCTTCCCCGCCCCCATGCTTTTTAAATGCAGTTTTGAATAAAGTTTTGTAGACTTGTTTATTCTTCTTCAAAAAGATGTTATAAAAATATTAAATTAATCATACATTTTATCAGTTAGACTTTTTACTTTTAGTTTGTCTGCGTTAGAAACATTCAATCTGCAGAATGAGCCAAGGTGGGGCAGTGGTTAGGGTGCAGTACTGCAGGCCACTTCAGCTGACTGTTATCTGCAGTTCAGCGGTTCTAATCTCACTGGCTCAAGGTTGACTCAGCCTTCCATCCTTCCGAGGTGGGTGAAATGAGGACCCAGACTGTGGGGGCAATATGCTGACTCTGTAAACCGCTTAGAGAGGGCTGAAAGCCCTATGAACTGGTATATAAGTCTAACTGCTATTGCTATTCTGAGTTTGCCACAATCAAAAGATATGGCGGTGGTAGTGGTTTGGTGGTTGTCGTCGTCGTCGTCATCATCATCATCATCATCATCATCATCATCATCATCATATCATCACCGTGTCCTGAAATGCTCTTTTTTTCCTACACCCCTCTTAATTTTGTTTTTAAATTTTCCTCTATTCAACAAAACCTAGGAAGCCGCCATGCTGCAAAGTAACAAACATGCCTTTAGCATCAACATTATTTGATAAAATGCCTCTTGTACATTTCTATTAAAGAAATATGCAGTCCACTATGGGAAAAATAATCAACAATAAGCCTTGGATTGAAGTGTTCACTGAAAAAGAGGCTATGCCTTTGATGGCGAACCTATGGCACGCGTGCCACAAGTGCCCGCTGTGCCCCAGCTCAGTTCTGCTGCGTATGCGCATGGGCCTCACACCAGCCAGCTGGTGTGTGGGTCTCTGCTGTGCATGCGCAGTAGGTGGTGCGCATACAGGGGTTGCATGTACATGCATGAGGGGTGGGTTGCACATGGGGATCATGTGTGCATGCACAGGGCGCAGGGGGGTTGCATGTGCATGCACAGGGTTAGGAGCATGTGAGGGGGTAATGCACATATTGCATTATGGGTATGTGCATGTGCACGTGGCGCCAAAATATTAGCCATCTTTGGGCTATTCCCTTTAAAGCAGGACACTTAGTCACCCTATATTCAAGATGAAAAATGAATAACTGAGGAAGGGAAGGGAAGCCACTCATAAGCAGAGAATGTTTCCTCACCTTATGCCATGTTGAAGCCTAACAGGGGCCAATTTTAATCAGAGTATGACAGGGCTGCCTGCTTTCCTAATCTGAGCATCATTCAACATAGAAATAATGTTTTCTCCTCTTTCCCCAACATCTGCGTATCCAATTTGAAACAAGTCAACTGTCTACCAGTAAGGCAGAAAAATTCCAAGCCTCCTCCTTGTGCCAGTAAAATCCAAGAGTTCTTTTTCGCACATGGAAATATATGGAGCCCATTTTGCACAAAATTTGTCTCCTTCCAAAATATTAAGATCGTCTGGCTAATAGGCAAGTTTAAAAATCCAATATTTCCATTTGGAAAGGTTTACTGGTGTCCCATTTCCAAAGGACAGAAAGATTCCACAGGCATAAAGTCAGGTGTTTAATAGACAGCTCCTGTAACCTGTCCAGTTGAGCTGCAAATACTTGCTGAAGGGGGCTGAAGACTTCGGCCATTCGCTTTTTCCATTTTAGGCATTTAAAGTCCCAGGAATCCTCTATGGAATTTTCTCTTCAGAAGCAGTCTCTGTAAAGATCTCCAGAGATGAGAATCATACACATTTTCTCTTTCATCGCGTTTCTAAGGATAATAAAAAGGGATCACAGAATGCAGCAAAGAAAGATTTAGAAACCTTTTTTTTCCCTTAAACCAAAGATGTCTTGCTTCTCTACAGAAGAACCATAGAACACTTTGGGTTAGATAATTATAATGACCAGTTTATAATCCTTTTGATTAATCCAAATTGTTTTTATGTAACTCAACATGTCCAGCCATCTTCCTGAAATTATTCTGGCAGACAAGTTCAATGCATTATTTCAATGGTTGAAGATGTGGGTGAGAGAGTATTTTCTTCAACACCTTGAAAAATATGTCTCCCATATTTGTCTCTTTGACCAAGACAACGGTACATGGGTTGGCCTCAAGAGCAAAAATGAGGGAGAATTTTATTACTCCTCTGATTTCATCACATGATCTTTCTAAGCCTCAGCAGACACCGCAATGTTACACAAGTCCTATTATAGCACATGATGTACTGGTGGCCTTTTTGCTCTTCAGGATTTCCAATATGATGGAAAAGAAGAAATTGCCTCAGCTTATAAAATGGCCACTATAAAGTTTAAATCAGGGATGTCCAACCTTGGCAGTTTTAAGATTTGTGGACTTCATGGTGTCTGAGGAATTCTGGAAGTTGAAATCTATAAGCCTTAAAGTTGCCAAGGATGGACACCCCAGGTATAAACTATAAATTCTATATACAGCTGCATCTTTATCAAACATTCTAATATTTCCAAGGCGATTCCTACTGATTGCAGTGAGAACGTTGAACAGGATTATTCTCCTGAATCTGTTGAAAAACTATCTCCCTTTCTTTTGTTCTTCTCCCTCCTCAGCCATTAGAAATAATTTTATCAAAGTAGCTGAATTATTTCCATCACAGATGGGAGTAATAAGAACTATGGCCTAAATTACCTTTTATACCCTCCTTCTCCATTCCTTCTCCTTTTACAGCTTTAGACTTTAATTCTGAAAGCACAGATTGTCTCAATTCATAATGTTCTATAATTTGTACAGCTTTTTTTTCATGGAATAGAAAGTCTCATAATGAGAATAATTTTTAAAAGAAAACTCAGCAAAATCTCCTATTAAGATACAACACTATGAACCTAAAAACATGTACAAAATAATGAAGAATATGAGAACCAAAGAAAATATTACTTAGACGCTAAGTATGACAAAAGACAAATGGGTCGTACCGTTTATAAATGTTCTTTATCAATCTACATTTTCTTTTTCTGTAGAATTCTGTTCTTATTTGGAATTTTACTTTAAACAAACCCCTTTCAGTTTTGACACAGTGAGATATGATTACGAAGTGATAACTCCTAATCAGCAAAACACAGAAGAAACTTCTATTGTTTCACTCAAAACTGATAATTACAAAATATTTTACTAATATCTCATAGAACCACATTTGTGGGTATACACTTAAATAAAATCATAGCAGAGACTTAATCCTTCACCTTTCTAAAGTTCTACAGGGAATTTTCATCTTGAAGTTGGAGAAAGTTGAGAAAGAAAATGTGTCCGAATCAAGAAGTGAATCAATCGATGGTTTCTTATTTCTCTACTCACAACAATAGTTGATCCCAGGGGTGAAATCTTCGGCTTTGAAATAGAGATGAGCACCGCCCCCTAGAGTTGGGAACGATTAGCACATATATGCGAGGGGTACCTTTACCTTTACCATTGTTTGAAGAAATGCTTTCCTGACACTGTATTAAATGCTGAAGAGGATACAACACTCATCCCCTGCTACATATAATGTGCAATTCTTTAGGTTAAACTTGTGTGTTACACCAATCATTATTTATTGATAATAAATCAATCTGTATTTTTATTGTCAAATCACAGCTAAATAAAATTATATAAATTATGGTTTTGAGCAGAGATATCTTTCCAAAAGTCCTCCACATGGGAATCAAATCATAATAGTGTTAAACTTTCTGCTATGACTTTAGGCATAAATTGATCCCTTGAGCATTTCTACTGCTGTATATAGAATGTTCCTGTTTCGCTTGCTCTCACAGATATATTTTTTTCAGACTGAATCTACAAAAGAAGAAAAAAAGAAGAAAGAAATGCCGTGACTAAAGAAAAATATACAAAACTCCTTTTGTAAATGTGATCTTTGTAGGCAGAAATGACTCACTGGCCAAAAGCATTAAGTCAATCAACAAACCCACATAGATAAAATGGAAGCATTTTGTCTTACTAAGATAATTCTGATATGATTTTAACAACTGGCAAAACGTATAGAGTGAAAAGGCCTTAACAACTGCAAAGAGCTCAGAAGAGTAAGTTTCATATTGTTCCGTTCAATACATGCCTTCATAGCATTAATGTAAGCACTGGAAACTGAGTCTAAAACTGTGCAAAATGATGACAATGCAGACAGCCATAGGCCTTAGACTTATATACCACCCCACTCTCTATTTGTTTGACAACATCAGCATATTGCCCTCAACAATCTGGGTCTTCATTTTACCAGCCTCAGAATGATGGAAAGCCAAGTCAACTTTAATTTTCATCAGGATTGAACTCCAGGCTGTGGGCAGAGTTCACCTGCCATACATACAACATTCTAACCACTGCAATGAGCAGAAGATTCCAGTTTAAGCTTAAATTCACAAGATGGCTACATTTCTCTCTTGGATCTATAAAGGGAAGATAAGCTGCTTATATATTACAGGGCTGCTGATAGGCAGAGAGAATTTTTGTTTCAACCAATCATACGAAGTTTTGAGTTTGTTTTAAAACTTCACAAACCTAGTTAAGGTTTTGTTTTGCAAAATTAACTGGGACAGGGATATAAAAATTCAAGGAACAAGCCATGAAGTTGGAGCCTGTATGAATTAATCCTTGTTGGTGTTGTGTTATATCTAACATCCTGGAATGAAAAAGTAATGCCTGGGCACCATTTCCCAAAGTATTAAAAAAAAATCAATTGTCTTGTCTAAGGAAATTGCAGAGGTTTCTGGGTAGAAAATGGGGGGGGAGGATATGATTGTTTATTTTATTTTTATTTATTTTAAAGCAGAGGTTAAATCTGTGAGTTGCACCAGATAAAGCTGTCAGACATTCATCATTGTTTAATGTTTGGAAATAAAGGAATACTTCAACGGCAAAATCACTTTTTGCAAAATATGTGAAATGCAAGCATTTTTTTTCCAAAAAACAAAACAGAAAACTGAGTATGTAATAATATTTTATTATGAGCATTCCAAATGTCATACACTCAATGTATTTTGCATTTTCTAAAAGGAGATTTGAAGGAGAACCTGCAGGAGAGAATATATTACACGCTCTAATTCTTTGGAAGAAGATGATTGCTTGTTATGTCACCTCCATACTGATTACATTTAGGCCACATGAGTAACTTGGTTACTTAACTTATACTGTGTATTGGCATAACTGAATGCATTGAATTAGGTGATACTAATACTAACCGTCTTAGTATTGTACCAAACTGACTCTCTTAGACAAATAGGTTAGGGTCACCGCATAGAAAAAAAAATAAAATAAACCAAGGTAAAACTAAAAGCTGTTAGGTCTTTAACTTGTCAATCTGTGTAAAGAGAGCTAGAATTTGGAGGAGAAATTGAAGGCTACATGGGCAAATCCCTAGGGACGATCCACAACTCAGAACTGTACCTTAGGAAAAAAAGAAAAATCAGATATTCCATATCCGGCCAACACCACAAATAGATCAATTTAAAGAAGCGTGACTTAACCTAGTAGATAGAAATCATCTCTGTTCTTAAGCTCAAAAGAACCACTTTCTCTGCTTTAAAGCAATCATATACATGACAAACATGACATGAACTTCTGATGAATTCAGTTGCGGTATTTTTTCCCCCCTGACAAGCTTTGTGCTTCCCGTACATGCTTCAGAAAGTACAGTATTACTGTACCTGGAATTAAATTTGGCACCATTCCCACAAAAGCCATTTTGCAGGACAAGCATAAGTCCTACCGAATTCACTAGGACTGTCAAATAAGGATGCGGAAGATTGCAGACGTATAGAACAAATGCATACTTTTTTCCCCCCTACCCATTGTGTTAATAGATTAGTTTTCTTTCCTTTTTCGAGTTCCTCAAAACCACAAGAACTAAAAATAGGAGAGTGGGACGTGACGGCAAGTTGATCACTGTGTTTAAGATGAGGGTTTTCCCTTTATTGCTGGTTTGTATGAAAAGGTCACTCCAAAGTCAACTCTTATTATACCTTTGGGAAGGCTAAACGATGCCACCACATACAAAAATGACAAGTTTTAATTGTTTGTCCCTTTTCTTGAGAGAAAAGGCAATCCATTGCAAAGCCTGTTGCTAGAGATTGGGGGGTGGGGTTGAGGGGAGAGAATCGGTCCACATTTTGCATTTTAATGGAATCTGTCATGGTGTGCAATTATAAAATGAGAAGCAAGATTAAAACATATTCATGCTATGTTTTTTGGTATGAGAATCTTATTTTCCCAACTTTAAAGTCTAACTTCCATTTTTAAACAAGTGCATTTACATATATATATATACAAATCACAAACATTTATGAAATCATCATACATGCAGTATAACAGATTTTTTTTTTGCAAACTGCACTCAGCAACATGTCAAATAGCAGTGATTTAATGGGTATTATCTAATTAAAATGAACATTTTCATGACACTTTTTTTTAAAAAAAAAAGCAAACTAAGATAGAAACGAGATGACATGCAGCAAAATATGTTGAACTGCCAGGAAAACTGGCATTTTCATATTTCGCCATCCCCATCACAAAACAAATATCAGATTTTAGACTGAAACTTTTAAAAAAATCTTTCAAGTATCTTACATGTAGCATAACCCTTAAAACAGTGTGTTACATCAACTTCCATGTTGGCAAATAGTAACCCACTTTATAAATCAGATAGCAATTTAGTAATAATGTTGCTACATGAATATTTTTTAAAGTGGGGATTTAGATAGACTATAATAGTTATATGTCTCCTAATGGATGGAAGAGACTTCATTTTTTGCTCTGAGTAATCCGATTTGACAATTCAAGCAGAGAAACTGCACCTGCGAAGCTCTGCTGATTTAGACGGTAGGATGAAGGCAGAGGTTATCTCCTATTGACGCTGAGAAACAATTCAATATACCAAGACCGGAGTTGGCAAAAAATTTTAAATTAAAAAAACCCTCTTGCTAATGGCAAGAGCATATTGACACCTGTGGGAGAGCTTTTGGTCCTTTAGATCCCAAGTGTCATTCAGACATAACTTGGTATTGTCCCTAGTGCAGCTGTGGCACATGTGTTGAGTCCAGTCACAGCATGTAAGAGCTGTCAGTGAGCTTTGGCTCCTTCAGTCTATCCTTGATAATATACCTAATGCAATTGGCAGTCAGGTTATCCGTGGGACTATCTTTCTTTAAAGACATCTACCTGTCATACTCGGTCAGTAAGGCGGGCATGCTCTGACTCAGTGGTGGGTTTCAAAAATTGTTCGAACCTACTCTGTGGGTGTGGCCTCCTTTGTGGGAGTGGCTTGCCACCCATGTGACCGGATGAGAGTGGCTTGCCGCCCATGTCACCAGATATGAAGATGCCGACAACACTTGTCAGAACCACCTTAAATTACCTCACACACAGCACTGGCATGTATAAGAATATAATGTAAACTTGTTTTTTGAAAGGCATCTTTGGTTTGCGTTAAAACAACTTCAACACACGCAATGTTCTGATCGCACCACAAACGCAGTAGTCATCCTTACCTTTCACAGAGGCACTGAGTTTTATAAATATGAGCATGATAGTGTAGAATAATCATATCCAAGGACCAGTGGTGGGTTTCAAAACATTTTGGAACCTCTTCTGTAGGTGTGGCCTGCTTTCCGGGTCCACTGGTGGAACCTTTTCTAACCGGTTCGGTAGATTTGATGAGCCGGTTCTACCGAATAGGTGCGAACTGGTAGGAACCCACCTCTACTCTGACTCCATTCTACGAAATATTGCCGTCCGATGGGAACTAAGAAGCATGCCTTTTCTGTGGCAGATCCTGTCCTATGAAACTTTCTGCCTGCTGACGTTTGTCAGGCCTCTACCCTCCTAGTCTTCCAAAAAGCTTTGAAGACCCGACTTCTCCCATGAAACACTGGGATGAGAGGCTGTCTGATTTGGTGCCAGGTTTTTGTTGTTTTTCATGTTTTTCATGTGCTTAGTTTGTTCATTTTATTATGGTTTTTTTATGTTGCTTTTACTTCTGATTGGGAGTCACCCAGAGTCGGTTATAAGATAGGCGGTTATATAAAAGTCTTAAATAAATGATGGACCCCGCTTCCCTGACTATAACTCCTTAAGGCCGCTGAAATTACCTTCCAAAAGGCTGTAGTTTGCAGATGGAAGCCTCTTGATTTATTTTAGAGCTATATCTTGACATATTCCTTAGGTTGAGAGAAATAACTGATTGAAATGCCTCCAAGAAAGCCACAAAAATATATAACAGGAATACATAGAAAACATGCCACTAAAACAAACCCACACTTATCCCTAGCCACTAAATGCTTCCTTTAGTGAATGACATCATTGATGCGAGGTCTCCCAGCTAAGTCTTGGTCAGACCCTTGGAAAAGAGGGTTCCAGAAGTGGAGAACAGCCAGCCATTAAGGAGGATGGACCACTGAAGGAAGAAGACTAGAAGGTATCATTAACTGGGAGTAACTTAGCAATTAGAAAGCATGTCATTATATTCATATCATAGTGAAGGTATGCACTTTATAGAGCAAGACAGACTTAACCAAAGGGAAGAAGAAAAGAAAGGCACAAGAGAACAAGTGAGAAAATAAAAGAGGGACTAAGAAGAGACTAACAATCAAGAACTATGCCCCAATCAAGGAGCTGCCAAACAAGCTAGCATTAAGCAACAAACAACCTCCAAGACCATTCCCACCAACACTGACTGGGCAGGCGATTGGAATATAAATTGAGAACAAACCCCACTAATACTGATGATGTTACTATTTCAGGTAATGAAACACCCGCAAGAAACCAACTAACCTCGGATCAAGGACCCCTCATTTGAAAAGGGAGGTACAAATTTTGTCATTTATTGGGACAAAGAAGAGCTAAAACCTATCTGGGAACTTATTGAGTTCTGCCTATGCCCAGGTGTAGCCCATGGTGCCGAGACAATTAGATCCTTGAAGGAAAAAGATTTCTCATGGTGCCCCAGGCATGGCAAGAAACACCAGAAGTTGGAAACAAGTTTTCACAAGGGTCCTAATGCCTAGGATCGTTAACCAAATGAGAATCTCACAATAGAATGTCCCACCCTGCAGAAGGAAGAAGGGAGGAAGAAACAAAAGATGGGACATTATTAGGAGAACATTGGGACTCATAGTTTAGAATGGACTTCAATTTTAAATGGTTTGTTTTCATTGATTTATTGTCAGGCCTGCATTTATATTCCTTTTAGAATTTTGGCCTGCCACACTTTCTCTTATTTCATTATGCTGTTTCTTTAGTATAGTCGATGGGAGGGGGGAAATAGAAGGAGTAGGATTGTGGAATGTATTATTTTCATTCTTTACTAGAAGCCAAGGTCATCCTTTGTCTCCGCACTTTCACACCTGACCAGAATCAGCTGGGTGGAGACGCCAGCAATAGCAGTAATAGCAATAGCAGTTAGACTTATATACCGCTTCATAGGGCTTTCAGCCCTCTCTAAGCGGTTTACAGAGTCAGCATATCGCCCCCAACAACAATCCGGGTCCTCATTTTACCCACCTCGGAAGGATGGAAGGCTGAGTCAACCTTGAGCCGGTGAGATTAGAATCGCTGAACTGCAGATAACAGTCAGCTGAAGTGGCCTGTAGTACTGCACCCTAACCACTGCGCCACCTCGGCTTCTTCCTCAGCGTGGAAGAAGAAGATTGGGCCATGTGATGGATTGTGGGTGTGGGGACAAGATCATGAACTTTTAACTGGGTGGCATTCTGATGTCATTTCCAGTATTGGGATTAACACAGATGTGCCTAAGATGTCTGTCTTATTAAATTGGAACAAAAAGGATCGTTTTGCCTTGGACTCTAATTTAATTCTGCATGATACTTGGAACGCTGACATTTATTTTGAATTAAGACATTTTAATTCACTTATTCCTTCTATTTCCATCCCATACATAGCTGAAACTACCTTCCCTGGCTCTTCATTGGAATCATTGGAATCAGAAATAATTAAAAAATTAAATACATTAAAGGGGAGGGGAGGGATGGAATGATAAGCTCATTTACCTATTTTTTTTAAAACAAACATACATTTTCTTCATATCTAAACTGGCCTGAATAGAAACAAACTATTCAGTGGTTTGTGCAGACTCTATAATGCTGAGTTTTGAAATTTCTACCCAGATGCTGATCACTATAATAAAAAGTTATGTGGAAGACCCATTTTCTTTCTTTTTTTGGAATCTGATTTTTTCCCCCTTCAAGGGCAAAAGCTCATTCATCCTCTTGATCCTCAGAATTAACCAGCCTGATGAAACCAAAACCCTGGTTTCATGTAATACTATTGGCAAGAATATGCACCAAATAGTTTTAGTGTCATCTCTTGAGCCACTGTGTCAGTCAGTGGTGGGTTCCGCATCCCAGTGCAACTGGTACGGTGCAACAGGGCCAGGCATCCACCACATGAACGTGTGCAGCACATGTGCACACCAAGCGCATGCATCCTTACTTCCTGCGATGCTCCGCAATGCCTCCGTGACGCTCCAGCGGCTTGCCGGAGCATTCCGCAGGTGCCGTATGCTCCCTGCACAGAAGTGCAGAAGAGCTCAAATACCAGTAAGGAACGCGGGCAGGCGGGTGCGCCCTCCAGAGCACCGTACCGGAACAGTATCTGGTGCTCCCGGCAGGCACCAGTACACCTGTACCAGGGCGTACCAGTCGTACCCCACCACGGCACTGTGTCTAGTGTCTGAGAGGCAGTAGCAGTTTGGAGGAAGGAGGGATCGATCAGGGAAAGAATGTAGGAGACATGCTCCCAAGAGTCTGAACTAGCTTCGAAGTCCTTATGCCCTTCCACTTGGTCTCCTGAATCCGTGTGCAATGCGACAAGAACTGAAGCACAATAGATTTTACACATCTTCAGGCTGTTCTGCATATATTGAAATATAACAGTCCTGATTTCAAATAATCACTGTAATTTAAATGGAAATATATTTATCTTAACTGAAAGATAGGCAACTCCAAGGCCTAATTATTTCTTAATATGGGCTTTTCCCTTTACAACATGCTTGAGACAACCTTTTGAGTGGAATTCCTCAGAGGATTGCTCTCTAGCAGCCATCACAGACAATTATTATATTAAAAAACCTCCAAAATATCCTCATAAGCAGGACAGGATAGCCAGAAACTCTCCAGTTGATTATGCCCAATATTAGACTGAAACTTTGCTTTATCCTGGTATCGTTGTCAGATCTATGAACCCTTGTTTGTCTGCCTTTCTGTTTAACTCCCCCCCCCCCACAAAAAAATCTTCATATCCCAAAGACATGCTAGTCGTTTGTCGCATTTTATTAAGAAAAATAATCTGTGCTTCCCCCCAAAATGGAAAATCCATATGGTGATTAGTGGAGAAAGCCAATTTAAAAAATGTAGAAATGGCTTTAGAAGAAATATTTTAAGTGAGTAGTGCAAGAGCTTTTTCGCCGATAGACTTTTTCTTTTCTAAAATGGGGCCATGTAGGCAGAAACTTCATGGCCTGAAAGTAAAGGTACAGCATCATTGCAAATGCTGTGATTCCTGTGCCCATACAAAGTTTTAAAAAATTATCAGGTGTGTGTGTGTGTGTGTGTGTGTGTGTGTGTGTGTGTAGAGGGAAATGAGCAGACTTGGGTTTTTTTTTGTCAAAATAATACATAAATAAATCAGACACAGAATGATCTTCCTTCTGAAAGTTAAGAAGAGAGGCTTGAAACTCATCTTAAAAAAATGTTTTTCAGTCACCTCTAGTTCTTCGTTTTTCAATGCTGGGGAAATCTGGGAGCTGAAGTTCACATATCTCTCTGTTTTAAAAACACAGAGCTAGATGTATTGGATTGCAATACACAAAATTCCCATACAAATGGTGTCGGCCCTGGTTTCAATGTTGAGCTGACACTATAGGACTGTTCCTCTTTTCACAACCAATAAGGGATTTGCACAGGCCAAGTGAGTGGACTTTAGAATATCTAAGTGAGACTATTTACACTCAAGTGCCCTTGGACTCAAACTCTTGAAGCTTCATTGGCAATAATACAGAAATCAGGTGACATTGTCACCATCCCATTCCATGCCCCAGTAATTCCCTGGTAATTTCCCATCCAAACAGGCCAATCCTGCTTAGCTTCTTAACCCACATAAAGCCAGCTACATGCAGCTATTTTGCAAAGATTATCTCTGCTACCATGAGTTTTTAATAGCCCAACATCATTGTCTTGATAGGAAAGCTGGCACCCCTAATTCTAAGAAAAAAACTTGGCGATTCCAATCAGACACTAGTTGCAAGAAAATATAATTTCCCTACTATCAGATAATGCTGGGTCCCATTTGAGTAATCTGGGACAAAATACCAAAGCCACACCAAGAAGGTAACACCCAAGAATCCAATCATTTTAGTAAGTTGTGGTTATTTTTCCCCAGCAGCAAGAACATGATTGATAACTACATTGGCTACATTACCCTATGAGTCATTTTACAGCACATGTAAAATCTCTTTTGGAAGGCCTTTCTTGACTAATACAATGTGAAGGTGGTTAATAATGGGAACATTGGTTCAGGGGTCATGCTGAAATAAATGTTCTGATGTAATTTGCCCAATATATAAAGAGAACAGGGGTTTTGAACCCTGAAAATATCAATGATAAAGATGGTGAATAAAGATGCACGATTGTAATCTCCATAGATGCTTTGGCTGAATGTGACACCTCTTGCAATATTGACACATAATTTTTGTCACCACAAAGATTTCAAAATTATTCAGGAATGAGCTTTGTGGGTGAGAATTCCTTTCTTCGGATTCTTGGGGTGTTATCCTTAGTTGGATAAGCTGTGGAGGGGAGAAACAGCATAAAATACTTTGGTGGCAATGTACCACAAGGTATTTCTAATGTAATTAATTCAAACTCCAATGCAAGAAAGCAGCTGGTGATGCTAACACAACTTTGCACAATTGTGGAGCAGAAGCAATTACTTCAGCAAAATTAGACTTATGAATTAAGATGTCCTGTTTTATACATAGAACAAAGCTTCTGTACTGGCTTTGGCAAAAATTCCTAACAGTCACATATACATCTGGACAACCCAGGTCTGCTCATAAACATAAAAGAAAGCAAGACAATTGGTTCCAAACTGAGGCTTTCCTTCAAAACCATCTTCTCAGATGATCATTTATCTGAAACATTCTTGGTGGCTCACTGCAGCCCTCCCTTTTTAAGTATGAGGAATGGCTAGGAATGTCACCTGAGCCTTTCATTTCCTTCACAGAAATCTATCCCAGGCAGGGACCCTCTTCCTAAATTTGTCTGATTATCATTTATTCCCACTTTGAGGAATGAGAGCTCCACATCCACAATAGTATCAAAGCCAAACTAGTAACCAAACATTGCAAACTGATGGGGCAACTGTTGAGGATTACCTTTATTTGACTGTTACATACTGCCAATGCGTTTGAATTTGTTTTGTGGGATTGGATAGCCCTCCCAGGCCTTAAGAGTCAGCCTTCTTATCTATCACCAGAGGTGGGTTCCTACCAGTTCGCACCTATTCGGTAGAACCGGTTCGTCAAATCTACCGAACCAGTTAGAAGAGGTTCCACCAGTGGACCCGGAAAGCAGGCCACACCTACAGAAGAGGTTCCAAAAATTTTTGAAACCCATCACTGGTGGGTATGTAATGTCCCGCAGTTATCTACGCATTAATAATGATCTACTAATATTTCCTTATACATTTTAGGGACCTTTCCTTATTTAATTGATGTTTTCTTTCATACTTTTGGATTTCTAATTTCTGTTTCCGTTAGTTGGCAATTGCTAAAACCAATCCCACATGAAAAAGTATTCAAAGCCTTCTTGATTTTAATTGTCAATTTATTTATTCCTGCACATTGCAATATTTATTCATTTACATATGTTTTTCCACTGTTGTGCAAACACAATTCCAGCTGCTGCTAACATGTGTAAAATTAAATATATATTATACTCCCTTTCAAATAGCCAACAAAATATTTCTGGTTTTAATTCCATATCTTGCTTTACGATTACTTCTAACCACTAACTTCTGAATAGCTACTTGGACCGACCTAAGTACTAATTCATAATTTCATATCCGGTCACATGGGCGGCAAGTCACTCCCATCTGGTCACATGGGTGGCAAGCTACTCCCACAAAGGAGGCCACACCCACAGAGTAGGTTCCAACAATTTTTGAAACACACCACTGTCTATCACCCAGCTCAAATGTCAGTTCAAGTTATACTCAGAAAATTCAACTCTTTCTCCCAGTATAGTTCCCTTTGAAAACAGGTGTTCAAAGCTTCCGGATGAAATCACTCATCTTGCATATAACTTGAACTGTACAAGACTATTTTTTCCATTCCAAGCATCTTTCCATTAACGTTTCTACTTTGGTCTTCACCTATTGTTTCAGCCTCTTTTATTATGAAAAAGCACATCACTTCTAATGAAGTGTCAATTCTGCTCACTGACATTCAGCAGATGTGGCAAACAGCTGCCTACATGAAATTGAGAGAAAATAGCCCTCAGGAATGAGTCATAATGCAGAGTGATACAGGTGATGATTCATACTGACTGAAGCAAAATGGTTTATGTTCTCAGTGAAAACTCACTTGCTACTATTAAAAAATTTGACTTTTTAAGTGGAGAAATGAAAGCAGTGTTCCATGATTCCTATGAATCAGAAATTGAGATTACAAAAATCCCTTAAAAATAGGCATATTTCCTTGGGCATATATTTAGTGAATTAAAAAAAATATTCACCCTCTTTGTTTCTCATTCCATGTATATTTTATTATGAGCATCTGATCAAAAGCTTCCAACTGATGTTGAATGGAAAGACAAGGGGGAAACAAAAGGGAATAAGATGAATCTAAGGATTAAAATATTAAGACAGTAAAGCCATGTACTAAGCCAAAAATATTTCCTGTGATCATCTCCAATTTAATGTGTAATTGTCAAAAGCTTCAACTTTCTAAAATGTTTATATATTGATTGCTTCACTCAGAATACCCATGTTGAATTACTATGGTTGCATTTTATCCATAGTTGGTAACAAGGTTCCTGTTCCGTTGCATGTTAATTTTAAATTTCTCCAACTAAATATACTGCAAAGTGTGTACTAAAAATGCAGATTTTAAAAAATAAATGTTATTAGCATAGCTAATTTATCACATCCCGCTCAAAATGGGAACAATGTGTAATTAGTTTCATTGTTTAGTTCAGTCTATAAACAATCTCATTGCCATGCAAATATGATCAGAAAGTCATATATCGGGGATGGTGTTGCAAATCCTAGAATGTGTAGGCGGTTGGATTCATGACCACTTGGCTCCCTTCCAACTCGGATTCATACAAATGTGTAGGTTCGATCCAAACTTTAAATATTTAATTTTTTCCTACGTAAATAAAGACATCTATATTGTGGTGAAATCTGCAGCTTGAATGGAGTGTGGAGTTAGGAGACTGACTAGCTTTGAAGCCAAGCAGGAGAGGAAGTGACAGATAACTGATCCCCCGTCTGGGGAACACAGAGTGGGATGGAGCCCATTAAATGGCTCATGTGATGTGTTGTCGCCAGGACGGGGTGGGGGTGGGGACTTATTTTATTATATTAATTTATTATATGATTCTTTTATTGTTTTTATATGAGGTTTGTATATTCTTGTAAGCCGCCTTGAGTCGCCATGTGCAAATAGGCAGCAATATAAATTTCCTTAAAAAAAAAATCCTGGAGCCCTATCTGGTTGTTCCCAAGAAAGTGCAATCAGTCTGGCAAGATTCTTGTAAACAGGCAAATAGCAATAAAGAAAATTCTCTAATTAACTCATGGTGTCGCACTAGTTCCTTGCTCCTGATAGAAATGAAATCAAACCATAAGAATATTTGTAATAGATTGCAAGCAGCAGCTTTTAAATACAAAAACGCCACATCATAATTTAATCAGAAGAAAGGTTTAGGCCAAAGATAAACACTGCTCTAAAGAGTAATTTAGTAATTTCAGAATAAAAGCAAACAAACAAAAACTCACATTGGGCAAAGAAACTAAAGTGCTATTTGGATTAATCTGACCCCCTCCCCCCCAAAACTACACCCAACCCAAAACTTAGTCACTAAATAAAATGGGATTAATACTGGGACCCAAACATGAAATTCCTTTTGTTAACTCTATTTTGAAAATGCTAGTAGCAGGAAATGTTGTAAATTCATAGAAGTGTGTTTTCTACCACTTGCACTATAAATTAGGATTAAAACATATAGCAATAGCAGTTAGACTTATATACCGCTTCATAGGGCTTTCAGCCCTCTCTAAGTGGTTTACAGAGTCAGCATATCGCCCCCACAGTCTGGGTCCTCATTTCACCCACCTCGGAAGGATGGAAGGCTGAGTCAACCTTGAGCCGGTGAGATTAGAACCGCTGAACTGCAGATAAGAGTCAGCTGAAGTGGCCTGCAGTACTGCACCCTAACCACTGCGCCACCTCGGCTCTATCAACCAGGAAACTGTGACAACCTGCTATTACCAATGGCTCCCTTACATCTTATCTCTTAACAGGCACTATCCTCTCATTACTCAATTAACAGAAGTAGTCAGTAATCTCCTTTAGGAAATATTTCACAAAGGTGAAGGGGGGGAGACAGCTAGTGTGCTGGCAGAATCTTTAAAAAAGAGGTGGGAAAAATGTCTGACAGAAAAACTGATGGCTGGCAAGATGGATTTGCTGCTGAAGACTGGTAGCTTGAATCAGCTGGTGAACCTGAGATAGGCTGCAATGAATTCCACTACTGAGTAGCAAGTCCAAGAAATGCCAAGCAAAAGTAGAGCATGGCACAAAATTAGGGAAAATGTTAAAGACTGGGGACAATGAAGGGTCAAGGGCTACCTGACAGTGTGAGCGGGATCCAAGGAGACCGTGTTCTTCTAGTCATGGAGACAAACCAGAATAAGAAGGGAGAATACTAGCCAGCAAGTTATATCCTTCTCTTAAATATAGAGGTAGGTAAAGGGAATTCTAGGAATGTGTACATGGAGTTGTAGTGGTAATGGTTAGAGTGCAGTATTGCAGGCTGACTGTGTTAACTGCCAGCAGTTAAGATTCTCACCAGCTCAAGGTTGACTCAGGTTCGATCCTTCCAAGGTCAGTAAAATGAGGACCCAGATTGTTGGGGGCAATATGCTGACTCTGTAAACTGCTTAGAGAGGCTGTAAAGCATTGGGAAGCAGTATGTAAGTCTAAGTATTGCTACATATGCATTCAGCTAATATAACAGCTTGGGAACGTTTTCAGCACAGAAAAAGTTAACTTTTAAAATCTCAGGTCATTGTGGGTACCTTCCAAGTGGGCAAAAGGAAGGCAACTATCTATTTGTAGATTATGCTTCCAAACTGGCTGAGGAAAGTAAATGTTCCTTGTTTGAGTTAATCTTCTAAGGTTTTTTGTTTTTAAGGGAAGGGGAGAAAATGCACAAGTAGTTGTCTTGCAACAAATCCTGTGCATTTACAAAAAGCTATGATACATACAACATTAAACATACCAAAAATAATACATCTTTTAATTGTAATGATGGAAAACTTAGACGTGCTTTTGAACAGAACTACAACATTGGAAATAATGCTTTTATTTTGTCCTGTCTCATATTTAATAATATTCAAGAATGCATGGGAAGGATTAAAAAAACACCGTTATTGTGGTTAAAATCTGATACACACATCTCTTTGAAATGATGGCTAATAAGATATCAATTATAAACCTATCATATTATGTTTATTTCAAACAGTGGGATATTTGTGGTAATGTCAGCAGTGATAAAAGTCCATTACTATCAAAAAGCGGACTGTTCAGTTTTTAGAATTTATATAACTATAACAAATGCAAAGACTAAGTAATTTTGTGCACCCTAGAGATTTCTATTCTTGCATGCCCTATAGATATTACTAAAACAATGGGGGGATCTAAGTTGGCATGCACAGCTGGGAATATTCTTTTGTGCTGCTTATCCTGATTTTAATGATTTATTTTCAACTCGGTATGTCTTTTTTTTTTTTAATGAATTTGGAACTCTATAAAGAAACTGCGACAGGCTCATTTCCAAAAGAACATTGTAATGGCAAGAACAGAAATGTATAAAAATTTTGGTAAGACTTCAAAAAAAAGAAATGCAGTAAACTTCAATCACTGAGAAAATTGGAACTATTTACAAGTACCACCTAATGCTTTAAATGGTGCAAAACAGATTTCTTTGTAATCCAGAGCATCAGTCTATTGGCAGAACCAATTCTTCTTCCTTTTCCCAGATCCCTCAAATGGCTCCATGTGAGATGGTCTTAACAGTTTCAGACAGGATGTCAGATGATGTGGAAATCCACTGTAATCTTCAGAGATACTTTTTTTTCATTATAAACATATATCTAAGCCACATAATCAACAAATGCATAGCAATCTTGCAGCTCCTTGCATTTTTAATATCAAAGTATAATATGAGCACGTTAACAATTATGCTCCGAATCTTGAGAACGAGGATAGCTTCTGTCTGAAGGATCTGCATCTTTATTTCGATTTTGCTGACATTTTAAAACATGCTTTCTTTGGCAAGTTTCTTTTTAAAAAAAGCATTTGTGTGGGGGCAATTTTTAAGATTTATTCATTTATGAATCTGAGCAGTACATACACAGAACACTCTTATTTCTTCAGGATTACCTTGTAAAATTAATCGCAAGCCCAAACTGCTTGTGTACTGTGATGCAATTCAACGTGACTGACAGGACCTCTGCTCATTCCTGGGCAGCACCACCCTCTTCTCAATCTGGTCTGCAGGGATCATCAATCTTCCACAATACATTTTGAAAGCACACAGAGTTTTACTCTAATCTCTGTATTTCATTTTGTGATCCTTGTACTGTATTTCCTACTTTTCATGTATTATTTTAGTAGATTTTTCCATCTGATGTCCATATTTTAAAATCCTATTTTGTCTGTGCTTCACAGAATAAACATGTCAGTTATTCCATTGCAGAAAATGACTTTTGCAAGAACACTTGATATCAAGTTACTTGTGAAGATGGGTAGCTATATAAATTTGACAAATATAGTGCATTCAGAAAGCAATAGCAATAGCAGTTAGACTTATATACCGCTTCATAGGGCTTTCAGCCCTCTCTAAGCGGTTTACAGAGTCAGCATATTGCCCCCAACAACAATCCGGGTCCTCATTTTACCCACCTCGGAAGGATGGAAGCCTGAGTCAACCCTGAGCCGGTGAGATTTGAACAGCCGAACTGCAGAACTGCAGTCAGCTGAAGTAGCCTGCAGTGCTGCATTTAACCACTGCACCACCTCGGCTCTTATAAAAGTATTCGGACCCCCTTCATTTTTGTCAAATTTGTTATGCTGCAGCACAATTCTAGAGTTGTTGAAATTCTTTGTTTTCTCATTAAATGATTAAATGTAGCGTTAGAAAAAGGTTTCTACAATTTGGTGTAGATTCAGCTTTAGTACTTTCTGCTACAGCTTGAAAAATATATTTTTTTCCTCAACTATGAAATGTTACATTTATAGCTTTCTCAGAGGATACTTTTGGCTTTATATGAAGACTTTCAAAAAGGGCCAATGGCTCTATACCAGGGGTTTCAAACTGATAGTCGGTGAGGGCAGGATGCGTCATGCGCAGGGCCACACCCACCCTAGCAATGCAAAGGGAAAAAAATGTCGCAATACGTCCTGTGATGGTAACATGACACTGCAGGTTTGACACCTGTGCTCTATACAGTCAATGTACTTTATTTGGCTGATGGAGTGGATATGCAAAAGTGGATACTTCTTTCAAGGAAGAGGATAGCAGGGTTGCCATTATTTTTTCCGTGAAAGTGCTTTCATAGCGAATCCTGTGACAATCAGAAAAATTACAATTGGGCATTTTCTGAAATAAAAGTGTTGAGGTTTTTATGCTGAAAAAAGGCTGACAGTAATTTTAAGGTATTATTGGCTACTAAAGGCAACTTAATTGTCCAATTGATAGGGAAAATAATTAATGCATCTAGAATCATTCTTAGGGAGTCCTGGATTTAATGAGAAGTTTTGGAATAAGTATTTAAATTACTTACAGATTATCTTGGAAAGTATGCCTTGCAATTCCTGTATTTGTAAGGAGCTTTTACAATCATTGTAAAAAAAAAACATGCTTTATGTTTTATCTTGAAATGATATTTACTCACTTGTGTACCCTTAGACAGAGTGGTTTAATAATGATAAAGCTGCAATTCACTTTGTAATCATTACGCTGAGCTCCATGGTGCTTAGAAATCTAGTGATTAACTCTGAACCCAAAGTATTTATTCATGATTTTAAAATTACTCAAAGGTCTAACTGTTAATTTTGCACTTTGGGATGAGAAACCTTTTTTTTTAAAGACAGTTATCACCATACTGCACAATTGAACTACAGTTTATTATGTCGGAAAGGAAGTGTGAAAATTAATGAAAGTTATGATGAATAAGAATATGTCACTACTACACCCTAGTGGTGTCCAAAATAATTCAGATCTGAAATGTCCCATTTTAAGTTTAAAATAGTCATTTCAACATCAGCTGAAGTGTTTTGACACTGCTATAACTCAGAGCTTGAACTGTCAGAAGCTCAGCATCAGAAAATGTTTTTGAGCTGCTTTTTGGGCCAAAACAACTGTTTCCAATCTGCCCCATTTAAGTTCACCCGGGTATACCACAGAATTATTTAAAAGGTGTACCTTTTAACTGAACATGATTTAAAAAAAAAAAAACGAAATCTAAGGAAAAAAATTATACTAGATGAGAAAAATGGCCTACTTAGAAGAAAGAATAATGTCAAAACAGTTTTTATAAGCAATCTGGTAAGTGCATCTAGCATGAACGTTTTCTTTTTTACACCCAAAAAAGGGGATTTCTGTAGAAAGATGAGTGCTGAAGCCATTATTTGTGAAGACATCTGGTGAAGGAGTAGTCTGTGGAAAAACATCGCCTTGAGAAGAGCATTCAAGAGCTTCTCCAGTCCTACTCTTGGGGTTGATTATTTAATTGCAAATGCAAACGAAATTAAATTCATTTTGTACCCATTTTGCTTGATCCTGCATAAGTACAATGAACACACTGAAAATTTCTGACACTGGCACAGAAGATAAGAACTGCTGTTTTGAGATTGCCTGTTGGAACTTGCTCTTCGCTCTTTATTGCAGCTCTGTTGACAGAGTTATTTTTATGGTTCAATCACACACACATCATTAGACAGAATTACATGATTATGGATAAAGATGATTTCTTCCAAGGACCATTAGTGGTCAGGAGGGGAAGTCCACTTGGCCACAGGTTACTATGGAAGAATCTGAAATAATGGAAAGAAATCATCCTACCCTTTTTCCAACTTCAGCCATAATTTACATCATTTTTTAGACTTTGCAGAAAGGCTTTTGAATAACAAAAAACCAACCACAATCAGGGCTTTGAAGACCCAGTATTCGATATTATACGTATACATCCAACACAGTGCTGATCGATATCAGCAACTTTTAAGATGTGCGGACTTCAACTCCCAGAATTCCCTGTGCTGGCTTGGTAACTGTGGGAACTGAAGCCCAAACATCTAAAAGTTATCGAGACTGAGAAACACTTAAGTAAATTGTCCGATTTCCTTTCGAGCTTTAACACTTAGCTTGCTTCTTCCTGAAAGGTATTTTTTTCAAGTTAACATGTGTATTTATCAGATCCCATTCTGTACATCCTTCTTGCAAGACCTCATCTGAAAATTAGCTTTAGAAAAAAAAAGTAGTAATAGTAATAATAGTAGTAGAAGTAGTAGTAGAAGTACTAGCAGTAAATAGTATCATCATCAACACTATCATTCTTATAACAATGTAAGCGCTTGCATTCCCGTAAGGCATGGAATTAAGAGCACTGTCCAGAAAAAACCAAAGACTATAAATCCACAAAAATACAGACATCAAATACCCGTTTCTGTAACAGCACTATTTTTCTTCCTTTTCCATACCAAAGCATTTTTAAATAATCTGAAATTCAGGTTGATCACTTTTAGTCCCGTTAATTTCACAAGTATACATGAGTATGAGAAATCAATTACTACCAACTGGAAAAGCTATTCAAAATATGGTACTTATTATTGACAACTAATTATATGAGATATATGACCTGCGTACTTTAAGTTTAACCATGTGTAATATTTTTCAACTCCAAATAGTGGGTTAAAAGCATCAGGTAAATGAGCACAATATAGTATAGCAATTTGATAAAGAAATTGCACATTTCAAAACAGATACTATACCGAAAAGCAGTAACACATCTTACTATCCTCATTCTTATTTTAGAATCAGCAGATCCATGCAAACAACAAATAGCCTCACATTTATGAACAGAAGAATTTTTTTTTTTTAAATGAGGGTGAGGGCATCAATGCTTATTCCACATAGGAGCTGCAATTGGCCCCTGTGGAGACCTTTCAACAACCACAAACTCATCAGGGTTGCCAACTGCTTGGTAGTGGATTAACAAATCCTGAATAGCACGTTCTTCAATCTGAAATGAGAAGGGAGGAAAGGAAGGGAGAAACTCTTAGGAATCTGTCAAAAACTGGAATAAGAGCAAAAACTCACAGGGCAAAACATACAGGGCAGTGACTAGATCTTTATACTGAAATGTTTAATGGGATAAATCACACCTTATTACTTTCAATTACGGATTCTGGATTCCACAGTTTTTGGGCAATCCATAAAGTTTTAACAAAACACAAGAAGAGAAGCAGCCATCAATTATATCTAGTTATGCTACTAAAAACCATGACAATTTAGTATAATCTGGGTATGAATTGCTAAAACTGAAGTTTAAATAAACGTATTGCAGCCTAAATCCTTAAGAATATTGTATTGCATGGCATTTTTTAGAAACATCACTAAGGTTTCTTGGAATCCCAAATGAAGAGATGAAAAGAAGACAAGAAACAGACATTTGTACAGTGCATAATTCTGACTTTTATTACTCTTTACCTGGATCAAAGCTAAAGGTTTTTCTCTACTTCGTATAAGAGCAGCTTCTTGCTGAAGTTCTTCTTCTACAATTTCTGCAAATGTGATAGGCAATGCTGCAGCCGGGTTTCGTAAGGGTGATGCTAACCAAGGACTGCAAGATAAGTTACAAATACAAAACATCACATTTTTACAACAGATGCTTTTGTACATAAATATTTGCACTATAAATTTAACTTACTTCTGATTTTCTGATGGCGTTGGTTCACAAGAATGTTCATTTTCTACTCCAAGAGCAATGGTATTTGTGTACCTGCTGACAAAAATGAGTACAAGAATTTTTAGAAACCCATGATGACACAGTGGTTAGAATGCAGTATTGCAGGCTAATGCTACCAAATAGGAGCAATTCAATCCTGACCAGCTCAAGGTTTACTTAGCCTTCCATCCTTCCAGGTCAGTAAAACGAGGGCCCAGATTGTTGGGGAAAATATGCTGATTCTGTAAACTTCTTAGAGGGGGCTGTAAAAGCACTATGAAGCAGTATATATGTCTAAATCTACTGCTACTGCTAATAAGAAATGTTATTTAAGGTACAAAAATTCAGAACGCAGAGTCCAAATAACTTGTATAAATGCAACACTCTATCTTCTACAAAGTAAATGGTTATGACCACATAGTCTTTATTCAGCAGGGACTAAAATGTTTCAATCAACACTTCTGTGAAGACATAAACAGCCATTGCAATATTGGGATTCACTAGTATAGAGTATGAGTCAGAGGAACAGTATTTTAAGGAGAAACAGTGATTAAGTAAAACAGAACACTATTTCAGCTCAGGGTGTTTGTTTTGACGGGACTGGGATTGGCAAAAAAAATCTTTTGTTATGGTAGAGTGACATATATCCAGACTTAAAAAACAGACTGCACATCAGGAGAAAAAAAAATAACAGACGTTCCATTCATTTGCTTTTAAGTAAAATGTTCTGCAGTCCTAACAGAATGATCTGTCAGTCATATTGCATTTACCCAAGGGCAATGGATGAAGGTTATAATGCAGCCTCCTAACCTTCCTTTGATATGATGCCATCACCAACTTTTGAGAGGGATGCAGGAACAGGTACAGATAGTAGCAGAAGCCAATTTTGAATCATTTCAGTGGGGTTGGAGGTGAGAATCCCTCCCATTCCCATCACTAAAACTTCCCAATTAATAGTGACCTAATTAAGAAAGATTTCAGCCTTTGGGATATTAGATCTGGAACGAATGTAGAATACACCCCAGGAGCCTGCTGCTCTTACCCTTCAGGTTTGAAAACACTGAAGCCATTCTGAAATTTGACTATTTTGTCACTGAATTTTGGCAGTGTGATCTCATGATGCTAGATATTTACTAACTGGCTGCCACATCTTTAGAGAATGTACACCAAAATAAAATAATACTTCTTTACTGACTTTTTTTATCCTTGAATATGTATCTTCAGTGTTTCTCAGAAAAGTATTTTATCAGAAATGGAAACGCAATTTGAAGTTCTCTTACCTCAAACATTTTTGTGCTGGTACATTCTCCATCACTTTAGCAGAATTGGCACCAACTACTTTTTTCTCTTGTAACAGGAGATCTCGGAATGATTTTGGCAAAGCAGAATGCAATGAAGAAGCCCTAAAGTAAAATAAACTAAATCTTACTATGCAACATTTACTGACATCCTAGTGCAATTCTTTTACCAACTAACCTATCTTTTCTGTTAGTGAAATGAACCACTCAGAAACATGAATCTTCATGACTGCTGTTCTAGAAGATTACTTTTCCATATCTTCTACTTCTGTGTTCAACCAGTACAATGCATTGAAGAATCTGCTTTTGCTAGAAATTCTGAAATCATTCAATCAAAGATAAGTTTGGCCTTTTGGGGGGTGGGGATGTTACAGAATTGATTAAAAACAGAAAATAATTTCATCCATTGAAGGATGTTATTGATCCCCTCAGGGCACCCGCTATAGGACACTGCATGCCAAAATAACTACACACAGAGACAGGGTTTTTTTTTTCCCCTTCGTGCCATCACTCTGCTGAACACATAATTAACATAGCACTGCTTTATGTCTAAGGATATTTTTTACCCATGTAGTATGGCTTTATTACTATTATCCTTCTCATCTTTTCTACTAACTTCTGTTATTGGTATCTTATGATTATATACTTTGTCGTTTGTATGTAGACTGAGAACTTATGTTGTAGACAAATTCCTTGTGTCTCCAATCACACTTGGCCAATAAAATATTCTATCAGTAATCTGACTGAACATAATATAGCTTGGTAAATATATAGTTCAACTATGCTAAAATCATACGACCAAAATCAAAAGTAAGTTGTAAGGTACACACAGCCTTATAAAGTTTTCCTTTCTACTGTCACAACATAAAAACCATTGCACTGTGGTTTTTTTCCCCCTGATAGATACAAAATGCTCTCCTTCTCAACAAGGTATTTCTTCTTTTCAGGCGTTGGAGAAATTGGGATGTTGTGGTCTGCAGCCCATTAAGTTTCAACATTCCAAATGAAGAAACACACTTACAACGTTGATGTACCATGAGTATTGCAAGTTAGGCAAACAAGCAGGTTTTTCAGTTAAAGCCACCAAAGGTCTTAAGCATAATATGAGAAATAAACAATACTCAGAAATGAGAACCTGCTGAACCTGTTAACTGGAAGAAGAAGAAAAAAAAAGCCCTGACCATCTGGCACTTAGGAAAGTAACAGTAAAAGGTATCATGCCAGAAGGAAGAAGTCACATCTCCAGTAGATAAATTACGTTCATACACAAAAAAAAATTGGAAATTATACTTCCATTTTCAAATGGAAAGATTAGTCTTTGTTCTCTTAGTCTTCTTCCCCGTTTCACTCTAACAGTAACCTCCACATATTTTATTTAACTAATCTTTAAAGATCAATATGTATCCCCGATTCCACAAAACTGTGAAACTGGATATTATTTTTGGCCAGAAAAAATAAAATAAAAGTATGCTTTAAGGTAGCCTGAATCTCCATGTCAACCAAAAAAAAAAAAAAATTCAAAAAGGTCTCACACCCTTCTGGCATATTGTCTTGCCAGAAGACCTGCTGGATTTCCAAGACAAGTGTCTTGTTTCACTGCAAAACAACACTTCCAGAGAATGCCATACATTGCAAGCACAGAAATCTCAATTCAATGCCAAACGCCATTCTCCTTTTTAAAAATTGGAGTCATACCACATCAACAAATCTCAACATGTTAAGTACACATCTTTTTTTCTCACTATTAATTAAGTACTCAGGAATATTCAGTGAATACTTTATTTACTAATACTATTTATTGATTCAAAAAGATAAACAAGCTGAGTTAGATTTTTATTTTAAATGAAACTTTAAAGACAAAAAATAAATACAGTTACTCAATGAACCATGTATAATCATAAACTTTTTAAAAAAAATTGTACTTCCTTTGGACAATCGCTCAATATTTCCACAAAACACCACCAGTAGTGATTCGTCATTTCCTACTTTTGAGATACCACAGATGAATAAAAAATTGACACTCAAATCAATACTCTAGTATTAAATTATTGCCCCTCCCATAGATGAGTCTCACACAAAACTGAAATGACCTCAATAAGCAGTAAACATTTAAAAAATTAGAAGGTTCATACCACACAGTCGCTGGTTTTGTAGTTTTGGGAGCTGTAGATAACACAACTACATCGGGCACAATCTCTGGGTTATTATCCTTAGCAGCCAGAGCCATCAATTTCTTTTGCTTCTGAGAAAGTTTATTTCCATGGGAAGTGGCTCTACTAAAATTAGACACAGAAATGTAAAATTACTTTACTAAAGTTTATCAAACAGAATGTAACAAAAGACTATCAGTCAAAAAACTAATGGCTTATATCCTGTGAATTTACAAAATTATTTGCCACTGTTAACCAAATTCATAATTAGAATAATAGCAGTTTTAAAAAGAAATATTCCTAATCTGTCATTATGTATTCATGTAAATGAATACATAAATGAAATATATGTTTGCAGGGCAACATGAGTTCTGCACTACTAATACTAATTTCTAATCCAAAACTGAAACTTCAGAAGCATTGATTCTAGCAAAGTTGTTTTTTTCAAAAAAAGATACACAACAAATTAGGACTTTAGTTCAGTGAAATTGATTGTATTGCACCCTTTTTACTAACCATGAATTTATTTTTGGCATGCTTTCACATTTCTGTAGATTTTCTTCACTTTCCATAATAGTTCTTAAATCAACAGCAGGAGGACTGGCTGGACTGAATAAGAAACAACAAATGGTTCACTTTTTAAGATATCCATTTTTACTTAGACTCCAGTTGCCAAACACCATTGTAGACTTCTATATGTAACCGGATGTATAATTTATGTCTACCTCCTCAATTATGGCAAACCTCAAATAGAATGTTTTCGAATGAACATTTTATTTATACATATTTTTCAGGAAATATATACACCAAGGATACTTTTAGGTCCACTGACAACACTGAGTAAAATATTTAAGATAGAATTTAGGTAAGATGTCTGGTTTTTTTTTTTTTAAAGCCTATCATGAATTAATATTACAGATGGAAAATTGAAACTGCAACCAAACATAATTAGGCTTGCAAGAGCGCTCACTGAAAGACAGAAATTAGCAACCTAAGCAGAAATACATCAATTTTTTTAGCAGAATGACCACAAACTAACCAGAAAGTCAGGTGATTTGATTCTTCAAAAATCATTTTTATGAAGGCCCTGCATTTTAATGGCAAGGGAAGCTCACATTCCACAGACAAAGGAACTATCTTGCAAGTATCTTGGTATTGGATCTGGGTACTTGAGAGACCGCCTGCTGCCAATTACCTCCCACAGACCCATTAGATCTCACAGGGTTGGCCTCCTCCGGGTGCCATCTACCAGCCAATGCCATCTGGCTATTACCCAGGGGAGGGCCTTCTCTGTGGCAGCTCCAGCCCTCTGGAATGAACTCCCCGCAGGGATTCGGACCCTCACCTCTCTCCAGGCCTTCCGAAAAGCCGTCAAAACCTGGCTTTGCCGGCAGGCCTGGGGGTGATGAGTTCCCTCCCCTCTCGACATGTATGGTTGTGCGACTGTTGCTTACTCTTACTATTTGTATTTCGTTTTTATGTTCCCCTTTTTCCCCTTTTGAATTGTTCGCCACCCTGAGTCCTCCCGGAGAAGGGCGGCATACAAATAATAAAATTCTATTCTATTCTAAGAGGACAGAATTTGACAAAGGCTAAAACACAAGAGAAAATGTATACCTAAAAGAGCTGGCAACCCAGTTGGAAGGACTCACATAGGTGCTTTTGTTATTAGGAATACTCTGTGGAAGAGAATGTTTTTGCACTGATGATCCATGACAGACTTTTAACTCTTTGTTGGCAGGAGAAACAAACGTATTTGAAATACCCATTTTCTCTTTCACCTGTAGTCAAAACATACTGCCATTACATTGTTGTAGAAAAAGAACCTTATGAACTTTTCAGATAATATATTCAATCTATTTTGGCTGAAGTCTACAAAGGCAACTACTCTCTCTGTCTCATTTTAAAAAGCCAGTTCTCATGTCACATTACAGTGCTTTTAATATTCTCCATCTTGGGAAATCACCTGAACAAACCTTACTTGACTTTTTGTGCCACTTTCTCAATTTTTATTTATCTCTTTAAATAATTTATATGGCTACCTGTGTCATGACAGTGATTCTGGGGAGCACATGAGAATTAAAGCATGAACTGCAGCAATTTAATGATTTCATTCTCCAAGAAGTTTGGAAATGAGGGTTGTTTTGGCATAAATATTGCATCCAGTTTTGGTCACCACATTATAAAACAGATGTTGAGACTTTGGAAAAAGTGCAAAGAAGAGCAACTAACTGATTAAAGGCCTGGAGACAAAAACATATGAAGAACGGTTGCAGGATTTGGGTTTGGCTAGTCTAAAGAAAGGAATGACGGGGAGGGGGGGACATGATAGCAGTATTCCAATATTTCAGGGGCTGCCACAAAGAGGAGAGGGTCAACTTATTTTCCAAAGCACCAGAAGGCAGAACAAGAAACAATGGATGGAAACTAATCAGGGAGAGAAGCAACCTGGAATTAAGAAGGAACTTCATAACAATGAGAAAAATTAACCAGTGGAATAGCTTGCCTTCAGAGGTTCTGGGTGCTTCATTATTGGAAGTTTGTAAGAAGAGACTGGACAGTCACTTGTCTGAAATGGTACAGGGGGTTGGACTAGAAGACGTCAAAGGTCCCTTCCAGCTCTATTCTGATTGATTGAGCTTTTTGTAAAGGAGTGTTTTGGCATGCAATACTCAAGGAGTTTTTTGCAAAGGGGAATTTTGCTGTGCTGCCACTCAGCCATCTTTTTTTTTCTGCAACTGAACCCAGCCCTGCCCATCCCAGCTGCCAGGCCAGATACACCTTGTCCGTAATGGCAGCCATGAAATGACAAAGGTGATTTGTGGCACTGGAGTGCAGGGCAGGAGGGGTCTCAAGAGGGAATAGTGGCAAAAGTGACTGAGACTAGGATTGAGTTGTGTCAGCTGCGGCTTCCCAGGGTGTGGCAAGCAGCCCAAGAGCCACATGATCAGAGTGGCCCAAAGGCAGAGATATGGGCGGGGGGGGGGGGCAAGATAGGCAGTTGGGGGAATTGGAATGTGGCTACAGTTTAAGTGCGGGTGAGCTGCCAAGTGCCCTTACATTTCAATCACATAACCACATGTGATTTTTGGGCACATGTTGTATGTCCATTTTTTAGCGCCTTCAAAATTTCAATGGTTGCTGAATGAATGGTCAGAGGACTCCCTGTAAATTATGAATGGTCAAGGACTCCCTGAATGAATGGTCAAGGACTCCCTGTAAATTATTCTGCACTAAACAAAACACTAATTTTATGCAGTATAATATTGTGCGGATTACAAAGCCACAATCTAGAGTAGAGGGTTAACATATGCAGAATTCAGGAAACAGCCCCAGATAAATGAAATACACATAAACCACCAAAGTCCAATTGACAGACATGGCACTTTAGATAAGAACACTTCTTCCCTTAAGTCATTTAACCACTGGGTACCGTTTATTCTGTCTCTAAAAAGCTTATTAAATTTTATGCTGTACTTAATATATCAGTATTAAGTAAAAATACTTAGAAAACACAAACCTCAATTTTATCTGCAGGGAGACCTGCTGTGAAATCAGGAGACTGCAAATCTCGGGGACTGTTCACTCCCACAGAACTGCCTTCAGAATCAGATGTCAGCATTTCAGGCAGGGATTCAATAGAATTAGTTTTATCCAGTTTCAGTATTCCTGCATGAACTGGAGTGGGCAAAAAAAAAACGCACACACAATCATCTTAGGACAGATCAGAAATGCGCCCAGGGAAGCAAAACTACTGATACTGCATTCTGTTATCTGGAGACTGGATCGCTATGCTGTACGACAATGTTCCTGAATCTCACCAATTTTTAAAATGTGTGGATTCAATTCCCAGAATTCCCTTTTCAGCTGGGGATTGAAAGCCATAGATCAAGTTGCTGAGATCCAGAACGACTCCTCTAGTAGTTAAGACTGCCTGTTTGAGTTCACAGAGAAAGGGATTGCCCCAAATCCTCTGTTTCAAGCATGCAGCAGCAGCCTTCAGTATTCGTTCTTTTATGCATAATTCTCGAGACTCCCACTGTTTCCCACTGTCATTTCTGGGGAATAAGATAGCAGCGGTTTGGTGCGGGCAGTTGGAATAGAAAACCTCTTAAACACAGATTACACTATTTCAGTCATTTTGAGGAAACATTTTGAAACAGCATTGCTTCAAGCATGGAATGATTTCAGAGTAGTTGAAACACTTGTTTCAAATTTTCAGTTCAAGATTGCATGCCTCAGTGATGTGTATATAAGCTGCTTGCATGAAAAAGAATCAGATTTGTATATTTTCTTGTAAACAAAATACATTTATCATTTGGAAAATCTAACCACAATCTTCCTTTTAATTTTCCTTTAGTAATAAGAGGCTAGGTGTTGATTAGGAGGGCTACAACCCATTTAATACTCAATTCAGAAATGTAGCAAAGCAATAGATCAATATTATTTTTACAATCACTATTTTTATACATCACATTTAATAGTCTTAATTTCACACAATTCAAAAATGTTACTTTGAAATGTTACTATAAAGCTATAACCAAAATGAGATGATGAAAGTGAGTAATCTGTTATGTGAAGGACTCTAAATGTACTTTTTGTTACAGGGAACTCTGAAATGCTAATCAATTTAACTCAGTATAAGCTAATTCTTTCTGACTGAAATACTATTACAGCCATTTTAATTAAATAAATTATTAAAAATAAATTTATTAATTATGATTAATTAATCAATCATTGTTTAATTAAGGAAATGTGTTTTTTTTTAAACCCTTCTTAAAAAATAAGGGTAGATTTTACTGGGAAAATGGTGGCTTTTTTAGGTCTTTGCTGTTGTCAACAAGGGAATTTTATGCTTATGCATGATGTAACCATTAAGATCAATGAGGCTGGAAGTAGCTGGTCATGGTCACTTTGGATAGTGAGATGAGCAGCATATAAATTTAATAACTAAATAAAATATTACTTCAAAATGGTTTCCAGTTTAAACCCTGAATGAAGTCAAACATTGAAGATTGAAAACTTCTGGAGTTCAAATCTATATTCACCATTTCTTGGGCTGTATGTTTAATCAGCAGGCTTATATCTTAATAAGTCTTGTCTTAATAAGCAAGCATTATAACTAGAGTAATGCATTCAGATTGGAAATAAACCAATCTAAACACTAAGAGGAAGAATGTGTACATGCACCTGTAACATGGTTACTAAATAATATCATGCAGTTCTTATGTGTTTGGATATTTATATTGTAATTTTTCAGATGACTATATCATTCTTATTTTCTCTTTTTACTGAGATATCTGCAAACTGCAGCCACCTCCCAGTATTTTGACCAACTTTACAGAAAAGAAACTTCAATCTTTAAATTTCACAAGGTATTGTAGTCTTTTTCATTTTACATTCTCCTTTTATGTGATCTCTCCATGTACTACTAGCATACACTCTTGTGCATAACATTATAAGAAAAAAGGCACTGTGGTTGTTGGATATGTATTAATTTCCGTTAGCTACACCCCCCCCCCTTTAAAAAATTTTTTACCTCCTTGAATGAAAATAAGGGGAAGATATATTTTAAAAAGTTGACAGGAACCTTGCTTCAGGTAATTAAAACAATGGCATCTTTCTCTGGTGCTCTAAAAAATTGTCTCCAATTCTCTGGAATTATCAACAAAGTAAAGTGGCTGTGCATGCACACATATGCAGAGCCAGCTTCCAAAGCCGCTACACAAGATGTTAAAAGGACATAGCTCCTATGATTCAAAGAGAGCTGCTTCGTTAATGCTATTGTGCATTGTGAAACATCTCTTACAAACCCTTTCTACAAACCTAGCACACAATACTCTTCATTTATGAAGTAATTGAACCTTGGGATACATCAAATCTCTAAGTTAATTCTGGCACTATTTAAAAAATCAGCCATTATAAGCCATGTGTTAGTGCATACATTATAATCATGCCATTATGGAGGTCATTCTTAAAAAAATAGATTAGCCCTGCTTTTTGCCACTAACCTGTAGTCGGTGGGTTCTGGATAATATCTGACAGATTATACCCTCCTGAACTGTCAGAACGTCTTCGAGGTTTCTTTTTAGCCTTTGCTTTAGCTTTCTTGAGGAGTGCTTCTCTAATTAAAAAACAAAACAAAACCAATATTGATTTCCATCTCACTAATTCCTTCAAAGTAATTACCGTGATCATTGGTACCCTGTAATCGCTAGATAACAGGCAGACTCCTAATTCTTTTTCAGACAATACATTGAAATTCAGTGGCAAGGTTTCCCATTATATTGAGAAAGGAAACACATAACAATTGTAGTAATTCCCCTTAACACAGAAAAAACTCAGTGTAAAATACACCTCTATAGGGAAGAATTCCACTCATTTTCTGCACTGCCCCATCAACTGAGGTAGACAGCCCCAGCCATCAAAGGTTGCGATCCTTGATCTGGAAAGACCTAAAACATTATTATTCAGCATTATTCAAACTTGGCTACTTTATGATGTGTGTTCTGCAACTCCCAGAATTTCCAAGCCAGATGCATCACACATCTTAAAGTTGCCACCTTCAGAAAACACTGATTTAAAATGTCCTTCCCTTTTACTACAGCCTCCCAGATTAAAATTTCTCCAAATTCAAGATCAATGGTTTTCTAGCCCAATTTAGAAAAGCTTGACATGTTTAATTTATTCTATTCCAAGGTTCTTTCAGTACTTTGCAATTTACCTTGTACTATAACACTGAAGTAGGCTTACCACTCATTATACAGGCTGACTAGGCTCAACTCCTGAACACTGAAGTTGCCTAAGCTTTTCTCTTCTTCTTCTTCTATTAAAGGATATTTAATTCCATTCCAAAGTAGACTGTTTCTTAAATATTGGAGCTACATGAAGTGTCAATGCTTCTCTGGAGTGAAACAGGACTCAAAATTCTGCAATCTAAATGTCAAAGTGGGCTACTTTGCTCAGACATTGCATTTCAGCATAAATGGTTTTATACATTTGCAAGACTGCAGACCAATGTAGCAGCAGCCCCAAGATATCTCTGAGACTCTCTTATAACATTCAGAATCAGATGTGGAGCTGCACTTAAACGCTACTTCACTGTAGACTCAATTGGAAGATTGAAGAGCTTCATTCAAGCCTATTACTTATATCAGAAGAAAAAAATTCTCACTGCAAAGCTTGCTCTGTACTCCGCTCCTCTTTTAAGAAGACAAAGATTTCTCCTTCCTCAGGCTCCAAAGAACTAATATCAGGACCGTCTTGATACGGAGTAATTAATCTGCGCTCCATAGCAGGAATCTGCAACATTACAAAATATTTTTTAATTTGACAATGGGGGGTGGGAGAGAAAAGCACCAAATTCGTATTTTTAAAAGGTGTTAGGCTGGTGAGATTCTGGAAAAAATGTATGGTTTAAAAAGTGCTACAATGTTCTAACAGTGTTATATAGTGCATGAATGAATCTCGAGGAGCAATATATAAAATATATTAAAAAGTCATACGTTAGCCTTCTTTATCAAAAAAGTAGAAAATGTTGTTCATGCATTTTTACTTATATTATACAAAATACAACATTGTTCTTTGGTGCCATAGGAATTTAATGCAATATAAAAAGAAAAGCAGATGAACGAAATTATTCTCTAAACCAACTTTTTCTGCAGAGAAAAAAAACAGCATCAGGGATGGCCAATCTTTTCAGGATGCACTCACTCCTAGGCATCCATAAACAACATCAAGGATGGCAAAACTTACAAATCAATTTACCAAAATCTCACAATACTTTAGCTCTTAATAGAAACACCAAATTTATAAGCATGAATGTTGAAATGTCATGGCATTTCTAGACCTAAAACCTGAAAGTTTTATAGAAAAATAATGAAATGTTGAAAAAGTTTCACAGAAATTGCAAGCATCTTTTACAATTAATTACAATAGCAGAGTTGGAAGGGACCTTGGAGGTCCTCTAGTCCAACCTCCTGCCTAGGCAGGAAAACCTACACCACTTCAGACAAATGGCTATCCAACATCTTCTTAAAGACTTACAGTGTTGGAGCATTCACAACTTCTGAAGGCATGTATTGGAGCATTCACAACACCGGAGTCAGTGTTGGGGCATTCACAACTTCTGGAGGCAAGCTGTTCCACTGATTAATTGTTCTAACTGTCAGGAAATTTCTCCTCAGTTCTAAGTTGCTTCTCTCCTTGATTAGTTTCCACCCATTATTTCTTGTTCTACCCTCAGGTGCTTTGGAGAATACTTTGACTCCATCTTCTCTGTGGCAACCCCTGAGATATTGGAATACTGCTATCTTGTGTCTCCTAGTCCTTCTTTTCATGAGATTAGACATCCCAGTTCCTGCAACCGTTCCTCATATGTTTTAGCCTCCAGTCTCCTAATCATCTTTGTTGCTCTTCTCTGCATTCTTTCTAAAGTCTCCACATCTTTTTTACATCGTGGTGACCAAAACTGAATGCAGTATTCCAAGTGTGGTTCCTATGTGTTCCATACTACCATCAGTTGTGCTGCTCAACTAGCTATACTATTTTTAGAGCTACATTGCTAATACTAAAACCATATTATTTTATGAGTGCAGAACTCACCATTTTTCTATAAGAGGTAGAAAGATCTTTCAAAACTTCATCACTTAGAACATCCAGAACTCTATGACAAATACAAATGAAAATGTGGTTCAGTAATGGCATTATACTCTGCAGTGCCCCAGTAATAATCAATGAAAGCTCAACATGTTGACTTCTGAATTTTTTTTTTATTTGGTGTCTTAAAGCATAGAGTATAGAGATAATAGACTTAAGTTCCAAAGTGACCGGAAATGAGAAAAGAGGTCTTTTGAACTTGGAACAAAACAAAACCTTGAAATGAATGCATTTCATTGGAGCAAAATTTGAAACATGAGATGTTTCATTTCAATCTCAAAATACAATTCTTGGAATGTGTATGCTCTGATATGAGGTCAGAACATTGTTTTGACTTCAAATCATTTCATACATGTAAATAGAATTGGTTAAATAGTATTTAAAGGCAGGGGGAATTGAAACCTGAAGAAGGTATATGTTCAACTTGCAGGTGATTTCATTAAATACATGGGTTATGTTATTAGTTAATATAATTCTGTTATTCCTATTTTTAGTACTTTTGTCCTGTTTCAATTAAAAAGCAAAAGAAAATCTTGCCGCTAGAGAGTTTGATTCTGGTGTAAATTTTCTATTGCATATTTATATAGCTTTCCAAATAGGGAAAAAATGGGGGGGGGGGGCACTAAAGGATCTGTAATCATTCATTAAGACATATAGATAACAAGTCTCTGCTCTTACCGTGTTTCAAGTATGGCTGCCATGTTTAATACGATGAATTGCAAGCAGGACTGTTTTAGCTGTTCAGCATTATATGTGGCTGAAAATTCCAGGAGCTCAGCAGCATTCTTTAAAGTCACTGAAATTTATAAATAGTAATTATTTATTTGGAGAACATGACACAGACAAATAAAATGATCACTTTTCAGCTGGTGCCAATCATAGAGGACCCATATACCAAGAAAACTTTATAACAATATTCCAGTGTATTCACAAGGTTCTATGGAGTTTTCTAAAATGCATATTATATCACACTGACAGCAAGAATTCATGCAGCATAGATTTAAAACTTTGGGTAACTGCACTTATTTTTTAAGAATGGGATTTGTTTTTCCATGTCTAATAAACAATATGACCATGTGCTCACTGTGATACAAGCTTCTACATTAATTTAATAGAAAATGAAAGTACAACAACAACCTGAAACAAAAACTCACATTTTTCTGTAATGGCTACTTCACAAATTTCTTTTAACCGTAACATAAGGAGCTGGTCTGCCACCACCAGAACATTGCAGATGAATTCCACATTTTGAGATTCTGGAAACCAGTGAAAATTGTAACTTGAACAAATTTTCAACTCACTCTTTTTACTGTCCATGGGCTAGCTGAACCAACATCACATTCTGCCACTTGTTGTATATTAACACCCTTTATACCAAATGGATAGGAATATCAAATTTTCCTCAAAAAGTTTCATTTTCCATAATGAATTATCTCTTTTACTCTCTTCCTCATTTCACCTTTCTGCAAGCATATTTTTAAAAATGAATTACTATTTGCAACAGCTGCTGTGGGGAATCTAGGATGCTAATTTTAAAGGAGGGGGTTCCTTCCTCATGTAATCTTAGCCTTATTTGCAGTGGAGTTTCATACCATAGTTTGGAACTGTCACTACTACTTTCTTTTTTACTCCCGATGTCTATTCCCTGCTACTCCCAGTTTCTACTCCCAATTTCTACTCCCGATGTCTATTCCCTGCTACTCCCAGTTTCTAATCCCAATTTCTACTCCCGATGTCTATCCTGATGTCTATCTATGTGCAAACACGAATTTTCTCAAAAGATACTACACTCCCTATTCATTCCTAACACTACTTATTTTTATTCTAGTGAGGTAAGAGATGTTCATGCCCTCACCATTTACTGCAACAGCTTCATCTGCATAAATATAATCCAGGATGACCTGCAGGATTTCAGATGGGAACGGCAATTCTAAAGATGAACAACATGATGCCTACATGAAAAAGAGTTTACACAAACATTTTGAGTACAAATCCACTTTATGATCCAGGACAATTTTGCTGTAAGAATTTTTTTTAAAAATCTTCAGAGTTCAAAAGACATAGGCTGCCCATACAAAATAACTATTAAGAAATAAGTATCTTATGATTTTCAAATAATGAGATTATTTGCCGAGTCTGTTGGTAGCCCATACTGGTATACGTTATATGAGAAATTAGGTTGTTTTCATTCTTGAAAATCAGGAGGGATTTTCCCAAAATTGTTATTATCCAAAGCATGCTTTTTTCCATGACAATCGGATTAATGCTTCTTACATTTTAGCATAAGAAGTACAACAGAAGCAATATTTTTAACCATCTCCAGTTTCTACACAAATTGTGCTTCTTAATATATCTCTTATCGGAAAGATGATGGAAGCCCATCCGACAAAGAGGCTTCACAGAATTATCTTTCCAATGAGATCAGTTGCCAGAAGAAAGCTAATGCATAGAATAGAGCTAAAAAGCATGGTTGGCATGCACTTCTGATAGCAACTATAGATAGATGCTCTTATTTTCTTACAACATATTGTATGGGAATTAGAGTACATAGAGTACCTCATCAATTATTCTGAAATCTCAAGCCAAATGCAAACAAGGGGGGAAATCTCACATAAACACAATATCCTGAAGACATAACTGAATTATTTCAAAAATTTTGGCAATGCTCCATTTTGGAAAATAACTGTAAGGGAGTCTACTAAATGCTCCATAGCTATTAGTCATCCACTGGCAATTTCAATGTACACTAATTTGAAAAACACTTGTTCTGACTTCATGCTTTTAAGATTGAATAGAAAAACCATTGAACATTCACACCACATAAAGAATTCCCCAATGCAATTGAGGGGGCTTGGATTACTGTTACGTAACACTAATATATGCACACTATTAGTAATACAACAAGCCATGCGCATTCAGGCACAGCCCTAGGAAATTAAGTGCCAAATACAGTAATAAATCAGTTGCCTCTGCTATCACTGCCAATAAACCACAAAATCTCTGTTTTATATTTTATTATATTGGATGTTGTTTTAACTTCCAGAACTGTTTATGAATTGGGCAACTTTAGAAAGTTGAGTGATAAATTAAATAATAAACGTGCAACAGTTAAGCCTATAGAAAAATCTCTTCCATTGCAATCAAGAGAATAACAACGTAGCCAAGTGTTTCTATTCAGAAAAGAAAGCACAGTAAAATGGAAATAAATGAAGTACAAGAGTAAAGAAGCAAATAATCTTCAGATATGAGATCAGGGGGTTAATAAATGCTGCAGACGGAATGCCTAATGGCTTAACCAGATACATGGACTTGAATACAAGAGAGTATGTGACGATATGTAACAGTGTGACCTTGCTCCAAGTTCCAGGTATCATCTGGAATTGCATTGGCTGGCACAGTATGAGAAAAGAATGGTTGTTGTTGCTACAGTTGTCACAAATACAATTTTTATGAAAGTTAACTCATCCTATTATTTTAAAAGTATTCTCAACCAGAATATTCTTTTTAAATGCTCCTTTATCTATTAAGAAATTACTAAAGTCTACTAAGGCCATTTTTGACAGGCAATGAGGACATTTTAATTTTCTTCTGTATGAACAGTTTTATCATTAATGAGCTTTTTAATATTTTATTTTTCCTTGAATATCCGAAGTTCCTCCCACTGAGCGAGGTCCTGCTTCCTATTGTTTTATATATTTATATACATACATACATACATACATACATACATACATACATACATACTCATTAGAGTGCAGTTAATAGTTAATACTAATTGTAAGTATTAAAATGAAGTAACTATACATTCTTTAATCTTTACAAAAAAGGAAATACTGCTTTATTCTTGAATGATTTTTATCTTCTGGAAAGGATATAATCCTCTTTGGCATTACTTTTATTTACTTCGTAAGAAAATAATTTTCTCCACATAACTCCCAATAAATACGTTCGCACCTTTTTTTTTTAATTTTAAAAAAGGGATTGGTAACGGATCTACAAACTCACCTCAATCCAAGAGTTGCTCAGCATGCTGTGAAAGTAGTCTGCAAAGGAGAGAGATTTCATTCTGTCATGTATTAAAAAGACCCACAACCATTAATAAACTAAGAAAGCCACCTTATATTAATACCTACCAAGTCTGGCACAGAGCACACATTTGTGGCATGGGAATTCCTTTCCATCTTTAGACTTGATAGTCACATCACAAAGGCGTGAACTAGAAAAAATTAACAGCATTATATAGAATACAATATATACAAATATTATACTAATTAATCAAAAAAACAGCAGTTTATTGCTTACAGAGCTTAACATGTAAACACACAACATATTTATTTGATTTTACAAAAACAAATTTGTGATTGACACCAACGATCAGTGCCAGATTTTGTCCTTGCTGACTGAAGAAGCTTGTAGATATCAATTTGATTTCATCTTGCCTATCTAGAAATGTGCATTTGTAAAGCCATATTTAGGTTGTTTGTAAAACAAATTTGGAGAATTTGTTATAAATATTGAAATTATTTTCACAGAATTCTTATCAGTTACAATCCTGTTTTATTTTATACAACAAAAGCCATTTTCCCCACTACCTCAGATGGTATTTATTTCCTCCCTCAGCTCTTACATATCCTAACATTAGCATATCTCTTTTTTGGTGGTGTTGGTGTTGGATCAGCAAGATATTGCAAGCTACAATACATGTGTCCATCTTCCAGCTCCTCTGCTTCTATGATGGAAGTGGTATCATCAAATTGCTGATTGGTTTGCCTAGCATTCAAGTTGAGACTATTCTATCATTTTTGAGTTGTATTGCAGAACTGACTTTGACTTCTATGGAGATTGTCAGCCATCCAGGTCATGGTTGACCCAAAGGAGCTTCTAGTATAATATTGACATTGAATGGGTTGCGAGTGTCCATTTGGTTTTCTTGGCAGAATGATGGAGTGGACTGTCATTTTCTTTTCCAGTGGATCTTGTTTATTCTTATTCCCCATACTAAGTTCAGCCTATCATGGATGACTCTTCTTGGAGTGTATACTCTGAATACCATAGCCATCATAGCCATCACTGAGATGTGAAACACCTTCACCACAATTCAGGAAAAGTAGTTTCTGGATTACCCCTACCTCTTCCAAATCCTATAAACTCACCCTTTTTTCTGACTGAACTTTGGTTTGTTGCCATTTTTTCTGTTCACAACATTAACTCTTCCATTTTCTATCCTGAGTCCATCTAGCCTGAATGAAAATTTTTTAAAAAAAGGTCACAATTGTTATTACAACAATTTATTTTGAAAGCAATAATAAATAACCAACAGAAAATTTATCTGTTCAATATATGGCACTTTTCCAGTAGCGGGTGCACTTTTTTTCAGAATTAGAAAAACCTCTGCTTTTGCATGCAATTTGTTTGTCTGTGCCAGCAAAATAAATAGACTATGAAGGCCTCCTAGAAACAGGAAAGGAAGCTAAACAGGATTATGGTAAAGTCCATAACTAATTTGTATAATTTTGTTATTATATTTTGAGTAGCAAAGTAAATGCAGTCAAATGTACACTGTCAACTTATACAAACAAGATGCTACTTCAGTTGTTAACTTTCTGCATATTTGTAAATTAGTTCAGCTGTATGGTTCGAACAGCAATGTGGATCCCTCCTCTTAAAAATATTTTCTGTTCATAAAACTTAGATACAACACTGTACATAATTATATACAGAAAGCTTCATGTTTTCAAATATTTTTCCCTGAATATAGAACAATATTGGGTCCAGATATTAACCTGAAGATTAAACTCTTGTGTGTGTGGAGGGGGGAGGGGGGAAATCACACATACAAAATCATAAAAAGGCATCACATACCTTGAACTTAAATTACTAAGACCAAATTTCTTTGCAGCAATTTGCAACATTTTAACAAGATTCATTTCTTCTCCATCTTTGCATTTTTTAGAAGTGGATTTTGATTTACTTCTCTGTTTTTCATTCATCTTCTGCACTTGGTTGCGTTTATAAACCGCAAATGCAGACTTGTTATTAACGTCCCCATGAACAGCTATTTTATTCAAGTTTGTAATTAAGTTATCTTCATTCTCTTCCACTCTTTCTTTGTACACCATTCTGGGCCTGTAGCCATGAATCAGCAGATCACATGAGTCTGTGTAAATGTACTGGAGAAGGTACATAAGCAAGTCTGGATGAAGTTTCTCCATCACAAAGAGATCACAACCAACTTCGTCTTTATCTTTACGATACAGGTCAGCAGAATCTAACCAGTTTGGGTCTGATACAAAGAGTTTCCGGAAAAAATCAGAGCGCATTGCCAACATGTATTTGTGCACAGGAAAAGTCCGAGTGCCAACCTGGAAAGTAACATCATGGATAGTGTCCATAACTTCAGCTTCTCTCAACAACTTTCCAAAATCTTCAGTAATGGTGGATCTTGACACATTTGGAATTTCATACAAACTGGAACAAAAAAGCACACAAGCATTAATTTTTTCCAAACAAATCCAGCTTTTAATATATCCTATAAAAATCTTGAGGTGTAATAGAAAGAGAAAGCAACAATTTTAAAAATAGGCATTTTAACCTGCTGATGAACATGAAACAAAAAGACAATAAACACAATCGTGTCCTTGATATATACAGTAGGTACCTTTTAGATATGCTCAAATATATCCTATGTTTTGGAAGAGGGAACGAGGGAAGCTCTCAACTGCTAACTGTACGTATCTTGAATAAAGAACATTCATTCTTATATATGTTTTAACAATTAAAAAACATGCTCTCATTCTAAAGATTTAGTACGCTATTATTTCTTATTGTACTTCAACCCATATTTTGCTTTAGTTTTTGAAATATAGCCCAATATTTCCTCTGCTGACAGTAAAGGTGGGTTAATTACTCTTTTCTTAGTCAGATAAGAGTACAAACTTGAATGCTAAATATTAAAGATGTAAGAGCTTGAGTAATTTGCATAATGGCATAAATAATCAGTTGGGCGAATTTTCAGTTCGGTCCAGAAGTTGCACAGGGAAAGGTTATTGCAATATGTACTCAAACCTTGTTTTGGGATCTGACTGTAAAACAGCAAAATTACATCCATTAGGATCTGTTGTAATACTGACTGCTCTGTGCACAAAAGCAAGTTTCTCAAGTTGTATTCGTTCATATGTACTGTTTGCATCATAGGATGAGATATCACTTGAAGAATTATGAAGGTTTGACAGCGTATCTGTAAAATAAAGAAAAAGTTAATTAGGCGATCAGGAAAGGCTGACAAATATTTTTATTTGATTAATTTTACTGAGCCCACCAGTGCTAGAAGTTTATGGATTCAAATTTCTATTAAGAATCATACCTCGTTTGCTTTCTAAATTGTTTTTGTAATCAGGCCCAAAACCACAAGAGGACTTGGCTTGCTGTCAAGTTTCCTCTACGGGCTTCTAAATTTCTACCCATAATTTAGCAAACTAAACTAAACTTTGCAAGGATCTTAAGAGTAAATGTATAAACAGACAATGATGATTCTTTTTTTTCCCTTTAAGGGTTCTTAGATTTGAAGGCTACATCTTTTTCCACCAAAGACACTGCTTCCTCAGAGATTTTTCATCATGTTGGATTTTATTTACATATTTATTTATTTAAGCAAGATACAAAAGTACTAAGCACTTGTTAGCTTTAAGCACAAGACAAGCATGCTCCATCTTAGGCTTCTATGGGGTTTGCAGCTCACACCAACTCAGACATAGCGGGCACCTTCCCATTACCAGAATGCAAACTTCTTTAGTCCATATTTGTGAATGGGGCAGGGCTCTTGCTCATCTGCACTACGAAATATCTCTTCAGAATTCTTTAAGTGGTATCTCACCATATGATGCACAAACCATGCACATGAACAAATAGAATATGAGAAACTTGCTTTTGTGCACAGAGCTGTCAGTAACACAACAGATCCTAATGGATGTAATTTTGTTGTTTTAGATCCCAATCCCTCTCTCTAAGCAAGGAAATGGAGACCTGTTTAAATGTTTTTAATTTAATTTTCAATCTTGCAGAAGAACTGGAAGTGGAAATAGAGAAGCTTGGTACTATGCCTAGCAAAAGAAAAAAAAAAACCAGCACAGTTCTCAGCCTAATGGAGGCTAAAATCTGAAAGATGCTGGAAAAAGCGGAGCAGAGAATTTTGCTTCAGGAATCTATTTTTCTCTAAGGAAAAAGATAAACAAACGGAGCAAGAAAATTTCATTAGAAATTTGATATTTATCTGTCTACGTGGTATTAGTCAAGCCTTGCTGCTGTCTCTTGTGCTTATTTTTGCTGTGGAAGTAGGATGTGTATCTCATTTTTCCTATCAAAGGCTATATCCAAGATTTGGGGTGGGGGTACTTTATTAACTTATGAGCTAAAAGATACACTATAAGCAGTTTATATTTCAATCATATTAATTGTAGCATACCACTGCCATCCTGTGGTAAAACTGGAATACTGCATAAAACCTGCACCACCATAGTCTCATATGATCATTGAAAATAAATGGGGAAAAGGACTAACTTTCAAGTTTAGCACATGGAATTTTATTTTAAAGGTTTTTCTAATATAAATAATATTATTGAAAGATGTATCCTCCTTAAATTATTATCTTTCACTGTATTTTTGCCAACTATCTAAAAAATATATTATTTTTTATATTTTTTAAAATAAATCCTCGTGACCTCAAAAAAATATTCTTAATTTGCCAGGAATAAATTGAATAATTCCTAACACGAGCACTTTACCAGATGAAGAAAATGCTGAATCTAACCTTCATCTACTATATCCATGGCTGCTTTGGAAATAAAATTTATCACTGTAACATGACAAATACAGCTGATTTTCAAAACCTTAACATCAAACTCAATAATGCACAACTTCACTTTTTTATCAAATCCAAGAACTGCAGGCAGTTTTCACTTAACAATGGGTTGTTTCCAGGCCTAATTGTGGTTGTAAATGAAGGACTACTGTATAATGCCTAGCTAAATAGAAAGAATCCAACATATCTTGGTTTAAGCAGTTGAGATGGTTAGAGTATCAAATAAATATGCTGCATTTGGTTCTCTTTGTTTTTTAATACAAGATACATTAACTGGAAGCAAACAGCAAGAAAAAAGAAAACGTTTTTCCAAGCATACAAAGTTACAAGCCCTAAAATTTGATTGACTAATTTTCTGGAGCAAACAAAGAAAAGAATTAACAGGTGAAACTAATCAGAAAAAAATTGTGCAATGGTCATTTATAAAATAACATTTTGTTGGAAGTATACTGCTGAAGTAACCTATAATTAAAGAAAATACTAATATTTAAATATAGTTTAGTTTTTTGCTGCACAAATTTTAGTATAATAACCCAGGATCTACTTTATGCACACTAAAAGATACAACCCAACATTGTACACTGACTATGCATCGAATTCCAAGTTTTCAGTAACAGGCTAATATGTCATATATGAAATAGTATGAATATAATTCTTAATTTATTGATGAAGATTATGTTGCAATAAATACATAGAATGGCAAGATAATCAGGCAGAAACTTACTTTCCGTAATTATTCTGAAATATCTATGAGTTTCAGAATCAGAGACGTATGTATATATGTCTGCCCAAAGAGCTGCCAATTCTGTTCTACAGAGAAATTATTGAGTCTGTCATCTGAACCTCTATAACTGTCTGGTTTGCCTCTGCAACCAAACAAGACAGACACAGACTTCGATGGATAATTAGAACTGCAGGAAAAACAATTGCTACCAACCTGCCTTCCATTGAGGACTTGTATACTGCACGAGTCAAAGAGGGCTCTGAAAATATCTACAGAACCCTCACATCTTGGACATAAATTGTTTCAACTTCTACCCTCAAAACAACGCTATAGGCCAGTGCACACCAGAACAAGACAAAAGGACAGTTTTCCCCCTGAATACCATCACTCTGATAAACAACTAATTCCCACAACACTGTCAAAATATTACTAAGATTGTACTACTATTATTCTTCTCATCCTTCCTAGTACCTATCTCTTCCCACTAATGACTATAACCCTGTTGCTTGTATCTTTACAATTTATATTGTTTTATCTGTTTCCTAGTTTGATTTGATTGCTCATTAGTAACCAAGACTATCACTAAGTGTTGTTATCTTATGATTCTTGATAAATGTATTCTATTTTATTTTTCTTTATGTACACTGAGAGCATATGCACCAAAGATAAATTCCTTGTGCGTCCAATCACACTTGGCCAATAAAGAATTCTATTCTATTAGAGTACATATCTTGTTTTTTAAAACTATCTCAAAATATTTAGAATCAACCTAAATATGCTTACCCTGTATTTTTTGGAGTACAAGATGCACCGGAGTATAAGACGCACCAAGATTTTGAAGAGGCAATTTTTTAAAAAAATGTTTTTGCACTCTACAAACCTCCAAAAACAGCCCATTTTTTGCAAAAACGGGACCATTTTTTTAAAGGGCATGAATAGCCTTTAGGAGGCTTGTAGAGTGCGCTCGGGGGGGGGGGGGCGCAAAAATGAGAAAAAAACAGGCCCGTTTTTTGTCAAAAAAAAGGGCATGCATAGCCCTTTTTCACTGAGGGAATGGAATGGCTTCTGTTAGGTAAACCTATTTGCCACTTTCACTGCCACTCTCTCATGTGTTCCCAAACCCTCTCAGGACAGAGAAAGGACAAACCAGACTATAAAGGCAGATAAATGTTGATTGCAGGGGAAAAGGAATGGGATGCATTCTCTTCATTTCATATCCAGAATGTTCATGTTGATACATACCCAAAAATGATTTAAATTTTAAGGCTTCAGTTTTGTCAAAAGGTTGTTAACTGACCTCTCTTTTCTGAATGTCTGTTCCCATCCATCCATTTTCCCTTAAAAGCTTCACCATCCTGTGTAACAAACATAATTTCATTCCTATTTAGAAAAACATCAGACATATACACTTGGCGGCCATAGATCCATCGGCACTGTTTCATTGGACTGTTGGCAGATTTCCAGCACAATACCTAAAACATAACATTTAAAAAAAGGGAAAGGAAAATATGTCTACATTAGTAGCTCTCTATATCTTCATTCTGCACTTATTATAGCAATAGCACTTAAGAGTTATATACTGCTTGACAGTGCTTTACAGCCCTCTCTAAGCAGTTTACAATGTCAGCATAATGCCCCCAACAATTTGGGTCCTCATTTTACCCACTTCGGAAGGATGGAAGGCTGAGTCAACCTTGAGCCTGGTCAGATTTGAACTGCCAAATTGCAGGCAGCCAGCAGGCAGCAGAAGTAGCCTGTAGTACTGCATTCTAACCAATGCGCCACCAAGGCTCTGTACTTATTTTCTGTACTGAGAAATCAATAGAATCTATCTGGCTTCAGAAACTTAATTATTTGGTATTTGGTATTTATTCGATTTGATAGAGTCATTATCTCTATGACTCTATTGATGCAACTGTACATAATCATTAACCAATTCAAAAAGGAAATTTTCAGTGTTAGAAAGGGAACAATAAGCATACTTATTATATGCTGTCCAGATGCAGCAATGGAGTGGAGAAGAGGAAGAGACAACTTACTCTTCCAGCTTGATCCAGTGCAAGAATATAAATCCTCAGACCTCCGTTTTCTTTAAGATGTTGAGGATTCACCCTGTAATCCAAATGGCCTCCGCTTACGAGAACCTTTTTTAAGTTAAGTTGCCTAAACAAGGACACAAAAGAATTTATGCTGACATAAACAAGAATAAGAACAGAAAAAGAAATCTCACTTGACAATTTAAAAAGTGAGTTATTAATGAAAAAATTGCAGTGTTGACAGAGCCCAATGACTAAACAAAGAGAAACATGATACAATAACCTTTCTTACTCCTAAAATATCACATCTGTACAATAAGCCAATGTGACATTTTGTCCTATTCTGTTGCTAACATTTTGCTTCACAAATCATGCAATATTTACCATATAACTTTTTTAAATATATATATATATTGTGCATCAATAAAAACGTGACAAACTATTGACTCTAAGATAGTATCTGAAAAAATAACTTGTAATGCAAAAGGAGAATAGAACGATAACTTTCAAAATTTCCTTACAAGTCACAGCGAGAATTAGAAAGTGCACTGGCTTAAAATCCTTAACCTTGGAGACAACTGGAGAGGTAAAATAGTTAAAATCTAGATAAGGCCATTCTGGGTTGAAATATCAGTATTAAAACAATCATTTTAACAAACCATAATCATTTCAGCTTTCTTTATACTCAATAAATCAAACTAACTGTACAAGTTGCATTAATTAAATTGTAAAGATTACTGACAAAAGTGCATGCAAAGTTGCTTGGGTACCTGAAAAGAGAAAGTTAAGCATTATTTTTAAGAGAGCATTCTAGTTGCATATTCAAGTAAGCTGGAAAGAATTTGATGATAATGATTCAAATGTTAGTCAGGATCTAGGAAATCAAAATTTGAGAAATCCCAAAATCCATATACAGTAGTATCAAGTTATAATTTAAAAAGAGGATCATAGCATTTAAACATTTATAGAATTTCCATTTTCAATTGTATAGCAACTTAAGCTAAACAAAATACAATTTACATTATCTACACTATCAGCATTTGGAGTAACATGTTGGAGATGTATTCCAAAAGGACAAGGCCTAGAAAAAGCTGGGGTTTTTAATATTGAAATTTCACTAAAATTAAATACTGATTACATGCAGTTGACAATATAATATTACATTTCATACAAAAAAAAATGGTACCATACATTCTTCAGGCAGAATTGATGCAGCCAGCCTGTTATCACTACTATTATTAGGTGAGATGGGCCAAAACTGAAGAAGGACCAAGTCTCATCCAGATTTCATTCCAGAAGATGCTCAAAACTAAGATTCTCCATATAGTGTTTGGGTATTGACTGATGACTGGTTGGTTTCTAGAAAAATGCATCAGGCTGCTTGCCTGCAATAAGCAAGCCACCCATAGCTATCACATGGCTACCCAAAACCAAATCAGCCTTTGGCCAAAATTATTGACCCATCTCTGCAACAGGATTTTGAAACTAAAAGCAGCAGAATGATTTCTATCTGATTTACATTTTAACTCTAGGGCATCATCATTCATTTTTACTGGGCAAAATTACATTATTATCACAATATTAATCTGTAGCACTTTAAAAACTAAAAAAAAGATGCTATGCTAACATAGGTACTATTCAGAAAATGTTAAATATTGGGGGTTTTTCACTAAAATTCTTTCTCTTGGGAAAAAATGTTCAAAAGTTGCATATTTTTAAAGGATTTCTATGTTTACAAATTAGATTTGCTTTATATTGTGTTCCTCCAGTACTATATTAAACAAAAACAGATTGCATCCAGGCCAGTTCTACGTGCAAAAGCCTATTTCACACAATTGGCAGAACAATCTAGACAAAGACTTGTACAACTATACAATGGAGCAAACAATATTAGTCCTTCCACATCATCACAGCTCAAACAGCCTAGAATTAGATGTCAGCAATATCGGTATGCTTAAAACAGAAGATTTTGGGGGGGGAAACCAACAACCACAGCCTTTCAATCTGTTGACATAGTTTAAAAAAATCAGAAAGAGAAGCTTAGACAATTCTCTGGGAAGAAAAAACCACTCACTTGGAAGCAATCTTCTTGCACTGATAGTCACTAAGCAAATAGATGTCTCCTTTTTCAGAAACACAAACTGTGGCACCATCACTTGCAGTGACAAAGGACATATTGATGTCCTTATGATGTAGAGCAGAGACTTGGCGAGGAGAAGTTACACACTTCTCTCCATTAGGATCTAGCAAGTATCCTACAATGTAAGAGAATACCCTAAATGTCAAGTTTTCCAGATCTAGAATTATTTGGCATTTAAGCACAATTCTTTTCTTATTAAGAAAGGCAGAAATAAGTATTTTCCATTCAACCACTTGCACTTGCCTGGAGGATCAAAAAAATAATTTTAAACATGCCAACATATGAAGCAGCCTTATAATGAATTAGTCCACTATCCCACCACACTCAGCACTTTTGTTTTTCTGATCGGTAACCATGTTCCAGGAGCTTCTTGCCAAAGAGGCTTTTGTAATGAAACCACATTAAAAGAGAACACTGGAAAAAGTTACAGATTACATCATGGAAAGAAGGTCACAAATTCTGTTTATTAAATGAATAATTGTGCAACATTCTGTTTAGCTTATCACTGAAAGCCAACCTTATAGGCAGGATCCAACTGAATGAAAACATTTTACAAACAAAACTTTACTCCTAATACAATTAATATGTATACCTTTACTTGGAGGGTCTTAAAACTCTATGGTTTCATACAGAGTCATAATGCAACCTTTTACCAGTCTGAATCCATTGCTAAATTTACAGATTACACTCACATACTCTTTCAAGGATCCTTGTAAGTTTTTCTAAAATTTGTACCCATGTTCCTTTGATTATGTAGGTCCTAAATTGATAAATGTTCGGGTTCAATTTCATTTAATTTAACATAGTGTTAACATACTAAAACATTTAATTACAAAATACTGTGTTTTCAGTATTAAATATATTAAACTTAAATATTAATACTTAGGTATTAAATATAATAAACTTGAATATTAAACTTAGAGGAATTCTTTTAGTTTGTTAGAATAATCGTTGTTTTTGTGAGGGTGGGTAGGAACATTCATTGCATAGGCAAGATATAGAGAGAGAGGGCTAGAAAGTAAAGGAAATCAAATAATTAAGAGAAAAACTGCAATATGAAAAATCAACAATTTCCCAAGGGCATAGTTAACTTTAACCATTAACAGCACTACTTCAAATACATGTCAACTTTGGCATCTCATGATACTGCAAGTAGATTGTAAAATTTAAGCAACGATTAAGACCCACAAACATCAAATGTTTTTTATTCCCTCTCACCTAATTGTCCACCATTCAGTCCCATTGTATAGACTGCTTCTTTGGTCCATAATACTGAATGGAATCTCCCTGCAGCCACACCAATCACTGTCCTTCCCTTAAGATTTTTTGCTTGAATCTGTTTTTAAAAAGCCAACAGACATACATACAGGTGTCATAAATCAAATCAGCTTAGCCCTGAATCTAAAGAACAGAGAAACAACATAATTCAATAAAGACATTTTAATTCGTAAATAAAAAATAAGAACATATATTATTTAATCAGTCATTGCAAAGGAGATGATGAACACTGCCATGGTGACGCCACAACTCTGAAATTCCCTTCTCAGGGAAATTTGCCAAGCAATCTTTTTTTAGTTTTACATGTCAGAAACATTTTAATCCAGCAGGCTTGGACACCTTTCAGTTATTTCGAAGAACTCTTAATTGTTAGAGAGCTTTTTAATAGCTTGTAATATTCCTTTAGATTGCTATGTTCTTTAATATTTTATTGTTGTCATCTGTTTGGCTCATATTTAGATTAAAAGCACCAAGAATGATGTTAATCACAATAAAGTACTTGTTTAATAGAGTTCTGCAAAGCCTTCAAAACAGAGGCTCAAGCAAAGCCTTCAAAGCACCTTATCCTTACTGTCTTTGTGTGCATGTTTGCATGCATGTAGTCACTTCATTTGCCTGTCAGATCCAGCAGAAGTGCACACACATGCAAAAGCAATCAGGGAAAACTTTGAAATAGCCATATCAAGCCTAGCCTTCTAGATGATTCTTTAATTTTTTTCCATGTAATATTACATATTTATTCTGCCTTTATTTTTATTAATTAAAGGCAGTTTGCATACCTAATATATACCTGAGCTGTGGTGGTGCAGTGGTTAGAATACAGTATTGCAGGCTAATTCTGCTGACTGCCAATTGCCAGCAGTTTGGCAATTCGAATCTCACTAGGCTCAAGGTTGACTCAGCCTTTCATCCTTCTGAGGTTGGTAAAATGAGGACCCAGATTGTTGGAGGCAATATGCTGACACTGTAAACCGTTTAGAGACGGCTGTAAAGCACTGTGAAGCAGTATATAAGTCTAAGTGCTATTGCTAATGTTCCTTCTTCTTATATTCCCTACAATAACAACTCTGAGAGTGACTGACCCAAGATTGACTGACCTTTACAGGTTTAAGGGAGGACTAATACTCAGCCTTTTGCTTTCTAACTAAGCACCTTAATCACAACCCCAGTGTCCTTGGCCACATTATCACAATTTATGATCTTCACAGCCAGCTTCCAACAAGAACTGTCAATTGGAAAGCCTGTAGGAAGTGTAAAGTTGCAAGCCTGTCACATAACATCAACTTAACCGCAGTTCAGCGGTTCAAATCTCACCGGCTCAGGGTTGACTCAGCCTTCCATCCTTCCGAGGTGGGTAAAATGAGGACCCAGATTGTTGGGGGCAATATGCTGACTCTCTGTAAACCGCTTAGAGAGGGCTGAAAGCCCTATGAAGCGGTATATAAGTCTACTGCTATTAACTGCAGTAGGAACTGACAATTGCTATCTTAAGTCAGGTGTAAGCATGTGACTTTTCATTTTTCAACCGTGTTGCTTAGCAATAGTTACCAGTCCAATGATGGATGGTAAATGAGGACTACCTATAACTTCTGTTATTGAGAAACCTATTAAAAGTTGGTCTTTCAGACATGATTTCATAAATTAACATCTAACTGGTGTGTTTCATTTTAATGTGCCGTATGTTACATTTTAATTCTGGATTTTATATACTTATATAGTGATAGAACATAGTTTTAAAATCCTTCTACAAGCAGGCTTTGGGAACTGCCTAGAATTTTTAATAATAGAGCAGAATATAAATACTGTAAAATAAATAATAAGTATCACACTATATCACTTGGCACTATATCTGATGTATGAATGTGCATATATATGATTCTGAATTGTAAGGATTGAGATGGGCAGCTATAGAAATTGGGAGGGAGAGGGGGAGGGACAGATGGACGATAGAGTATGTTCATGCTAACAAGATGTGCACACTTGATGCATGAATGTACAAATGTATAGGCACATCTAAAACACTTTCTTAGTAAGGAGATTAATTTTACCTGTCTGGGAACACTGCAGTTAGGAGGAGGAGGATGTATACCAAGTTGATGAAAAGTATTAATGCCAAAGGCATATAGACATCCATCTTCTGTTAGTACAAGTGTATGATCTTTAGCTGCTGCCACTTGAGAACACTGATGACCCACCAAGCTTTCTACCAGTCTAGGAATCTAAGACAGATGAAGAAGAAAAATGTTACCTTTAATATTTCAAGCCACATCTCTCTCTATTAGAAGGTTCATTATCAAGAACTCAAGCAAAATCACCTTCAAAAGGATTATGTGTTTTCATTCATCCTTTGTCTTGTAGGACACCTTGTAACAATACTATTATTACGATATAAGTTTTTGTGGAGAAAATAAAACTCTCTCAAAGCTGTTACTTTTCCTGAAATAGTAAATGGAAACTGACTAAACAAATTTCCTAATAGTGTTTTGATTATATTCTAATAAATTTGTTAATTTTAAACTATAGGATTCTGTACCTGTCCATGGCTACCTTTCAAAATATTATCCAAGATTATTCTTTAATTTATGTTCCCTACCAGATAGTTTGAGAATTCATTAATAATGAAAGCAACTCATTATTTATGGAATCAACTACCAACACAACTTTTAACCATAGATCAAAAAAGCTCAATATGATCTACCCATTAAAATTAGAATTACAGCATTCTCTAATTGCTTCAGGAAATATATATGTAATAATATGCATGTACGTGTATATATTTGCTTGTATTCTATTTGTACATGTACGTAAACAGTTAAAAGTATTAAGAATGGTATTTTAATATTATAAGATAATCTTATACCCCCCAACTACACTGGACTATTTCCATCATCATTTCCATTATTTCATCATGGAATAAAAGTCTCAACCTGTGGATAATGGGGGAGTAACATCTTTGTACATGTACTGTGTACATGACATTACGGATATGCAATCAGAATTATAGTATTCATATTTAACATAGACTACATTAAAGAGAAACATGTTTTTCAATATCTGCTGAATAGCCACTTTTTAAAAAGAAATTAGGAGTCCTACCATGTATATAGCTTAGTGGATCTAAAAATCAATATTTTTTCATAATCTAAATTATTAGTTTTAAAATACCAAGCAAGTCTGCTCATCACCATGCCCCAAGCGACCTCCTTGACCATGCCCACAGGTATAAACCTGCCCTTTCTGGGAAAGGAACACCGAATGAAATTTGCAGAGTACCACCTAAGAAAAGAGAGATATTTTAAAAAGTAAGAACTTGAACTTTATCTAGCTAACTTTTGCAAAGTAATTTGATATTTAAATCATTTACTTTGTAACAATATGGAAACAAATCATGCCTCATTTTAAATATATACTAAATGAATTTAAATAAACTGCACAGTGTACATTTATACAGTAATACTAGATGCCTACACAAAAAACCACTTACTATATTGACTGTATTACAGGAAAATGTAACGTAAGAAAAAATATATTTTGAAAATAATTGTCTTTATTTCTAATATTTTTAAATGAATTTTAAAAACAACAATAATTATCAAGATAAAGCATAACTTTATGCATGGTTTTATGTATGTAGGTCATTTCCTACATATCCACCTATGGAAGAGCGGACTGTAGCATAAACTCTGCCATTTCTGGTGGTATTCCATGCCAAACCTGGCTCCTACAGGTAAGCCCGAAGATGTGGAACATTAGAAGTGATAAGTGCTTCTTTGAGAGAAGATGAAATGCCACCTCCTTCCTGGAGGTGTGTGCTGTCTTGAAGAAGCCCTCTCTCACTTGAACCATGCTGAACAACTACTACTGCCTAGTCTCCATCCTTCTCTTTGAAAAGAAGGTTGTTGAGAGAGCAGAGGAAACCATAGAGGAAAGAGTGATATCAAAGTACTAAAAATCATTTCTTGCCAAGGATTTTAGGATAGGAATGGGTCAGACACTAAAGTATTTATGAAATCAGAAAGAAAACTGGTTTAGCCACAGATGTATAATAAAAAATGTGGGACAAAAGAATATGACAGCTCTTTTCAAATATACCTGTTAAGAAGAAAGGGAGTGGCTATGTAAGAACTCCTCCCAACCTCTATGGTCAATCAAGTGTTTACCACTGCCGCCATCCTAGTTTCCCACTTTCCAATACTTTCCACAATGCCTACATTACCTGTTTAATATAAATCCCATTTCGAGGAAAGAGATCCACCAACTCAGGATGATGTCTACTCTGTTGACCACCATGGCCTAAAGTAAAATTGATGTTGTTTCCCCAGGTATAGACATCTGTGGGATCTAAAGTAGAATGGTAAGTTCTTCACTGCAGTGTCTCATTTGACGTGTGACTGAAATGCATTTACTTTTTTTCTACTTATGAATGCTTTTCATATATTCCCAAAATATAATTTAGGAATATTAATCCGTATTAAGGTATTATTGCAACAAAATTATACACTCAATAATTTGCATAATCAAAATTAAGGTAATAGCATCTTAAAATATAGACGCATTCAGTGTACAACCAGACATGTAATTCTATCAAAGCTGAATCAGACATTATTCATAATAGCAAGTGTTGTATTTTCAATTTTTATATTATTTTTATATTTTATACTAGATAGCCCATGCCCTGTTGTGTCATCACTTCAGGGATATTTTCTTGCTTGAACAGAGAAACACAAGGACTAAACACAGGCAAAAAAAAAAATCTGTGAGAGGAAGAGCAGACTACCTGCCTGCTTCCCCATAGAGTTTCCTTGTGGGAAACTGGCAGGGGGATCTCCTTCTCTTTCTAGAGTGACTGCTGGAGGGCAGGGAACAAGGGATTGCAAGACTGTTGGAAAACTGAAAATAAAGATCATGTGACCACTGCAATAGCAGCAAGTAGCAATGAAGCAGGCCCAACTTTCCTACTCTCAGGAATCCTAAATCCCAGATTTTGGTACCTCGGTTCAAAAATTATTGCCCTATGATACACCACTTTGCTTGGTTAAAGAGTAGATTATAGATAGAAATACATTTTACCTTACAAGTATATTACTTAATACTTTACAAGTAAACTATGTTTCCAAAGGTAAACTGGTACTATAGTTCATACCAAACCTGATACTATTTTATTACAAAACAGAACTTTAAAAACAGTGTTTTGGAGGAAAGGGCAATTTATTTAAATCATATTTTACTAAGAGAATAAGCTGAGCTTACAAATTCAGAAGAATGAATTAGTATATATCACCACCATATGGCATGTAAAAGAGTACAGTAGTAAAGATAGTAGTTGTTGCTATCATTAGATAAAGTTCATCGATTATTCCATTAAAAAAAAAATGTAATTTACAAATTTAATAAGGTACAAAAATGCAGCTTCAATATGCTAAGGTAAATTAACATAAGATTACTTTAAGCAAATAGATTATAACCTCATCCTTTTTAATAGTAGCAATAATATATACACATGATGGCCCAAAATAGAAGATTTAACAATACCCTCATTTTGGAATAGTCAAATACTGAAGCTTTAGGATAAAAGATTTATTCTACAAGCAGAGCAGAAACAAAACATTGGCCTCTGGGTTTTCTACCCACCATAATGGATTGAAAATGGACAAGTTAAAGTACCTAATAATGCCCACACATTATAATTGTTTTTAAGAGGAAGATGTTCAATATCTACTGGATTGTTACATTCAAAAGACATTTTTATATACTCACTGACTATCTCTTACCATCATCCCCAAAACAATCATGTTACATTCAAAAGACATTTTTATATACTCACTGACTATCTCTTACCATCATCATACAATCATGTTTATGTTTAAGTGCATAACAAGCCTCTCAGTGTATTCACCAACCTGTAATCTTGAAGGTAACGAAGGCTGGCCTGTCTTTCATAACAAGATCCAAAGCAGACAAGCCTTCTTTATCCTGAACATACAAATTCACTCCGTGCTGAAAGCAAGGGGGAAATAAATGGGAAAAAAATATATGAGACACTTTGCACAAATAGAGTAATGTATACAAGCCCAACCCCGCAAGCTGTGATGTCAGACTAAACACTCCCCAACTTTGTCAAATGCAGAAATAATTTTTGACCAACTATTACTACTACTTTCTTCATTTTTACATTCACATATTGTCTTTTGTTTTCTTTCACTTTCTCTGGCAAGTTAAATTCAATTATTGCACCCCTAAAGTAGGGATATTTAATAAAGCAGCTATCAAATAGTCAACATAACTGTAATCTAGAATTATTCTCTAATTTAAAGCCATTTTAATAGATAAGAGACAAATCTGAATCTGTTGTCAGATATTTCTCTACTTCACTTGATTGAGAATAAACTTTTTTCCAATTATTCTTAATTCTTCAATGCCATTTTAACAGATATAATAGGGAAAATCTGAATCTGTTATTATCTCATATATTTCTCTACTTCACTTAACTTGATTGAGAAATAAATTTCTTTCCAATTATTTTTAATTCTTTAACATTTGGGGGTGGGGGGCTTTTTGCTTAAACATTTTGTCAAAAGACCAATCTAGTTACTTTATTTAGCACTTCAGCAAACAGCTAAAAGCTATGTGTAAATAAAAGAAATACTAACTACATGGGGTCTGTCAACAATGCAACCAGCATCTGTCTATACATTTTTTTCTTTTGCCACCATTTGATTATAGGCTTGGCATAGATTTGCAATGTTAATAAAAGCTGTGAAATACCTTTAGTAATGACCATGCACAATCTATATGGCCATAGAAAATGCCACGATGCAAAGCTGTCCATCCCGACTCCTTGTCCTTTGCCAACAAATCCACTCCGTTTGTTTCTGCCAACCAGTCTAGCACTCCTTTTTTACCACAAGAGGCGGCAATATGGAGGGCATTCCTGCCAAACATATCCTTGCTTGTTGCGGCATTATAGCAGTGAGAAGTGAGGAAGGCTTTGATCTGACCTTCATTTCCCCGGGTCACTACGGAAACAATATCTAAAGCATGCTGTAATGAACGACACTTTGAGGTACAATCAGGCACCGAAGAACTCATCTTATTCCCTGCTGAACTGTTCATTTATGCAAGACGAGGCACTGCAAATTTTCCCTTTGTTCTTTCTTCACAAAAGGTTCATGATTTCCATGTTTCAGGCACCTTCCATGGGAATCTTTGTGCTATTAAGGCTTGATATTTAGAAAAATAAATAACTTTATTGATATAAATTCAGAGTTCATTCCACATTTTAAATCTACAAAATATATTATTACTGTCCAGAAAAAAATATGACTTCAAAAAGCAACACACGGAGGGTGGAGGGGTGCTCCCCCTCCACTCGTTCTAGTTCTTTCAAATAGCCATAATTGCGAGAGAGACCTGTAAGAAGAAGAGTAAAAGAAGAAATATATTAGACTAACATAATAGAATTGCAGTTTCTTTCTTTTTTCAGAAAAAAGCAACATTTTCAAATCAAACATCCTCCCATAGTGTTTACCCATATTCTATACAAAGCTTGGAGAAATACCCCCGTTTTCAGGGCTCATTTAGGGTGTGTGCACACAAAAATATGAAACTGATGGAACACTTTTCGGGGGGCAGGTGCTGTGATAGTGAAGGACTACTTCTTTTGTCCCATCAGTTGATACTGTTTAATAAGGGGACCTGAAGCAGGCCGACTTTGCCTGACCTTAAGAGTACAGAACTCCATCCTCAAGTGAATTTATTTGACAGAAGGTTATGTCTCCTTTTAAGAGAATATTAATGATTTAAATTTTATAGTAAATATATATACTGCATTTATTTGCAGATAAGCCAATCTGCAGATAAGCTGACTTTCAAAGTTTTAATTAAAATATTGTGAAAAATGTGACAACTGCAGATAACACAACCCTCAAAATTTTCATATATTTTAATTTTCATAATTGACATCCATAATGGGTGCATTTTTCATAATATTTTAATAAAAAATTGAGGGTCTTATTTGCACATGGGTTTATCCATAAGTACACTCAAAATATGTGGATAGTTTTAAAAAGCATAGACAGATTATAGATAGACAGAGAGACAAAGTGACAATATAAACACATTTCCAACTTCCCTTTGGACATGAGATGTTTGCAAACAATAGAAAGAGAACAGAGTGTATCACAGAACAAAGAAACCTGCAACAAATCTCATGACTATTTAAAATGAATCAACAAATAGATTGCCAAGTAGCTTGCAACAATGCAAGTGCCTGTGTGTACCAGAAACCTCTCAGAACACTGAATTATGGAATAAAGTAATTACTGGTGCAATATACCTTAAAACCTTATATAATTCTAGTATATAATATCATTGCAGCAGGTATTCCTTAGCAACTCTTTTCTTCAAGGCAGCTTATCCTTAGGATTTAAGGGAACAGGGCCAACTCAGATTTGAAGTAGTTGCCAACACAAGTTACAACTTTCCAAATATGAACTTCATAACACCTTTTAGCAAACCAATCTCTGATTCGTAGCAGTACAGAATGATTGTCATGAATTTTATAGGGAAAGAACCAAATCACAAACAAGATTATCTAAAGCTATGTGGTTAATTGTTAGCAGATGGGCAGATTAAAAAAAAAACTTTGTAGAAAAAAAATGAAGCAAGCAATAAATTTTTGATTTTAAAAATAATCAAAGCTTCGCTGCTTCAGACTGCATATTCAGACTGTATCTAACTGAGATACCAGTTAAAGAAAGTAAGTAGTTTTAGACATACTAGTACTAAAAAATTTCACTTACTTAAAAAAAAAAAGCATGCAATTTAAAGCATTCACAGCACAGTATTGCTGGTTTCTAATGTCTCATTATTTTATTCTGCTACAGAACATTTAGATTCATCCACATTTAATCATTAAGATTTTATTGAAAGTTCATATTATTGAAGAATTTAACTATCTTCTTTTCATTTTAAATAAGATATATATGTAGGGACTCATTTTAAGGTTTGGCTAAGGAGACAAACTAATGAGAAAATTTATTTAGACCTCCAATAAATAATTATTTTACTAAGTTCTTAGGAGCCACAAACTGCTCTGAAACTAGCATTGTAAAAACACTGACTCAATTCTGAAACTCAGTTAAGAGCATTTTGTAAGTGATAGTTGTAATGACTCAGGAAAAAAAACAAGAGCAAATGACAAAATTCAGAGTTAGGCAATAAAAAGTGGCACAAAACAATGAATAAACTTTTGATATTTTCCTGAATTTTTATGAAAGGAGAAAAATGAGAAAAAGCTTGTAAATTTCAAAGTCACCATTTGAGCATTTAGTCACTGTACAGTCATGGCCTAGAAGAGAAAAATAAGATCTGAAGAAACTGTGTGAAAGCTGTTATCCTCGTGAATGCAGACAGACAATCGCACTATTGCATGCCACCTTGAGCTTTTGAAAGATGATGAGGTAAATGAATCTCATAAATAAACACATAAAACGACTGTGGAATGCATTGGAAATTTTGTGGGGGGATTGACAGATCTCTTCAGATTTCTTCCCCTAAAAATACACTGCATTTCTATTAATCCTCTTCCCATATATAGGTAATGTTACTTTAGCTATATGAGGACTCGGTCTTGGACAACATCAGCCATTCAAGCTAAGCCAGGTCAAAAAACAGACTGTATAGGAATAGTACTTTACTGTTGTAGGGGATAATAACAGAACCTTGAAAGCCAGTCCAAGTTTATCTCTGTCCCATCTTATATTAAAGAAAATCAATGTAGAATTATTTTTTCAAGCATCTTTCAATTTTGGGAATGTGTAACTCTATGAAGCATTCTTAGATTTCTCTAATAATTTCCTTAATAGCTTGTACCTTTCCCCCCCCATCTTTCATACTTTCCAAGGCCAACTCTAAATTCCTTTACATACTCTTTGCTAATAGATACCCAGTGCTATATATTTTATAAATTTTTATCCGTGTTTCAATATTAGTACTGTTAACACTATTGATGTCAGAGGGGAAAAGTATAAAAAGACGCACATCAAAGTGCTTCAGTCACCCAACCCATATCAAACTTCCTTGTGGCTTGTAACTGGGATTCATTTTAAAATCTTTGCCAAGAACCAACAAATTACAGCTAACTAGTACTTGTCTACTAATAGTTGACCTATTTGGCACAACACCAACCATGTTTGGAACATAGTTCACGTAGCTTCTTAATCATAACATGCAAAATTTTATTCTGATGAACCACATTACAACAAACAAAATAGTGAGGATGCCACAGAGAATCAAGAAATTACCAAGACCAGCATAAAAGGAACACAACCCTAAACAATGTTTGAAAGTGAGATGTGCATTAGATACGATAGATCAGTGTTGGTGAACCTTTTTGGCACCAAGTGCCAAAACAGGAGCATGCATGTGCATGCAAGGGAGCATCAAAAAACCGGAAGAGCAGCTTCCTAGCATGCACATGTGGGAACGCCAGAAACCGGAAGAGCAGCTCCCCAGCATGTATGCGTGTGCCGGAAGTTGAGCTTCTGGTTTCCGGCATGCATGAAGACCAGCTGGTCGAAACCCAGAAGAGCAACGGGCGATGGCTAGCGTCCCCAGCGAGATGGCTCTGTGTGCCACTTCCGGCACATGTGCCATAGGTTCACCATCACAGCAATAATAGATGGTTGATAGATGGGATAGACACACAGAGATGTACATATGCACACACTCAGTATTTTACACTCATTTCTTCATTTCTAAAAGCCATCCTACCTGTGGATTAAGGGGCCTGAAAGCTAATACACCTGGCGATCACAAAGCTCAAGAAGGCTGATAAAGTGACTGATCACTCTAAAGTTGAAATGTTTCCATATGAGATATCTTTATCACAATGTAGGTTTTCCTGTATTCTATCAAGATAAACAACCTGCTAATGTGCGGCAACCATGCTACAGTCAGGGTAAAAAAAGCCAGGAACTCCTGACCTCACCAACACAAACATCAGAGAGTCAGGTAGTATTTAGCATTGTCAGTAAGACAAACAATCATGCAGTGCAATTTTACTTCAGGGTCAGAACCAGAAGAATGACAGCACTGCTCTTGGCAACTGCATACAAAAAAAAAAATACAAAATACAAAAAAAAGGGGGGGGGAGGCAGGGCCCTTTTTTTGCTACCATAATCCATAATTTTTGGATATGCATTACTGTAACCCAAGCAACACTTAATCTAAACTAATCTCCAGAAAGAAGAGGAAGGACTTAACTCCCTTTCCTTTTATACACCTAATCTTTCTCCAGCCATTTTCACCATTGCACTGACTGCAGGCTTCCCTCTTCCCTGCCCTTTCTTCTTCATCTATTGGGATCAGCAACACACACACACACACACACACACACACACACACACACACACACACACACGCTTTAGTATCTCCGTGACGTGCAGAAATTTAATCCGGGCACCTCGTTCTTCTTGCCCATACTTGGAAACTCTGCACCTGTCGGATTTCTGCCTGCAAGACGGTGTGAAAAACAGAAGCCCAGAATTGGGAAGCGGGTGTGCCGTTGTTGAAAGTGCGCTCGCCACTCCCGCTCCGGCCACCCGGCTGCCCCCACCCTCGCCCACGATGGGTTTTCCCTTTTCGGGACTGCCTCACCAGTCGCTAGTTGAAGGAGCTAGAACGGTCACAGAAGGACGCGCGTTGGAGGGCCGGGAAACTCATCTTCAATGGGTCCGAAAGGCGCCGGGCCGGGTCAGGACGAGGCCGCGGGACGAGGAGGAGGAAGAGGAGGCAGAGACGACCCGAAGAGCCGCCACGGCTACAACCCTTCAAATGCCTCTGAGGGTGACGAAAAAGATAAAGGCAGCGGGGGACACGGGAGCAAAGGAGCGCGGGATTGGGCAGCGTGCTGAGTATTCCGAGTGCTTATTGGCTGGCGGGAAGGCTAGGCTCGCCTCCGGCTTGTGCCCGGCCCTGAAAAAGAGGCTGACGCGTAAAAGGGCGCTTAGGGCAGGAGGCTAAGGCACAAGGGCGGCGCCTGAGGTGGAGCTGACAATAGCGGCTACGCTTCCCCTTGTTCCACCTGAATTGCAGGCTGGGTTGGTGTGATTTGTAGGTCCAGAAGCCCTTGTGTTTCCTCGCTGAAATGTATTCTTTAGAAGACTATCCGGAGGGCTCCTGGGTGCTCTCGGGCTTCCTAGTTTTATTTATTTGTTTATTTGTTTTGTCAAGCGTGTATAAGATAATATATATATAAGTATATACAAGATAATGAATACACGAATAAATGGGGTTGTTAGGACAGGGACGGTAGGCACGCTGGTGCGCTTATGCACGCCCTTTGCAGACCTCTTAGGAATGGGGTGAGGTCAACAATATAGATTGTCTAAGGTTAAAGTTTGGGGGTTTTGGGGAAGAAACCACAGAGTCAGGGAGTGCATTCCAGGCATTGACCACTCTGTTGCTAAAGTTGTATTTTCTGCAATCAAGTTTGGCACGGTTTTCTTGCAGGCGGGCCATTACCCAAACTAGGCATCAACAGCAATAGCACCTAGATGTATATACCCCTTCACAGTGCTTTCCAGCCCTAAGAGGTTTACAAAGTCAACATATTGCCCCCAACAATCTGGTTCCTAATTTTGCTGACCTTGGAAGGCTGAGTCAGCTTTGATCCTGGTGAGGACTAGGGGAGACATGATAGCAGTGTTCCAATATCTCAGGGGTTGCCACAAAGAAGAGGGAGTCAAACTATTCTCCAAGGCACCTGAGGGTAGAACAAGAAGCAATGGGTGGAAACTAATCAAGGAGAAAAGCAACTTAGAACTGAGGAGAAATTTGCTGACAGTTAGAACAATTAATCAGTGGAATAGCTTGCCTCCAGAAGTTGTGATTGCCCCAACACTGGAAGTCTTTAAGAAGATGTTGGATAGCCATTTGTCTGACACAGTATAGGGTTTCCTGCCTAGGCAGGGGGTTGGACTAGAAGACCTCCAAGGTCCCTTCCAACTCTGCTATTGTGTAAGATTGTATAAGATTCAAACTGCCAAATTGCAGTCAGTCGGCAGAAGTAGTCTGTAGTACTGCATTCTAACCACTGCACCGCCACGGCTTACCATCAGTGCTAGTCTGGAGCTTGACTAGCCCTGATAATGTTGCCTAGTTTGGGTAATGGGATGTCTGCAAGAAATCCAGCCAGTTCAGAGACCAGCAAGGACCTTTCATGTCGCCCCTGAATTACAAATATTCTCCTTTATTGAGACTATCCAGAATTAGCCTACAATTGAGCGAGCATGCCTGCTAAGACACAAACAGAATAGAGCCTGGATGTCTAAAGGGACCTTGGAGGTCTTCTGCTCTAAATCCCTGCTCAAGCAGGAGACCGTATGCCATTTCAGGTAGTTGTCTGTCCAGTCTTTTCTTTAAAAACCCCACTGATGAAGCCCCCTACAATTTCTGAAGGCAATTGTCCTCATTGTAAGAAAGTTTCCCCTTAATTCCAGGTCGCTTCTCCCTATTACAGTGGTTCTCAACCTTCCCAATGCCGCAACCCTTTAATACAGTTCCTCATGTTGTGGTGACCCCCAACTATAAAATTGGTGTCTTGGTTCCTAAGACCATCTAAAATATGTGTTTTCCGATGGTCTTAGGCGACCCCTGTGAAAGGGTCGTTCGACCCCAAAAAGGGGTCCGACCCACAGGTTGAGAACCACTGCTCTATTAGTTTCCATCCATTGTTTCTTGTCTTGCCTTGTGGTGCTTTGGAAAATAAGTTGATCCCATCTTTTTTGTGGCAGCCCTCAAATACTGGAATACTGCTATTCCATATTTGAATATGAATTCAAAGGGCTTGCTCTGCAGTAAAGATCTGCAAAGATTCCAGGTGGCAGGACAGGAATAGGAAATACCTTTTAAAGGAAATTGCAAGGAATTGTATACTGAAGCTCTAATGCTGTACAAACACGTTTCAGTGGGAATACCTACAGTTTTATTCGAGGCCCGGGGCTGATTTTGGAGAAGCTATGTGGGATCAGATGAGAAACTGCTCAGAATCCCAGAGAGTAGGCTGGTCTGGGAAGTTAAAACTTCCCAATTTGAGGGAAGTGTAAAATTCATCTTCTATAAACTCAGCCAGTTACGGGCTTGGGTTTCAGTTGCTCAAATGGAACAGGAGATGGGGGTGGTGGTGGTGGTGTTTATCTAAGGTGGGCAATTAAAAACATGAAATATGCAATTTAGCTTTAAAACAAAATTATATGAGCATTCTTCAAAACATTCCGCTAAGTTATTATTGTCAGGAGTGTGTGGGCTATTGAAAACAAACTGTTCAAGATGAATAAATCATCTCATAAATAATCCAAACTTGGGAAATTCAAATAATGTCATAATCAAAATTATGCCATCAGAAAATTCAGGGTAAGAATTGCAAACCTAATGGTTTGCCCTGCAAAAGAAGAACAGGCATTATATTGTTTGCAAAAATAATAAGAACAGACTTCAGCATCCTAAGATAAATAACACTTAACACAGGACAATGTTTTTGTTGTGAAGAGTTTTGAGTCTCTTTGTGTAGAAAAGAGTTTTTGCCATATATAATTTAATAACAAATTTAAAAAGTATTCCTAGTCCATTAAAAAGTTTACAGAAATAGAGACTAATCTTATTAGCTAAGCTGTTTTCTTATTTTTATTGATGACATTATAAATATAACTTAAGGGGGAAAAGGCTTTGTGATTATGTTTTACAACACTCAGCCACACCCTCTTTTAATATTGTGCTTACTTTGAATGCTGCAGATGTCCATATCAATGTTCATTGAAATCAATTTGAAACATAAAATTAATATCCATAATTATCTACATCAAGGTGATATAACACTATCAGATTGAAATCCCCATTGTCACAGAACACAGAATAGAACAATTTGTTTGGCTCCAATAGGCAGTTCACTGATAGAGCAGAAAGGATTATGTTTACATTATATACATGCCCAAATTAAGCAACCCCATTTTATTTTTTGCTGTATGAACCCAGCCCATATGGTTAATTGATAGATCAGCCGTTCGTGTGACCCAGAAGGTTGGCTAGATTAAACCGGATAAATTTATCATGGCTAAGGATATGATGTGAACACAGCCAGGGTTTCAGGGCCAATAGACATATACTGTACAAGATCATTTTAATGTTCAGCTTTTGATATATCATGCAGCTGAAAGTGTAAAATGATTCAACTACAGGCAGTCCTCAACTTATAACAGTTTGTGTTCTGACCAAAGTTATAACAGCATTGAAAAGGGGGATTTATGACCATTCTTCACACAACCATTGCAGCATCCCCATAATCACTTGATCAAAATTCAGATGCTTGGTAACTGACTCATATTTATGATGGTTGCAGTGTCCCAGGGTCATGTGATCACATTTTATCATCTTCTGATAAGCAAAGAAAATGTAAAAGCCAGGTTACAGAATAACAGAATAATAGTTGAAGGGATCTTGGAAGTCTTCTAATCCAACCCCCTGTTCAATATACTATTTCAGACAATGAGATTGGTTATCCAATCTCTTCTTTAAAAAACCTAGTGATAAAGCACCCACGGATTATGAAGGCAAGCCATTCTCCTATTTAATTGTTCTGTTACTAACTTAACAACTGCAGTGATTCACTTGACAACTATGCAAGAAAGGTTGTAAAATGGGGAAAATTTCATTTAACAATTGTCTTGCTTAGCAACAGAAATTTTGGACTCACTTGTGATTGTAGGTCGAGAATTACCTGTATATGATTTATCCTTCAAGCACTAAGCTCTGCTAGCTTTTTCATGGTTTCCTTGCATGAATGCAGTGAGTATTGCAAAAGGGACTGTGGACTTTGCTTAATTGGGACTGAAAATGGCAAACTCTCCAGAAATATAACCCTGCCTCACAGAATATAACAGCAGGAGGGACAACATAACTGTGAAGAAGACACTAAACACAACCCAGAATTTGCAGTCATCGTGTACAATTTGTGTATTGTAGTCCCAGCACAGTTAGAAGGATGGCTGACCTAACAGAAAAAAAATATTCAAGAGATGTCTTTGTTTTCATAACTGAAATAGAGCTGACTTCATACATTTCAGTTTTAGCCAAGGCTCTTTAGAAAAAGTATAGGCAGCTGGAATTTTGGGACCAAAGCAAGAAAGCAAACAAAAAGAGTTTTGTGAGGACCTTTAGCAGAGGGAGGAACAGGACAACTCAAATCTTGCCCCCCAAAATTGACATCTATTGACCAGCTCTGGTGATTTACCAGATGAGTGCTAAGTTTCCAAACTAGAAGAGTAAACTAGTTACTCCTATTGCAAATGCTAAGCTTGTCTTCTTATTGGAGGACAAAGTAAAAGGACTGTAGCCCATCTTTTTAAGGGTTCCACTACAAAACCGCGCTCGACTAAACCGCGTCCGACTAAACCGCGTAGCTGATGTCATCAACAGGGCAACAACAGCATGGAGACAGAAGCACACTGTAAACCCTAAACTTAAAATTAACCCCTAAACCTAAACCTAACCCCCCTAAACCTAACCCTTAACCTAACCCTAAACCTAATCCTAACCCTAAACCTAAACCTAAACCTAACCCTTAACCTAACCCTAAAGCTAACCCTAAACCTAACCCTTACTTTTAAGTTGAATCGGCTTGCTTTCAAAGCGCTATTTAAAGCGCCCTTCTTTCTCCGCACTGGCTGTTGTCGCCCTGTTGATGACGTCAGCAACGCGGTTTAATCAGGCGCAGCTTAGTCGAGCGCGGTTTTGACGGGTCACGCTTTTTAAGGACATCAGAGAAGATGCAGCATACAATATCACACGGAGAACTGTCCGCAAAGGCCAGTAGAACAAAACCTTCAGATAAAGACAGGACTTAGCAATAACAATAGTGCTTCATATATCATTTCATAGAGCTTTACAAATGCCAGCCAGTTGCCAAGCACCCAAACTGATCACATGACTGCAGAGGTGGTGCAACAGTTATAACCCTGAGGATGGCTGGTAAGTCACTTTTTCATGGACATTGTAATTTAGAACCATTGTTAAATAAATGGTCATAAGTCAAGGACTACCTAAACAATGTTACCTTGTGTTATGTTGAGTAAAATGGGATTTTAGTTAGCATGATTGATTTTGATAAATGGATTTACATTCTTGTGACAGTAAGAACTGTCATTAATCCATTTGTCAGATAAGAGTAGTACTGTTAATACAGTAGTAATGCTCTACAACTGTTTGAGCATCTGTGTATTATTTTAGCCACAAGATGTCACCATTGAGATACCTTATTTTCCAATTTCCAGTATTGAGGGTGAAGCTTCAATGCTATTATCACATATGATTTTTTTGCTGAATTGTTGAAAATACCTACTAAAAGTAACTCTCTTTCTTTGGTAGATCCAGAGCTACAGCAATCTCTAAATATAATGCCACAAACAAATTCCAAGACAAGAACATTCTGAACCTGGAATCATAATGATTTTATGATTCACATCAGTGTAGTGTGTATAAAATGACAAAAAATAGGCCAGCCAGACAATAGACTCTTACCGTTATTGTTAGTGGCATGCTTGTGCATTTTTTCTTTTTCTGAAATAGCCAAAATATATATGGTAGAAAATGTTTGCTCAAAACATTTTGAGAAGAGTATTTAGGTACCTATTTATTATAAACCATGCCAGTAACATTTTGCCGCATCTATCCAATCAAATCTATAGACCTTATCATATTTACTAATGTGACTGTAAGCTGAAAGCGGTGGACAAATTTCATTTATTAGTATTAAAATACTGCAGACTGAGCGCAAGACAAATGCAAAATCTACATTCTCTGAGAAAAGTTCTTCTACTTTCCATATAACAAAGCTTCACATTCATTACTGAAAAATATTAGGCTGAAGGGATTCAGCAGCTTACAGTATTCTGGTTCAATTCTCTATATATGTATATTTAACAAGCTAAGATAGTGAAGCTGTTTGATCCTTTTGGCCATGGTGTATGTTCTCGTTTCTTTCATTCATCTTTCCCAAGGTGATGTTCTATTAAGTGGGATGAATAATAACCATCATTTCAAACCAATATCCCATGCTGACAGAGGATGAGGGCACTGTAGGCAGTAGGTTGGAGAAAGCTGGTCTAATCACAGTATACCTTTTTGATCAATTGGCCAGTGTTCTTTTTTTTTTTAGACTGACTTATTACCCCTTTGTAGCACTTTCACTTTTGTTCAACTAGGTCAAATTCCAGCTTTCTGCTGGGGAATCAAACTGGCTAGGAGAGTAGTAAAATCTGTGTGTCCAAGGAGAAAGATAATGATATGATGTTGCTTTCTTTCTAGGGAAAAATGATTTTAAATTTTTTTTAAAAGCAATTCAACCAGAACAGGAATTTGTACAAATAATATGGTATCCTTTTGCAGAAATGTGGCCGAATTCAACAATAAAGATTGATACAGTAAGACCCTAACAGTCTTATGAATTATATCTGATTTTGACTTGACTCTGGTCACCATTCAATTAATTAATATAGTCCGCCATTCCAAATAAAACCTTTATATCAGTTGAAAAACAGGCTATGGAACTGAAGCTCCTCATAGTTTGCACTGACATTGGAGAAGAACGGCCAATTAAAAATTCCTCTGTCCTAGAAATGGACTGATCACAATATTCCACAGTTTCTTTTTTTATTCGGAAGCTAACATTGCATCTGTCAGCTTTTTCTTGTTGTCAGCCTGCACTGAGGAGGATTTTTACTCCAAGGCAAACTGATATTTCTTTTCCTTATAAAAGCTGCATCGCAATAGATGAGCCACTCATTCTGCATCACATCACAGGAACCTAATTGGTTGATTTCAGAAGCGTCTTTACTACCACCCAATCCAACAGGTCTCCGGTTTAATCAGATCTTAGTGGATGCGTGTTTTTTAAACAAAATCTTGCAACTGCATCAAGATTAACCAGTTTATTAGATATCACTTTATAAAATCGTGTATTGTCTTAGATTCCAGATATATTTTCAAGAGCAGGGATTCTAAATATGGAAGGCAAAAGGAAAGAAAATGTAGAAAGTGAACAGATTATGAACATTTCACTTTCATAAAATTGTTCATTAATAAAACTGTTTAGTATCAGATCATAGGACACATATCCAGACAAAGGATGAGCAAATGTAAAAAATTTTTTAAAAAAGGTAAATTTTTCCTTAAGATAAGTTGGATTCCTAACCAGGTTCAAGCCTGTGTAGCCTCTGGGCACAGATAAATTATCAGAAAATAAACCTTTTTGCTTTAATCAAATTATTGGGGGGAGCTAATTGATTGGTTGCTTTTTAACTCAACTATTATTTCTATTTTTCAGTTCTTTTACATTAAGTACCAGAGAATTCTTGTTGTTTTGAATAATACAATTAATTTAAATCTTTTTTAAAAAAAATCTTAATTTCTTTTTTTTCTTCTGCTTTTTGGTCAATTGAAAGAATTTCAGAACCAAATTGCAGTATAGTTCTTTTTTTGTAATAAATAGAAAAAGAGAGAGGGGTTAGGAACCGAATACTATTCTAGGGGCACATTCATTTATTTTTAACAGTATATGTCTTTCAAGATAGAAAGAACTCTCGGGGCAGTGTTCTCATTACATTTTGACAACACTTCTTTTTCTACTTACCAAAAACCCTACAATTTCATTACAAGTTGTAAGAAGCACCTATGGGATCAGATCAAAATTCCATTGAGTTCAATAATTAATAGTTAATTCAACACCCTTTGAAAGCCTACAAACAGGGCATTGGTACGATGCACCATCATGTTGTTTTATCCAACGGTAATTATGCTGCTTTTAATATCAATAGAATACATTATTCTATTCTAGATTAATAGTTAGCTTTACTTTCATCTTTCATCTGATTCCCACTTAAAGTTGTTCAAAATCATGTATGTTTGGGTCTGCTATAGTTTATTGAATGATTCCAGCCTTGCGGTTTTATTAAAGAAAATGAATTAGTGCAATGAACGAATCCAGTCAAACTCTTCTGACATGTTACTAAAATTCCCATTTTAGCAGTGTGCTGTACAAAGAATTTCATTTTGTCTGACCTGAATCTCCAACTATTCAGGTACACTGAATGAGCATGGCTTCTATTAGGCAGAAAAATATTTTTATTTTCTTTTTCCACAGCATCATAATTTCATTACCCTTATACCTTCATGATTGTATCTTGCTGTGTTTCCTAAAATATACTCTTGACCAGTATTTTTAAGAGGCTCTAAATTTTCTTTCTCATCCATCAGTTTTACAAGCAATAATAGAATGTATACTGTTGGATGACAACTCAGAATATGCCGTTGTGATTTAATTAATCCCCTTTCCATCCCGTTTTGGATAGATGACTGAAAATTTAACCCATTATTTAAACTTAATAGTTAAATTAAAAGATAGGAATAGCAGCTGTGCCCTTAGTCCCATGCTCTACTTTCATTCTGTCATTTGGGTATTCTGCACATTTTCTGTCTTTTTTTTTTTATCTTGGTTATAGGCATCCAAGAAGTGGCTGATGTCTGAACTACATAAGAAAGATAGAAAACTAAAAGATCTAGTAAACAGTTTCATCCAATTTTATTTCACCTTTCCAGGATAGATCCTAGAACTGTGATGGTGAATCTATGGCACCTATGCCACAGGTGCACACAGTGCCCTCTCTGTGGGCATGTGAGTCGGCGCCCCAGTTCAGCTCTGCCGCGTATGCGCCTCCTGCCAGCCAACTGGTTGTTGAGTCTCTGCCACACATGTGCAGGGGTGGGCTGCATGCAGGGGGCACCTGCGGGGGGGACACGTGCACATGCATGGTGCTTTGGGCACTTGGTCCGAAAAGGTTAGCCATCATTGTGTTAGAACATCTGCATGAAAATTTTCTGTTCTTCTCTTCTGTGTTTCTATTCCCCCCCCCCAAACTCTATAGCCACCCATCAACCCTTTGTCTTCCATTTGTTTGTCTAAGGCATAATAAGTTTTTTTTTTTGAAATGGCATCACTTCTCAGATTTTTGGAGGCATCTCAGAGCCTCTCTTTTGCTAAGAGAATATGAAGTAATAAGGCCAAAGCCAAATGCAGCCCTTACCCATGCAAAGCAGTGGCTCCCCAAATCTTTTCACACAGGGTTTTTTCCTGCTCCAAAAGTCTCAGTGCAATACTGGCTTGACTTGTGGCTCTGCAGCTTAGTTAATCTTGCTGGCTCTTGCTTGGTTGACAATATGACACTGGTTAAAAATCGGCAGCATGTTAGAGGAGTAGAGGTCATCAGTTGTAAACTTACATTCATACATTTTCTCCTGGATAAAGAAAGAACAAAGAGCTCATTTGTTCCAAGAGCAAAGTAGCACTAATAAGGCAGAACTGTAGAGATCAAAGAGGCTTCTATGTTGAGCCATTTTCTGAAACACTGAGGGTATTTGCTTATTTAAGAATCCAGACAATGTCTTTTCCAAACTTTAGTGTGAATTTTTTTTTAAAAAAAAATCTGCAATGAGTACACTCTTTTCAGGTGTTAAATAATAATTAATTGCTTAGGAGGGAGGGAGGGAGGGAGGGGAAGAGAGAAAGAGAGAGATTCCACTATACTGCTATATATTCATTCCAGATATTAAAATCCATCAGTCTTAGTTCATGATATGATAGCTTTATTAATTAGCCTATAGGCCATATCAAAGCACAAGCTTCAAACATATCGCCAATAAAATCTTATACATACAGATGTTGAAATCCGTCAGTCTTAGTTAATAAAGTGGAAAGATGAGCCGTGCAATTCAACAACATCTGGAAGACCCAGGTTACCCTTGCCTCTCCTATCCAAGAGGATTATTTTGGGGGAAAGATAAATATGAAGTTTTCTATGCAAGAATGCTTTCATATTTTCCTGCTGATAATCAGCAAGGAGGTTTCAAGTTAATCCCTAATTTAAAAAGCACAACTACCTTCTCGCAAACAATCACTATGACAAAAAAACAGGATACAGAACAAGATTCACCCCATTGCCACCAGCCCTACTGCCAAGAAGAACAATGTATTTTAAGACCTGGTCTTTGAAAAAGACAGATCCAAAATAGAGTTAAAGAAAACTGGCACTTTAATATTATGAAATGATTGCAAAAGGCTGACTTGTAGAAGCTAGCAGGGGAGATTAATGCTCTCAGGCATTATTGGAGCTGGTCCTGCAGCCTTTCCAAATAGCTGACAAAACCCTTTGTCACTCCATGGAACCTAGGAAAGCAACAGATTTGAAACAGATCTTTGGAATGTCTGCTTCCAAGGATCACTATTTCCAAAAAAGAAAATAATGGACTCATTCAAAAACTTCTGCCTGAGACTCTATATATGTGACGGTGAAAGTTCATTCTCCGAGTTTGTGGGTTGGTTTCCTAACGTTTCTGTTATGTCTTAGCCTTGGAGACATGGCTCCATCTCCGAGGCTCGCCATTGGTCGAGGCGCGCAAGTGCCAGAGCGGGAAGTCAACGTTTTCTGATTGGCTAGCCACAGGACTGCCTGCATATAAATTGCTATCAAGCGGGAACTGTTCAAGCTCACTGGTTCTGGAGTTGCTGTTTCGTTAGCTGTTTTAATAAAGCCTTGTTGTCCGAGTCCTGCCTTGCCTCAGTCATTGCCACCCCATCGAATTTAATACTGGCGACGAAGGTGGGATATTCTGAGGCATAGGAAGAGCTGTATCACGTAAGGAAGATTTTTTATTAATATAAGGCTTCCGGCCAATCACTGATGCAATCTCCTCAGAACGTGTCTCCCTCAGAATGGCCACTTTGAACAATTTTGCACCGTTTGCACCCGGGTTAGAGTCCTGGGAGGCATACATTGACTGTTTTGAATGCTTCCTCGAGGCAAACCATCTGGCTAACTTGCCTAGTGAGGGAAAGAGGGCCCAGTTCCTGAATGCTTGTGGGCGCGAGATGTTCGGAACAGCCAGGGCTTTGGCCGCCCCGCAATAAGTCCAGTCCCTTTCATGGGATACTTGACGAGACTGCAGAACCATTACGCCCCAGCTCTCTCGCAAAGCTAGGTGCTATGCATTCCAACAAAGGCTTCAGAAGGAGGGGGAATCAGTGAACCAGTACATGGCTGACTTCAGGGCTGCAGCATTGCACTGCGATTTTCCTAATCTAGATGACTCCCTACTTCAGCAATTCATGTGCGGGGTGACCGATTCGAGGCTGTGTTGCCATCTTCCTCACTGCATACAATTATAAACTTATCGGCCCGGAAGCAGGTGGAGCATGCAGATGCCCTAAGCCATTGCCCTCTGCCGGCGTCCGAGGCTGACCTGGATCCTGTCCCTCTGGTTTTACTGATTGAGGACCTCCCGGTTCCCTTTACAGCCACATATGTTGCCACCCCTTCGGCTAGGGATGCTACTTTGGCTCAGGTTTTAGATTGGGAAACGAGGGGTTGGCCGCAGACGCAGCTTACCTCGGCAGTTCCTGCCGTTCAAGGACAGGGGGCCATAGGTTGGTCGTTCCTCCTCAACTTCGGGAACCTATCCTCCACTGTCTGCACGAGGGGCACTCTGGGATAGTAAGGATGAAGGCCCTGGGCCGGAGCTACGTGCGGTGGCCTGGTTTGGATCAGGATATTGCACAATGGGTGGCTAGGTGTCAGGAATGTCAGCAATCCAGGCCAGTTCCCCCCACGGCAAAACCTAGGAAGTGGGAGGACCCCAAGACTCCCTGGGCTATGATCCATTTAGATTTTGCAGGGCCGTTCCATGGACAGATGTTCCTGGTGGCGGTCGATGCATATTCAAAGTGGGTGGAAGTCATCCTCATGCCATTGACCACTACCGAGGCTCTGATTAGGGCGTTGTGAAAGATGTTCGCGACTCATGGGTGCCCGGACGTATTGGTATCAGATAACGGGACCCAGTTGATGTCTGTGTCTTTCCAGATGTTCTTAGCGGGATATGGCATCTGCCACGTCTCGGTGGCCCCTCACCATCCCTTCAGCAATGGCATGGAGCGGACGGTGCGATCTGTTAAGGAGTCCCTAGCTAGGCTAGGTCCAGGGGATTGGCATGCCTGTATTGACAGATACCTGTTAGTACAGCACACAGTCCCATGCCCCCTAACTAACCGCAGCCCTGCAGAGTTGTTAATGGGCTGCCGTCTCCGGACTAACCTTGATCGACTTCACCCCAGCTACTGCAATGACAAACCTATTGACAACGATGACCACGCCAGGGGTTTTGAAATGGGGGATCTGGTTTTTGCGCAAAACTATGGGGGTGAGCCGAGGTGGTTACCGGGGCGCATTCTACAATTAATGGGTCCCTGCTCTTACAGGGTGGGCCTAGGCAATGGGTGCATTTGGTGCCGCCACATTGGTCAGCTGCAACCGTGGATGGCCTCGACTCAGACACCAGCTGATCTCTTCCCAGTTGGTCCTATAGACCGCCCCCCCTTTGCTCTGGACATCTCCACTGAAACGCAGCGTTGCCCGACGGTGGTCTGGTGTTCCGGTGCCAGACTCACCTGGGCCATCAGAGTCGCATCCAAAGTCGCCGGGCGGAGAGTTAGTGCAGTCGCAGGCAGTTCTCCTGGAGAAGCCTCCTCCTTTTCCTTCTCCAGCATCAGTTCTAGCCAAGCCAAGAAGATTGGACCACACGCACAGGCGGCCTGCATATTTGCAGGATTATGCATACACTTGAATGGTGGAGAGGAATGTTATGTCTTAGCCTCAGAGACGTGGCTCCATCTCCAAGGCTTGCCATTGGTCGAGGCGCACATGTGCCAGAGCGGGAAGTCACCGTTCTCTGATTGGCTAACCGCGGGACTGCCTGCATATAAATTGCTGTCAAGCAGGAACTGTTCAAGCTCACTGGTTCTGGAGTTAGCTGTTTTAATAAAGCCTTGTTGTCCGAGTCCTGCCTTGACTCAGTCATTGCCACCCCATCGAATTTAATAGTTTCACTACCAGGCTAGGTAACATCTTCAGTGGAGTGTGGAATTATTCAGAAGCTATTACCAGAACCAAAGACAAGATTCAGAAGGATGAAAGAAACAATGTAATCAATGTAATTCCAAGGGGTTGGAAGATTCTGGCTGTCATTTGTGACATACACAAAAGGGGTGTCGGAAATGACAGCAAGAATCCTCCAACCTCTAGGAATGGCAATAGCCCACAAATCCACAGAACTATCCAGAACCAAAGACAAAATACAGAGGGATGAAAGAAACAATGCAATCAACTTTAACCATTGCAACCATTTCTACATGGGACAAACATCACATCAATTAGAAACCAGAATCCACGAATACCAGCTGGCAGTCAAACACCATGATACCAAATCCTTAATCTCTACTGACACCGACACCAAACAGCAGCAGTTCAATTGGAATCTGCCACACTACCACCTGCCACGCTCATGAGTTCATCAAAGTTTGGCACTCCACTAAAGATTCCATCAACAGACACATTGACCTACAACCAGCCTATAAACTCCTCAAAATCCAAATCAACCGCACAGCCAACCAGACAGCGCCAACCCACACAATCCCACCCCCACCAGTTCACCTCCCAATGACCCTGACCTGATGTAATCTCATTACAAGACCCATCACAAGACTCACTGATGACTCAATCTTGATCCATCACTAGACCCTCACTTGACACACCCACACCTGAAGCCCTTAGAAGAAGAACACTGACTCTGGCATCCCCTAAACTCTGCTGAAGATGCTACCTACCCTGGTAACGAAACATTCAGAAACCAACCCACAAGCTCAGAGAACGAACCTTCATTTGATTGATTCAGCTGCCTCTAGAAACACTCTAAAAATATTGTCACTATTTGTGACAAGCAAAACATCGCAAAAATATCCTCTTTCATGAGGATACCAAATAAAATTCCAATACATGGACAATACCTTATATATATTAAGCAAATCACAATTCAAATAATGAATCTTCTTTTTCTCCATTCACATAAATATTGGAAGATTCCCAAGAAACACAGTGAGTTTTTAACTCATTGTAATTGTTAACTGATACAGTACATGTACTTGCAATGTCTCATGTGTAACGTGAAGTACATAATTAACCTACCTTTCTCTCTCTCTCCCATTTCACCCCATTTAAGTCCTTCATCAGTCTAGCTACTCTATGCGTCTAATGCAGTGATCTGCAGCTCATGAAAACATACAACGTTTAATAAAATTTGTTAAAAGGTGATACAGTACTAGATAATTTTACTACCTGAAACAGTACTGTTTTTTACTACCGTAGACTACATTTCTGCCCTCCCTAATTTCTTTACTTCACATATACTGAGATAACCTACATGTCCAATAATAAACCAATTCTAGCCAACTGCAAGGGACTAGTGGCATGGTGGTTAAGGCGTTGGATTAGAATACGGACACCCAGTTTAAGTATGGAGATTTATTGAGCAATATTAGGTAGGCAGGTGGACAGAGGACCAAGTATTCTATGCACCACTGTAAGCTCTGGAGGAAAAGCAGTGTAGAAATCTAATAAATAAGCTAATATACCTAACTCAGAAGAAAGAAAGTGTTTTGTTGTAGTTCCATGATTCTATAGACGGAGGTTAGAAACCTTGTTATGTACAACAAATTATCCAGAGACATCCTAATGGGTCCTGATTTATTTTCCTTTCATCTCTGTTCTGAGCTGCATCTGGTTACCTTTTTCAGAAATGTAGCCTTTTTTACAGTTTCGCTTTCATTACTCCCAATGGGATCCGAAAAGAGAAGAACAGGGTATTCGCAAAGACATTGCCCCCAATCTGCCAGCGCAAATGTTCAGTGGCTCACTCGGGTGTCAGCCACAAAGCCTTTAGTATACAGGCAATTCTCAGTACAGCAAAAGCCCCCTCCCCTTACCCTCCCCCAACCCCCCCCCAGCCTTAATGGGATTTTGTAAAATGACCAATCACCAGTCAGTTGATAACTCCCCAAAGTATAAAGCAAGAGCCATGTTCATTAAAAATGGCTGTGTTAATCTTGTCATAAAAGAGCATAACTGACTCACCATGGATCCATCTGAATAGCCAGGGACATCCGCAGCAAGCCAAGATATTGTCAAAATGATGAAATGTGTGTCATGACAGCACAACATATACGTACTTGCAGGCAACACTGAGGCAGCAGTTCTGTTGTGACACATTTTATCATTGTCCCCCATCTGCCACTCTCAACCGCTCCCCCCAACTGATACCCACATATATAGCCAGGCTATCATTCGACTTTCAGATGATAAAAGATTGGTAATATATACATTTTTCCCCCTCCATTTTTTAAAGATAGCTGAAGAGCAAGACAACCTTTGGGGCAACTGTCTGTCAAATGAGGCTTGAGATGCAGAGGACACCTGTCACAGATTAATTGTTCAATCATTCACTTAGGGGCTGAAACGTATATTACCCTCTATCAGCATTTGCAGATCTCAGAAATTGAATTAAAATACCCAATATTTTTTTAATCTGTGACAAATACGTATCTATGTCCAAATGGTATGTATGAAAATGGCTGATCAGAACTACTACTTTGAATATTTCCTCAAGTGACCCCATCTCGTTTCTGAGACATCAATATTTCAAGAGAAACTGATATTTTTCTTTCTTTCTTTTTAAATGTCCTTTAAAAATCTTACTCTCTTCCCTTGTATGAACCAGGAATAAGGTTTCTTCCATTATATCTTTACACAGGGTTGGATCTCTTTTGTGACAAACAATCAGATCCATTTGTGTAAACTCATCTTCTAATGTGGAGAGTCAGTCATGAAGGCAAAAGTGTGAAATAAGACTAATTGGTGTTTTTTTTAAAACATGGTCAAAAGAATGGAAAAGGAGTCACAGAAACCATTTCTCATCAGGAGGATCACTTGGTCCTGAGCTGACACAGGCATTATAATAATCTCAGGCGTGCATAAAACTTGTCTTCTGATATTGGCTGAGGTTAGCAGCAAGTACCGGCTTTCTGTCCTTCAGGAAACAGGAAGAAACTGGTTCCACAATTACAGCTTAACCTTATCCTTCACATCTCTGGATCTCGTAGAAATTCTTCAGGGCTTCTGGCACAGGGGAAATCTGCTCTTATGTGTAAAGTTTAAGATACAACAGCCACGGGGTATGCTCTGCTTTTGTTTTGTTTAAACAGCTCCTTCTTCCATTTTTCCCTAGATAAAAAAATAAGAGCAAGAGCTGTGAAATCAGTACAACATCTAACCAAGCATCATTCATTGCCTTATGTCTTCAATCAGTCCAATATCTTCACCACCTCAGAAAACTTCCCAGGTCAGAGTTAGACTTCTCAGCAGGGTTTAAAAGGCTCCAGCAAAAGTTGTGGCTACAAAGCATGACAGTACCAGCCAGGATGTTGCTTCGAGCAGGATTAAATTCGCCCAGCTTGGGATAGCGCCCAGCCTATTGTGGCAGTAACATCCTGGGTACCACAGCTGGCTGGGTGCCTCTCTGAATCAGATGCTCAGTTATCTTTTGGCCAACTTAACCTACCCCAGAAGGACCGCTGGGAAGAGAGAGGGAAGGGCGTTGCCGTTGTGCCTTGTTGTGAGCACGCTGAGCGCAGCACTGAACTCAACACACAATTGCCCTTTTAGATGCCAGAGTTGAGCTGCCATGAGTGCACATAACGAGTACCTCTGAGATCGTGCAGAGGGCTTTCCGGCAGCCTCCGCTGGGGGAGGGTCCTCTAGTCCGCGATCTTTCGGCAGTCGGACATAATAGCGGGGAAAACGCGGCGCCACCGGTGGTGGTGGTGGTGGTGGTGGTGGTGGTGGTGGTGGTGGTGGTGGACGCCAACTAGTCGCACCTGCCGCCGCTTCTTTGCAAAGTAAACCGAGCGGGGAGGCGAGAAGAGCCCCACCCGCTGCCGCCGAGGGCGTGGTGCGCGGAGCCGGGCTGCCTCCCGGAGGCCGCGCCTGCCATTGGCTTCTCCTACAGCGGAGGCTGGTCTAAGCAAGCCGGGAGGGCGGGGGGCGTGCAGGGAAAGTTGCTCCCTGCGCCATGCAGTTCCCACTCGGCCCGGGAGTTTGCGCGGGACTGGCGGAGCTGAAGCCCAGGCGCCAAACAGGTAAGGTTATGCTGGCTTGGCTGGGCGAGTGCGGCGCGGTCCGGGGCGACGGACTCTTCTCGCCTTCCACCCCTTCCCTCGGCTGAGCTACGCAAGCTCCAGCCTCTCCTCCGCGTCCTCGCCCTCCCGGCCCAGAAGGCAGAGGGACGAGTCCGGTCTCCCGTTCAACTCCCAGGTTGAATCATCCCACCCCGCTTACGCCCCACCCGAAGGTGCGGGAGGGGAGGGATGTCTGGCCCCGACGGTTCGACCCCCGCGCATCTTTCCCTGGCAACGGGCAGCCCCGGAGCTCGCGGGCTTCGCCTGCCTCTAGGATAGGAGGTAGCCGTAGGGCATGGCTGGGGTGGGGTGGGGGAGTGAGGTGGTTGCTTCGGAAACGTGGAGGTGGTTTTTTTAGGGTGTGGCGGGGAATTATTTCTTGGAAAAAGTTGGAAGGGGAGGGGGATGAAAAATGAACGCCGCGACTTTCGGTTTGGGGCAACGGAAGGGACTTGCGAAAAAGTTGCACATTTTCTCCCAACAACTTTCTTAGGTTGGAGCCGGGTTGAACAGAAGCCACGAATCTTGGTAACTGTAAAAAGCGAGCGCGGCTTAAGGCTCGGCGAAAAGCATGGCCTCCATAGGGACTAGAACCGCAATAACTTGCTGGCCCCGTAGCGAATCCTCTGAGCCCAATGCTGCGTTTCCAGTCCTCCGAAAAGGATACCTGCGGGGGGTGGAAATCTCAGCGTTTTATCCAGTAGCCGCAATTCATACCCACGTGTTTTTGTATCCGTAGGACGTTATAAAGGAAAGAACGTGTGGTGTAGTAGTTAGGGTAAGAGGAGGCAGGTTCAAGGCCATTCTTAGCCAGGAGAAGCTGGTGGCTCTTGGCCAGTCACTGCCACTCTGAACCTGGCCTACCTCACAAGATTGTTGGGGAAGTGGATTGGAAGAGGAAGTATTGTAGACATGGGAGTTCCTGAGCAAAGGGAGAAAAGGAATCTATTACTATTAAATCTAATAAACCAGCTTACACCAAACAGAGGCCCTGGGGTATTTGGACTACAATGGCCATTCTCCCCTGCTGCTCAGGGTGATGAGACATTGCTATTAAACCCCACTGGGTAAGGTTGCCCAACCAAGCGGGAGACTGTCGAGACACAGGCAGGTTGTCTGTAACCAGGTCAAGAGGAATCCAAGGACTGTTCTTTCCCCAGGCTGTTTGGTGGTTTGACTCAAGGGTGGCCCTTGGGTAGGGGAGAAATGGTCTTGAGAAGCAGGAGTGCGTGGGCAGCATCCAGGAAGGCAGAGTCTGAGAAGAAACCATGATCTCTTCCTCATCCCAGCTTGGTTCAAACTCCTCTCCTTCTCCTCCTCCTCCCATTTTTTTTTCTGCTTTTTTTTTCAAGGGTGGCAGGACGTGAAAGAGAGCTGGTCCGTTCCTAGGGCTGTTCTCTCCCTTCCAAGACCGTGGTGGAGTCCCAGCCTGGTTGCATGTGAGAATTGCACCTTCTCTCCGGGCGTCCTTTTCTCTGCCTTTCTGCTTGACCCAAGAAGATTGCTTTCGGAGGGCTGGAGCCAAGGATCCTTCGGAGACGGAGACAGCCCAGGGAGCACCGCAGGAGAACAGTCCCTGACAAGAGGCGGTGATGCTGGGGGGATCTCGTTGGGGCTGTGCATCCCCTGTGCTAAGTGGGGAGAGGCGAGGAGCTGGGGGGCTGGAGCTGTTACTCCTGCTGGTCCTTTCGGGCTGGGTTTGGGCTCAGCAGCCACAACCACAAATCCTCGCCTGCCCTGCGCTATGTGAGTGCTCCGAGACAGCCCGGACAGTGAAGTGTATCAACAACAACTTGACGGAGGTGCCGCCTGAGCTGCCGTCTGTCGTGCAGGGCCTCTTCCTCGCCCATAACTGCATCAGCAACCTCTCTTCTGCCTCCTTCCTCTCCGCCTCCCTGTCGGAGCTCACCATCCTCGACCTGAGGGGAAACCAGCTGAGCTGGGTGGGCGCGGAAACTTTTGCTGGGCTGCCCCACCTAAAGCAGTTGGACCTCAGCGACAATTTGCTCACTTGGCTCAGCCCCATGGCCCTGGGCAACGTCAGCAGCCGCTTGGAAGAACTGGACCTGAGCAGCTCCCTCTACAACAACAGTTTTGTGGTCCTGGTGGCTGAGCTGCTCCAGACGGGCACGCTCCTCAACTTGAAGCGCTTGGACCTCTCGGATAACAATCTGATTTATCTGCCGGCCAAGATGTTCTCTGCACTGCCCAGACTGGAGCACCTAGACGTGCATAACAACTCCCTGGTGAGTTTGCGTAATGTGTTCTTGGGGAGCCTCCAACAGCTGCATACCTTCAATCTCGGTGGCAACGGTTTCAAGACCCTGAGGAACGACACCCTCCAGCAGCTCCAGGGCCTCCCTTTGCTGTCGCTCAATCTCAGTGGCAACCCCTGGGTTTGCGACTGCCACATCGAGGACTTGGTGAACTGGCTGAAGGAGAGCAAGCCGGTTGAGGCCAAAGATTCCTTCGAGTGCTCCTACCCCCAGGAGTTGCAAGAACGCTCTTTGGTGAGCATCAATGTGTCCGAACTCGACTGCCCTTTTCTGATCGACGACCAGACCCCGCTGCAGACTTCTTACGTCTTCCTCGGGATAGTCTTGGCCCTCATTGGTGCCATTTTCCTCCTGGTTTTGTATTTGAACCGAAAGGGGATCAAAAAGTGGATGTATAACATCAGGGATGCCTGTAGAGACCACATGGAGGGCTATCACTACAGGTACGAGATCAACACAGATCCCAGGCTAACAACCCAGAACTGCAACTCCGATGTCTGAAGAAGTACTACGGGGAAATGGACCTGATGCATAATAGCCCTGCATGAAATGTAGACTTTAATTCTTTCCCTTAACCCCTTACCTGCTTCCACTCCACTTTTCACCTAGACACCAGAGACTTCACTCGTGCAGAGAATTATGTTTCCCTGCACAACATTCACATTATTGTTGTTATGAATGTGGTGCATGGTATTAGGCAGCCTGTGCCATTGCTACTTTCCTTTGCAACTCGCTGCCAGCTTGTTCTTGGATATTTCTTAGCATCTAAACAGATAAGGAATGTTCCCTCTTTGTTTCTCCCTCTTGATATTTTCAAAGAGTGAGCGTATATTAAAAAGCACCATTCAACAAAGACTGCCTCAACTTTTTTTGAGAGAGAAACATGCTACTGATTGCTGGCAGGGTTGTTTTTGTGCCTCATAATTTGTGAAAAGATTTATAGATACCATACATATTTAGAAAAGGGGCATGTAGAGACAAGCAAGTAAACAGCAAGCATGCAAAAAGGGAAAAACCCTTAGCCCAAGTAAAATCGTATCCCTCAGACAAGTAAATTGGTTATCTGCATGCTTGCTCTTTCCTTGGTTGTTTGTACAAACCACTTTATGGGTTTGCTTTTGGTAAAAAAATACAAGCATTTGCAATTCATTTGAAAACGTGTTTTTTAAGCAGTTCTCACATAAATTGCGTATGAAGTGAGTTTGCACTGTTAAACAAGTCAATAACTGTTTCTGTTTTGCTATACAGCAGGCTATCTTCTTATAATAAGGAAATTAAGCCCCCCAAATGATATTCTTCCCTTTTTGATTAGAAATTGTGCAAAATATGAAATAATATCCTTTTTTTAAAAAAATATTTGTTTGGAAGAATGTCATCAATGTAGTTTAATTTTAGACAGACTAGAAAAATGCAAAGTTAACAATAATTTGCACTTTTTTGGTTAAACTGCATGTGAACTACCATTTCTCTTATTATGCAAGCTCATTTTACACCGTCTGTTGTGACCTAGGAGTGGATGTACAACAACTCTTAAGTGGAAAGAGAAAGGATTAAAGGGCAGTGGTTTTGGAGCAATCGCTGAAATTGGGAGCAGGATCTTGCTGCTGAATAATGGGCACTTGTACCTTTTTTAAAAAATCTATGCAAACATTACTTTTGGCAACTGGGTGGGAATTACTCTCAGATGCATGTGATAAATCTTAAACTGAAAATGCATATTTCGTTGAATTAAAATATGGATTGTTTCATTGTTCTCAGCTTATGTAAACCCAGTAAATTGTGATTTATTCAACAAACTATGATTAAACCAATGGTGGCTTGATGATGAACACATGAACCCAACCATAATGTAGCACGAGTTTCAATGACAACCCATCTCTGGAAAAAGTAGTATTCCAAGTGTTTAATTGGACTAAATTATACCTAATGTATCTAAGCTGCAATAATTAGACCATGGATCTAGAAGCACATACTTTTAGAAAACTAATATAATGATAGTATTAAGCCGTAGTCCTGTGGAGTGGCTTACTCCCATATAAGCATGCTTAGTTATATTGTCTGATTATAAAACAACTTTGTTGAAGTCAGCATGGTCTTAGTTTTCAGTTGAGAAATTGTACATCTTCAGACCTCAAGGGGGGAGGCTGACATAACTGTTCACCAAACTGGAGATAATATTATACAAGTCTAGTCTTCAAACCTTAGCTAATATTCACAAGGAATAACATAACATCTGTGCAAATGTATATTTTATGGTTTAACTTGTGCATGGCTATGACTTTATGTGTATCTTTGCACATTTATAGGGAAGAATGCTTTGCAAACCATAGTGTCACCTTCAGTCTGAGCATAGTGATAGTGCAGGAAGTGTATTAAACACATTCTTCTTTGATAAAACTGGAATGCATGAACTGTGATGCCAATCTGCATATCAGCTCTAAATAGATACATTTTACTTTCTGTTAGCAATTTTTGGAAAGTTGTATATCACATTCTTGGTATTGCTTGTGAAGTACTAGGTCTAATAAATCACAAATAAGTTTACTATAGCAATAAGCAATCTTACCCATATTTCCAACTAAATCAATGGCATGGAAATCTATGTATGTATAAAGTAATTAACATTATTCAGAATGTTTATAGCTTAACTCTACCACTGTTTATGAAGCTTCCACTCTCATGCGCACACACCATTACGGTATTGCAAGTTCTGCTGAATCTCTTTTTGCAAATTCATTTGTTCCAATTTTGGGGGAATGAAGAGAAATAAAATCTGTACTACTGATTATGCTTTTATTTCACAAATATAAATTTTCTGCATTTCTTAGTCTGTAATATTACCAGAGTTAGTAATATAATTCTATTGTGATATAAGCTCCTTTAAAAAATAAAGTAACAAAATACAGCAGGTACTAACTAAAAATAGCATTTTCAGACAATGCTAGTGTTTAAGTCATTTTTTTCAGTGTTTTCAATTGAAAACGGCATTGATTAAAAAAAAATACTGGTTTTGGAAGGCGCGCTGCATTTTCTTAAGCAGTTGTGCAGTGCAAGTCTTAATTTGACCAATGAAAAATGTACTGACCAAACAAATGAATAATGTTAGCATATATTAATATTACAGGAAAACATCAGGTTCTTAAGGTTCTGAATGGGTTGTATGACATATCTTTATATTTGAATCAATTTGAATCAAATAGTCTTTCATTTTAAAAAAAAAATCCAAGCACATTTCCATGTTTCCTAATCAATGAATATTCTGAATCGGAAATAATCAGATTGTCTAAAGTGCAATAGACTTTTCCAATAAGAGGAAGACAATTATAAAGAATTGTTTCTGTTTTGCAACTCAGCTTTTCTATGCATATGTTAATACAGGACATGTTGAGATGGGCATATAGTGCTCTTAAATCCTTTTAGAATTGTTCACCAATAGACAGATATTTTCATGTAATTGTTATGTTAGTTTGATATAGAATTAAAACATACAGAATATAATTCTATAGCAGCTGAAACCAATGCAACATTCAACTAGAAAGTATTTCTCTCACTTTCTTGGAGCTGGTTTTTCTGACATTGGAGCCCCTTGGCATATTTCACAATTTCTATTTCCTTAGCAGCTGATAGTGTTTAGGGTTTTTAAATGTCCAGATTTGTAGGGTTTATAAATGTCCAGATTTGCTCAGGAAATCTTTTAGAAAGGAAGTGTTTCAAAACAAATCAATGCTATTTTGTCTTTATCCAAGAACTTTATTCAAAGTCAAGCGTTAAATGGAAAATGGATCACCCCAAGAGATACTGACACACTATTCCATCCCAATAGGTTGTGATCAATTGGTAACTACATACTACCACCATGGTATTGAAAGGAGACCAAGGTTAATATGAGCTTTCTCCAGGAATCCTTGGGAGTCTTCATAACTCAAAACATCTCCAAACCAACGCTGCCTGTACCTTAAGGCTCCTTGCTTACTGTAATACTTCAATTTTCAGACTATTAAGATATGCCATCTACACACCAAAGGCAGAACTACATTATGATGAGAGAGTAGCCAGCCATTTAGAAAGAACCCTACGTGTGAAAGACTATTGCCAGCTTCACTTTTGTTCTCTTTCCTTTATATCGGGTGTCAAACTCGCAACATCATGGCATTGTCACATGATGTATTGCAGCTTTTTTTTCCCTCCTTCACTAAACAGGGTGCGGGCTGGTCAGTGCGGGATTCATCCGGGCTGCAGGCCTTGAGTTTGGCAGCTCTGCTTTAGATGGATTCTTACCATTGAGCAGCATTTTCTCAGGAAAAGTAGAGAGGACAATAAGACAGGATACTTGTGTTGTACTAAATCAGAAAGCCTGTCCTGTCACGTTCTTTCCACCGAGTCTCTTTTCCATATGGCAATCTATTAATAGCAATAGCAGTTAGACTTATATACCGCTTCATAGGGCTTTCAGCCCTCTCTAGGCGGTTTACAGAGTCAGCATATTGCCCCCAACAATCTGGGTCCTCATTTTACCCACCTCGGAAGGATGGAAGGCTGAGTCAACCCTGAGCCGGTGAGATTTGAACAGCCGAACTGCAGAACTGCAGTCAGCTGAAGTAGCCTGCAGTGCTGCATTTAACCACTGCGCCACCTCGGCTCTCTAATTCAAACCAGGATGGGAAGAAGTGGACAAAAAGATGAAGGTGATGCCTATAAAAACTTTTAGTTTTTAGCTGTAGTTTTTGCCTGTTTTCAACCAAAACATGGTTGCCTGTATTATCTTTTTTTTTCCAATACCTGAATAAATAGCTCACCGCACTTCACGTGGTCTGCATAAATGGTCTTCCAGAGCTTTCCTATATGAACAAGAGGCCAGAGACTATCTAGGATCTTTTGCATACCGTAAAGATGTTCTTCTCTTGAGGACCAGCTGTTTCTCAAGTCATCTGACATTTCAGTAATCCTATGATATGAGTTCTAAAACCTTTGATCATTTTACTCCCCTATGTTTTTTTTTCCTGCATGCCAACTATATCCGTGTAATTATTAACTTGTTAATGTTGTGGATACTTGCTTAATGTGCAATAATAAATAAGGAAAGTGCACTTTGATGTAATGATTGAACCCCAATCCTCATTTCCCTTAAAACTATCTGGTAGTCCAGGCATGGATCAAAGGCCTGCCCATTAGTTTCAACATGCCTAATCCATTACAGTATAATGTGATTGGACAGCAAGACTGTTGATAAGGTTTCATTATGATTTAGTAATTTGAAACTCTCTTATTTTTTAAAAATCTGTACTTCAAGAGTTTTTTTTCCCCTCTCATCCCACCCTTGATCTGTTGCCAGTGGACTGGATAAACATCTGCCTGGACTGTTGCTCATTGTACTTATTTGCTAAATTTCATCTCAGATCAAGATACTTAAGGAGCAGCAGTTACAGCTGGCAAGATCAAAAATCTGATTTAATTTTATCTTTCTTTTTTCAGTGATTGAATGAATTCAACCAACAAAGAAAACCTCTCTGTGGGAGAAAAGAGAATAAGGCTTGGTTCAAGAGAGTTTGCAGTTCCAACTTCCATATTTCACTCTTTATGTACTGCAAAAGCAAGGTGGAGCTTATGTCCTTGGCATGAAGTGGACAACAGTCTGCTAGACTGAAACAGGGCCGTGTCATTCTCATGGACTCCCCTGTGCCTGCTGTGTGATAGATGAAAAACCCTACGGATGGTGGTTCTTTTGGAAATATCTGTAATACGGGCACTGTTGTGCATTTTCCCCTCTTCATGTCTTAAAGTTGCACTGTAACTGCAATTACATACTGGGGAAAATTGGAAGTAATTTTGATTTAGGGAGTGTTAAAAATGGGCTTTATTTGGCTGACTGTGAAGAGAGTTTTGGGAAAGATCCTGATTTTCTTTCTATTCTCTTAACATGGGGGAAGCAACCTGATATTCTCAAGATATATTTGACAATTTGTACATTACAGAGTGGATGGGAGTTGAAGTTGAAAAACACCAAGTTGCCTATGGTTGCTCTTAACATTGGCAACTATGACGTGTGTAATCTTCAAGCAAGCTAGCAACATAGACTCAGGGATAAAAGTATTTCAGAAGCACCACGGTTTGTGTGTGTGTGTGTGTGTATATATATATATATATATATATATATATATATATATATATATATATATATATATATATATATATATATATATATATATATACACACACACACACACACAATGTTATATATATATAACATTGAGAAAGTGCGCTGCCCCGCTGGTTTCAAGAAAGATCTTTCAAAGTTTGGGCAGTATTGGTTTTCACAGCATGATTGTTCTTTTCAGTTAAATAGCAGCTAAAATCTATCAGGGAAAATGTTTGATAATTTTTGACATCCTTCCCCCATTCTATTTCAGCACCTATTAGTGGCTCTTATTATTATCCATTATGTAAAGTGACTCTCAAAAATACCAGTAACCTGCCATGCAAAGCAGCTCATTCAATTACTGGCTTGCCTATATTCCTGCTTGCTAAAATAAGCCTTCATTTATTTGACTTTGGCTGCCCAATATAGCCTTTTTTTCCCCTGAATTTTAAGTTTGAACTACAGGGATCAAACTCATGAACGCGTAGGAAATATCATTAGCTGGTTTCTGAAGAGTGGTAAGAAACAGGTTTGGGGAGGGAATTATTAAGTATTTGGGAACTTACAGTATTCAGACAACCTGTTGGAAGGTTCTTAAGGAGTTATTCCATTGAAAGTTTGCTATAGGTTCAAGACTGCACTGGATTACTGGATGAGAGTAAAAAATACTCAGATCTAAATCCTCTGAATCATCAATTGAAAGGTTTCTGGGAAGAAAAACTGTATACAGGCAGTATTTAAGTATTACCAGCTGCTCTTTATTTTATTTTGAAAAACACATGAAGGAACAAGGGCTGTTATTCTGTCGTAATCCAACAAAACATTTAAATACATCAAATGTAGAGTATCTTGAATTCTGAGGCCTGTCTACTGAGACACTTTTGGCTATGTGTTTAGTGAATGCTCAAAGGTTCAAGACTGCATATATTATGGGGTCCTTGGTGCTCTCTGAGCTTGGTTGTTTACTTTCAGATACTTCATTACCAACTAGGTAACATCATCAGTCATATAAGTGAATGTGGGTTGGCTTTCCATGACTTTTTCTTCTATTGGTACTCTAAATATTGGCCCATGTAATTCATCCATTTGACCTGTGATCCCCATTTTGCACTCTCTATCCAAACCTCCGCTGGAAAAATTTTAGGGGAACATCTGCAAAATAAACAAGAGACTCACAAAATTTAGAACCGTCAATATTTCAAAGTCAGAATTTCCTGAGACCCAAGGAACATATGCAATGAATGCCATTGCACTCCTATCATGCTTGGGATTTTCCCATAAGTCTCTGTCAGCCCTTTTAAAAGTCAGGATGTTCTATTAGATAAGAGGACTGGACAAATCCTTTAAGTGGGATGCTTTAGAACAGGTGGGAGCCCGTAGGAAACATCAAACCATTAAAGCCACTGCTTTCAGCTGGAGAACATCAAGAGCAGCTTCTGAAGAAAGATACAGCTGCTTTAACACCTGCTTACATCATGTGTTCTGAGCAACCTCTTTTGAATAATTTGCAGAGTTCTGTTAGAAAGGCTTTTGACTGCTCCAAAGAATTCTTTTCGCATGCTTTAATTTAGCAACATTCCTTGAATTCAGTACCCAAATTTGTATCCTGCAGAAATAATGTTTTAAACAAGTGTAATCCGGGTTTAGAATAGGTTTATTTAACTACTGGAACATGATCTGTCAAGAAACTTGAAGTGAATAGGAGCCGCATAAATGCAGGATTATCTTCTTGTACAGTCCTTGAAGAGGAGAATTGGCCTGTGCCCAGAACCCCTTTTAAGTTTTGCAATGATGGGAATAGATTGCTGGCATGATGAACATTTGAGGTATCCTTTTCTTACGTTTGCACTCCCTAGAAATGATGCATGAAAATGTACATTCCGTGACTGAAAAATAACAATGTTTATATTCAATGCCAATTACGTCCTTTAAAACTGCACAGATTTCCATCATATTCATTTGGAATGCATATGGCATGCAGGATTCAATGGAACTACAAGTTAAGACAGCCTGACAGGCACTGAACTAGCTTCTATTTAATCTTAAATCTCCTATATAGTTTGCAGATCATGTATTGTTTGAATCAAACATGTACTGTATTAGCATCTAAAATGTTAGTTGTGGTGCATGTATCTCTTACCTATTGGAGACAACTTTATGTACTGGTCTAAGAAGTTTTAAAAGTAAAATTGACAGTTGGCCAAATTGGTTTCTGCCTGTTTTTGTTTTCCTAACTATAGTTTCATTTTTTTAGATAAAGCAATGCTGATATTTTTTAAAAAGATAAATATGTTCGTCCAAGTGATACAATAGAGCAGGGGTGTCAAACTCAACTCCTGCGGAGGAGGTGGCCAGGATGGCGGGGCGGGGCCTGCACGCGCATGTGCCTGTCGACTCCTGCACACACATGCACCTGCTGGCTCCTCCCCCCCATCCTCTGCCACCAGTCCACGGAGGACAATTAGAACGCTGAACTGGGCTGCCAGAAATTGAGTTTGACACCCCTGCAATAGAGGATCCTTTTTTACATAGCTGCTTAATTTCAGAAATTTTCTTTATATTCTGGGCTTTGGGTGAATGTTGTGTGTGTTTTTTAAAATCAGCCATGATTACCAGTTTCATAATTCTTTCAAAGAGAAGAAAGTCAAAACTGAAGTTTGGAGGGAAGACTTCACCCCTTCCCCAGCAATCTGAGCATGGATCTGGATGCTGCATACTTGCTCCTGAGAAGTCCCCTAGTGCAGCTGCACACAACCTGAGTAACTGTACTTCATATTTGTGGCCCAGCAGTGAGGGCCACCAGAATTTCATTCAAATAATAGTCTAGCAGCTGCCTTCCAAAATAGTTTTGAGGTCTTCTTTCCATTCTTCCACCTGCCAGAAAGGGAATTTAAGTCTATGTAATGATAATTGGGCTTTGATGTACATCTGAACATTTTCAAGAGAGTTATGGACCCATCTAGGTTTAACTATTTTAAATCCCCTCTGTGGAAATGGAAATAACGACATAGATTGGCATATTTAGAAAAAGTCATGTTGTGAAAGGCCTCTCAGATACTTTGCTTCCATTGTTAACACTGGAACTAAAAATAACTCTAAACAAAACTGGATTAGTTTGGTACTACATTTAAGGTTTTCTGGTTTAATTAGCTGAGAATGCAATTTTGTTATTCTCACAGTATTTTTTTACTTTCCGTGTTCCAGATAGAACTAATAGGTAATTTCTTCTCTCAAATAATGGTTGATCAAAGATCAGGGAGTCTTACCCCTCTAGCTAAATGAGGATTTGAACCAAGTCCAATTTTGCACCTTTAATAAAATCAAGTAGGCTCACACACTATATAAAGTAAAGCTACGGCATGTTAAATCAGTAGACTGTACAATAGTGGCTGAGCACATCATGTGCAAATTGCTTCTTTTGAGACAAACCCATTTCACAGAATTTTACCGATATTTTATCCACTTCTACACCGTTTGATATAAATCTCGTAAAGCACAAGCAAGGTGCAGTATTCCAGATATTAAACAGAGAACAACATGGTGGTGGTGGGGGGGGGGGCAATAACATGTCTTGAGGAAAATAATGTGATAGATAAAAACCCACTTGATAAAAAGTGTCCCACGAAAGAGACCTAAAAGAAGATGGATCTATGCCATCAGCAAGTATTGTGGGCCCAATTGGCAAAAGAAAGCTCAGGACCATATTGGTTGGACACCTGAGGAAGAGGCCTTCCTCCTGCAGTGGATAGACAACGGCTAAGATGATGATGATGATGATGATGATGATGATGATGATGATGATGATGATGATGATGATAGAGATAGATAGGTAGATAGGTAGGTAGGTAGGTAGGTAGGTAGGTAGGTAGGTAGGTAGGTAGATAGATAGATAGATAGATAGATAGATAGATAGATAGATAGATAGATAGATAGATGATAGATAGATAGATAGATAGATAGATAGATAGATAGATAGATGATAGATAGATAGATAGATAGATAGATAGATAGATAGATAGATAGATAAGCATCAGACATAATGCAAGTACTAAATTACATCCTTTGGACTGTGGCTTCAATAACAATAAGCACTTGTTTGATCTTGTGGCTTATTATATATGCTGCTATGTTGAACTGCATGATTCATTGTTAGCCACAGTGGCTAGAGGTATATGTTGCTCCACGTTTGACTAATCTTTGTCATGACATACATCAAGTGAATCTTACCTTTCTCTAACTAATTCCTTTCCGAATGGCCTTATTCCAATATTTTCACCTAAACAGAATTGGCTACTTCTAAACCTAATATTTCTGGAGAAGTTTCAGTATTTTGATCCAATATAGGTTAAGACTTAAGGATCAAAACAATGGCTGGGTTATAGCATGCTAAATTTGGTTGTTTATCCATCTTTTATTAAGTAATCTAGAATTGATTGCAATCAAAACACAGTAGGATAGATTATAATCACAGGGAAGACACTCCAGTGATTGAGTTTACAAAATACAGTAAACCAGAAATTAACCATTCTATGGCCCGATGCTCATCCTTTTTACCCTCTAACCAGGGTAAAAACATGTAATGCTAATCATTTTTAAAAGTCACGATGACACCTTCACCTCAGCCCCAGTCTTTCACAGAGGCAGCTTAAATTAGCTGCACATAGCAAGATGGGATGGGTCTGGGTTTGGGGTCCCCTCTCCTAAGGAGGTGGGACCAAGAAGAAGGACCTTCTCCGTGGTGGCTTTGTCCCTCTCATACATCATTCCCACAGAAGTAAGATTGGCTCCCACTTTGACAATTTTTCAGAAGGCCCTGAAGACCTGGTTTTGGCCATTTGCTAATGGGCCTAGGGAACACAGTATGATAGAACCAGAGGTGGGTTCCTACCAGTTCACACCTATTCGGTAGAACCGGTTCGTCAAACCTACCGAACCGGTTAGAAGAGGTTCCACCAGTGGACCCGGAAAGCAGGCCACACCTAGAACCACAGAAGAGGTTCCAAAATTTTTTGAAACCCACCACTGGTCCTTGGATATGATTATTCTACACTATCCTGCTCATATTTATAAAACTCAGTGCCTCTGTGAAAGGTAAGGATGACTACTGCGTTTGTGGTGCAATCAGAACATTGCGTGTGTTGAAGTTGTTTTAACGCAAGCCAAAGATGCCTTTTAAAAAACAAGTTTGCATCCTATTCTTATGCATGCCCAGTGCTGAGTGTGAGGTAATTTAAGGTGGTTCTGACAAGTGTCGTGGGCATCTTCATATCCGGTCACATGGGCGGCAAGCCACTCCCATCCGGTCACATGCGCAGCAAGCCACTCCCACAAAGGAGGCCACACCCACAGAGTAGGTTCGAACAATTTTTGAAACCCACCACTGGATAGAACCCATCAACTGGCTTATTTAATTAAGTGTTGTTATGAGGGGAAGGGAAGAAGGTTATTCCTTTTTATTGTTTTATATTAAGTTTTAATCTTTCCAAGCCACCTGGAGTCACAGAGAGTGAGTTGGACTGCCACATAAATTTTGATAGATAGTAATGTCCTTGTTTTTCTGACTTATATTTTACATTGTAAACAATGTGCCCCAATGTATTGATGATGTTCACAGTGAAGCAGATGAGAGCTGAGACCTACTCCACTGCCTACCATCTATTGAATACTATGGGCTACTGCAAACATAGTCTCTTTGGTAACTGGGCACTACCTTCATCACTATTGTGGCTTGGTCTGGCAAAGAGATCAGACGCTTGCAGATGTCTGACGGGCATTTTGTGACTTCTTATATAGACAGGTTTAACACTCTTTTGGAAGAGAGGTAAACCCCTTTTTAGCACGTGTTTAGTGATCTTCTGAAAGTCGAGTAGTGAGTAGTATACAGCCACTGTGATAGATACATAGACAGCGGAGAAGAAGGGAACCTATTTTAGTTCAAGAGGCAAATTTATTCTTGGTTAGCCTGAGGGAGGTGCCCTTTTACATGACTGAGTTCGCATATCATGATATCCCATTACAGCATGTGCTTTGCTTTGGCTTAATGTGTGTAGTGTTTGCTTAGCCCGCGATGGCGAATCCTTTGGGCTTGGCATGTCAAAAATTCAAATAATGCCTAACTTGAAACTATTGGCATATCTATCTCTCTCTCTGTCTCTGTCTCTGTCTCTCTCTTTCTCTCTCTGTCTCTCTGTCTCTCTCTCCCTCTCCTTCCCTCTCTCTCTCCCTCTCTCTCTCTCCCTCTCCTGCCATCTCTCTCCCTCCCTCTCTCCCTCCCTCTCTCTCTCCTCCCTCTCTCTCTTTCTCTCTCTGTCTCTTTCTCTCCCCCTCCCTCTCTCTCCCCCTCCTCTCCCTCTCTCCCTCTCTCTCTCCCTCTCTCTCTTTCTCTCTCCCTCTCTCTCTCCCTCTCCCTCTCTCTCCTTCCCTCTCTCCCCGCTCTCTCTCCCTCTCCTTCCCCCTCTCTCTCCCTCTCCCCCTCCCTCCCTCCCCCTCTCTCTCCTCCCTCTCTCTCTGTCTCTCTCCCCCTCCCCCTCCCTCTCGCTCTCTCTCTCTCTCTCTCTCTCTCTCTCACACACACACACACACACACACACACACACACACACACACAAAGAGAAACAATTATCTGTCTCCCAACCCCCAATCTAGGCCAACCTTAACAGCAGCCCCAGGTGGTTGTGCCAAGATTAGGCCTAAAGTGGAGGCCCAGGCCTTGACTTCAGACCTAGTGCCACTGCTGCTACTTAAAAAGCTGGCGGTGCAATTGCCCCCATGGCCCAGCACGCCACAGGATCTGCTATGCACTACTTACCTTCAGACGGTGCTATCTTTATGTTGAGGGACCCCAGTGGCTTATCCAAGGCTGCTTCAGCTTGCACAAGGCCTTTGTTCTTGAAGAAGCTTCAGAAAAAGCTCTTCAGCGGCCTCCAAAAACTGCATAAAGGCATGCCTTGTTCTTGCACGATCTTCGGAGGCTCCGGAGGCCACATAATTGCCAGAAGATCCGGAGGCCATGGGAGATCACACTCCTTTGTCACCCAGTCTCCATAGCCTCTAAAAATCAAGCAAGAAAGCAACATGTTTCTGAAAATGGTTGTCATCTATTGGCTTAGTGGCTAAGCATCATATGTGAATCATGTCAGTAAGGCTTTTTCATCAAATAAATTAAAGCGTAATGCAATGAGTGAAACCAGCAATAAATGTTACTTCAAGTACTTTTTGATGTCTCCCATTGTTATTTCCAAATAACTACTGTCTCAGAAATATTTAAGGAGCGTCATTTTAGCCCAGCTCTTCCAAGTATAAAATGTTACTAATACAGAGGCTGTACAAGAAGCCATCAGAAAATCTGTTAAGAATAAGTGGACTTTTTCTACACAAACAAAAATTATGTAGACTTTTCCAAACCTGATGCTCTTTAGCAATGCTGACTTCAACATTGCAGTAGACAGAGATCATAGGAATTGAAATCCAATACATTTGGAGTGCACTGGGATGGAAAAGGTTGCAACAGATTTATTGCAAAGTTTCATGCATTTGAATTCAATCTTTGTGATCAGGGACCTGTATAAAGAGGCGTTCTATTTATTCAGCCTCTCATAATTGAAATGGTTTATATGTGCCCTAAAGCAGTTCAGATAAATGGGATTGAACAATGCTTAAAACTTATCCCAGGATCAATTTTAGTTGCTAAATGTCATGTTAAGCACAAAAGTGACAGAATTAAAAATAGCATGGATGTGTAAAGGGAAAGTAGATGAAGTCTCCAGCATTCATTTATTATCTATGATATAATGCTATTTAGGAAAATAGGCATTCAAAAAGTAACTATATATTGCATAGTTTTTGCTGTAACTTTTACTGCCATGCTTAGTGAAACAATAGATTAAGACAGATTCCCAAAAGTAAATTCATGGCTCTATCAGGGAGGATGGCAATTGCAAAAATAATTACTGTATATACTCGAGTATAAGCCTAGTTTTTCAGCCCACTTTTTGGGCTGAAAAAAGCCGCCTCGGCTTATACTCGAGTCAGTGAAAAATTTGCCCGAAATGGAGGAGAAAAAGGGGCGGGGCCATGCCGCTGGGTGACACTCGTGAATGGCCCAGTGCCCCTGTGAGTTTCCCCTCCCTCTGTGTCAGTTTGCCGCGCAGCGCGCACCGCACCATCCCCCCTCCTCACGTTCTAATGTAATGCAGGGCTGTCTTACGATTCCCCTTCCTCCCCCTCCTGCCGCTCTGCAACAATGTCCCACCTCCTCCTTGTTATGGCAAGCAGCCACATAGCGATGTCCCACCTCCTCTGGTACAGTGATCCAATGATAGGAATCACTGTGCCGTGTGTCATAGGAGGCGGGACATCGCTCCCGCGGCTGCACGGGACATCATCATCACAGCGGGACATCAGCATCATGAGGTGAGTGAAGTATTTCATTGAATACACCGCTAGTTTACTGTTTTTCTTTGAAATAAATATTCAAAAACATTATTGGTATCTATTTTTATTTTTGAAATTTACCGGTAGCTGCTGCATTTCCCACCCTAGGCTTATACTCGAGTCAATAACTTTTCCAGTTTTTTGTGGTAAAATTAGGTGCCTCGGCTTATATTCGGGTCGGCCTATACTCGAGTATATACGGTATTTTAAAATGCATTAAAAGATCGGGTGCATTCAGAAAAGGATGCCCATGGAAAGCGGCAAAAAAAACAAGATGGTAGCCATAACTGTATGATTGAAAATGTCACTTTAACATTTTGCACATCTCCATCGCCTGCCAGCCTCCCTGGATGCACTGTTATTTGTAATAGTTTTAACAGTCTCGACAATAAGAGACTGGTTTTTTTTTTATTGCCTTACTTATGATTCACTGCAAATGTGATTTTATGTTTATATATTGATAAATATATAACAATATTTGGACTAGAATATCTTTCCAATTGGGTATATAATTTGGTATGCGTTCAGGAATGCACTTGACCTTTGAATTGTCTGGCCACCAAATAAAAAATGGCTCTAGGAAAATTCAATTAGATTTCATTTCATTTCCAACAACGTGTAAATTACATTTAAATATTGTTCATTTGATTACTTTCTAATGATATACATTTTGTCAGATTAAAAGTATGGTAGTTCTCTGGGATTACTTCTAAGATCGAGCTGTACGTGGTGCCGGGGCTTTGAGTTATAGTTGTTTCGTCTATATTAATACAAAGTATTTTGAAGGTAATTCAAAAGTGCCAAAGCAACACCAGAACATCCCAGAATACTCTTAATTCACATTATTAGTGTTTTTTTAAAAAAAACAAAGTTAGCTATAGCAATAGCACTTAGACTTATATGTCGCTTCACAGCACTTTACAGCCCTCACTAAGCGGTTTACAGAGTCAGCATATTGCCTTCAACAATTTGGGTCCTCATTTTACCGATCTTGGAAGGATGGAAGGCTGAATCAACCTTGAGCTGGTGGGTGGCAGTCAGTAGAAGTAGCCTGCAGTACTGCATTCTAACCACTGCACCAACATGGCTGCTATGTCATGGGTGTCAAACAGTGGTGGGTTTCAAAAATTTTTAGAACCTCTTCTGTAGGTGTGGCCTGCTTTGTGGGAGTGGCTTGCCAGGCATGTGACCGGGTGGGAGTGGCCAATTTGTAAAATGTGGTGAAACTCACTTAACAATCCTCTTGCTTAGCAACCAAAATGTTGGTTCAGAAACTCTGGCATTTGAAGCACGCAAGTCTTAAAGCTTTCAAGTTACAAGACCCTTGCACCCCTAACCCTTTAGAAAAAAAAACCCAGGGGTGTTCAAACTTGACAGCTTTAAGACTTGTGGACTTCAACTCCCAGAATTCCTCCTCTCACTCTTCATCTTGATGATGTGCGGACAGACAGGGGGTGGGAGCTGGAACCAGTTCTAAACGGCACTGTAGATTTGTGGAACCTCTTCTATAGAAGAGGTTAGAACCGGCAGGAACCCACCCCTGGTGTCAAACTTACAGCATCACGTTGCCACCATGTGACATTTTGCAACATTTTTCCCGTTTGTGGAGCTGGGGTGGTTTTGGCCACCAGTTTGACATTCCTGTATATGAACTATTGAACTTTTGAAGAGCTATTGAAGATAAGAGAGCAAGTTTGGAATAGTGGTTAAGATGATGGCCTAAAAACCAGGAGACTATGAGTTCTAGTCTTATCTTAGGCTTGAAAGCCAGCTGGGTAACTTTGAGCCAATCATTCTTTCTCAGCCTAATTCATCACAGGGTTCTTTTTGTGGGGAAAGGAGGAAGAGAAGGAAGGAGTATTAGGTATGTTCACCACCTTGATTTACTTATAAAGTAATAAGTCTACTAAATAAAAGTTTGGCTGTTAGTGAAAACACATTTTGGCATGCTTCCAGCATCAAAACACCCTAATTATGGTGTTATCATCTAGCAAACCTACTGGGTATCTATAAAAAAACCGTTTCTACAACAGAAATGGACCACGTGTGATCCTCTAGATAACAGTTGCATACCAACTCTCATTAATCCTACCCAACATGACAAATGGTTGTAAGAATGGAAGCTGCAATCTCTACATCTAGAACACTGCATCTTGCCTTTTCATGAGCTAAAGCTCAAGGGGAATACTGTATATGAGAAATGATGTAATATACATCTGACCTGTATCACATTGAGTTTTTAAAGATAAAAAATAAGATTACTATGAAACAGGGTTTTTTTTTCACATGGACTAGCTCATTCTTGTTAGCTACATGAAGATTCATTGTAATACAAAGAATCACAATGTTTGCACTTGGCACCCAAAATACTTCTTCCATTTGTTTTTTATTTCCAGTGATCTTCTGTATTATATTGTATTAAGCTTTCTGGTATGTGAACATTTTGAGAAATAGTAATTTTAGAGATTACTGCTCGGGGAGGGGACTTTCAGTGAACTATGAAACCAGCTGCTTCAATGCAACTTTAATTAATAAGGAAATGCATTGCCCTTTCAAATCAGAACATAAAAGGAACAAACACAGAACAAGCCTGCATGGAAATTGAAACTGTTTACCTTTTCAGTCCAGTAAATGGTTAAAAAAAAAAACCCTTCATTGATTCATTGCATTTATGTCTAGCTGCAATCCCACCACTCTCAATGGTAAACATGCAGCAAGAAAGTTTAAAGATCCAGAGTTTGATTAAAAATACTAATAAGATACTAATAAAATCCCAACTGAAAGGGGCAATTTAGCCAAAATAAAATACCTGAAATTTAAAAGAAAAGCAAGAAGAATGAAAGATGGCACCCTGCATGAATTCAGTTAAAAAAATATTTGCAAGAATATATTTTCCTGGAAGCTAGCAAGGAAGAGGCTAACCAGATCTCTACTGAGAAGGTATCCCAGCACTAATAAAGGGAAGTGGTATCTTTCTGGCAAAGGCTCCCTTCGTTTCTTGGAAATATGGGACAGTCAGGAATTTCTCCTCAGATACAAGGAGATCAGACTGGTTTTGTTTCGGGAAGCAGTCTTTCAAGTTGCCAGATGTCAAAGCATTTGTAAGGAGCAGGCGGGAAGTCTGTGCAATTTGTCCAAAGTGTGAGGATTCAGAGTCAGCCATATTAATAAGGAGAGTGATACAGGTGCCTCAGGTAGCAAGTATAAGTAGCATAAGGTTGATGGCAGCATGTTGAGATGCGGAACTGTGGGTGTAAATGCTGAGCCAGTCTTGTCTGTTCCAGTTACTTACACACGAGTGACACTAGATTGCTCTGTTCCAATTTAGTCACAATTGGTTGCATCCATATGCAGATATGGATCGAGCAGGATCACCCCCTTCGTCTTCCCCTCAGACAACAAAGTGCCTGATACTGAACTACTGTTTATGTAGGAGAGAAAAGCAATTATGCAGAATCATAAAGTTGGATAGGGGCATTTTGTCACTGAATCCATCTGCCCTGTTTGACATAGGAATCCATACGAAAGCACCTCCAGCAGATGGCCGCGTAGCCTCCATTTGAATGTATTGCCTGGAGGGATATCCATCACCACAGTATATTTACTTGTTTGGGCATCTACAGTGCTTGCAGACGTTTGACAGCAAATCAGATTTTGATGAGCACAGTGATGGGTTATTGTTGTTGTTTTTGCCACCAAGAGATTCTAATCTATGGTGTTTTCCAGCCCAGATACAGTATCCTTCTTACAGACATATGCCATGAAACTGAAATAGAACTCAATAAATATATTACTTATAGGCAACATAAACAAAATTTATAGGCAGTTTTCAGCCATGAAAAGACTTAAAAGATTTAGAGAGGAAAAGGGGGAGATTCTTAAAGCACTTTTCGATTAGCTATATTTTCCATTGCTTAATTTTACTCAAGTTGGAGTTATTATGCATATTAGATATTGAAGATACTTTAACACTGCTCTCTTGAAAATGTCAATAACACTGTATGGTTCCCTCACATGTGCCTTCTTTCTTTCATTTCTATGTGGGGAGGGGGTGTTAGAAGTTGTATCTAATCACAATTTTCACCTTAGGCAACTGTTTGCCATTTTTGTGTGCAGCACTGTGTGTGTGTGTGTGTGTGTGAGAGAGAGAGAGAGAGAGAGAGAGAGTGAGAGAGAGAGTGAGTGAGTGAGTGAGAGTGAGAGTGAGAGTGAGACAGAGAGAGAGAGAGAGAGAGAGAGAGAGAGAGAGAGAGAGATTGATTTGTGTCTCATGTTCCATTTATCTTCCCTTAATGCTAATATAACCTTAAAAGGACAGTCTATTTCCCTAGTTGGAAAGAATTCTGAAAGAAGTCTTCTGATCACTGCAAAATTCCCCCAAATACAAAATTACATAATTGTTTCATCTGTAAGGGCTTTCTTTAAGCCACAACAATACCCAAATATACTCGGTGCAGATAGCTTCTGCATTCTAAAACACTCTGGATCCATTTAGTTTTCTGCCATTTAATGAATGAGAGAGATTGAAAGATGCATTCATTTTCTTGAGTTTTTTTTTAAATCAGCTGTTGAGCAATGTACATATTAATCACACAATTGCTCTACTCTGAGACTCATTTTTAGACTGTTTTATTTATTTGGCATATATTTATGTCGTGTGTGTGTGTGTGTGTGTGTGTGTGTGTGTGTGTCTCCTTACTAATGCCTATTGTGGTATGTGTCTTCCTCAATCTTGGGTCTTCTCTCAAAGGCCGTGACCCGTCAAAACCGCGCTCGACTAAACCACGCCCGATTAAACCGTGTCGCTGACGTCATCAACAGGGCGACAACAGCCAGCGCGGAGAAAGAAGGGCGCTTTAAATAGCGCTTTGAAAGCAAGCCAATTCAACTTAAGGTAAGGGTTAGGTTTAGGGTTAGGTTTAGGGTTAGGTTAAGGGTTAGGGTTAGGGATAGTTTTAGGATTAGGTTAAGGGTTAGGTTTAGGGTTAGGTTTAGGGTTAGGTTAAGGGTTAGGTTTAGGGTTAGGTTTAGGATTAGGTTTAGGGGGGTTAATTTTAGGTTTATAGGTTAATTTTAGGTTTAGGGTTTACAGCGTGCTTCTGTCTCCGCACTGTTGTCGCCCTGTTGATGACGTCAGCGACGCGGTTTAGTCGGGCGCGGTTTAGTCGAGCGCGGTTTCAAAGGCCTGTGACTTTGAGAGGTCTGCACAATGATCTTGGTTGTTCATAGTACTGACTCTTTTGGACGGAGAGCTCTGATGTTTTTCCTGTGAGCTGCTGGAGCCACTCTCCCAGCTTAGGAGTCACAGCCTTGAGTGCTCCTACCACCACTGAGGCCACTTTGAGCTTTGCTTTCCACATCCTGTCTAGTTCCTCCTTCAGGCCCTAGTTCCATTCCGGCTTTTGATATACCTTCCTGATGCTGCTGTCTCTTGAGATTGCTACAGCTATCACCATTGTTGCCTTCTGGTCCTTGTTTATTTCCATCATGTCTGGTGATTGATCAGTTCTTGCCTGTCCATTTGAATCTGGGAGTCCCATAAGATCTTAGCCCTGTTATTCTCCATGACCTCCTGTGGAATCTCCCATCTGGACTTGGAAGGATCTAGTCCTCTGATACTGAACCTATGGCATGTGTGCTGGAAGTGGCACACAGAGCCATCTCTCCGGGCACGTGAGCCTCCGCCTGTTGCTCTTCCGGGTTCCGGCACACCGGCCAGCTGGCCTTCACTCATGCGGGAGTGCTTGAAACCGGAAGAGCAGCCGCCCGGCGTGCGTGGGTGGTGGCCTTTCTGACTTCTGGTGCATGCATGCACACCGGCCACCTGGTCTTCCAGTTTTTGGTGCGCATGCACATGTGAAGAAAACCGGAAGATCATCTTCCTGGCATGCGCATGGATGCCGGGCGGCTGTTCTTCCAGTTTCTGGCACACATCCACGTCCACTCCCGTTTCGGCACTCAGCACCGAAAAGTTTCGCCAACATTGGTCTAGTCAATACACTATGCAGATGTTGCTATACACAATGACATTCAGTGTATGAATGTCACTGCCACTATATGTTGGACTGTTTCTAAGTTCTCTGCATGTTCTGTGCTTCAGATTCTGTGCTTCTGTACATCTGGTATTGAGTTCTTGTGCTGCTGTGATTAGTACCTCATTGCTGTCTTTTAACCCAGTCCTTTCCTGCCACTGGTAGGATTTCCCAATGTCAGCCGTCTCAACTATCAAGGACAGTGGCTTTGATGCTATCAGACTGCATCCACCTTCTTTCCATGTATAATCTCTGGTCTTTGAACTTTAGGTCTTTACATTACATTGTGAGCAGGGGTGGGTTTCAACCGGTTCGCGGCGGTCCCCGCGAACCGGTTGGTCGGCGAACCCGAAAGTAAGTAACTTCTGGGAACGGCGAAGGGCCCACCCGCCCGCCCGCACTCCTTACCGGTCTTTGAAGGCTTCTGCGCTTCCACGCAGGCGCATGGCACATACAGCGCCTGCGCGATTCTCCGCGAGCAGCTGGATGGCACATACAGCGCCTGCACGAGTCTCCGCCAGCAGCTGGATGGCACATACAGCGCCTGCACGAGTCTCTGCGAGCAGCTGGAGCATTGCGCAGGTGCTAAGACGCATGCGTGAACTGCGTGCATGCACTAGGACGCCGCTGGCCCCGTTCCAACCAAACCGGTTTTGGAACGGGATTAGCAACCCATCCCTGATTGTGAGGAACCTCCGGGTCATCATATTGGAAACTCTTGCAGTTCTTTTGGCAAGATTTTTCAGAAGTGGTTCATCGTTGCCGCCTTCCTAAGGTGGAGAAAAGTGACTGCCCCAAGGTCGCCCATCTGGTTTTGTGCCTAAGGCAAGCCTAAAACTCAATCTCGCAGTTTGTACCCTGGTACCTTAACCACTACACCAAACTGCCTCTCATCAGTGTGCTTGAAAGAGCTACAAGTGGAAAGAAAGCAGGCAACATGGAACAGCTGAAGAACCACTGGCTACTAATGGGTGTTTCATATTATTATTTTTAAATGTAATGTCTCTGCTACTCCCTAAGCTTTTTTTTTTTTTTTTGCAGACATTTCATTACCAAACAAAATAACATCATCAGTGCTAGTAGCGTGTAAGATTTGCTCTCGTTTTATATGCTCGTGGCTTGCCCTGTCAGTGTTGGTTGGAGTGTTCTTGGCAGTTTCTTGATTGAGCTGTTGTTACTGTTAGCTTGTTGTCATTTTTAAATATATTTAAATATATTGTTCATTGATTGGAGATGCATTGTATGATAGGTAGGGAATACTAACTTTCTCTCCTACAAATAGTTTAATTTAAGAATGGGAGGATCATCTTACAATCCCTGGAGGTATAGGGAAAGAGACATATTATTTTGTACTCTGATCATCATCAGGTAGATTATGGAAGGGTTATTTTAAATTCAGGATCAGTAACTACAGCTTTCTTTATGCAAATGTATGTACTATAAATATTTTACACTGTAGGTTCTATTTATTCATGACCAGCAGCTGAAGATGCTGGATGCTAAGACATTTATTATTTTATTATTTATTTTAAAAACAAATTCATATGGCCACCCAACTCACACATGGTGACTCCAGATGGCATCTGACTTTTAAAAAGGTGTGGTGGTGGTGGTGAGGGTTCCAATCATTAGAAATCATCTATAGTATTAAACAACAATCACGAAGTCTCCCCAAACTTCTGTCAGAACAAGAGTTTTCTCATCAGGCACAAGTCTTAAAAGGCTTCTTCAAGAGAGAATTGCATTCTGCCTTCATCAGAGAAGCCAAAACACAAAGCTGCTTTCAGGAGAAAACACTTGGAAGAAATGATCAAAAGACCTATTTGGGAAGGCAGGAGAAGAATTCTGTAATTATCCCTGGCTACCTCAGCTCACCTTTAATGAACAGACAGGCTTCCTGGTGGCAGCCATTTTTTTTTTTTTTTTAGATAGTGCTTCATGAACTCCAAATATGCCCCATGTGAAAGGCTCCATGGATGAGTGAAGATGAGCGCTGAAGTTGCAAAGACCAAGATATAGGTTGGATATGAGTCTATTCCTGCCTGAAGAAACTTTTTAAAACAGATTCTGTACGCTGTAATATCATCCCATTTACAGGTAGTCATTGACTTACAACAACAGTGTGGTGCGGTGGCCTAGAGGTGGAGTTCTTGCCTGACAATCAGGAAGGGGTGAGTTCGATCCCAGGTAGAGCCAGATATTTCTCTCTGGGCACAATGAGAATATAGCTGCTGAATGAAACTCTGCATTGGCAACAGGAAAGGCATCTGGCCAGTAAACACTCATCTCCATTCAGTTGCCCAAGGGATTATAGCTGTGAGGATGAACCTATGGCACATGTGGCCAAACTGGCACGTGAAGCCGTGTCACCTGGCACACGCAGCCTTGCCTGTTTGTCTTTAAGGTTTCTGGCATGCATGCATGTGTGACGATCAGCTGTCCTTTGTGCACGGCAGTGCCAAAAACCATGTGTGCATGCTGTTCAGCTGATTGTCGGGTGTGCATGCGAGCCAGAATCTGTATGTTCAGCTTTTCTGGAGTGCATCCCTTTGTGCGTGCGGCACTGCTGAAAACCAGCCTGTGCATGCGTGCCAGCCAGTTGATTGTCAGGCGACCATGTGCGCTAGAACCTGGAAGTTCAGCTTTTCAGGAGTGTCGCCTGACGAGCATGCACACGAGCGTGCAACGTTTCCACATGACTTTTTTGGCAGTCCGTGCCGAAAAGGTTCACCATCCCTGGGTTATAGGGTCATTAAAAGGAGATGATTGCCTTACAATAACAATTTGGAGCAGAAGTTATGTCGCTAAGCAAGGTTAAATTAAGAGTTGTTCCCAATTTTACGACCTTTTTGTCACTTTTGTTCGGGGAATCAATGAAGTTGTTAAGTGAATCACATGGTCCCTAAGACAATCCTCTCCCCACTGACTTTGCTTGTTGGAAGTTGGCTGGGAAAATGGCAGTCATGTGATCCTAGGATGCTGGAACCATCATAAATACATGCTGGTTGCCAAACACCCAGATTCTGATTACTTGGCCATGGAGATGATACGACAGTCATATTGTGAGGATCCATTGTAAGTCATTTTGTAGTGTGCCATTGTAATTCAAATAGTCACTAAACAAAGGCTTGTAGGTCGAGGACTGTTGTGGCCCAGCAGGTGCCGTTGGAGCTGCCACCAGACTCCAACAGCGAGGGGCTCTCTGAGTCGGCTCTGGAGGAGGTGGAGGACCCTGGACAGGGTTCTGACTCTGAGCAGGGCGCAGAGAGGCTGGTTGGCCACCAGGAGGCACCTGAGCCTTGGACCAGTGGGGAGGAGACAAGGGAGAGTGAGCCGGAGGCCAGAAGTGAGTTGTTCCTGGATGCACGCCATCGAAGAGCTACTAGGCGTCAGGAACAATTACGCAATTACAGGAGGTGATTGTACTCAGCTAGTGGTCATTAGGCTCCTCTCCAGACTATAAAAAGCTACTTGTGCACACAGCCCTCTTTGCAGAAGTCAACGCAGGATTGAATGTCGGAGGACAGTACTGTGAGCTTGGCAGGCTGGATTGCTGCCAAGCCTTATCTGTGTTTATTGCTGCCTGAGTTTTTCTGAGTTGCTGCCAAGGTTCTTATCTGTTTGTTCTGCTTGGCTTTCAGCCAAGGTTTTGGTGTCTTGCTATTAAAGTACATTCCAGTTAAGCTTGTCTCGGTATTCGTTACTGCACAGAGGAGGGGATCAGAACAGAGGACTATCTGTGTTAATTGTCAGAATTATTACACTGACAAGGAGGCAACTGTGATGGTTTAATTGATCATTTCATAATTTATCATGTGTGGAAGTCAAAGTTTTCCAGACATGATGAACTGCAGCACTGCTCATCACTGCAGCATGCTGGGAGGGGGGGGGGGGGCTGTTTATGAAAAATGTAATTCAAGACATCTGTGGAGAGTATACTAGTTTAGGAAAAACAGTGCTTAACATCTGAGATAATAACATTTCTTCTATTCCTGCATATATAAATCTTCCAAAATTCTCTTACTGTGCTCACTCTGAGAAATTTAAATTTCTATAGCGGTAGAGATAAATGCTTTTTTAAAAAAGTTACCATATTTTATTGTTCAAGAAAGAGCACCCTTCCTCTATTTACACTTATTTGCCTCTATTTATTTATTTTCCTAAAGTCCCAGAATCCCTTCAGCACAAATTAGGCTCTATTTATTTGCCTCTATTTATTTATTTATTTGCCTAACGTCCCAGAATCCCTTCAGCACAAATTAGCTGCTTCTGCAAAGCAGTTCAGAATCAGATGATAATATAAAAAATAAACATACTAAAATAAACCAGAATCTTGCCAGGACAAGGAGAGAAGAGGATGGGAGGTGGGGGGAAGGGAATTTGAAGTATTAGTCAAAAACTAAAATGTTCCATTGTGTGATCATTTGTTTACTTCCAGAAACATGGAATCATATCCCCATTTGTTAGGATTCCTCTCCTGGGTGTATTAAAAGGTCTTAGAAATTGTGATTTAAAGCATACAGGTGTGTTATTTTGATCAGTGGATTGCACCTTCAAAAGAATATTGGTTTCTGCCAACAACTCCACAATTTAGGGGATGGACTTGGTCTGTAATTATGAGTCCTCAAGAACTGTCTAGATCAGCGGTTCTCAACCTGTGGGTCACGACCCCTTTCAGGGTCAAATGATCCTTTCACAGGGGTCACCTAAGACCATCAGAAAATTGCAAAATTCACAATTCGCAATTCGCAATTTAATGGGTTTATATGCCGCCCAATCCCAGGGGACTCCGGGCGGCTTACAAATACGAAATGAAATAAAATACACACAGGGTGAAAATACAAACAATACAAACAATTTTAAAAAACACAACATACATTCGGGTTAATTGGGGGTTGAACCTGATTCGAAAATCAGCAACCCCGGGCCTGTCAGAACAGCCAGGTTTTGGTGGCTTTTTGGAAGGCCACGAGGGTGGGAAGGGTCCAGATCTCTGCTGGTAGCTCATTCCACAGAGCCAGAGCAGCTACAGAGAAGGCTCTCCCCCGAGTGGTCGCCAGTCGACATTGTCCGGTCGACGGCACCCGGAGGAGGCCTAGCCTGTGAGTTCTTATCGGACGTTGGGAGGTGTGTAGCAGGAGACGGTCTCTCAGATATCCAGGTTCAGTGCCATGTAGGGCTTTAAAGGTAATCACCAGCACTTTGTAGCGCGTCCGGAGACTAATAGGGAGCCAGTGCAGCTCGCAGAGTATAGGTGTAACACCCAATATCGCTCGCGTGGCTGCATTCTGGACCAACTGCAGTCTCCGAACACTCTTCAAGGGCAATTATGAAGTAGCAATGAAAATAATTTTATGGTTGGTCTAGACCACTGGTCTAGATCAATTATTTGGAGCAGATTCTGATTTCTTTTTCCTTTCATTCAGATACTTGGATAGAGTGGCCCTGCTTTTTCAGGCTTAGGAACCTGAGAAACATCAAGCTCCCTTAATAAATACAGGTGGTCCTTGACTTACCACTACAATTGAGCCCAAAATCTATGTTGCTAAGCGAGACAGTTGTTATGTGAAAATTGCCCCATTTTGTGAGCTTTCTTGCCATGGTTGTTAAGTGAATCACTGCAGTTGGTAAGTTAATAACAAGGTTGTTAAGTGAATCCCACTTCCCCATTGACTTTGCTTCTCAGAAGGTCACAAAAGGATCACATGACCCCAAGACACTGCAACCGTATGTTGCCAAGTATCTGGATTTCTATCACATGACCAAGAGGATGCTGCAGTGGTCATTAAGTATGAAAAATGGTCATAAGTCACTTTTTTCAACGATGTAACTTTGAATGGTCACTAAATGAACTATCGTAAGTCGAGAACTACCTGTATTAGAAAAGGGGGTACCTTATCCAAATCATTTTTGAGGCATGGACTTCACTATTAATACCACCCCATTGTATATATTCGTAACAATACATTAGATCATGTCAGTGTATGAGAGTTCATGACTTGACAGAGACAAGGTGACAAGGTCAGCCAATGAATAGGCATAGCAACTAAGTCAGCCAATGAGGGCTGTTTGGAAACTGAAACAGTATTTGCTGTGTGAGCAACAAGGAGACAGCAAGGAGCCTGGGTGTGTCTTAGCTTAACTTCTGTACTAAAGCTCTGAGTCTGTGCTGAGCTCTAAACTAGTCTGCTACTCTGAACTGAAACTGTTCTCTCTTCTGCCTGTGTTTGCTTGTATTTACTACCATGTTGGAAAACCTGTTTTTAGTATTGTATATTCACTTCATGTTTTACATTAGATATAAAGAGAAGTTAATGAATCCTGCTGAATCAGTTACCTGTGTGTGCTTTCTGGATGTGATTGCTGCTGCAAACTCTGACAGATCAGTCCATATTAAAGATGTATTTCAGATTTTCAAGTGTTTCTGTTAGAATCTTGAGAAACTTAAATCACCTTGCCCCCTTTTTTTGTTCTTGACTCAACCTACTTTTTAACCTAACTCTCCTGTCAACAGCAGGACGGTCAATGAAATATTGAGTATTCCAACAAGAGAATGTATTCTATGACCACAAGGAAGTTTGAAGTGACTTAAGAGTTAGCAGTTCTATTTAAAAATCAAGAAATAATTGCTTAAGAAAATAATAAAATAAAAAAGTCATGTCTTAATGGTTTTTGAAACTCACCCAAAGAAAGACAGTTCAGGACTTTCTTACCTGCTCCCTGCCCTATTCCCTATATATTTGAAGAGTGTTCAAAGACTCCAGTTAGTCCAGAATGCAGCCGCGCGAGCGATTGTGGGTGCACCTAGGTACACCCACGTTACACCTATCTTCCGTGAGCTGCACTGGCTTCCCATTGGTCTCCAGACACGCTTCAAGGTGCTAGTCGTTACTTTTAAAGCCCTACATGTCATCGGACCTGGCTACCTGAGAGACCGCCTCCTGCCAATTACCGATCATAGACCGATCAGATCGCACAGACTAGGCCTCCTATGAATCCCATCTGTCAGCCATTGTTGGCTGGCGACTCCCCGGGGGAGGGCCTTCTCTGTTGCAGCTCCGGCCCTCTGGAACGATCTCCCCGCTGAGATCCGGACCCTTACTACCCTTCCGGCCTTCCGTAAAGCAACCAAGACCTGGCTGTTCCGGCAGGCCTGGGGCTGTTGAATTATCCAGCCCCACTTTAAGTTATGAATGTTGCTGTAATTTTAAACTGTTGTTTTATTTTTTTTTATATTCCCCCTCCCTTTTTATTGTAAGCCGCCCTGAGTCTTCTGAGAGTGGGCGGCATACAAAACTAATAAATAATAATAATAATAATAATAATAATAATAATAATAATAATTTCTCCTCCATGAAAATGAAAATCTTCTATGTGTGTTTCAATCACTTTTCAGATAATAAAGAGACATTTTAGAATTAATGTTCTAGTTCTGCATAGTACAATTTTGTCTGACCATAAAAATCATATTTTTTTTATTTTAAAAGTTATACCAAAACCCATATAGGAGAAACTCAGAAGCTCCCCATGGTGATGCATTTAAAAGTAAGTGTTTGCCTATTAGAAGTATTCATTTTCATTGTTTAACTGCAGAATCATTAGAGAGTGCTCAGAATGAAATATATTACACAACTTAAGGCTATCCATGTTTAGCAGAAGAGCGCACTATTGCCAACAAAACATAAACATTGGCTTTGGAAAAGTAAGCAGAGCCGCACATGTGCACATTGCTGGCCCGGTATTAATTGTGTCTGTTAACATTCATTACTAAAACGTGTTTAGCCAATGAAGGCAATAAAATGAGAAAGTAAGCAGGCAACACACAAGCCTTTGACTATCATGCAGCACAAATGCAGCCTTCTGAAATGCAGTGCAATCCCTTCCCCCTGTGGGAAGTTATCACCCAGCCCTCTCCCAGAAAAAATGAAATACCCTAGGAAATATTGAAAAGGCAGAATGTTTCTCTGGATGTGAAAAGAAGCATGTTTTAAAAGACAGAATAGTTGCCTGTAGCTTTCTGCCCACCCCCACGTTGTCAATAGGCCCATTAAGACTAGCCAGGCTAGCCCACTTTACATAATACTTTTACTTTACTTTTACTTTTGCCTTTATTTGTATGCCGCCCTTTTCCCTAAAGGGACTCAGGGCGGCTCACAATTCAAAAGGGAAGGGGAAACAACAAACAATAGACAATACAGCATGTTAAAAAAAGAAAAACACAACAATCGCACAATTCAAGTGGGGCTATAATCTTAACCCCAGGCCAGCCGGGACAGCCAGATCTTTACAGCAGCGCGGAAGGATTGGAGGGTGGTGAAGGTCCGAATCTCCACGGGGAGTTCGTTCCAAAGGGACGGAGCAGCCACCGAGAAGGCTCTCCTCCGGGTAGTTGCCAGTTTGCACTGGCTGGAAGATGGAATTCGGAGGAGGCCTAATCGATGCGATCGAATCGGTCTGGTGGAGGTAATTGGCAGCAGGCGGTCTCTCAAGTACCCAGGCCCACTACCATGAAGGGCTTTATAGGTGATAAGTAGCACCTTGAAGCGCACCCGGAGATCAACAGGTAGCCAGCGCAGCTCGCGGAGGATAGGTGTTACGTGGGTGAACCGAGGTGCACCATCGCTCGCGCGGCCGCATTCTGGACTAGCTGGAGTCGCCGAATGCTCTTCAAGGGCAGCCCCATGTAGAGCACATTGCAATATTCCAGCCTAGAGGTCACAAGGGCACGAGTGACTGTTGTGAGGGCCTCCCGGTTCAGGTAGGGACGCAACTGGTGTACCAGGCGAACCTGGGCAAATGCCCCCCTGGTCACAGCTGACAAATGATGTTCGAAGGTCAGCTGTGGGTCCAGGAGGACTCCCAAGTTGCGAACCCTGTCTGAGGGGTGTATAATTTGACCCCCCAGCCTGAGAGATGGAGTACTTGGCCAATTCTTGGGAGGGAAACACAGCAGACACTCGGTCTTTTCTGGATTGAGAACAAGCTTGTTAACCCCCATCCAGTCTTTAACAGCATCCAGCCCCTGGCTCATCACATCCATCGCTTCGTTGAGTTGGCACGGGGCGGACAGATATAATAAAGACTTCAGCAGCAGCTACAGAAAGGCATGATAATATTGGAACTTTACTCAGCTGAGCACATGGCATCTGAGAGCTCATCCACACTTGGATTCAAAAACACAGCCTAGAGAGTAGCCCCCTGCATGGCACCATGGGAGTCTGACAACCAATCAGAATACATTTCTTACACAGGAACAGGAAACAGAGAGGTGGGACTAAACAGGGTGTAAAAAGCCTAGCAAGCCCCTTCCTCAGCCCTTCTCTTCTTCTCCACCAACATTGAAGCATGTGGATCACCTTTTCTGTTCAGGGCTCAAGCCATGTGGCCCTGTCCAATAATAAACCATCTTTCCAAGCAGCCTCCATGTCTCCAGTGTCTTTTTCCCCACTTGGAGCTGAACCCAGAAGGACATTTCTTTCAACACCCCGTTGCAAGAAGAGATATTGAAAGCGTTATTTTGAAAAACAGCTCCCAGAATGTCTATTTCAGCTCCTTCATTTGGTTGCATTGTGCTTGGGAGCAGGAGAATCCTCTTTATGTAAAACCCACACAAGGGAAGGAATCTTCAAAGGAGATCCAATTGTTTATTTCCACACAACTGTTTAAACTACTTACTTGTAGCAATGGGACTCTTAAGTATTAACGCCTATAGGACATTTCCTCCGTCACTTACGACGAACTGGCAGTTTGAGAGTTACCTTGCATGTATCCGAATTTACAACCTAAATGTTGGAGATGTGATTGTGTTGATGCTACATATTACCATATTTATTTATTATTTATTATTTATTATTTATTATTTATTATTTATTATTTATTATTTATTATTTATTATTTATTATTTATTATTTATTATTTATTATTTATTATTTATTATCGATTATCGATTATCGATTATCTATTATCTATTATCTATTATCTATTATCTATTATCTATTATCTATTATCTATTATCTATTATCTATTATCTATTATCTATTATCTATTATCTATTATCTATTATCTATTATCTATTATCTATTATCTATTATCTATTATCTATTATCTATTATCTATTATCTATTATTTATTATTTATTATTTATTATTTATTATTTATTTGCCTTATATACAGCTTCATAAGGCTTTCAGCCCTCTCTGAGCGGTTTACAGATTTTTAGCAAATTGAGTCAGCAAATTGCCCCCACAGTCTGGGTCCTCATTTCACCCACCTCGGAAGGATGAGTCAATCTTGAGCCGGTGAGATTTGAACCGCTGAACTGCAGATAACAGTCAGCTGAAGTGGTCTGCAGTACTGCACCCTAACCACTGCACCACCTCAGCTCCTTCATATATGGTGGACTTGTACAAAGGTTAAAGCATTCTGGATAAAAGTATGGTGGATTATGCAAAATATCTTTAAAAAGAGGATAAAGTTTACCCCTCAGTTATTCTTGTTAGGTATAACTACTGATTGTACTGTTATAGAGACTAATTTGATTTTGAACCTAACAACGGCAGCAAGACTGTTGGTGGCGCAATAGTGGAAGAAGGAAGATTTGCCTACTATTCAAGAATGGACATTAAAAGTAACAAACTTAGCAGAGATGGCTAAAATATCAGCATATCTTAAGGATCATTCAGACAAGAAATATAAACTGGAGTGGAGAAGATGGATTGATTATATTCAAAATAAATATGGGACTAAGAAATTACAGATAGCCTACGATTGAAAAAGCAAGGAATGACATAATTTATTTAGAGTTAGCTCAACGAAAGAGGAGTTAAAGTACAAGTGAAAGATGATGCTAAAGTTTCTTTTAGTTTACTTTAGAATATGATTGTTAAAGATTTATACCCTGTATTTGCTCTGGGAAGTCGGGGGGGGGAGGTTGGGGGGGAGATGTTAGGGTGGGGTGGGTGGGGGAGGAGAGGTAAATATTTGTAAAGCTTTTTAAATTTTCAATTAAAAAAAAGAGTCACCTGCATTTTGATGGAGGGAAGGAGGAAGTTTTAGCCAGATACAGTCAACTCCCCATGACAATAAAGAACAATATAGAGAAGTTGCATGCTGCTTCATTTGCACAAATGTCCAGGTGGGTGGATGGAGCCTCCCGCCGGCGCTACTACCAGTACGCTTGATCCGGGCTGAACCGGGAGGAACCCACCTCTGCACCAGGCTCAAGGTTGACTCAGCCTTCCATCCTTCCGAGGTGGGTCAAATGAGAACCCAGATTGTTGGGGACAATAGGCTGAATCTGTAAACCGCTTAGAGAGGGCTGTAAAAGCACTGTGAAGCGGTATATAAATCTAAATGCTACTGCTATTAAACCTTTCATTTTTCCTTTTAGCAACCAGTGGCTTGAATTTAAACAATTAGTCTGTGTCTGTGATCCCGATTGCAGTACACAGGATGTAATCATAAAAGGTTGGCTGGAACAGCAAAAGTTTGGAGAAGGTGTTTCCAGCGGATCCTCCAAATACAGGTAGTTGCTAAGTGAGAAATTTGTGAAATGATAGAGCCGAGGTGGCGCAGTGGTTAGGGTGCAGTACTGCAGGCCACTTCAGCTGACTGTTATCTGCAGTTCAGCGGTTCTAATCTCACCGGCTCAAGGTTGACTCAGCCTTCCATCCTTCCGAGGTGGGTAAAATGAGGACCCGGATTGTTGTTGGGGGCGATATGCTGACTCTGTAAACCGCTTAGAGAAGGCTGAAAGCCCTATGAAGCGGTATATAAGTCTAACTGCTATTGCTATTGCTAAATGAGTTTTGCCCCATTTTACAACTTTTCTTGCCACGTTTGTCACTGCAGTTGTTAAGTTAGTAACACAGGTTGTTCAGTGAATCTGGTTTCCCCATTGACTTTGCTTTGTCAGAAGGTCACAAAAGAGGATCACATGATCCCGGGACACGGCAATGGTCATAAATGTGAGTCAAGCATCCGAATGTTAATAATATGTCCACGGGGATGCTTTTCATAAGTATGAAAAATAGTCATCAGTCACTCTTTGCAGGTGTAGCTTCAAACAGTCAGTAAGTACAGTGGTGGGATCCGGGCTGGACTGGTAGTACCCAGGAGCAGCTGAAAGTGTACTGGTACGGTGGCCAGTTTGGCCCACCCACCTGCCCGCATTCTATACCTGTTTTTAAAGCAACTGGCCAATTATGTGCACACAGCGTGCGGCACCTGCGCGACCTCCGACAAGCAGCTGGCTGTCGCAGGGGCGGTGGAGTTCAATAGCAATTAGACTTATATACCGCTTCATAGGGCTTTCAGCCCTCTCTAGGCGGTTTACAGAGTCAGCATATCGTCCCCACAGTCTGGGTCCTCATTTCACCCACCTCGGAAGGATGGAAGGCTGAGTCAACCCTGAGCCGGTGAGATTAGAACCGCTGAACTGCAGATAACAGTCAGCTGAAGTGGCCTGCAGTACTGCACCCTAACCACTGCACCACCTCGGCAGTGCACATGCACGAACAGGACGCCCAGCCCCGTGACCAGCGTTCTGGTAGCGATGGGGAGAGGAACCCACCACTGAGTAAGTGAACTGTTGTAAGTTGAGGACTACCTGCAATCCACAATTCTTCTGCCTGTCTCTTACTCACTGTCTCCTTCCCTAGCAACTTGAGATATGGACATCTCAAGTGCTTTCCAAACTTTGAGCAAGAAGGAAAGTTCAGTCGCTAGTTGTCTTAGTTTCTCTCCCAGAAACTGTTTTAATGAGCACAATGCCTTCTTTCAGGGCAATCTTGAATATTCACTTGGCTCAGAGCAGGAACACCTGGGATTTTTCACCATGGCTGTGCACTCAAAGCGGCCAAAAATAGGGATGCAAAGAAACTCATGATTTATTGCCAGCCTTTGTGAGTCACCTCTGAAGCATGAACTGGTCCTCTCACCACCTCACTGGCAGCTGGAGGAATGAAGAAGCAGAGCAAACCTACATCTACAGAATCTGATCGTGGACATCTGAAAAAGGATAAGCAGCGTGTTTTATCCTTCTGGATTTCAAATTGCCTAAAAAATTGCTTTAAAGAGAAAAATAATTTCTCTAAAAGGAAAAACAAAAAGTCAACAAGAGAAACAGATTGGTGATAAGTTTCAAATGTGATTTGGGGCTTGCCAATATTTTTAGTCAAATGTGGAAAGGTAACTAACTAGTAAATCATATATTATAGAAGAATATAAGGCACTCTCATGTCAAATAAAATACCGTATTGGTCCACCTAAGTTCAGTGGGTGTGCTACAGTGGTGGGTTCCGGATACCGTTCCAACTGGAACGGTTGGAACAGGCCCGGCGTCGCCCACAAAGACACGCGCAACTTGCATGATGCATGCATGCGTCGTACCTGCCTACGATGCCTCCGCAAGCTTCCGCAACACTCCAGCTGCTCGGTGAAGCGTCGCGCAGGAACCATTCGCGCCATGCGTGTGTCAAGAAATGCCAAAGGCTTAAAAGACAGATAAGGAGCTCAGGTGGGCGGGTGGGCCTTCCGGAGCACCGTACCGGAACGGTATCCGGTATTCCGGGCAGGCTCCAGTACGCCTGTACTTGTGCGTACCGCCTGCAACCCACCACTGGTGTGCTAAGCCATTTTTTGTTGGAAAGTTGGAAATAAACATCTGTATGATTTGTTTCTTGGTTTCCTAAGTTTTTTAAAAAAAAATGCTTTTGCCTTATAGCTCTATGGTCTTGTTAGAAACTTTGATGGAACACCGAACAATATTGCTGACTTCCTAATAAGTCAGGAAAGAAACAATACAAGCCTAATTGTCTCCATTAAGATAGTATGAATAGCCATACAGGAAGTCCTCAATTTATGACCACAATTCAGCCCAAAATTTCTGTTGCTAAGTGAGACTTTTGTTAAATGAGTTTTGCCTCATTTGACAACCTTTCTTGCCACAATCACTGCGGTTGTTAAGATAGAATAGATTAGGATAAGATAGGATAGGATAGAATAACAGAGTTGGAAGGGACCTTGGAGGTCTTCTAGTCCAACTCCCTGCTTAGGCAGGAAACCCTACACCTCTTCAGACAAATGTTATCCAACATCTTCTTAAAGACTTCCAGTGTTGGGGCATTCACAACTTCTGGAGGCAAGTTGTTCCACTGATTAATTGTTCTAACTGCCAGGAAATTTCTCCTCAGTTCTAAGCTGCTTTTCTCCTTGATTTGTTTCCATCCATTGCTTCTACCCTCAGGTGCCTTGGAGAATAGCTTGATTCCCTCTTTTTTTGTGGCAACCACTGAGATATTGGAACACTGCTATCCTGTCTCCCCTAGTCCTTCTTTTCATTAAACTAGACATACCCAGTTCCTGCAACCGTTCTTCATATGTTTTAGTCTCCAGTCCCCTAATCATCTTTGTTGCTCTTCTCCACACACTTTCTAGAGTCTCCATATCTTTTCTACATCGTGGTGACCAAAACTGAATGCAGTATTCCAAGTGTGGCCTTACCAAGGCATTATAAAGTGGTACTAACACTTCACGTGATCTTGATTCAATCCCTCTGTTTATGCAGCCTAGAGCTGTGTTGGCTTTTTTGGCAGCTGCTGCACACTGCTGGCTCGCATTTAAATGGTTGTCCACTAGGACCCCAAGATCCCTTTCACAGTTACTACTGTTGAGCAAGGTACCACCTATACTGTACCTGTGCAAGTAACATGGTTGTTAAGTGAATCTGGCTTCCCTATTGACTTTGCTTGTCAGAAGTTCACAAAAGGGGAACACATGATCCCCGCAATATTGCAAGTTCCTGGATTTTGATCATGCCACCCCGGGGATGCTGCAATGGTGGTAAGTGTGAAAAATGGTCACACATCAGTTTTTTCAGTGCCTTTACACCTTTGAACAGTCACTAACTGAACTGTTTTAAGTCGAGGACTACCTGTACTTTTTTTTAACCCTAATCAGCTACAAATAATGATTTCATCGTTTATTACCCTAACAAGCCATGCTTTCTTCCCTGGCTATACTCTCACATGATAGTAAGCAAGAACTAGACAAAGCCTTAGCAGACCGTGGTTTGTGTATTTGCTCAGTGGGTTAAAGTAACATCTTTCCTAAAATGATCCAGAAATGTCTAAAATCCATTCTCAGACTGTCTCTGGTTCAAGTTATAATTAACTTCTATAGTTAAAAATAAAACCAAACACTTACTGAAAAGACCAGTAGCAATACAAGGAGCACAGATATGTGCGGTCTCTCTGGAATTTATAGGCCACGCACAGAAATTCTGTATCAATGGACCATAAGGCGGAAATTTATGGCACAATGCCAGGGTGTCAAGAAGAGCCAGAGACAGAGCCATTGTTTTGCAAAGCTTATGGATGCAACGTTTTCCCATGGGTGAGAACACTTGCCGCGCCTCACTTTGTTGCAAACATGCTGTCATGTTATCATTTCACCATAACAGCTTGCTTTTAAATGTAACACAACAATGATGTGTTTGTGGCCAAGGCGTTTGCTCCCCCCAAAAAACCCCTCAAAATAACTGCTCAAGGTTGGATTTATTTGGGCGCATTAGACGTCTTATTAATTTATTCATTTTATTTCCACTGTGTTTGGAAACTGAAAATAAGGGCCTGCAACAGTTCAGAGGATAGAATTTTTTGGCAGGTTCCTATTCAGGGGTGGGCTGCTGGGGGTTTGAGGGGGTTCAGGAGAACCTCTAGCTAAGATTCTGTGCAGTTTGGAGAACCCCCCAAAACCCACTCCTGGCTGGCCTGCCAACCCCAATCCTCCCCTCCCAGTAGTCCCACACAACCCATTTGTTTGGATGCAAGTATGTGCAGGGTGTGCGTGGAGCAGGAGTGGGTTCTTGCCAGTTCTAACCTCTTCTATAGAAGAGCTTCCACAAATCTACAGTGCTTTTTAGAACCGGTTCCAACTCCCGCCCCCTGCCCGTCCACACATCAAGATGAAGAACGAGAGGAGGAATTCTGGGAGTTGAAGTCTACAAGTCTTAAAGCTGTCACATTTGAACACCCCTGGGGTTTTTTTTCCTAAAGGGTTAGGGGTACAAGTGTCTTGTAACTTGACAGCTTTAAGACTTGCACACTTCAATGCCAGAGTTCCTGAGCCAACATGACTGGAGAAGAAATTCTGGGAGTTGAAGTCCACAAGTCTTAAAGCTGTCAAGTTTGAACACCCCTGGGGTTTTTTTTCTAAAGGGTTAGGGGTGCAAGGATCTTGTAACATGACAGCTTTAAGACTTGCATGCTTCAAATGCCAGAGTTTCTGAGCCAACATTTTGGTTGCTAAGCAAGAGCATTGTTAAGTGAGTTTCACCACATTTTACAAGTTGTCCACGCCCACCTAGTCACATGACTGCCAAGCCACTCCCACCTGGTCACATAGCCAGCAAGCCACTCCCACAAAGTAGGCCACACTTACAGAAGAGGTTCTAAAAAATTTTGAAATCCACCACTGGCGTGGAGGCTTGGGAAGAGCGAAAAACGGGCCTATTGAAAGTTTGGAAGGGCCGGAAACGGGCCTGTTTCTGGCCTCCATAGAGCCTCCAGATCCTGAGGAGGCTGTTTTCGTCCTCCCAAGGCTCGAGGAAAGCCCCCAGAGCCCGGGAGGGCAAAAATGCCCCCCCCCATGGTGCAGGAGGCCGACGAGGTCACGCCCACCCAGCAACTGGGCAGAGAACCCCTTGCTAACATTTTTGAAGCCCACCCTTGTTCCTATTGGTCATATGATTGTCTCATAGGGTTACTTGAGTTTTCTCAGAATGACTTTAGCCTTTGGGAACAGAGATTTAAATCCATATCCTACCAGGGGTTTTGAAAATATTTTACAGCTCTTATCTTATTTTCATTTTGATTTCATTATGCTTAGAATCCTAGAGACTTCCAGTTGTTGCTGAAATATAACTGCAGTTCATGATAGCTGGGTTCCGTCAAGCTGAGGTTGAACAATATCGACACCACAGGTCCCTCATCTCTGATTTATCTCCTTGATCTCCTAGAGAAAAGGTGGTGTGGACATCTGATGGAATAAATAAAAATACCAATATAATAGCTCTCCAATTTCCAGCTATCCCAGGGTATAAATTTCATATTTTTTTTCCACCATTAAAAATTCAATTGACACCAAGAGGTAGAAACAACAATTGACATGTATGTAGGCCTGCACAAAGCTTTGAAGGCACCCTCTGATTTGATGAAGCTTTAGTCAAGTTGTCGCACAGAAGCGGATTCATGCCTTAAAACAAATTGAGTCTTGCAAGGCACTTCATCGATTGGATAGCTTCTGTGCTGTTTCCACGGCACATCTCTAAAAATGTGCCAATCTTGCAAGCTACTGGAATGCTGAATTGGAGGGGGTGAGTTAACCAGCTCACTAAATTATCTGTTTATCAGAGCTATTTTGTGGCAGCAAAGCTCACATTGCTCTGAGCTTCATTCACTTCCTGATTCTCCATCCTTATTTCTCTGGTCAACCATCAGCCTGGACTTTCAGTTCTCTTCTCCCAATAGAACATTAGATTTCTGGTCCTGCCATCGCAAATGGGAGTTCAATATACTATCTCTCAGCACTCTATGTATAGGTTCAGTCAGAGGTGGGTTCCTACCAGTTTGCACCTATTCGGTAGAACCGGTTCGTCAAATCTACCGAACTGGTTAGAAGAGGTTCCACCAGTGGACCCGGAAAGCAGGCCACACCTACAGAAGAGGTTCCAAAATTTTTTGAAACCCACCACTGGCAAGGATCTTGTAACTTGACAGCTTTAAGACTTGCATACTTCAATGCCAGAGTTTCTGAATAGATACTTGGACCGACCTAAGTACTAATTCATAATTTCATATCCGGTCACATGGGCGGCAAGCCACTCCCACCCGGTCACATGGGTGGCAGGCCACTCCCACAAAGGAGGCCACACCCACAGAGTAGGTTCCAACAATTTTTGAAACCCACCACTGGGTTCAGTGCCAATTTACATTGTACATTTAAACATTCTGAACAATTAGGGCAGATTTAGTTCTCTTGGCAAAGAATGGATGGGCATCAAGTGCTGTGCTAACAGTTCAGTGTTTTTAAAAACAGAAGGAGCCAAGACTAATATCACTTTCTTCATGCCATTCTCCATGGCACTGCATTGTTCCAGCTTGCTCCTGCCATGGCCTCTGCTGATTCACTGATGGTTGGCAACAAGTCATGCTATTGCATAACTGAGAAAAGTAAGTTTTTTAAAAAAGCTACGTTTTTGCCATTGTGCCCAACTCATCTTGGCTCCACAGCATAATTGTGCCAGTTATAAATGGGCGTTCCAAAAAGAAGGAGGACCTCTTACTATTCTCCCTTTCTTAACTTCAGTGATCAGAAGCAGAAAAGCTATCCTATCTCATAAGGTTGGTATTTTTTTAGTTTCACAGCAAATTCGACACTCCAGAAGGAAAAGCAAGCAAGTGGAAATTAAAAGCTTCAAGAGTCAATTTCTTTTTTAAAAAATCTTTTCTGTATTGCTTCTGCATAGATTTTCTATAGAATTTTTGTTGGAGTGTCGAGACTGCTGAGCTGTCTTTTTCTCATTCCTGCCTTAACATTTCCAAGTGATACTGCAGTTAAAATTTAAAAGATATCTGGAATAAGAACCGCCAGGATTAACGTCTGAAGTGTTTATCTTTCTTATTATTTTCATCCTCTTTTCCCCAAAAACGAATCCGCTCCAAATGATTTGTGTTTTTCCATTATAACCTATGAACAAAAAAACATCTCTTAAGTATCTCAAATGGAGACATTTTGCCCTGAATTGCAAGCTGGAGTCTCCCTCCATTTCAATCTTGAGTCCACATCTCAAATCAAATCAGATCTGATTCACAGAGGCTCACCCAGATTCCCTGGGCCGTTTTCCTTGTGTGTGTTTGAAAGTTCCTCTCCAGATATTAGATGACCAAATCAAGATTATGAGGTAGAAAACATAAAAGATAAAATGCCCAAGAACCAAAAACTACTTAGAGAGAAGCAACTGAATACGCAAAGCTAAGCCTCCAGTAGCATCAAGTGAAATTGGATCGTGACTGCATTTCTGAAATGCAATGTAAGATGTGAAAATGGATTAAAACGATAGCAGCCGACAGCTTCTGACAGTCAGAGCAGCTGCCTTTCAAATTACTGATCTTTCAAAGTTCTGAGTCTAAAGTCACCGTTACCATCATCTTTAGGCCAGGAAACCATGAAAGATGAGTACAACTCAGTAGGGGTAAGCATATCGCAAGATCAACCGGCTGCACTTTCAATCTATACTCTTTAGAAGCACTGCATTTCTGACGGATGATTGTGCTGTTTCGTAATAATATGGCTAGTTCAGTATAAATCAGCCTGTTAAATATTTCTTCCCTGCTCCTTCTTCTCACCTTTTGCAGATCAAAATTTTCCAAGCCCAAAAGAAAAAGAGGGCAGCCTCTAACTTTCCCCAACCCTCTTCCCCTCAAAACAATGATAGAGAATGTCTCTCCTCTCCTCTCCAGGAATCACAGTATCCAAAATATCTTGGGCTGTGAGGCAATAAATCCTTTCCGTATCTTTTTCTCTTTGTTTTAGAGTTTGAACCTATGATTCTCTCCAGTAAGATATTTTCAATCAAGGTTTATTTACTATTATTTACCACTTCAATCTTTAGATTCATAATGATTCACAGCTTATACTGGTAGATGAAAAAAAAAAAAAACAAATTGCACCAAGAAAATAGAAGACACTGAGGAAGCTGAGGGGGTGAGGAAGAGGGTGGAGGAAGAGGAGGAAGAGAAGGAAGGAAAGAAAGAAAGAGAAAAAAGAAAGAGAGAGAGAAGATAGAGAGAAAGGAAGGAAGGAAGGAAGGAAAGAAAGAAAGAAAGAAAGAGAAAAGAGAAAGAAAGGAAGGAAAGAAAGAAAGAAAGAAGGAAGGAAAGAAAGAAGGAAGGAAGGAAAGAAAGAAAGAAAGAAAGAAAGAAAGAAAGAAAGAAAGAAAGAGAAAGAAAGAAAGAAAAGTTCAACCACAGTCCAGAGCCTGGGAAAACAAGTAAAGAAGTCTGTAGAAATTCAAAACTTGGGAGCTGTAGGAATCTCTGGGGAGTCATTACCAAGAAGGCAGACTACTGGGCCCTACAAGCTGACTCTGCTTAATTAACAGGACCCAGAATGTGGCACTTTAGCTGACTTCATGTACGAACGGAAACATACAGAGACAGAAGTTTCCTCAAGTTAGCAAGATTATGGCCATGAAGGGCTTTAGGTGGCAATCAGCACCTTGATTACACCTGGAAGACACCTGGCAGCCAGTGCAGCTTACCAAGCAGCTGCGACATGTGCGCATACTGTGACACTCCATCACACCCCGTGCTGTCACATTCTAGACCAGCTGCACCATGTCTAACTTGCCACAGGACACGTTCTCTAACTTTTGAGAAGGAATGCAAGGGTTTGGGTACCAGAACAAGTGAGCCAGGTTTCATGCTTTTGACAGTTTAAACTCACAAATCCCGAAAGCTTGGGATGGGGTTTCTTCTGCAATTCTTAATGCATATGAGAAAACCTAATCTGGGAGGCAGAGAGTAGAAAATGGGCAAGGTCAATTTGCTTGGAATGTTGTTGCTATTTGTCAGCAATTTGTGTTTTTCAGCCCCCACAATGGCATCATTGCCTGCTACTCTTAATCCTGGAAAGAGTTTGTAGCCTAGCCATGATTAATTTTAGCCTAGGTTTACAAGACACACTGAACTAAACCACACACCAAGCAACCCCAAGGAACCATCCTGAGTCCAAGAACTAAATTCCACAGAGATTGGCCAAGCGAAGTTTCTTCCAACTCCTGATTATCCTCATCAGATCGGCTGCCAATTTTTCCAACAACAGAGGGTGCTCTTTCCCTCGTTCCTGGACCATCAATAAGAAAAAGAAGTTCTTCCCCCTTTATTCCCCTGTATTCCCCCTGTAGATCATCAGGAAACAACATACAGTACTGCATTAGATTAGGGTAAACAATGATACAAACAGAACTGTATTCTAAAACTATTGACAGAACAGACCAGTAAACTCTTCCACAGCTCTCCTCCCCAAACTTCCAAAATGACCTCACTCTAACATCTCCAGCCATGTTTCCTATAGCTGGTTGCTTACTACTGCCTTCATGGATCAGGCTGAAGGCACTTTCTCATCTCTCGCTGGCTCTAGCATCTTTCTTCTCTTGAGTAAGGTCTCCCAACGGTTTCTCGCTTTCTCCTCACAGGCGAATCTTTCAGTGCTTCACACCACCTTGACTCAGCTGCCAGTAGTTTATTTATTTAGAAAATTTAGATTGCTACCTACTCATCCATGGCAACTCAAGGCGGCTTAAAATAAAAATGATAAAAGAAAATAATAAAATAATAATAAAATAGTAGTTCATCCACCCACCCCCATCCCAGTGACATATTCATACAAGCCGGTGGTGGGATTCAGCCAGTTCGCACCTATGCGGGAGAACCAGCTGGTAACTTTCTAAGTAGTTCAGAGAACCGATTGTTGGAAGAAATCTCCTTTTGTTTTTTCCACTTTACAGGGCTGATCCTGTAAGGAAGGCAGGAAGGAAACATTCTGGTGTTGTTTCTAGCCTAATCTTTATGACCTGCTTACAGAAACTGCCTCTCCGGTTAACCCTTATTACCATTGTAACAACTAAGGTGAAGCGCCCATCGACCCGAGTGACCTTGAGTTGGCCACACCCACCCAGTCACATGATCACCGAGCCCCACCTACCCAGATGATCATTAGGGCAGAGAACCGGTTGTTAAATTATTTGAATCCCACCACTGATACAAGCCATTTAATGGGCTCCATCCCGCTCTGGGTTCCCCAAGCCCGCTGGCAGAACCATGTCTTCAGTGCCTTCCAGAAGAGTATTAGGATGGGCAAATGAGAGACCCACCACGGAGAAGGCCCTTCTTCTGGGTCCCGCCAGATGTATCTCCCTAGGGGATGGGACCTGCAACATTCCTTGCTTTCCCATTCTGGTGGGTCAGGTAGATATGACCAGCAAGAGTCGATCCCCCAGATAACTTGGGCCGAAGCCTCATGGCTTTAAAGGTGACAACCAGCTCACCTTTCCCCCTCATTTCACTTGCCACATCCAACATTGGGGTATTATATGTGCTTAATTTTCTGTGCCCTGAAACTAACTTCCCTCCCTCCAAACCAGCAGTTACCAACTGGTGGTCCGTGAGAAAATTTTGGTGGTCCGCAGAAAAATTATTTGCATTTTTTATATTGCACTAAACACTATTTATCTTTTTAAAAAAATCATATTAGTGGTTCACAGGAATTAAAATTATGAATTTAGTGGTCCCTGAGGTCTGAAAGGTTGGTGACCTCTGCTTCAAACTATCTTTTTCTAAATTTTAGGACTGGGGATAGTTGATGGTAACTTGGCATCAGCAAGGTTTAGAGGAAAATCCTTCCTCCAATCTTCATTTACTTACTTATCCACCCACAATTGCATTCTACAGTCTTAATAAATATTATGCTTTAAATCCTTCCAACTTTGCATCCAACTTCACAGTGTATCAACTGAGTCTCTCACCTTGTATGATTCCAACCCATGAAGTTAACTTGGTAACAGACCAGAGGTGGGTTCCTACCAGTTCGCACCTATTCGGTAGAACCGGTTCATCAAATCTACCGAACCGGTTAGAAGAGGTTCCACCAGTGGACCCGGAAAGCAGGCCACACTACAGAAGAGGTTCCAAAATTTTTGAAACCCACCACTGGTCCTTGAATATGATTATTCTACACTATCATGCTCATATTTATAATATATTTATGCCTCTGTGAAAGGTAAGGATGACTACTGCGTTTGTGGTGCAATCAGAACATTGCGTGTGTTGAAGTTGTTTTAAATGCAAACCAAAGATGCCTTTTAAAAAACAAGTTTACATCATATTCTTATGCATGCCAGGTCTTGTGTGAGGTAATTTAAGGTGGTTCTGACAAGTGTCGTCGGCATCTTCATATCCAGTCACATGGGTGGCAAGCCACTCCCATCCGGTCACATGGGCGGCAAGCCACTCCCACAAAGGAAGCCACACCCACAGAGTAGGTTCGAACAATTTTGAAACCCACCACTGTAACAGACGTGTTGGGATAACCCTAGTTGAAGATTCTAATGCCTTCTCTAAGGTCCAATATTGAGCAGAACATACTGTATATACTCAAGTATAAGCCTAGTTTTTCAGCCCACTTTTTGGGCTGAAAAGAGCCGCCTCGGCTTATACTCGAGTCAGTGAAAAATTGCCCGAAATGGAGGAGAAAAAGGGGCGGGGGCCATGCCACTGGGTGACACTCGTGAATGGCCCAGTGCCCCTGTGAGTTTCCCCTCCCTCTGTGTCAGTTTGCCGGCGCAGCGCGCACCGCACCATCCCCCTCCTCACGTTCTAATGTAATGCAGGGCTGTCTTACAATTCCCCTTCCTCCCCCTCCTGCCGCTCTGCAACGATGTCCCACCTCCTCCTTGTTATGGCAAGCAGCCACATAGCGATGTCCCACCTCCTCTGGTACAGTGATCCAATGAGAGGAATCACTGTGCCGTGTGTCATAGGAGGCGGGACATCGCTCCCGCGGCTGCACGGGACATCATCATCACAGCGGACATCAGCATCATGAGGTGAGTGAAGTATTTCATTGAATACACCGCTATTTACTGTTTTTCTTTGAAATAAATATTCAAAAACATTATTGGTATCTATTTTTATTTTTGAAATTTACCGGTAGCTGCTGCATTTCCCACCCTAGGCTTATACTCGAGTCAATAACTTTTCCAGTTTTTTGTGGTAAAATTAGGTGCCTCGGCTTATATTCGGGTCGGCCTATACTCGAGTATATACGGTACATGTCCGAGCAGAACCACTCGCCTTAAAGAGCTTTTGATAAAGGGGGCCTAAGATCCCAAAGGACAGATGAAAATTACTGAGGAAGTTACACACTATAATAGAAAGACTTCAATTATGAACCTTCAGATCTATGAGTGGATGAAAAGGAAAAGAAAGAGATACTCATTTTTTTTTTCGTGTAAGAAGAAACCAAAGGGACGAGTAAGAGTATTGGTCCTCCAACTGGGGGAAATTGGAGCAGAGAGAAAGGGAAGAACAAGCTTGTTTGCTATCTGGACTCTGAATGCCCCTGGTGGTCAGCAGGAGAAAAGGATATTTGTAGGATATTTGTCGGTTCCATAATTGCATTCTGAACAAGCTTGTAGTTGGGTGCAATAAAGAATAGAATAGAATAGAATAGAATAGAATTCTTTATTGACCACAAAAGTGTGGTCAAACACAAAAGGAATTAGCCTCCAGTGCATAAGCTCAGAGTGTACATAAACTGCAAGTAATAGATCATAGGTCATAAATCATAAAAGTTAGCCAGAAAACCCATGCTTCCTTAATTATGGCTAGACAAATCTTAAAACATTTTTAAGTTTTAGGGGCAGATTATTTACATGCATCATGCAGAACCAAATTCAACTCTCTTATCTTGCCCTACTTGGTTGACCAACTGGGGGAAATTGGAGCAGAGAGAAAGGGAAGGGAAGAACAATCTTGTTTGCTATCTGGACTCTGAATGCTCCTGGTGGTCAGCAGGAGAAAAGGATATTTGTAGGATATTTGTCGGTTCCATAATTGCATTCTGAACAAGCTTGTAGTTGGGTGCAATAAAGAATAGAACAGAATAGGTTAGAATAGAATAGGTTAGAATAGAATAGAATTATTTATTGACCACAAAAGTGTGGTCAGATACAAAAGGAATTAGCCTCCAGTGCGTAAGCTCACAGTATACATAAACAGCAAGTATAGGTCATAGGTCATAAATCATAAAGTTAGCCAGAAAACCCATGGCTTCCTTAATTATGGGTAGACAAATCTTTAAAATATTTTTAAGTTTTAAGGGCAGATTATTACATGCATCATGCAGAACCAATTCAACTGTCTTTGGTAAAATGATGACTTGGATTGTTGGGGGCAATATGCTGACTCTGTAAAACCGCTTAGAGAGGGCTGAAAGCCCTATGAAGCAGTATATAAGTCTAACTGCTATTTTGCCCTACTTGGTGACCAACTGGGGAAACTGGAGCAGGGAGAAAGGGAAGGGAAGAACAAGCTTGTTTGCTACCTGGACTCTGAATGCTCCTGGTGGTCAGCAGGAGAAAAGGATATTTGTAGGATATTTGTTGGTTCCATAATTGCTTTCACAGTGTACATAAACAGCAAGTAATAGGTCATAGGTCATACATCATAAAAGTTAGCCAAAAACCCATGGCTTCCTTAATTATGGGTAGACAATCTTTAAAACATTTTTAAGTTTTAAGGGCAGATTATTACATGCATCATGCAGAACCAAATTCAACTCTCTTATCTTGCCCTACTTGATTGACCTGCCTTATATTAGTACAATCAAACTTGATAAGAATGGAAATAATCATACACTTTACATCACGGGTGTCAAACTCAACATGTCACACTGCCGTTATGTTACCTTTTGGGACGTTCTTCCCATTTGTGGACCTGGGGTGGGCATGGCCTGCGCGTGGTGCATCCAGCCTGCGGGCTGCCAGTTTGATACCCTGCTTTACATTATTCCCTCACCAGCAGATGGCACAATACTTAGGGCTGGATTATGACCCATAAGTAATCTACTGTGGTAGTCTTCAATTTACAACCTGTCACTTAATAACTGTTCGAAGATATGTCAGACTCAAAAAGGAAAGTTACTTACGACCCAGTTACAACTGCCGCACCACCCCCAAGGTCATGGGATCACGTTTCAGACCCTTGGCAACCAGTTCACATTTATGGTGACTTGATTTAGGACGGCAATGATTCATGACCAAAATTCTGCGTTCAATTGTGGTCGTAAATCAAGGATTAGATGGGATTAATTTACATTGCTTGCTTTAAGAGAGCCACCTTTCAAAGTATGTGAGGAACACTAAAGAAATTCAACACCTTAAAGCTGGCACATTAACTTCCTTGCCCCCCCCCCCCCAAAAGGAACTTTTGATAAAGCTGTTAAACAATTCTGTCTCCTTTGTGAACTGGTGAGGCTCCTCCTGTAATCCAGAAGGCCTTTTACATCCTCTCAGGGGACAGGCAGGTGTCACTTCCCCAGGCTCCCTTTCCGATCTTTGGGAGTTGAGGTCCTTCTGCAGTTCTTGACAGCATCTCTTCTGCTGGGATGCCAAGAGTGACTTACTTATGGCCGCATTAAGGCTGTAAACTGTTGGAAAGGAGCCACTGAGCTCCTTGCAGATGACAAATGAGGTATTCTTCGGAGCAAAACAGGGAAGGAAAATGATCGATCGTATATTCTCTCAGGGTGTTATACATAGTCGAAGTCATGCCTCTCTGCTCATTTTGCCATGATCAATTTTGCTGCTTTGCTTTTAAAAAAAATCTCTATGCTGCTGGCTGAGAACTGGTCTTGCTGGCTCCATTAATTTAGATGCTCCAACAGATAGAAGAGCAAACACATCCTCATCCTCATCAATACCTTCATTTCTGCAACAACAATAAACTTTTGCAAGGAGAAGAAGGAAGGTATTTGGGACCATTTCAACTCTTCCATTACAAAAAGCCCAGCAGGTAACTGGTACTGATGTAATTTATTTGGATGGGAGAAAGCCAGAGGTGGGTTCCTACCAGTTCGCACCTATTCGGTAGAACCGGTTCGTCAAATCTACCGAACCGGTTAGAAGAGGTTCCACCAGTGGACCCGGAAAGCAGGCCACACCTACAGAAGAGGTTCCAAAATTTCTTGAAACCCCCCACTGGTCCTTGGATATGATTATTCTACACTATCATGCTCATAGTTATAAAACTCAGTGCCTCTGTGAAAGGTAAGGATGACTACTGCGCTTGTGGTGCAATCAGAACATTGCGTTGTTGAAGTTGTTTTAACGCAAACCAAAGATGCCTTTTAAAAAACAAGTTTACATCATATGCATGCCAGTGCTGTGTGTGAGGTAATTTAAGGTGGTTCTGACAAGTGTCGTTGGTATCTTCATATCCGGTCACATGGGCAGCAAGCCACTCCCATCTGGTCACATGGGTGGCAAGCCACTCCCACAAAGGAGGCCACACCCACAGAGTAGGTTCGAACAATTTTTGAAACCCACCACTGGAGAAAGCAATAAGAGGGCGTTCCTATCTCCCCTCTAGTCCACCATACAGTAATTTAGTGCACAATTCTGGGATCCCAACCAGTGGTGGGATTCAAAATAATTTACTACCGGTTGTGTGGACGTGGTTTGGTGGGTGTGGCAGGGGAAGGATACTGTAAAATCTCCATTTCCTCCCCACTCCAGGTGAAGGTTACTGCAAAATCCCCATTTCCTCCTGATTAGATGGGACTTAGGAGACAGAGAATAGATAGGGGCAGGGCCAGTCAGAGATGGTATTTATTGGTTCTCCAAACTACTCAAAATTTCCACTACTGGTTCTCCAGAATTGATCAGAACCTGCTGAATACCTCTGGTCCCAGCTGGTAAATCCTTATGTGAAAGTTGGCTATGTGTATCTAACCTACTGTCTTAAAGCTATTCAGCTCCATAAATACTACCAATATTTTGATGAATATGTTTTGGAGGGATGAAATTTGGAAGCCTTCTGAGACACTCCTGCCCCGAGCAGACTATTACAATGACTACACACAGCTCCCGATAACACTACAATGAAGAGCACACAGTGGGCTAAAAATCTTCAGTGGCATTGAATCTGTTGATTTCCCAATACTTCCTTCCAATTCAATTCAATGTTTGTTGTCAGTGTACAACATGTGTACAATGAGATTAGCTGAGCCTCCCTTAGTGCATTCCCCCCCCCCCAAACATAAATACATCCAGATCAGAGTACCCAGTAGAAATGGTAATGTGGAAAAACATCTCCAGAAGAAACTCTGCAAAGAACTCTACGTATGTTTACTAACATGTGAACAAATGTAGAGACACTTTGGAAGGCAGGGATTTTTTTTTAAGATCTCCATGAATTAACTTAAGCTTCGTGGCACCACGGCCTAAGAGCCTGTTCTTATTATAGTACTCCAATGTTTACACTCAACTGAATGACATGGACTTGGAAGTCAATCCTACCAACTGTCAGGCTCTTCAGCTCAAGACTGAAATCTCTCAGTCACTTGCTGATATATTCTCATGGGCACTACAACTTTACAAACTACTCGGAAGGAACTGTATAGAATATAAACAAATAATAACCAAGCTGGAAAAAAATACACCCCATTTAGATGATGAAGGGAAAACAGTAAACAAATTTTAGGTATTCCCTGAGACAGACATCAAGTGTTGAAATATCCACATGGTTGTCATAGCCTCATCAGAGCCCTTTTCAGAGGAGTTGGAGTTGGAACTGGGACCGTCTGACAGGGAAGGCATGCCAAGAGCTGAGGACGATGCTGTTCCGGGTCCCTCAGGCACTGGGGGAGGTGGACGACCAGACGGAGAGCTGCAAGCCTGCAAAGACACAGGGAGGATTGGCTGAGGACCGTTAGTGGTGCTGATAGGCAGCCGATCTTCTCTCATGCGGAACAACTGTCTACTCCACTCGATCGAAGAGCAAGGAGAGTGCAGCATAGGCAAGCCCAGAGAAAGTCTGCAAGGCTACTTGGGCGGAGGTCATCCCACCCCTCCTCACAAGGAACCCCTGGAGGGGAGTAACCTAAGGAGAAGCCGTGGGAAGTTACCGTATTTTTCGGAGTATAAAATGCACCTTTTTCCCTCAAAAAGAGGCTGAATATCTGGGTATGTCTTATACACAGCCTTTTTGCCTCCTGAAACCCCACCACCTTCACCAAAATGGCCACATAGCCTTTAGGAGACTTTCAGAGTGCTCTTGGGGGTTGGGGAGAGCAGAAATGAGTGAAACACAGGCTGTTTTTTGCTCAATTTCCCCCCCTCAGCCCCCAAGAGCACTCTATAAGTCTCCTAAAGGCTATTCATTCCCTTTTTTGGGGAGGTCTGCAGAGTACAAAAACTTTTTTTAAAATTTGCCTCCTCAAAATTTTGGTGCGTCTTATACTCTGGTGCATCTTATATTCTGAAAAATAGGGTAGTCTTTGCCAGGAACAATTGTTTGCTTTGGCCTACACTCACCCGGCTTTGACTCGTGCCTGTTGCTGTTTGCCTTTCCTCACTTGGAAGAGTGCTCTTCAGCTTTTGCTTTGTGCCTAACCCTTCTCTTGTGGTCTGCATTTGGCCTTTGCTTCAATGTGCCTTTGAATCTTGGCTGGGATCTGTTTCTTGTCCTGAAGACTGCCCTTCTCTTGTGCCTTGTGGGTTAGACTTAGGACCCTGGACCTTGTCTTGTGAGCGTGCTCCTACTCTGTGGGTTTTCTTTATACTACCAGGGCTGTGTTTGGGAAACTGGGAGTGGCTGCCTTCAGAGTAGTTTAGGGGTGGAGCCTTACCAATCATTGGAGGGCTGCTGGCTGGAACATTTGTTAAGAGAAGTAAGGAACTCTGGCCCGCCAGCAGAGCTGGCTGCAGAGTTGGACAGTGAAGAATTTGGGGGAGGAACATGGGCCAGTCCTGGAGGTTAGGGAACGCTCGGACAAGGGTTCTGTGTCAGAGATGGGGCCAAGGCCATCTGGCAGTTCTCAGCTGCCTTTGCAGCTAGACAGAAGTGAGGCAAAGGAACAGCTGGAGCCTGTTACCAGTGTGCACATGCGCTGAGCTGCCAGAAGAAAAGAACAGCTAAGAAATCAGGGTTGACTTGGGAGTAAAGCCACAGGTGGACAGTGAATGTCCCCTCCCATAGGAAATAAAAGAGGAGCGAAAGGAGAGTGGTCTTTTGCAGGAAACAATTCGTTCATTCATTCATTCATTCCAGGCATGTGAAGATCTGTCTATGAATCTCAGAGACTCTGTGCCAAGTCTTTCCTTGCATAGCACTGCGTTTGGAAAATATGTACATGGCAAGATCTTGGAAAGATCTATCTTTTCAAGCTAGATAAGGTCTGTGGCCATACATTCACCTTTGAAAGACTGTTTACCAGGCCTTTGCTGAATGTGAATTAGAGGAATTCACATTTGTTTAATAAAAGGGGTTTTGTCAGGACCAGGAATCTGCTTCATGCTTTGGGAGGAAGCCTGGGTCAGAACACCTGCCTTGCCTTGACCCCCTGGGTCATAACAATGGTTTAATTTGATTACTCGGGAACTCCAGGCCCCTTCATTGTGCTAGGTGAGAAGGATAAGCACAGACCCAGCTCATCGTTTTGGGACCCAGTTTAGCAAAGTTTATGTGGCAGTCTTGTCCCTAAATATGGGCATTGCTAGGATTGTTGAAGAAATGCAGAATAAGATCCAGTACTTTATGGAACCTGATTTCAATCCAACCTCAAATTGATAACATGGAAGACAAATGCACAAGGGTGGTCACAGAGCCGAGGTGGCGCAGTGGTTAAATGCAGCACTGCAGGCTACTTCAGCTGACTGCAGTTTTGCAGTTCGGCTGTTCAAATCTCACCGGCTCAGGGTTGACTCAGCCTTCCATCCTTCCGAGGTGGGTAAAATGAGGACCCAGATTGTTGTTGGGGGCAATATGCTGACTCTGTAAACCGCTTAGAGAGGGCTGAAAGTCCTATGAAGCGGTATATAAGTCTGACTGCTATTGCTATTGTCTTTTAATGTAGGTAGCAAAACTGGGATTTTTTTTAGAAAAGGTAGTCCTCGACGTACAACAGCTATTTAGTGGCCATTCAAAGTTACAATAGCACTGAAAAAAGTGATGAATGACCATCTTTCACACTTGGAGCATCCCCGTGGTCATGTAAGCAAAATTCAGGCACTTGGCAACTGACTCATATTTATGAAGGTTGCACTGTCCTGGGCTCCTGTGATCACCTTTTGCGACCTTCTGACAAGCATAGTCAATGGGGAAGCCAAATTCATTTAACAGCCATGCCACTAACTTATACAACTGCAGTGATTCACTTAACAACGGGGACATTGTAAAATGGAGCAAATTTCACTTTACAAATGTCTCACTTAGCAACATAAGTTTTGTGATCCTAAGTTGAGGATTACTTGTAGTAACTTTAGGAGAATTAAGCATTAAATTTCCAGCATCCACAACTTGGAAAATTGCAAGTTTTCTATTTCAGGTGGCCTGCCTGAAGGTTTGCTCAGTGAAATGAGTGCCAAAAATAGGTGCCAGAAGACCTCCAAAAATGCAGGGCAAATTGTATTTAACAGATGTGCAGTCGCCATAGAAACCACTGGCTACACAAAGCAAGTAAATACATATATCACCTACAATTTGATTCATGCTGCTTCTACTGCAATTGTTGAAAGAATCCTTATAAGGGAGGTTTGTGAAAAACATATTGAGTGCAAATCTTGCAGGGTGGAGAAAGCCACTAATGTTGCTACAGAAATGTTTCAATGATCTCATAAAGAAATGTATGGGTTGTGTCCTTGGTGTAGAATTAAAGTAATAATATATTGACTGAAATATAAATCGCATAGAAAAATGGCACTCTGCTTTTGATCATACAAAAACATAAACAAAAGATATAGGTAGTGGGTTACTCAACTTTGACAGTGGATTTGATTGAGGCAAACAAAATGAGAATCTATCCAACTGTTAAAATTACCTTTGAAATGTTGGACCTATTTATGTGGATTCCCGACCTCTAGTGATGTGGAAATTACAATGGAATTTATTCTTTGAACAATGAAAGTCTTAAGCTGAACTGCAGCAGAGCCGAAAGGTGCTAGTTCTTGTAGGAAAAGAATCAAGCAAAGTTCCATATAGCCTAAAAATATCTAAATGTACGTTTGTCAGCATATCTTTAAACAATTTGGAACACACTTTATTGCAAGAAAGACTTATGGCAATCTCCAAGATGGTCTCAGTTCTCCTTAACGGGCTAAATTGCATATTTGAAAGGTGTTCCTAACTCCGCTGGAATTTTATGATGATTACTGAGGATTTATAAAGATTTCTACTTGCATTGTGAAACTCTTGAATGATGTCAATGGAAGACATCAGGCCAGTGCTATCAAAGAAAGATCATCTCAAGCAGATTGCTGTGATTCTTCAGGAAACTTTAGATCTACCTACAATAGAATGAAAACAAGGAAAAATACTGGCTTAATGATCTGGCTTAGGGAAGTGCTGTGTTGTTTTCATATAATTGCCTATTAAAGCAGTATGCCTTTATTAGTCTATCAATATCAGCAACATGTTTTAAAGAAGATTGATTCCTCAGAAAACAATTAATAGATGACTCCTTTAACTATCATCAGATTCTCATATTGCTAAATATAAATTTATGAACTCAGCAAAGAATGATAAAAGTTCAACAATATTGGGTCATTTTTGTATGCATTTTTCTAGGGTGATCTTATTTATTTCACATCTTTTTCAAGCAATTTTTAAATACAGTATTTTTATGTACCATTTCTAATTTCAGGTTGCTTATAGATCAACATAGTCATTAATAGAAGTCAGTGAAGAATTGCAAGTGTTGGAATGGGGGAGAAAAGTGAAAAATGTAGGTTAAAGGAACACACCCTTTGCCGAGTAAGAGAATTGGGACAAATAAGACTTCCTTGAGATCGGAAGGCTGAAGGTAAGAAGTCATTGGACTCTGCTTTTCCCAGAGGCCAACAATTTCACTTCAAATTTAGGGTTGTCTGGAGGAAGGGTAGGTACAAAATTTGTAACAGGGGAGGCAATGATGTCCATGGGTTGGTTATATCATATGTGAAATGTGGGCAGAATTTCTGCTTACTCCTGCATGTCCGGGGGGGGGGGCTTTTAAAAACAATGCATAACTTGTTTTAGAGCTCCAGTTACAGTTTTTTTTAACCTACTTTAGAAAACAGGAAACTATGCCACCAGTCAGCTGTGATCAACTGCGAACAGAGAGACTCTTCACCACAATGAAAGTTCATTGGTGTATGCAGCCTTGGGAATTGATTCAGACAATCAGTATCCTGAAGTCAACAATATGAAACTACCACAAGAAGAAGAGCAGTTCCCCACCTCACATCTGGGTGCCTCAGACACCTGATCAAGTGTCCTTCCACACCCATCAACAAAAGGAACTTCGTTTCTCCCAGTGTTAGATTCTGGAACATCATCAGGGCTCTTCAGCCTCAGGAAATATTCTCTGTGGTGAACAGCTGCTAAATTAAGAGGGCTAAATATGCTAGCAAGCACTTCCAAACAGCAGATCAGCTTACAACTCTTCTTCCAGTAGAGGTAGTGAATTGGGTATTTGAAACAGCTTCTCATGTTTCGTTTTAGGCACGCAGGTTCATATAGGTGGTGTCTATTAAGCTGTGTGCTTTGTAATGTGAGATATCTTTTATTCCAGCCAGATGCAGAGGGGCAAATATGAAAACCAATTGTGAAAGCCAATCACCACGACAGGGCACCCTGCGGGCTTAAAATAGGATACTGCTTTGAGCCATAAGCACGACTGCGAGGTACACATATTTCCTTTTCAGCAGTCATCAAACAGACATTCATACAGGATTCTGAATGGGCTTCACTCTGGAACAGGAAAACAGGCAATATGCTGCTTATTCTGCCACATTTCATCTTTCAACAGATCGAAGTGCCACACAGGCCCTCTCAGTATTTGTAGTTGCGTTTGCATATACAACTTTTATCTCATTTTTGTTTCTGCCTTAAGGAAGAAAAAAACTAAGTTAGAATAATGTGTAACAGCGGCAACTATATTTTCATGCAAAAAATAAAAACAAACCTGAAAAAGAGGCAAAAATGGGGGGGGGATCTTTAATTTTAAGTTTATGTTTAAAGAGCAAAGCCAAGAAAAATTTTACCAAAAAATGCATATTCTAATAAAAATATTTGAAATCAAACAGTACACGTAAACCTATGTTTAAAAAAGAAAATTCAATTTCCATATTTTTCACCTGAATGTGAAAGACGGTGTTTTAAGTGGTAGCTTTTCTACAGCAAAAAGTTAAAAGTTAGAAGACCACAAAATAAAGGACAAAAGTGATTTTTTTAAACAAATAAATAAATCTAAAGAACAGCTTTCTGAAATAAAGGACTGTCTTATATTTTAAAAAGCCATCCTTTCGATTTACTTATTTTGGAATGTATGGTCACTGAAGATATAACTCAAACTTGAGAATCAAAGTCTAAAATCTGACCAGAATGTTCCATCATCATCATAATTGCAGCAAATTGTTTGACTGAGTTTTCTCTGAAATACTTTGGGAGAAGAAACATACTGCAAGACAAATGGGAGAAAAGCATAACAAGATTAGGAAACAGTTTAAATTCACTATCAACAGACAGACTAACCTTATTTTCATTTTAACTACAGTACTGCAAACCTCAGGCCCTTCTGGTGAGTCAAAGAGCCAGAGAGATGGGCCCAAAAATCAGGTGGATTTGCTAGAAGAAAGGGAGAAATTTAGGTTTTTTAGGTTTTATTAACATTTGTATGCCGCCCACTCCCTAGAGACTCTGGGCGGCTCATAGATAAGACAAGGGACATATATAAAAATTAAAATAAGAAATACAATCATTAAAATTACACAACATGCATACTGCTTAGAGTGGGGCTGGATACTAGTCAACAGCCCCAGGCCTGCCGGAACAGCCAGGTCTTAGTAGCTTTGCGGAAGGCCGGAAGAGTAGTAAAGGGTCCAGATCTCTACGGGGAGATCGTTTCATAGGGCCGGAGCAGCTACAGAGAAGGCCCTCCCCCGGGGAGCCGCCAACCGACATTGACCGGCCGATGGTACCCAGAGGAGACCCAATCTGTGTGATCTTATTGGTCTCTGGGAGGTGAATGGCAGGAGGCGGTCTCTCAGGTAGCCAGGTCCTAAACCATGTAACTGAAGTCCAGAAATACTGGACTTCTAACGCCAATGACTTTAACAAATCCTATGCTTGCTTTACTGTAGTTAAATATTGCATAGCTATGTCAGTAGAATAATTTGGGGTTCCAACTGGAGCCATGGTTGTGAAAGAATAAATAAAAATGAGATCAAGACAACTGAGGAAAGAAGAAATATTTCTTCCAAAAAGCAAACAATTTATTTTTAGGGCAGCTTTATAGAGGGAGCTTGTCCAGGGTGTGGAAGTGTCTACGTGCTGATTCGAGGTGACGTTTGAAGACCCCCCTCTCTCTGTGTGTGTGTGTGTGTGTGTGTATGTGTGTGTGTGTATAGGTATGTTTATTCTTGTGAACATGCAGTTCCTCTGGGAGACCTAATTTAATTAACTCTGTGTTTGCGGACCTTATCCTTTGATATGTGGATTAAGTCTGAGTAACCTATTTGGGGGGTTTGAGGAAGTTTGTTAATTTTAGTTGGTTAACTTAATTTCAGCTTGGCTGTTCATTATCTAGTGGAGACATGGATTCTCGGACCATTTTGGATTCTGTTAACATCTTAAGAGAAGATGGAAGCAGTATAAAGAATAAATATATTAGGATGTAAAACTTCTCACAGCTTGAAGGGAAGAACTGCTTTGTTCTCTTTTCCTTTTGGTGGTGTCTATTTCATAACAAGCCATGCTGAAGGCATTAATGTATTATCGTAGAATATGATACTCCAAAAGACTAGCTAAGGAAGAATAAGAACTTACTCTGTTATTTTCATCTCCTCCTCCTGTGTATTGGCACTGAAAATCAGGAAAGCATTGCCAGCATTCTCCAATGCACATACCCTGGTGGAGCAAACACAGTTTTCCAGTGGATAGTACTGTAGCCATTCCTGAGCTGAGAGAGGGAGCCTGTGTGATACTTTGATTTAGATGAATTAGCTGAGGAGGAAGCTATTTTCTTGCTGAAGGTTTCATCTCTGGCCAGAATGTGGCTGAATCCTAACTGAGAAGAGACAACATGGGAGGTATCATTTTCTCATCTACAGTTGCATGAAAATGTTTAGGCATCTATGGTCAAAGTGTACATTTTAATCAGTGAACAGAAGTTGACATACCTCAGTGTGGTGCCAATCCATCCTTCTGCAAATGTAAATATGTATTTACTGTTTATGTGCAGTTGTGTACAGATTCAAAATAAGAAAATAGTGATTAGGATATGTCTGTAACTCAGGATCACCCATCCAGTTGACTGAAGGTGGTTGGTTTTTTTTAAATTTGTTAACAAAAGGTGATTCACTAAGTAGAATAACCAGGTGAATACAATTCCACAGATGAACAAACTCTGACACTTTTAACCTCTTGGTTTGTGATGCTTGTTTTATCTACTTGACTCACTTCCTGCAGGCATCTAAGGGTTTGAAAGTCAAGATAATTCATTCTTAAAAAGCAGGTAAAGATTATTTAAAAATATTTCATATGGCAAGTTCAGCAATAAGAAACATTTTTTTAAGAATTGAAGTTACATGGAAAGATTGAAGTTAAGGAAAGATCTGGGAGACCGAAAAAACTTACCGTATGCTGGAAAAGTCTGAAAATTAGTCAGATTGGCTAAAACAGAACCAAGGCTTATGAAAAATGACCTGCTTGAAAAATTAGCTGGTACAAGAGCAGAAATGGTATTCAGCAGGTTCTGACCAGTTCTGGAGAACCGGTAACGGAAATTTTGAGTCGTTCGGAGAACCGCTAAATACCACCTATGACTGGCCCCGCCCCCATCTATTCTCTGCCTCCGAGTCCCAGCTGATCGGGAGGAAATGGAGATTTTGCAGTAACCTTCCTCTGGAGTGGGGTGGGAATGGAGATTTTACAGTATCCTTCCCCTGCCACGCCCACCAAGCCATGCCCAAAAGTTTAAAAAAATTGAATCCCACCATTATACAAGAGTAATTGTCCATGGTTTCTTAATACAGCATTGCTCATCTAACAATGATCTGCATGGGAAACTTATCAGAAAGAAGCAAACTTTTTTATCTTGAACTTATCCCAAAAGTCATTGTTTAAGATGTGCAAAATAAAATATTGATAAGCCTAAAATATTTTGGAAGAAAATGTAATGGGTAGAATGACCTGGAGGGACAGGAGGAATGGCTGCTATGACCACAACAGTCAGATAAAATCTCCTGGAATCTGGCCAAGAAAGTAATGTGAATTAACTTCAAGACAAGCCTCTCCTTAGTTCACATGAAGATAAAGGGAGATGGGGAGGGAAGTGCATTCAGACCTGACCAATCTACATGATGTGGGTTCCCTGGTCTGGTCAGTCTTGACCATCTGGCAGCCATCAGCATTCAACTGAAATCATAAGCACACTTTTCTCCACACTTGGAGAAAAAAAGCAGCAACACATTTCAAGATCAAGAAAACCTTGTCGGCCATTAAACGTAGTTGTATAGGAACCAATGGCACAGGAAAAACTCTACGTGGAAGGAAGGGAGGATTCAACTATATGAAGCTGTTGAAATGCTAACATTTCCCAGTCCTCACAAAATCAGAAGCTGACACAAGATTGGATGGCTTAGCAAGAGAACAATTCAAAGTATACCTCCAAATCAGCCATGAAATACTTAAAAGGAAAGAAAGATCAAATTTATGGAATGGCATTTAAAGTCCCTAAACTTGAGTATTATTGGAACTCTGTAAGGAAATCTCCAACCTACAGTTTATATAAAGACTCATGACATGCTTCTGAGTTAGAGGAGTTCTACAAGGAAGAACTGGAAAATTTCCAAAATTCAAACTATAAAGGCTTCTAGCTGACTACAGAGAACAGTTGAAAAGTTTTTATTCCTGTCAAAGGAGGGGTTATAAAACTCGGAATTCTGTGCCTGCAATGTTTTGTTCCTGGTTCTCCCTGTTGCCTTCAAAACTTAAAATCTCATTCATGGCTTCACTTCTGTTTTATGTCATACGTTTTGGGATATGCTCCTCTTTGGTTCTCTTCATGTGCGCACATGAGTTTTGGAATGTGTTTACAGTCTATTATGTGCTTCTTATGATTTTGAACTGTATTCAGCCTTGGGCACAGTCTGAATTCTTCCAGAGAAGCAAGTGAAATGAGAATCCTAATCGATTGGGAGTCTGTCAAATTCACTAAGTTCAGATTCCAATATAAGCATGTCCTGGGCTCGGGGAAACTCATAAAGTATAAGAAATTATATGAAGTTTATGATGTTCAAGATTTTTCTCTGGCTTCGATTAAAACTTGATCCAGATGGGAAGTCTTGATTTCACTAGCACTCTCCCCGTGGTGGCCATTCTGAATTGCATACACCGCAGCTAGAGGTTCCACCACAAACCCGCGTTCGACTAAACCGCGCTCGAAACCGCGTAGCTGATGTCATCAACAGGGCGACAACAGCGTGGAGATAGAAGCACGCTGTAAACGCTAAACCTAAAATTAACCCCTAAACCTAAACCTAACCCCCTAAACCTAATCCTAAACCTAATCCTAAACCTAACCCTTAACCTAACCCTTAACCTAACCCTAAACCTAACCCTAAACCTAACCCTTAACCTAACCCTTAACCTAACCCTTAACCTAACCCTAAACCTAACCCTAACCCTTAACCTAACCCTAACCCTAAAGCTAACCCTAACCCTAACCCTAACCCTTAACCTAACCCTAAACCTAATCCTAACTCTTAACCTAACCCTAACCCTAACCCTAACCCTAACCCTAACCCTAACCCTAACCCTAACCTTAACCTAACCCTAACCCTTAACCTAACCCTAAACCTCACCCTAACCCTTAAACTAACCCTAAACCTAACCCTAACCCTTAACCTAACCCTAAACCTAACCCTAAACCTCACCTTAACCCTTAAACTAACCCTAACCCTAAACCTAACCCTTAACCTAACCCTAAACCTAACCCTAAACCTAACCCTTAACCTAACCCTAAACCTAACCCTAAACCTAACCCTTACCTTAAGTTGAATCGGCTTGCTTTCAAAGCGCTATTTAAAGCGCCCTTCTTTCTCCGCGCTCGCTGTTGTCGCCCTGTTGATGACGTCAGCGACGCGGTTTAATCGGGCGCAGCTTAGTCGAGTGCGGTTTTGTCGTGCCACGCTAGAATAGTGAGCCCAGTCTTAGGTGCTACATTTTACAAAAGAGACTGACAAATTAGAGCATGTCTAGAACACAGTAAGGGACCTGAATGAAAAACCTACATGGGAAGGTTAGAGACACTTGAGGATATTTACCCTGTGAGAGACAAGACGTGATCGTTCTTCCAGTAGTCTTGGTAGTCTTCACGTATCTGGAATATATCATAAAGAAGATAGGACAGAGTTGTTTGAAGCTCTTCCTGAAGACAAGACCAATTGGCTTGAATAACCATGAAATAAATTTTGATTGGATGCCAGAAAAAATTATATAATAATAATGGACTGTCTGTGAGCAATGGTTTAACTATTTGAATCTGTTGCATTGGCTATTTCAAGTTAGGTTTTTTTCATGTATAATTGTAATATATAAGAATGCTATATTTTTACAAAAAAAATTGCCATCAGCATTCAAGTACAAACAGTGGTTAGTTAACTGTTCTGTCCCAAGCCTTCTAACTTATACTAACACTGGCTTGGCTGTCTGCCATGACTAAGGAGGGAGATAGGCACCCCCTTGGCTGGGAGCCCAGAAAACTATCTCTTAGGAAAACAAGGCCTGAACTCATGGATTTCTTCAAACGTTGGCTACACCTGGATAAATAACTGTTGTTTCCTGCAAAAGTTCCTTCCCATCGCCCCACCTTTAAGCTCTCTGGGAGAGGCCACTCAGTAGCCACCTGTTTCCTATTTCCTTCTATGAGTCTGTTTCCAAAGCTGCTCCCTCCTCCTCACTGCTCTATGCATCCTCGCGTCAGGGACAACCTCCCTCTGTTCCTTCTCACTGGTCCCTGACTGAGACACCACCTGGTGGCCAACAGGCCTCTCTAGTCCCTGCTCTGACTCCCAAAACCCCCCAGAGTCATCCCCAGCCTCCAGGGCAGTCCCATAGTGTTCATCACTGTCAGATTCCACCAACAGCTTAGCTGGCCCCTGCTGGGCCACAACAGTTAACTATAGGTGAATCATTTGATAGGTCTATGATGTGAACCTATGGCACATGTGCCACAAGTGGTAAGCAAAACCTTCTCTGCAGGCATGCGAACTGTCACCCCAGCTCAGCTCCACTGCTCATGCGCACATACCTCCTGCCAGCCAACTAATTTTTGAGTCTGCTGTGCATGCACTGGATGCATGGAGCATGCATGGGAATCATGCACACATGTGGGAGGAGCGTGGGAAGTCGCATGGACATGTACAGGGGTTGTGCATGCATGCACAGAGTGGGAGGAGGACTGGGGGCCATGCGCATGCACAGGGGCAGGGCTCATGTGGGGGGTTCATGTGTGCATTACATTGTGGGTGCACGTGCACATGCGCTGTTGAGCACGTGCACACTTTTGGCATGCAGCAATTAAAAGGTTAGACATCACTGTGATAGGTGCTTTGTAGAGTTTTTTTTTTAAGTTGTCTTCTCCTATTCTGAATTGTCGAAGGAATTTTTCATTCCAGGTCTTTTCAAGCACATTGCTCCTCTCTCCAAAGTTTTTGGGGCAACTATTTATATTTTGATAGATCTTCCTTTTCTAATTATTGGCTTCAAAGGCTAGGCTTTTTGCGTTTTACTTGTGTAATCTGAAGAAACGCTTTTTGCTATGTTCAGTGGACTTCACATTTTGGGGTACTTCTGTTTTCCAATGCGTCGTGATATTCTTCTACCTTGAAGTAAATAATGAAGGCATTAGAGAACTTGTTTTAAACCCATTGCTCAGAGATAATTTGTGGCTCATTAGCTCCTCTACTCACAACAATTTTGCATTTAAATTAAATCTAAAAAAAAATAGGATAACATTTGTGCCACAGAGCAGGATTTCATACCTCTATCCTATCTTATCTTTACAAGCTTCCATTCAACACTTTTTCTAGTCAGGCACATCTATAAATGTGGGGCCAACCATGATTGAATCCACATTTCTTTGAATATGTGTAACAACCCTAGTGTGTGTAGACAGGGGAAGAGTTTCAATCCATAACTGTACCTGTCATTTGGCCCATTTGCTTTGTAGGTCAGCCCTGCTCAGGGGTGAAATCAACTTACCTTCACTCCCAGTTCGCTCATACCCGCCACCTCCACGCATGCGCAGGATCTTCCACGTATGCACAGATCATCAAAAATGGGACATGATGACATCCAGGTAGGTGGGCGGAGCCTCCCATCGCCACCGCTACCGGTTTGCCTGAATCGGATATAACTGGCTGAATAGCACCACTGGCCCTGCTGCCATCTTTAAGTAGTCCCAGCAAAAATTTAAAGGAGAGTGATCATTAGGCAAATCAATTAATAAACAAGTTTTATTCCCAAACTGAAAAATAAACACTGGGAACAAAAGGGTCAAGAAAGAAGAACGTTGCAGGAACGTTGTGTTCTAAATTACTCTTTCTACTTTTCGGCAGTTCCAAAATACTTTTTTGACTCACTGAGAGAGGTGAGTTGTATGAAACAATAGGGAGCATTTGTTACCCTGTGTTTAGAAGTGTCAGTCTTTGTGTTTGAGTAAGGTCATTTAACTGCTGTGACCTTTAGTTTTTTTTTTAAAAAAGGAAACAGAAAATTGGAGGCAATTAGGGAGAATGGATGAATTGGAGTGAGAAAAAATAATGGCCTTGATTTGGAATGGCAAGTTTTCCAAAGCAAAATAATAAACAGCCATAATGTGCTACTGTCCAGCAATCTTACACAAACATATCCTCGGCCAAAAAATAGCTCTTACGAATACAGAATGGAACAAGAAAAATAGAGCAGATAGAAGCTATCTGAGCTGTGTGTGCAAATCCTGAAAAAGGTTTGTACTGAGTGTCTAATTTGGGGGACGGAAGTGGTATTTTTATTTTAAATTCACTATATTATATTGTAAAGTTCTTACAATTAAGAAGACAATATGGGGACAGTGGGAAGATTTTCTTTTAATGACCCAGATTAAGAATTCTGTAAAATTACTCTAATATGCCTCACCTGGGATCTCCAAATCAGGAAGATCATAATCACCTGCCCAATCCCTTAAAAAAAATCACATAAGAGAAAATTACTGCTGGTCAATCAAAAACTCAATCTGAGGATTAAGGCTCATGTTTCCGAAACCAGGCTTCACAGTTATTAGAATCCTAGATCAGAGGTGGGTTCCTACTGGTGCGGCTGAGTAGGTAATAACTCTGCCTACTATGCCCCCAAACCGGTTCTATCGGCGGCAGCACAATCTTGATTTTCAGTTCTGCACATGCGCAGAACAATCTTCATTGCAAAAATGTAATTTCTCCCCTTTTTTAACATTGTGCGCATGCGCAGACCTTTTTAGGTGCAAATGTGGATGCACATAGAACGTGTGTTTGGCATGCACGTGTGCAAAAATTTTGCCTGCCAAACCGGCAGTAATGCCGGCAACATCCCACCCCTATCCTACATGGTTCACCGACAAATGCGCGCCCGACAAATGCGTGCTGACAAAACCGCCACGACAAAACGGCAAAATCAAAAGCGTGCCCACTAAAGCGCGTTGACAAATGCGCGCTGACAAAAGTGCGCCACCGAAAACAACGCGAAAACAATGGTAACAACGTTAACAACCCTAACCCTAATCCTAATCCTAACCTAAAAACCCTAATTGCACTTTTTTGGGCGCAGTTTTGTCAGCGCGCTTTAGTGGTGTGCTTTCAACTTTGCCGTTTTGTCACGGTCGTTTTGTTGGCACGCATTTGTCGGGCGCGCATTTGTCGGGTCACAATCCTAGATGGCAGCTATCTGAGAAGCAAAGCCTATTTGCTTCTTATACGAGGACCCCGATTGTTGGGGACAATAGGCTGACTCTGTAAACTGCTTAGAGAAGGCTGTAAAGCATTGTGAAGCAGTATATAAGTCTAAGTGCTATTGCTATTGCTATGTCTGAATATTTCTGATCCAATTTTGATTTCCAAGCACCTTCCTATCTGCCCAATAAGCCATTCTACAATGACTGGAATAGTGTTTAGAAGTTTTAAGGGTTACAAAATGCAGCAATTAATATGTTCACAATAGCAGAATCATATGATGCCAAAGTAAAAAAGAATTGCTTTGCTTGTCAGTTGTTTTGCAGATCTGAACTTATCTCTAAAGCCTTAAGTGGCTGCTGGCGTAATTGCATCTTCCATTATGAACTTGCCTGGCCATTAAAATCTGCAAGAGAGTTTTCTTTCTCACTATGGATCTGGATCTCTCCAGTCCAAGTCCAAGGTCGATACTCTTAGCTTGGCTCAACATTGCAGCTGGACAGTTGCAAACCAATATTTCGCACAAAAAGCCAACATCTAGGTGCTAATCTATCGTAGATTGGTTGAGATATCAACAGATTTCGGTGACAAGGAACGACGATTGCTGTGCTCTAAAATGGGAAGTCCTCATATGGAAATAGGACATTTATCCAGCCCTTGCGAAGTTGAGCTTATACTTTAGAATGGTGACTTCAAGCTAGTGCAAATTAATTCTGTGCACTTCCAACTTTCTGCTAAAGATTTGCTTTGGGAAGAAAGCTTAAAAGAATTTTACCATATTTAATTCAAATTTACCTGCCTAGAGACTGCTCCCTTACCCGATTCTATAACCAAATGAAATAATATACATTGCTGTAGCAAGCAGAGAACAGAACCTTTTCTTCCAGTTCTCTTCTTAGAACCGGAAATATATGTACCGATCTTAGACATTTTGTGCCTTCTAAGTAGGTCACCGTCACTGTTTAATGTCCTAGTGGGCTATTGATAAACCTTTATACCTGCAGAAAGACTGGAAGTCCCTCTTTCAGAATCTGTTCTGTGGTGATAACACAAAAGCTTCTACTAAAATATTAGTCCATTTTAATTAATCAAATTAATTAATTTTCAGTGAAGGAAACCTTTGTACATTGTCATCATTTGGGGAACAGAAAAGACATCTAAAAGACAATGTCTTTGGGGGCAGTGCTTTTCTTTCCCTAATTTTTCCTCTTCTCCCTGTCAAAAAGAAAAATCCTCAGCAAAATGCCTTTCTACAGTATATTGCGAATCATCTATTGTGCCAAGCAATGGGGGATCTTATTTAGTTTGCTTAGGGGTAAGCATTTTGCAAAAGCTAATTGTAAGTATAAATGCAGATGAAGCTAAGATTGCGCCAAATATGACAAATATTTGTTTTGCACTTGGCTCCTGATGTTTCATTAAGAATCTGCAAGGAGCAGAATTTGAATCACATCTTTTTAGTAAATTTGGACCCTAAATATTAAATGGATAGCCAATTGAATTTTTTAAAAAATGGATTTCAAACAACAATCAAACACAGACTCTGAAAATAAGTATTTTTTTAAAGTTTTTAAGAAATTATATTTTTTCCTTCAAGTCCTGCTACATCCTTTCCTTTATCCATCCATGAACAGGGTAAGAACAAAATTAAAAACTGAAAACTCTCTAAGGCTTACCTCTGCATATTATAAATTGTTAGTTTAATCCATATTAAATACTTAAAGGATATTAAAGGAATTCACAAAGTTAATTGGTAATAATCCTCAAACTAAATAAAGACACCCAACAAGTGCTATTATATATTTCTATTGCATTGCTAAATCACAATAAAAACAAAACACTGCACTTATGGCCAAATAGTTAACCACATTTATTAGCTATAATTACTAATGCAATTCAAACAGGGTTTGTTCCTAACAGAACTATATAGATGATTCATTCTGAAGAGTCTTACATAAAATGTATTATGCAAAGCATACTGAATTGCCACAAGTCTGCATTTTACATATGTTTTTGCAATATTTTATATGATTGAAAATGTTTTTTTGAGTTGCTAGTTATTAGAAATGGAATTTTGTTACCAATTTATTCTACAAGCAATTATATAGTGCGTTCAGTAACAAGTATTAATCTGAAATATTAAAGTAAATTTAAGCATTTTGTGTTATTAGAATGATTTGATTACCATGGATATAAACAGAAATGGCATTTATCTTTTCTTTAGTTAGAGCTAAGCTATTTTATCTGATGCTAAGCAGCTAATTAAAGCTTTATAAAACCCTGTTTAAAACTATTCATTAAAAAAATGGATAAAATGAAAACATATTTGGATTTCTAAACTCTTGGTTTCTCTTATGTTATTTTTTTTTTGCTCCTTCACTCTACACATATGAGAATAAATTTTATCAATTCAAGAAATTTATTTTAATATTGTTATGCCTCCCCATCTTAAGAGCGCAACTCTAGGCATCTCATAGCAACAATAAAAGCCAGAGAACAATTAGAAGAATACAACTGGGAAGATGGAGCCAGTGACCTAATTATAGAGAATAAACTTCTGAATTTCTTTTACAGGTGGAATGAAAACAAGCTCCAAACTATTTTCAGACAAAGCAAATCACTTTTTTTAACAAATCATACTATTGTTTTGTATAATATTTTAAAATCAACTAAAGTTTCTTTGAAAGAAAATATTGGAAACCAGATATAGACTTAGAATTTGTTAACTTTTTCAAATGTTTTATGATAATTTTAGCAAATTATCAAGTCATGACAAAGAATACTTTCAATAGCATTAAATTCCATTAAACTAATTTTAATCTCTCTACGATGTTTTGGTCAGAATATAAACAAATTGGCACATGTTTTCATTTTTTGCTAATGATGTCCAATCAGCCACATTTTTTAGTTAAAATTTTTGATTGAAATGGAAAATTACACAACAGCCTTTTTTAAAGGAACCCAAATGGATTTATTCCCTGTATTTCCTACAAAACTTGAATAGCTAGCATAAAAATCGAGCACTAGCAACCAGAATTGCTATTGCAAAGCACCAAAGACACAAATATCATTGCTGCAATGGTACATAGGTAAAGGTTCCCCTTGCACATATGTCTAATTGGTCCCGACTCTAGGGGGCAGTGCTCATCTCCATTTCATAGCCTAAGAGCCAGTGCTGTGCAAAGACGTCTCCGTGGTCATGTGGCTGGCATGACTAAATGCTAAAGGCGCACAAAATGCTGTTACCTTCCCACCAAAGTGGTCCCTATTTTTCTACTTGCATTTTTACATGCTTTCGAACTGCTAGGTTGGCAGAAGCTGGGACAATTAATGGGAGCTCAATAGTATATAGACAACTTTAAAAGAAATTGATTTTTTTTTTTAAAAAAAACTTACAAGCAAAGGATTTTTTTTGAACAGAGAAATCAATCCATCAGTTTATTACAGTCTTAGACCAGAGACCATAACAAATAAAAATGCTCAGTAAATATACAATTAAAATTCTAGTATAAAATAATAAATAATAGCTAAAATCTATAATAAAATCTAGTCCGTCAATTATACATGGTCTAACTATAAAAAAATGTAGATGCTAGTTCAGCAAAATGCTACAATTTGTTTCTCAACAGATTCTGTTTTGAAAAGTTCTGCACATCCACATCCAACCCAGGAAACCGTTCCAACATGGAGATGCTCTTAAGAAACCAATTATTCAAATTGTCTCCGCACAGAGCTAAATATAGTGAATCTTGACTGAGTAGGAAGCTCATTTTACTTGCACCAAGCTACAGTGTTAATTGACAGTGTGGGTGTCCCAAATATTTACCATACTTGTCTTTCACAGAGGAACTAGATATAAATGAATTTTAATAGACGTTCACCAATACCTATAATGTTAGTTAAGGTACAATATAATGTTAGTTAAAGTACAACAAAATGGTTATCTTAATATGTCAGCAGGGTTATAGATGAAGGTTTAAATATAGATGATATAGATGATATAGATGTAGATGTGTGTGTGTGTGTGTGTGTGTGTGTGTAAACACAAAGACACATATGCATTCACTTTCCAAGCTTCTTAAGGTAAAAAATAACTGTAACACATAATGAAGGCTCAATGTTGTTCTTTAGTTCTAATTTTATGCAGATTCTGACATAATGGTTTCTGTATAACAATGGTGCGCAACCTTTTCTTCACCATGGACCCCCTTTAAATACATTTTATTGCCAAGGACCCCCTAAGACCAGGGATGGGTTCCGGCAGGCACTACTGCCAGTTCACTCTTGTGCATGCTGTGCGTGCATGCACATCAGAGGTGGGTTCCTACCAGTTTGCACCTATTCGGCAGAACCGGTTCATCAAATCTACCGAACCTGTTAGAAGCGGTTCCACCAGTGGACCCAGAAAGCAGGCCACGCCTACAGAAGAGGTTCCAAATTTTTTTGAAACCCACCACTGATGTACATGCCTATGGCGCCGCTCAGAGAACCGGTTCAGGGCATGGCAGGCTTGAGTAACTGCTGGTTCCAGCGATCCAGGCCGCCAAACCACTATCGGTTCAGCCGAACTGGTCCGAACCAGTAGGAACCCACCACTGCCTAAGACTTAACTGCAGAGCACAGATTGAGAACCACTGCTTATGTTTCTCTGTTACATCAGTGGAGCAAAACTGAAAAGGAAAGGAAACTGATAGTTCATGTGGCCTTATCTAACTATTGCGCTGGCTGGAAATTTTAGACTAGCACTAAAGCATCATTAGGAAGGGCCATTTAACATATGAATGAATGAAGTGTTTTAGTAATCTACAAAGGGTTTATTTGCACAGCAGAAATTCAGAGAAATTCAATCACACTAGGTAGTGGGATTTTCTTGTAAGAAAATAAGGTGTGCTAATCCTTTAGATATAAAATTACAAGAGCAAACTAAAAGAAACACGAAAATCTGGAAAATGCAAAGTAAAAAGAATAATGCAACCCCCCTGGTCATGTCATTTGACATTATTGGAATTTGTTTTGTTCTGTTGTTAAAAAAACAAAACCCTCCTCCTCTCACCATAAAATATTTGCTCAGCCCTGACCTAAGACACTGAGCAATATTTCTTCACAGCAGAATCTTCCTTCTTTCCTTTCCTTTTTTTAAAAAGGAGCTGTACTTTCAACTGAGCAAAGCTGGGACCCGTGACTCTGCTTGTTGGTTTCACTCATCACAAACCAAGACAACAAAGAAGAGTTATTTCATCCGGAAGGGAAGAGTTAAATCATTCTTCTGCCTTTTGAACCATGGCTCTTACTGCTGTGCAGAAGGATTATCCTGTGTGTGGTGAACAGAAGACACCAGCCTCCTTGTGAAAAAGCCACAGAGCAAAATATGAATGTCTGTGCTGCCTGCTGAGCTAAAAAATACTGCAATGAAGAAAGGGCAGATGTATTGGATGGATGAAAAGGTTGAGGGCAGATGCTGAAGGACAATTATGAGAAACCTGCAGAGAAACACCTGCTGGGTGACTCTTACGAGGCTTGTATGAACAGACTACCCCACCTTTCTATAGGGCCTGTCTTGAACTCAGCCCATTACCTGGGGAGAGAAGAGAGTTGGTTCCTCAAGTTGGAAAGTCTTCCTTTGAGGAGAGACGTGGGGAAAGAGACTACACAAGTAAGAAGTTGACTGTATTCCTACAATCCAGGATACAAAGTTTATTGAGTTTCTAGGTGCAAGAATGGGAGAACAAGCCTCAAACACTTGCTGCCAGATCAAACTAACTCCTCGGTTAGATCAGGGGTGAAATCCAACAGGTTCTGGAGATCCGGTAGCGGAAATTTTGAGTAGTTCAGAGAACCGGTAAATACCACCTCTGGCTGGCCCCAGAGTGGGGTGGGAATGGAGATTTTGCAGTATCGTTCCCCTGCCACGCCCACCAAGCCACGCCCACAGAACTGGTAGTAACAGAATTTGAATTTCACCACTGGGTTAGATATTTCATTTTGAATTTTACTTTGAATCCTTGGTTTGGACTGCTGAGGCTCCAAGATTGTTTTTGTTTTCAACCCCTATCCATGGATGTTCAAAGGACGGGGGGGGGGGGTGTAGAATAAATTTCCACAGGTTTTCTATATCTAAAGTTAATAACTTTGGTTACATGGATCAGTGGGAGAATATGGGGTTGGAAGGACTGACATCAGAGGTGGGTTCCTACCAGTTCGCACCTATTCGGTAGAAATGGTTCGTCAAATCTACCGAACCGGTTAGAAGAGGTTCCACCAGTGGGCCCAGAAAGCAGGCCACACCTACAGAAGACGTTCCAAAATTTTTTGAAACCCACCACTGGTCCTTGGATACGATTATTCTACACTATCATGCTCATATTTATAAAACTCAGTGCCTCTGTGAAAGGTAAGGATGACTACTGCGTTTGTGGTGCAATCAGAACATTGCGTGTGTTGAAGTTGTTTTAACGCAAACCAAAGATGCCTTTTAAAAAACAAGTTTATTCTTAAGCATGCCAGTGCTGTGTGTGAGGTAATTTAAGGTGGTTCTGACAAGTGTCGTTGGCATCTTCATATCCGGTCACATGGGTGGCAAGCCACTCCCACAAAGGAGGCCACACCCACAGAGTAGGTTCGAACAATTTTTGAAACCCACCACTGACTGACATTTACAGTATGCTATAGTCTTCAAAATATTTTTTTATAAAATTGGGTGTTATTGGTATATGTCACCAGGAAAACTGTCTAGAACTGCAGTCTCCAACTTTTTGGGGCTCCAGGACTGGTTCCGTGGAGAGATGTTTTCCTGAGGACCGGAGGGGGCTTGGTTTTGTGTGCTGCCTTCATCCCAGGGATGGGGTTTCGTTTGTTTGTGTGGACCAGTTTCTGGAATGCCATGGAATGGTGCTGGAAAGTATAAAGGTTGTCCGAACCTATGCTGGGAGTGTAACCAACAAGAAGGGGCATTTTATTATGTTAGGTGGCCAGGTTGAAAAAATCAGAACATTTTGGATGCAGTTGCATACAATAATATAAAAGATTAAATAAAACATAGTGCATACATTTTTTTAAAAAAAATAATGTTCTGTATTATTGTATGTAACTGAATCTTCCAGCATAGGTTCTTCAATGGAACCCAAACAAAGTTTCAGTATAAAACAACTTAAGTTGTAGTGCTGCCCAGTCATATTGCAGAGGTCTGTGAAGCTTCCATCCATAATTTGATGCTCTGTTTTCCAGTGCTAAAAAGAAGCTGTTCCAGATATTCAGAGGGAAAAAAGAACAGTACTAGATAATAAAAACTATTGGAGAACCAAGGATACCAATTTGGTATATGAACAAAATTCTCTTAAGAATACGAGAGAGAGAAATAAAGAACTAATTTTAAGAAGTAGAGTTTTCTTCTACATTTCAATAATGCTACATTTCCTTTAAATAGGTAATTTTTTTGAAAAAAACCATTAATAACAACCAGTTTAATAAATTAAAAAAAGGAAAGGAGTAGCCCTTTGCAAAAGCCGAGGTGGCGCAGTAGTTAAATGCAGCACTGCAGGCTACTTTAGCTGACTGCAGTTCTGCAGTTCGGCTGTTCAAATCTCACCGGCTCAGGGTTGACTCAGCCTTCCATCCTTCCGAGGTGGGTAAAATGAGGACCCGGATTGTTGTTGGGGGCAATATGCTGACTCTGTAAACCGCTTAGAGAGGGCTGAACCCTATGAAGCGGTATATAAGTCTAACTGCTATTGCTATTGCTATCTTGGCTTCTGCAGCTGAATGAATACATTCTAAAAATAAGTTTGAATGGTATTGATCCAATTCAGAATACTTTAATTGTACATTATTATCCTCATTTGGAAAGTTTCCCTTTTTTTGTATCCACCCACATTTGAATCCAGAGGTGAAAGTTTCTACAGCACTCATCAATTATTTTAATAGCCTATTTTTCAAATTGCACACTAAAAATATAAGGCCTGAAATCTCTGCTAATAGGCTTACTGTACCCAAGTGGTAGAATGATTGATATAACTTTTTTGACGGACCCAACTGGATTCTATCGAGCGCCGTCATCAAGAATTACATTTCCATTTAAAATGAATAAAGAATTGACAAAAAATGATAAAGAACTGCTGGCTTCTTAGGTAGCTAAGAAGGAAGCAGACAAATAAGAAGAATACCCCATAAATCTAACCTGTGGGCAAAAATCAGTCCAACAATTAAATGATTTCCCAAATGTGATAAAAATGATTGCTCAGTTTGATGCACTAATGAATCACAACTCCAGAATGAATATTTAGTGTCATAATGTATGGATTGATAGCAAATACTGATATTAAGCAGGGATTTGCAGAAGCACATGATTAAAAGATAGGGCTTCGAAATATGCAATGTAGTACATAGAACATTGTACATGAACTATAGTACATGTAGTACGTAAAGATTCTGGTTTGTGATAGAAAGTGCTTACTTTAGTATTTCTTCGTCAGAAGGTGGCAATGAAGAAGTTATTACTGTTGGGTCTCCTGGACTTACCAAAAGCTCTGATACTGTTGAGTGGTGCATCTTGTTGGGATGATGCCTGAAGGACCATTTTATGGTAGTCTCCCTCCATTTTTGCAGATAGGTTTTAAAAAGTAATGCTAGGGCCTCCTGCTTGTCAAAACCAGGGGTGAAATTTAGCAGACTCTGACAGGTTCTGGAGAACCGGTAGCGGACATTTTGAGTCGTTCAGAGAACCAGCAAATACCACCTCTGGCTGGCCCCAGAGTGGAGAGGGAATGGGGATTTTGCAGTATCCTTCCCCTGCCATGCCCACCAAGCCACGCCCACAGAACCGGTAGTGGAAAAAAATGAATTTCACCACTGGTCAAAACTGTCCTCTAGGATTCATGCTGTTTTTAATATAGTACTTAAAACTGGGACAATGATGCCAAGATAGGAATCAGACCCTGCAAGAAAAACAGATGTCAACTTGGCCCCCTTCATGTCCCAAAAGTGCTTTTTCAAAAGAACTGAAGAAACTTCCTAGATGAGAAGTAAAACATCTTCAAGGAAAAACAAATTCCAGTTGTCTTTTGAAAAAGTACCTTTGGAACAGTGGTGGGTTTCAAAAATTGTTCGAACCTACTCTGTGGGTGTGGCCTCCTTTGTGGGAGTGGCTTGCCGCCCATGTGACCGGATATGAAGATGCCGACGACACTTGTCAGAACCACCTTAAATTACCTCACACACAGCACTGGCATGCATAAGAATATGATGTAAACTTGTTTTTTAAAAGGCATCTTTGGTTTGCGTTAAAACAACTTCAACACACGCAATGTTCTGATTGCACCACAAACGCAGTAGTCATCCTTACCTTTCACAGAGGCACTGAGTTTTATAAATATGAGCATGATAGTGTAGAGTAATCATATCCAAGGACCAGTGGTGGGTTTCAAAAAAATTTGGAACCTCTTCTGTAGGTCTGGCCTGCTTTCCGGGTCAACTGGTGGAACCTCTTCTAACTGGTTCGGTAGATTTGACAAACTGGTTCTACCGAATAGGTGCGAAGTGGTAGGAACCCACCTCTGCTTTGGAACAACCATAACCTGGATGACTGAGAATCTCCATAGATATTTTTCCCCCTCACCTATAGCTACAGCGCTCTTCACAAGCCTCAACAAGTACACCTTCACACGCTCTTCTTCCAAAGTGATATAACCACCAGCAATGTCCCTCTGGTTTCGACACAGGGCAAAAGTGACAAACTGCTCACTAATGGACATAGTTTGAAATCAGGATTCAAAAGAAGGCAAAATCATACCAGAGCATATCAGCCTCACAGCACTCTCCATAACAGACCTCAAAGTGACAGTTTTAGAAAAGAACTTGAAGTGGGCCACTGAGCAGGTTATTGTTGAGCTCACACATTTCAAAAGGTTTCAGGCCATCTCAGAAGGTTTCCACAACAGTAATGGGTTTTTAACATATTACAAGTGTTAATAGATATTGTAGTTGTAATGTGTCTCACATGTAACCTACAACTATACAACCAACTTGTTTTGCCCTACCTTCCCCCCCCCTTCCCCCTTTAACCCATTTTAAATCCGGCATCAATCTCTAGCCACTCTGTGCACTTGATGAAGTGAGCTGCAGCCCACAGATGCTGGTGTCCTTTCATAAAATGGGTTAGTTAAGAGTGGTGCTATTTCAAGATCTCCTTTCTGACATAGTTAAAATGTTGTTGTTTGGTTTTGAATTAGTGTTTGGAAGAAATGAAAACTGCTTGAAAGCGAGCAGCCTGAAATTAAAAAACAAATCAAAACAAATGCTATCGGTTCTTTTTTTTTTTTAAATGGGTCCAAAAATAGGAACATGAGCCTGTTCTGGATAGAGTTGCACTTCACGTAAAATAGGCACTGATGTTATTTCCTCAAGTTTCTTTTTAAATAGAGTTGTTCCTGAATTGATATGTTACAGTATTTTTGATATTTCGTGTCTTTATTTTGTTTTGTTTTTGCAACATGTCTGAAAACTTAGTTTGAAGTTGAATTTAGCATATTTTTATATAGAGATTGCACAGTTTGGTATATTAGGGAAACTACTACTTCTAAGCTCTAACTCTCTTATGAGAAACAATTGGAAACAAAGGAGTAGTAAGGTAAAGGTAAAGGTTCCCCTCGCACATATCCCCTCGTTCCCGACTCTGGGGGAGTGCTCATCTCCCTTTCAAAGCCAAAGATCCAGCGCTGTCCAAATACATCTCCGTGGTCATGTGGCCAGCATAACTAAACTCCAAAGGCACATGGAATGCTGTTACCTTACCATCAAAGGTGGTTCCTATTTTACTGCTTGCATTTTTACATGCCTTCAAACTGCTAGGTTGGGAGAAGCTGGGACAAGTAATGGGAGCTCACTCCGTTACGTGATGCTAGGGATTCGAACTGCTGAACTGCCGACCTTTCTGATCGACAAGTTCAGCGTCGTAACCACTGAGCCACATCATTCCATACAAAGGAATAATAGATGATGATCTATCTTGGAGAGCTCTCGGACAGATAGTTACTTGTACTAAAATTTAAAAAAATACTTAAAATTTTGAGGGTTTTTTCCAACAAAGAACAAAAACACACACTTTCAAAACATACTTTGTATTAATAAAAAAGAAAAGATTATGCATCTAGTCAGATATCTGCATTTGAAGCATAGACATTAGAAGGTTGGAAAGCCAGGATATTACAAATTATTGTCAAGCAAATCAGCTTAATAAAGTTAAATGAAAAGTTCCCTAATTCTAAATATATAAATATACTCAACTTTACATCAGATTATATAGACTTGCTATATAAAGATAAAGCCTCTTTTGAGTCAAATTCTTATTTCATACTCTACATACTTTGTATACTACTAGACAACCTATGACCTTTCAGGTTATACTTTGTAAATATTTACTTATCTACAGGGGTAAACAAAATGTGCCTGGGCGGGCACAAAAACAGTGGAAGTGGGAGTGACTTCTGATTTCCTGCTGGTTTCCCCATTGCATTGGTTTGTGAGAAGCTATTAAAGAGGAGTATCGGAAATCACACTCATACAGGTATGACTGCAATTGACTGTGGCAGCACTGCCGTGGTCACAACTTTGCAAATACAACATATCTGAAGATCCTTGACATTTCAGTTCTATGGGAGTCATGGGTCCTGGATTTTGTGCACATTCTTTAAGTTAGCATGTTTGATGTATGTTGATTCCAAAAATGTTGCAATATGATGCACCTTTTCATGTAGCTGAAACTTACGAACAGAAAACCCTGAGAGTTTTAGTGGTATATACATTTTTTTTGTGGATGCATCTATGAATTGTGCAGTTTTTGACAACAATATATGAAAACTGTTGTTTTCTTCTGGGATAGAGAGATTTTATTATTATTACAGTATTTAATAGATACTTTGACCTAAGTGCAATGCAAGCCCTATTTTTAGCTTTTCTCAAGCTCAGCTAAGGCCATGAGGTGTTTCTCATGCTATGACTGAGTTATCATTGTTTTTCTTTTTCAATCATTTTTACTTTTAATTACTGTATGGGCATCATTTCGCAAGTTTGCCTGCCAAATAACAAGCAAACTTTGGTTTAGTTTTTGTAAGTTCCTGCTTGTGTCATCCGTGATCTTATCTAACCAACTCATCCTTCTGGCCACATCTGTTTCAGTTGCCTTTGATTTTTTCCAAGCACCGGGATTTTCTCCAGTGGCTCTTATTTCATGTTATACAGTATGTTCAAAGCTTTACCTGATGCTAAATTGTTCATGCTTCTGGCAGTCCATGGTATTTGCAACAATTTCCTCCTGCGCCACAATTCAAAAGAAAAGTTTTTTTCTTCAGCTCCAGTTGATTAGACATAAGAAACACAATTAGGTCACAGCAGATTGTGCCACCTAACCAACTCTAAATCCTATTCTTAGTACATTTATAGCCTTACCATTTGCTGCAAGCATTAAACATTATACATGCCCTCCCTTGCCTGTAGGTTCTCATAAGTAAGCTTGGAGGCAGTTTGAGGTCACTCATTGTGAATTGAAGCCTCCAGTACTAATATACTCAAAGTATTCAAGGAGTAAGGATATGAACTAAAGGGTCTCAAGCGTCATCTCACCTTTCAGTCTAGTTCAGTCTACTTGAGAGACCGCCTGCTGCCAATTACCTCCCATAGACCCGTTAGATCGCACAGGGTTGGCCTCCTCTGGGTTCCGTCTACTAGCCAATGCCATCTGGCTACCACCCGGGGGAGGGCCTTCTCTGTAGCAGCTCCGGCCCTTTAGAATGAACTCCCCGCGGAATTCGGACCCTCACCTCTCTCCAGACCTTCGGAAAGCCGTCAAATCTGGCTGTGCCGGCAGGCCTGGGGTTGATGAGTTCCCCTCCCCTCTCGACTTGTATGGCTGTATGACTCTTGTGTATTTTAATTACGTTTATTGTGTTTGTATCCCCTTTTCCCCTTTTGAGTTGTTCGCCACCCTGAGTCCCTCCCGGAGAAGGGCAGCATACAAATAAACTAAATCTTAAATCTTAAATCACAGTGGTGGATCAAAGCTCATGGTAGACAAGAGCTGTGGTTTGCAATAGTGACGAATATCTGTAGTTTGGGTGTAGGATGAGTGTTAGATCAGGTGAATGGAAGAGGCAGGCTAACAGTAACAACAGATCTTTATTAGTCACAACTATGTACAATCCAGCAAATACTCTGTCTGGCAGCAGCCCTTTTATAGGGAGCTATCAGATGTCTTAGTCAATCACCTTTGAGTATTTTCCCGCCAGATCAGAGGACCTTGGTAGAAACTACATACTGTTTGTCAGTATGTAACAATGAGGGTGAAGGTTCGTTCTCCGAGCTTGTGGGTTGGTTTCAGAACATTTCGTTACCAGGCTAAGTAATGTCTTCAGCAGAGTCTAGGGTATGTCTGTATCAATGTTCTTCTGTTCATAAGGGCTTTGTATCAACAGTAGGTCAGATGTGGATGACATCCCCTAAACTCTGCTGAAGATGTTACCTAGCGGAGGGGCGGCTAAGCCGGGGCAAAACAACAGGCGATCTGGTAGTCGATACTTTGGTCACTGGACGGTCCTTTTAGACCTAAACCATCCCGGAGAGACGGTGACAGGGAAGGGCACATCCTGCTGATCCCAGAGATATCACAAAGTTTCTGGTGATCCGTGAAAAAGCTTTTTTGCCGGTGGCCGCAAGGCTGCCTTTAAAGCTGCTGAAACCATGGACAGCTCCGCAACGAAAGGGCAGGAGAGAAGTGTGTTGTTTTGGTGAGAAATTTTTTCCCTTTTTTGCTATTTGAGAAAACACCCTAAAACATGAAAATTAAAGTTAAAATTGAAGACTGGAGAGAATAAGCGGCGAATTTAAGCCAAGTCAGACTGAACGGTTTTTTCTCTCTCCTTTTTATTTTTGGAATTTGAATGGACTTTAGAAATGCAGTTTATCTTTTAAACCGGACTGACTTTTATTTTCTCCTCTTTTTCTTTTGAATACATTGATACAATTAATTTTATTGCTCAAGCTCTTTCCCCTTTCTTTCTCCTATTTTATTAATGCTTTAATGCTTAATGTCTTATTGTTTTTCTTCACTTTTGAATCTTTTTTTAAGCGTAAAAGGAAGTGAGTGAAAGGGGAGGGGGGAAATAAGTAGCACTGCCACCCAGAGGCTTTGAAACATTGTTTTTTCTTTTGCTTGAGTGTTTTGGAGAGAGCTATTATTTCCAAGGTTACAACATTTAGCCAAGGAATGATAATAATGAGCATGGAGGTTTGTTTACACCAGGTGCTTTTTATGATACCATTTATGCATGGAAGTTTGGTTTGAAAGCAAAATAGAACATCAAAGGGAAAGCCTAGAGTGACCTTGAAAAAGGTTTCCTCTTGTAAAAGTTTGGACTTTATTGGTGGCAGTGTCTCCCTCTCTCCTTTGATTCTCTATTTTTCCCTCTTCTCTACTTAATTATTTTCAGCTGGTCTGAGGCCATTTGTAGAAGAGGTTTAGCTATTTCCTCTTTCTTTTCTTAAAGGAGCAGTGTACCTTTTTTACTCTTTTTTTTTGTGGATGCATACACAAATGCTACTCACTCTAACTTCTGGTTTTCTCCTTTCCCTTTTTGGTTTTTCTTTGCTGGATTTTGCTAGTAAAATTTGCTAGTATGCGTGTATGTGTATATACATATATACATATATACACAGCATACGCATACGCATACGCACACGCATACGCATACGCACACACACACACACACACACACATTATATATATTACAGACAGAATATCACCAAAAAACATCCACAAAAGAAAACAGACAAAACACACAACTGATGAGGAGGCACGACCCAGAACCAGAAGCCAGACAGCAAAAGCACAATCAGCCACTTTAAAACCCTCCTACCCTCACATGAAACACCCCCCCAAACAATCAGAACAGAACACACCTCCACCAAATAAGGACACACCTCCACCTAATCAAAACACAGCCAAGCCCCCAATCAGTTTAATCCCCTACTGGCAGTTAAAATTTAATCCCCTACTGGCAGTTAAAATTTAATCCCCTACGGCAGTTAAAAAGGGACAAACAGCCGAGATCTCACACTACTCCTGGAAACACCAAACTGAAGTAGTCTGAAGCAGCCTGAAGATGACGAATGAGACTTCGTCGAAACGTCGCCAAGACATCTCCAATTCTATGCGGGAGAAAACCGAACAACTAGAGACTACATACTAACACCCGCGAAAACCTCAGAAAATATATATATATATATATATATATAACTTAGTATATCTTAAAGTATATATACATTACTTAACATCACAACCCCTGGTATGCCCAAGTATGGGAGGAAGGTCACAACTTCCACTCTCTGTCATTAGGTCGTCACAAGAGTCCATCCAGACAGAAACACCATATTTTTACTGTACCTTTTTGGTACATTGTATTTGGTATATATATATGCATTCGTGCTGATAAATAAATAAAGGGAGACTAGTATCGATCTATTTCAAGCTTTAGCTCTCATCAAGATCCATACCTTAATGGGATTTGAACCTGTGCGTATACTATTAGGCAGTTGTGTTAGCCACTAAGCCACAGGCTTCTCCTTTATCAGCTAACCCAGGGAAATAAGTATGTATTATGTCACAACCCTGGTATACCCAAATATGGGAGGAAGCATAATGCTTCTTCTTGTCTATCGGGCTACCCAGAGAAATCAGACAGAAAGCCATTATTTAATGTGACTTGTACATTTGTGTTGCATTTGTGCTGATAAAAAATAAAGGGAGACTAGTATAGATCTATTCAAGCTATTTAGTTCTCATCAGTAGCCATACCCTTACTGGAATTTGGATTCGTGGCTAACACAAACCTAATATGTAATACAGCAAAGGTTCAAATCCCTATATATATAATCTCTTATATATATATACGATGTTACCTAGTCTAGTAACAAAACGTTCAGAAACCAGTCCACAAACTCAGAGAATGAACCTTCACCCTCAAGAGCTGTGGCGGCATAGTGGTTAGAATGCAGTATTGCGGGCTAACTCTGCCCACTGCCAGAAGTTCGATCCTGACTGGCTCAAGGTTGACTCAGCCTTTCATCCTTCTGAGGCTGGTAAAATGAGGACCCAGATGGTTGGGGGCAATATACTGACATTTGTAAACCTATCAGAGAGTTCTGTAAAGCACTATGGAGTGGAATATAAATCTAGGTGCAATTGCTCAGTTCACTGTACTGCTTAAGAATGTACTCAGGGCTTTAAAAGAAAGATTTCTTTGCACCAATAAGCTTATTCCTCTTTTTGTGTCTAAAGCCTTACCAACAGCAAATTATAAGGCATAATTTGCATCACTTCCAAGTTCTTAGCATTTGCTTCCAAGTAAAGATACATGTTTATTTCAATGTTAAATATAATGGGGAAGCATTGCTGGAACAATCAGGAAAAAAATTCAAGCCAAAAAAATGAATTTCTGTTACAGTTTTTGTTAAAAGTGTGATAATACAGCTGAACATCTGCACATATTGATAGGGCTGATGCAATAAGAAGAGCCCAATCAATTGTTGTGTTTTCTTTATATAGAAGAAGTCACCTCAAAAATCTGAGCATTAGGATATCCTGAACAAAGTGTTACAGGATAATCACTTTGATCTCTCCCTTTTTTCACAAAGGAGACAATTATAGATGGTTTGCTATATTAGATGTCTGTTTATAAGTTTCTATATAATGAGAGTCACATTAAACCAACTGTCAAAACACAGCTACATTAGCAGGGGTGGTATTTATTTACCTTCCCTATTCACTTCGCTCGCACGAGCCACATCTGCGCATGCGCTAAGCCTTCCACGAATGCACTTTTGGCTTTAAAAGGGCCTAAATTGGATGCCATTGAGCTGGGGCAAATGGGCAGGGCCACCCGTGATATCCGCTACTGTTTCAGACGTACCAGCCTGAACCGATAGAATACCACCTCTGTACACTAGTAACCAAAAGGAATTGCCATATCCTCATTCAAGCATCTTTTTTTCAGGATACAAAACATATGAATGATACATTTGATAAAATGCCCTGATCTTTTGGGAATTTAAGGGCATCATAGTCAGATATCTGCCCCGAAATGGGCCTTGTAAAAAGACTAGATTCTTTTTGTACCCTTCTTAGAAGATAATTTCATTTCATTCATTTCATTTCATTTATTGAATTTCTAGGCCGCCCAATCCCGAAGGACTCTGGGCAGCTTACAGAAATGAAAAATATTAAAAAAGAATTAAAACAATAAGATACAACAAAATTAAGAAGAAGCACAACATGCACCCAAACAAAGGGGGGCTGGACCTCAATCAAGAGGTCAACAGCCCCAGGCCTGCTGGAAAAGCCAGGTTTTAATAGCTTTACGGAAGGCCATGAGAGTGGGTAGGGCCCGGATCTCTGGGGGCAGCTCATTCCATAGGGCTGGAGCGGCAACAGAGAAGGCCCTACTCCAAGGCGCCGCCAGCTGGCATTGTCCTGCTGAAGGCACCCGGAGAAGGCCCATCCTGTGCAATCTTATTGGTCTTAGGGAGGTATGCGGCAGAAGACGGTCTCGCAGGTATCCAGGTCCTAGGCCATGTAGGGCTTTAAAGGTGATAACCTGCACCTTGAATCGTGTTCGGAGACCAATGGGAAGCCAGTGCAGCTCGTGGAGGATAGGTGTAGTATGGGTGTACCTTGGTACTGCAAATGCGCAATAATATAAAAGTACAGTATCATCTTAAAATACTCCTATCAGGCTCAAATGATCCTAATCCAGACACATTATGCAAAGACCTAGCTCAAAGGGGATCTCTGTAATGCTGCGAAAAGTGGTAGGAAAGAGAAGAAGATAACTATGGTGTCTATTCTAAAAATTAATCTTCAGTCCGCATATCTGCCTTGACCATCAGATATTGCTGTTTTGGGTTGCAACTGTGGATCTATATAAAATCAAAATGGATACTCAATTATAATAGCAATAAGCACATCGTAAGAAACACTAAAGGACCATTTCTCCACCATGGAGAAAATCTATGTGGTCAATTGATGGCATGTAATCATCACCAAAAATATTCAATGATGATATTTCATTTATTTTGCCTTTATTATTTTATGTATATGCCGTTATTATTTTATAAACAGCTCAAGGTAGCAAACATACCTAATATTCCTTCCTCTTCTTATGACATCAGTCCAATATAGTAATGAAGAAGATTGACAACATATTCATCAACTAAACCAGAGATGGGCAAATCTTTCTGAATTCTACATCCCATGATATCTGTTCAGCGTGGCCATGGTGAGGACACTGAAAGCTGCAGTATTGGATACTGCAAAATAAATATCTGAGAAATCATATTTTTCATTCCATGGTAAACATTGCATTGTACATCTGATGTTACTACATGCTCTCCATAGCTTCTACTTTATATCATGACTTCCTAAATGACAGCTAACATTAATTGCTTAAAATACCTGTGATGCACATACATGAATTCTGCCCAAGTCAATTATAACGATAAATAGTGAGAAATAAATAGAGATCTGAAGGGTAAGCCAATAATAGGAAGCAGAGGACATCCCTTTGCAGCAAAGGAACTGACATACTTTTGGATACATTCCCTGAGCTAGCCTGTTCCACAGTGATATTTCCAAGGGAATGGCGGCTATTTTCACACTTTGTTTTTTTTTTCTGCCCCAACTCATTTCATGAACAGCCTGGCTGCATTATCTGTTGCTAAAGAAGTTCTGAAAATATCCGCTCTGAACCTGTGAAAACGATGTGTCCTTGAAGTATTCCTACAGAATACATTCAGCCAGCTTTCTCCTTACCAGATAGATTTTTTTATATATATAACAAACTGAAGAAGCTGACTTCCCAGTTTTGGGAGGGCATCGTTAAACAGTTCTCTGAAAGGTAGAAAGAGAAAAAATAGGAGTTCGCAATGAATGTTGGCAAACAGAGCCCGGTGGGATGGGTGTATATAGGATGATCTATCAAGCAATGCAATGAAATCTTCATGCATAATCCTTTTTGTATACAGTTTACTGAAACCAAATAGTTGCTAGCCTGGTCTCCAAGTTTAATTAAATCAGTGTATTCTGTATTCACGTAATGATAACACTGATAATTAACTCAACTCTTTGTGCCAAAATCTTTGCAGACCAAAACCATCTCTGACATTTTGCAGCAATTTAAACAGCAATTTCACCAAGTCAGTTTCTCAGAAACAGATTCCAGTATGCCATTTCCACCCCCACCCCATGGTTTGGTTATTATTTGGGTTTTTAAAAAAAAAATCAATTCACATTCAAACAGGAATGTGCTACCCAGTTCTGTATTCAGATTCCCAGAATTTCTGACTCAGGAATGGAGGAAAAGGAGAGAGGGGGGGAGGAGGAGGGAGAGGAGAGAGAGAGAGAGGAGAGAGAGAGAGAGAGAGAGAGAGAGTGTCAGTCAGACACATTGGAGTCAGCTTGTAAATTATATACAACTATTTATAAAATTTTGTGAAAAAACAGAACTATTTACAGCAGAGTTTTTAAAGTTTCCAGGCCTTAACTTTTGCTAGCCTTTTCCCAGAATTATTTGCTAGCAACCACCCGCTACATAGCTACCAATTTCCCTCCCTTTTCACCTCTTCCCTCTCCCTGCGAGAGAGAGGGATGGAGGGGGGAGAGAATTGGCTTACTTTGGAATATGCATGCAGCCTTTCTTCATGCTTTTCCAGACCTCATCAGCTATCCCTCTGCATCTTAAACTGTTTGACCCAATTACTCCTTTCCCCAGTCTATATAATGGTAATTACCAACCCCCCCCTTAAAAAATAACAACATCCAATTTTACACAAGTATCTCAGCAGCAGCAAATCGCAAACTGAATCTTTGACTCACAAATAAAAGCAATTACAAATTATCTGCATATGCCCAAATGATTGCCCAAATATTGGTCTCAGTTTAAGAACCATTGGTGTAGTAATGCACTTCCCTCTGGGTCTTCTGCCCAGACCTTCCCAGTCTGGATTGTCTCGGAAGAACACATGCAATGACTTCCCTTCATGTTCCCCAGCTGCCTCCCTCCAGACTGCAGCCCCCCAGGATCTATAAACCAGGCTGGACCAAAGAGAACTACATCTACTTCTCCCTTAGGGTGGGTTGCTGTCGGTTTTACTACCGGTTTGCAAGCCATGTGTGCACTATTCAATGTAAATTGTTCTTTGCGCATGCGCAGAACAATTTACAGTGAACTGCGCATGCACAGTCACTAGAAAACAACATGGTGGTGGCCCAGCAGTGGCGAGGGAAACAGTTCGGGGACGTGGCAGTGGTTCTGCAACCCAGGCCTGAATTCCACTACCGGTTCGGCTGAACTGGGATCAACCCGCCTCGACTCTCCCTACAACAGCTCTGGCTAGCAGCCAGGTCATCTCATATGACAGCACAGCTGCACCTATAGCTGAGCCTCTTCTGCCCTTCCTTCATCTCTCCTTCCGTGGCGACGGAACCGTGAAACAAGCTGAGAACCCAATGGCAGGACAACACACGGATAAACAACTCTGTAATCCGTGACATTCTGCCTTTGGCCTTCACAATGCAATGGTCACTGCCTTGTGGACGTTGACATTTACGAAGATTAAGTCCAAGTAAGTCCATCTCTCCTTCTGTTGGCTCATGCTAAGACAACAATAGCAGCCATACTAAAGCCACTGCACCGGTTATCAGTAAGCTTCCAAAATCTTTTTGAAGTATCGGTCACTATCTCTAAAGTCTTACATGGTATTGTTGTTGTTTGTTGTTCAGTTGCTGAAGCATGTCCAAGTCTTTGCAGCCCCATCTCACGCTCTGCTGTCCCTTGTGCTTTTGCCTTCAACTTTTCCCAACATGGTATACCACCAGGAAATGTCATGAACTTCTTGCCAGGTGCCTATCTGGCCTGATCTTTATGGAAGACCTCTTCATGAGGGGCAATGGGCTGACTCTGTAAACTTCTTAGAGAGGACTGCAAAGCATTGAGAAGTGGTATAAATGTCTAAGTGCAATTCAGTGGTGGGATTCAGCCAGTTCGCACCTATTGGGAGAACCGGTTGGTAACTTTAAAAGCAGTTGGGAGAACCGTTTGTTGGAAGAAATCTCCTTTTGTTTTTTTCCACTTTACAGGGCTAGTCCTGTAAGGAAGGCAGGAAGGAATCTCTGGTGTTGTTTCTAGCCTCATTTATTGACCTGCTTACGGAAACTGCCTCTCCGGTTAATCCTTATTACATTGTAATAGCTAAGGTGAAGCGCCTATTGACCTGAGTGGCCTTGAGTTGGCCACGCCCACCCAGTCACATGACCAGTGAGACCCACTTACCTAGATGGTCATTAGGGCAGAGAACTGGTTGTTAAATTATTTGAATCCCACCACTGGCGCAATTGCTATTGCTATCGCTAACGTAGCTGCCATAGGAGCCTGCCACCCTAATTAGAGACATTGGAGATAGCACCTATAGACGTGATGGCGAACCTATAGCATTGATAGTTTCTGAACTTCCATTGGGGATATTTTTCACCCTCACCAGGCTCCTGAGGCTTTCCTGAAAGCTGGGGAGGGTGAAAAAAAGGGCCAACCAGAAGTTCAGAAATGATCTGTTTCTGGCTTCCAGCGGGCTTCTAAGGGGGGGGAGGCCATTTTCGCCTTCCCCAGGCTTCAGAAAGCCTCTGGAGCCTGGACAGGGGTCGCGCATGCAGGCACAGGTGGGGTGGGGAGATGGAGTGGGCACGCCTGTACGTGTGATAGCACGTGTGTGCACAATTTTGGCACTCCATAAGAAAAAGGTTTGCCATCACTGATTTATAGAAACCTACAGTGTAATGTTACTACAATCTTGGATGGTTTTACATGCAGTGATAAACATGGATGCTTTCTCCAATCACCATTCCTCGTGTAGTTTCCCAGCATAGCAACCCAGAGAAGGAGCCATGACCATTGAAGTTGTTTGCTATGTTGCTGCTGTTTAATTGTGAGGTTTGGAAGAGAGGGGATCTTTCTTTATACCAGACCCAAACCGGTGTTTTTTCCATTTTTCCATAAGTCAACTGGAAGGAACATTGGCTGGGTCATGGTGATACCATATATTTCCTCTATTTAATGGCATGGAGACAATTACAGGCTGGTTTCCAACTTCTTTTGGGGAGGTTGAAGAAAAACAATATGTCCTTCACTAAAAACTGGGGCCCTTCCTAGCTTCCCCTCCCCAAATAAATATTTTAGTGCTTTGTTTAGATTATGTTTCTCCTCTGCTATTTACAGTATTTCCTGGTTGTAAAAGGTGCATAACAATGTCATTTGGGAATCTGCAGAGCAAATGGGGATCTCGGGAATGAAAGCTATCCCAAAGCAATTAGTTTCTCGTGCTAAAGGGAGGAAAATACAGAAGTGTGTGCAAGATTAGTGGAAGCCTGAAAGAAAAAAGCATAGGTCTCTTCTGTCTCCCCGCCCCCCAAAACCCATTACAGGCAGAACTAAAATTATTGGATATTAAAGGGCCGGCTACATTTCAAAGAGACTCGGATGATTGATTGTGCGGAGATATCGAATCTCATGCCATCTGGATCTCACTTCTTGAACTCATCCCGGAACAATTGCAGCTACACAGACTTTGAGTTTGGTTGATTGGAACCGTCTTTCCGCCAACCCCAAATTGATTTGATAACATTTGATTTGTAACCCATCTAGAAGAGGAAGTATGGAAAACTTTACACCTAATTGGGACTTTGCCCCCCCCCCCAGGCTGACTTATTACAGCAGCATTGTAGAAAAATAGAGGGATGGTATGAGCATGTGTAGTTGCGTGTTTGTGACAGAGACAGAGAGATATAATTATAGATTTCTTTCTCAGTATCACTGGAAATAGTGGCTGGCACTTCAGTCATACTAAAGAAGCTGTGAGATATCGGCTGTTGGACTTTGTTCCCTTCAAAAAAAGGCCTCTTTTGGGAGAATACTAGTTAAATCTCCCTTAAACCAAAGGACCACCTGAAAAATCTACCTACCCATAATCCCACACGGCTAGGAAGTACAGGTAGTCTTTGGCTTCCTACCACAATTGAGCCTAAAATTTCCGTTGCTAAGCAAGACAGTTATTAAATGAGCTTCGTCCCATTTTACCATCTTTCTGGCCACAGATGTTAAGTCAGCTGGTTTGCCCTTGGCCTTTGCTTGTCAGAAGGTCACAAAAGGTGATTACGTGACCTGAACATGATCACATGACACTGCAACCGTCATCAGTTCATGCCAGTTGCCAAGCCTCAGAATTTTGATCACATGACCACGGGGATGCCGCGACGGTCGTTAAGTGTGAAAAATGGTCATAAGTCATTTTTCAGCGCCGTTATAACTTTGAATGGTCATTAAATGAATGGTTGTAAATCAAGGACTACCTGTATGCATGAATACTCAAACCCCATGGGGTGCTGAGATTTGTCCAGGTAATTACGAGGACTGAAGACTGATTGAAGGCATGTGTACGTTCTCCTCCAATGGGGGATTCAAATAATTTACCAACCGGTTCTCTGCCCTAATGACCATCTGGGTAGGTGGGGCTCGGTGGTCATGTGACTGGGTGGGCATGGCCAACTCAAGGTCACTCATGTCGATGGGCGCTTCGCCTTAGCTGTACAATGTAATAAGGGTTAACCGGAGAGGCAGTTTCTATAAGCAGGGCAATAAAGATTAGGCGGAAAAAAAACTAGACTGTTTTCCTTCCTTGCCTTCCCTTACAAGATAGCCCTGTAAAGTGGAAAAAAACAAAAGGAGATTTCTTCCAACAACCGGTTCTCTGTACTCTTAGAAAGTTAACAAACGGTTCTCCCGGATAGGTGCGGACTGGCTGAATCCCACCACTGGTTCTCTCTCTCTCTCTCTCTCTCTTCTCTCTCTCTCTCTCTCTCTCTCTCACACACACACACACAACACACACACACACACACAACTCTAAAAAGCAATGTTTCTCAGCATCACTGTAAAACCATCAAAGAATCACATTTTCAGCAAGATTCTTTTCCTCACCTTACTCCCTTTTTGAGATTTTTAATATACAGATACAGCAATTGTTGCTTTTACCGGAAATATCCCTTCACTGTCTGAATGATTTGTTATTTGATTTCAGATTTCAGGGTTCAGATTTGTACCGGTCATTTTTAATGGAGCCAAATTATTGCAGTCGTCATTGTTCATTGGGTTTTAAAAAGAAATTTGAGACATAGAAAAAGATGCCATGTACATCTTGGCTTCTGTAGAAGGATGAATGGTGATTTTATTATTGTTGTTTCATGTGAACTGAGACCAGACACCACTTCTCCGCCTAAGTCACCTCAGTTGTGTCTAATAATATTTTCTGAGAGATGAATCGTTTTCATGCCAATTTTCAGAAAACTCAAGCTGAGGGAGATTGTTAACGCCTCAGAAGACAGGCTCAAGAGTCAAAAAGATCTTGATAGAGATCAGGGCTGGGTTCCTACCGGTTCGCACCGGATCGCACGATCCGGTTCGTCGGTGAACCCGAAGTAATGAACTTCCGGGAACACCGGGGTACCGGTCCTGGGCCCTGTCGCGCGCTCCCCCGCCCGTCTGGACTAAGCGCAGCCTGCCACTCACTGTTTGGCTGGAGTCAGCCAATCAGTGAGCAGGCTGGCCTCGTTTAAAAGTGTGGCGCCAACGGCTAACATTCCTCTTTTGAAAAGAATCTTTCTCTCAAAGAGTCTTTTCAAAAGGGTTTGTTGCCGAGACGCCTCGTTTCGCGCTTCACGCCTTCCCTTCGCCTTCCAGGAGCTTGCTGCTTCCCCCACAGGTAAGCAACCAAGCCCTGGCGGCAAGACTCGGGACGCTAGCGGTGGGACTTCGGGTGAGCGGTGGCGACGGCAGCGGTGGTAGCGGCGGTAGGAAGCTGGGGGGGGATAGGGACCGTGGTAGCAGCGATAGCGGCCTAGGTTTCGCCAGGGAAGGCCTCCAGGCCTTCCCTCGTGAAAGCCGCGGCGTCGCGTATGCCGCGTGGCCGCCTTCGGGTGGGGGGGTGGCGGCGGCCTCCCTTTCGAAAGCCGCGGCCTGCGCGTAGGCCGCGTGGCCGCCTCCGGGTGGTGCGGCGTCGGCGGCGGCGGCGGAGGCCTCCCTTGCGAAAGCCGCAGCCTCGCGTAGGCCGCGTGGCCCGCTTTCGGGTGGGGGGGCCGCCGGTAGCGCCTAGCTTTTCGCGAGGGAAGTCCTTCCAGGCCTTCCCTTGCGAAAGCCGCGGCCTCGCGTACTACGCACTGGCCGTCTTCTGGTCGGGGGGGGGCGGCGGGCGGCCTAGTTTTCGCTAGCGAAGCCCCCCACCACCACCCCCTCTACACCTCACCTGGCTTGCTAAGCATGCCAGGCAACCTAAGTGACTTTACCTAGCCTTGTCCCTCCAGTCAGGTTTCTTACCTGTTCCTGCTGCCTGCCATCGCGACGAGGATCCATCCATCGCATCGGAATGCTGCTGATTCTGCCTGCTGCTGGTAAGTGGCCCGGTTTTATTTAATTATTATTTTAATGTATTTTAAAATATTTTATTTAATGCATAGAATTTTTTATAATAGTTTTACATATAAGTATTGAGTGTAGAATACTTTAAAATGGTTTACTTTAATTTATTTTGGATATAATCTTTTTTTAAATTGTCTTAGACTATTTAAAAAAAGATTATATCCAAAATAAATTAAAATAAACCTTTTTAAAGTATTCTACACTCAATCCTTTGAAATGTATTGTGCATTGAATTTTTTATAATAGTTTATTGTAACTTATTGTGTGTGGAATATATTAATGGTTTCATGTTAAGTTATTGTGTGTTGGCATAGTTTGAATGAAATATGAATTATTGCTTGTGCTTTGAAATAATCCTAATGCATGAAACTAATTATGATTGAATAGTTTTACTGAACCTTGGGATCTAACATCAAAATTTTGATCTCGTGGCCATGAGAATGCTGCAACGTCGCTAAGTGTGAAAATGGTCGCTAAGTGTGAAAAATGGCCATCAGTCACTGTTTTCAATGCCATTGTAACTTTGGTCACCTATACCACCTTTCTGGCCACAGTTCTTAAGTGAATAACTGCAGCTGATAAGTTAGTAACATAAGTAAGTGACTTTGTCAAAAGGTCACAAAGGCAATTACATGACCCCAGGACACTGAAACCATCAATAAATACGAATCTGTTGCCAAACATCAAAATTTGATCGTGTGGCCATGAGAATGCTGCAAACGGTCGCTAAGTGTGAAAATGGTCGCTAAGTGTATGTATCCTAGAAAATCAGATTTAGTGTGTTTCACCCTCATTGTTTAGGTAATTCTGAGGTGGTTGATGGTTCTGTGAATGCCTGTCCTTTAAAAGTGCCCGCAATGCCTTGATGGTTTTTATTCCAGTGGCTTTGTGTTTCCTGTCCTTAGGCTTAGGAAAAAAACCTGGTTCATTTGCAGTCTTTTGGGGGGGGGGGGGAATTCTTATTTTATGGTGTTTTCCATCATAGTGTGTGTGTGTGTGTGTGTGTGTGTGTGTGTGTGTGTGTGTGTGTGTAATGTCCCGCAGTTATCTACGCATTAATAATTATCTAGTAATATTTCCTTATACATTTTAGGGACCTTTCTTTACATAATTGGTGTTTTCTTTCATACTTTTGGCTTTCTAATTCCTGTTTCCGTTAGTTGGCAATAGCTAAACCAATCCCACGTGAAAAAGTATTCAAAGCCTTCTCGATTTTAATTGTCCATTATTTATTCCTGCACATTGTAATATTTATTCATTTACATATCTCTGTTTTTCCACTGTTGTGCAAACACAATTCCAGCAAGCTGCTAACATGTGTAAATTAAATATATATTATACTCCCTTTCAAATAATCAACAAAATATTTCTGGTTTTAATCCATATCTTGCTTTACCGATTGCTTCATAACCACTAACTTCTGAATAGCTACTTGGACCGACCTAAGTACTAATTCATAATTTCATATGAATTCATATATTCCTGTCTTTTGAAATGGGAGAACTAAATTTCAGAAAAAGGAAAACTGTATTGCTCTGGGAATATGACATTCATTCTTGAACTATCTTCTTGGATAAAGACTATATCAACAACCAGAAAAGCATAACACAAGTAAGTACTTGAGTGTATCTCTTCCATTGTGTTATTCTTATGTAAGGTGTAAGTGCCAGCAATTAAAGTGTTGCTTTCTGTGTCTCTCCTTTGTGCCGGTTTTCTGAGCAAAGTAAAGAAAGAAGGTGGTGTGCAGAAGACCAGCAAGCCAGCGATGCTTCCTCTGTAAGTAGCTGTTCTTTATTGCTGGGTGTGGTGTGATCTGTGTTGTGTTCCTCCTTGAGATAGTGAAGTGCCAGAAATTAAAGTGTTGCTTTCTGTGTCTCTCCTTGTGCAGGTTATGGAGCAAGGTGGTGAGGTGGTGGTGCAGAAGATGCAAAAAAGGAGAGTAATTTTCTTTTCTATTATTTGTGTGCTGGTTTCATCCCAATGCAGTGCATGCAATTAAAGTCTTGCTTTCTGTGTCTCTTCTTTGTGCAGCCCATTCATTGGAGTCAGTGATACTGAAGACTGGCAAGAACAGGCATCTTCCATCTGTAAGTAGCTCTTTTATTGTTTTTGTACTTATTTAATCATATTGTAGTTGGGGGAAAGAATTCAGTGACATCGTCTTGGACACTCCCATCCGGTCACATGGGCGGCAAGCCACTCCCATCCGGTCACATGGGCGGCAAGCCACTCCCATCCGGTCACATGGGCGGCAAGCCACTCCCATCCGGTCACATGGGCGGCAAGCCACTCCCATCCAGTCACCATGGGCGGCAAGCCACTCCCATCCGGTCACATGGGCGGCAAGCCACTCCCATCCGGTCACATGGGTGGCAAGCCACTCCCACAAAGGAGGCCACGCCCACAGAGGTGGTTCGAACAATTTTTGAAACCCACCCCTGTAGAGATGAACATTTATTCTTTATTAGTTCTGTATCTCCTGCCTTTATTATTTTTGTGAACAACTCAAGTGATAAATATAATCTAATACTTCTTCCTTCTACTTTCCCCCACAACAGCAATCTGTTGTGGTTGGCCTGAGATAGAGGGACCAGCCTAAAATCTTCCATTCAGCTTTCATGGCCGTTGCCTAAATGGGACTAGAATTCAGTGTCTCCTGGTTTCTAGCCTGGTGCTTTAACCACTAGGCAAAACATTGGTTCTACCCAATAGAATCCAGCCAATGGCAAGAAATATAGAGGATTCTGCAATTAGGTAGAGAAAAAAGATGCACAGGTATAAGATAGTGCTTTGCGGTAGTTCTTACAGTATGAGAACCACAACTGCCAAAAAAGCCAAATCTTAGACAGAATCAACAGGGGTATATTATCAGATTACTAGATAACAGAATTGAAAGGGAGTCTTGGAGGTCCAACCCGCCCCCCCACCTGAGCAAGAGACCCTACACCATTTCTGACAGATGGCAGCCAAGTCTCTTCTTGAAAACTTCCAGTGATGAAGCTCCCACAATTTCTGAAGGCAAGCTGCCCCATTGGTTGATTGCTCTCACTGTCAGAAAATTTCTCTATCAACATCACAGGAAACCACAGGAAATCAACATGACAGGAAGTGACAGTTCTCCATCAACATCACAGGAAATCAACATGACAGGAAGTGACAGTTCTCCATCAACATCACAGGAAATCAACATCCCAGGAAGTGACAGTTCAGTACTGATCAGACTACACCTGGAATTAAGTCCACTTTTGGCCCCACAATGCAAGGATGGAGAGAAGAGTTACAGAGATGGTGAGGGTCTTGGAAGCTAAATCACTTGAAGAACAATTAAAAAACTGGGTATGTGTAGCCTAAAGAAAGAAAGTTAAGGAGGAACAAGGTTCTTCCAATCTTTTGACTCCTGATTGGCTGTCATGGGGAAGGGACTGTGGAGTAGAACTTGAGAGCGGGAAGGAAGTTTTGCAGTTTAGATAGATAGAAAGAATTCTTTATTGGCCATGAGTGGACACACAAGGAATTTTTCTTTGATGCATATGGTCTCAGTGTACATAAAAAGACAAGATACATTCATCAAGAATCATAAGGTACAGCACTTAATGATAGTCATAGGGTACAAATAAGCAATCAGAAAACAATCAATATCAATATAAATCGTAAGGATACAAACAACGAAGTTACAGTCCTGCATAGGACTTAAGAGCCGAGGTGGCGCAGTGGTTAAATGCAGCACTGCAGGCTACTTCAGCTGACTGCAGTTCTGCAGTTCGGCTGTTCAAATCTCACCGGCTCAGGGTTGATTCAGCCTTCCATCCTTCCGAGGTGGGTAAAATGAGGACCCAGATTGTTGTTGGGGGCAATATGTTGACTCTATAAACCGCTTAGAGAGGGCTGAAAGCCCTATGAAGCGGTATATAAGTCTAACTGCTATTGCTATTGCTAATGGTAATAGTAATGCATCCTTAGTAAATAGTTGACAGTGGTGAGGGAATTATTGGTTTAGCAGAGTAAATGAAAAATAAAGAAACCATTAGAGAGCATTTCACTGAGGCAGCCGTCGTCGGCACCATCTTGGATCAAGTTTGAGATCACACTTTTAAGGAGGAATTTCCTTCCTGGGAGAAGCATATTAAGTAGGGAAACAACCCCCACCCTGACCCTCCGCGTCATAGATGCTCCATTCACAAAGGTTGAGCTGCTTCATCTTTCTTTACTTTGGGTTGGTAATAAGACAAATGTCAGGGTTCGAAATTGCATCCAAAATTAAATCAGAGTCCAAGGCAAAGTATTGCTCAAAGTTCCAATTTATTAAGAGAGCCATGTTGGACCCCAATCCCCCCCCCCCAGTTGAAAGTTCAAGATCTTGCCCTCCCCACCCACAAGCCCATCAGATGGTCCAGTATTCCACTGCCATGCTGGCAGTTCCACCCATCCAGTTCCGGGCAGGTGCAGAGGTGCAGAGAGAAAGGATGACCTTGGCTTTCTAGAAGGAATTTTGTTTTGGCTACCTAGTACCTAACTCTGTACAATTCCCCCCCCATTTTCCCACAATAGAAAAGGCATAATAGAGTAATAGAAAGTGTGGCGGGCCAAAGATCCAAAAGCAATATGGCTGCAGCCCTGACAACAAAGATGCCTTCTCTGTTAGATATATCCCTCACAAAAGGGTGGTGTGGTGTTTTTAAGTGGCAGCACAGAAAAAAACTCTAAGAAAGAGGGACTCTGTTTGGTTGATTATGCAACTGGGGGTAATATATCCCGTTAAGATATATACCATATCCTACAGCATCATACTGTGGGATGCAAGGCCAAAGCGAGCAATAACCTTATTTCTGGCCCACACGTAGAGCAGCTGTAATGAGCGTAATCTGTCTTTCAGCAGCAGCTGGGGATCAGCAAGTCTCAGTTATCGAATCATTCCCCCTCACCCCTTTTCTTCTGGTCATTAAAAATTTGCCTGAAAAAGGAAAACGTTCCTTTGAAATACGTGAAAGCCTGTTTTTGGATATTGTAGCTTGGGTGGTTCTGATTGTTTCCACCCAGCTCAGCACTTCTGGTCCCTGCCAAGAAATTCATTATGGAGACCTTTGAGTTGCTCCAGCTCTTGCTAATTCATCTGATTCAAGCTGAGCCCACGGGTGGCCGAAAGGGGAAGGAGAGGCCCATTAAAAGGAGAAAAATGCAAAACAAAATAAAAATAAATGGCTTTCTTTTCTCCTAAGGCTAGTTATTCACCCAGACAATCCAGGCCTATGTTCTCTAGGATCACCTACCAAGAAAAATGAGGGTGAACGGAACACCATGTGATAAAAGTCACCGCTGTTCCAATTATAATGGAAGTCAAGGTCTGTATCCACAAACATTTAGTCTTGTGTATCATGCCCCTCCATCTATTTCAAGAATTTTTAAACAACAACACAGTAACCAAAAAATGAAGTTATAGTACTTAGAAAGTGTATTGAAGTTTTTTCAGCAACCTTGTTGGTTATATATTGATGTTATCTTCCAAATTTTTCTGATGGATGGATGTTGAGAAGGCATAATTTGCCAAAGGGCTTTGAGTGCATATGTGTTGCTTCAAGTGCTTATAAACAACCAGCAACCCAAGTTCAATGTCCTTATTTGCAGGCATTCAGCTGACTTCAGTGTGACATCTGCAAAAGAGGCACCATATTTCTTTTGCACTGTATATTCCTGCACTTAATCCTTTTGTGTACAGACTTGAAATCTGCAGAAAGCTTTAACAACTGCAAACTAAATAAATGCACAGAAATGTATTTCGGAGAACACTTTTGAAATGCTGCTTCCAGTTCAAGGAAGTTCAAGCAAGACCTCTTAAGTCTTCCATCCTCGCTCTTCTGAAAGCATCACCATTCTTTAAGCTAATATATTCCTTGAGACCTTAGATCTAATCACAGTTGTTTTTTTTTAAAGGAAGCAACAATTTATTTAAAAAGTTGAAAGGATGATCAATCTTTGACATATCACGAATCTAACTGCTTAGCCATTAAGAGTGTAAAATCTAGCACAGTCATGCTCAAAACATTGCTGGCCGATGATTCTATTTTTTACACATATAAAGGTTCTGCATGTCAGGGAAATTCTGTCTAGTTATGTAAAGTTTGGAAAAGTTGTAACTGTAAGAGCAAATGTTGGCATTTCCGTGACCCGTCAAAACCGCGGAGGACAAAATCACGCTCGACGAAAGCGCGCATGTGACGTCATCACAGCGCAACGAAAAAAATTAAAAATTGAAATAAAATTAAAATTAAAGCAAGCCGATTCACATAAAGGTAAGGGTTAGGGTTAGGGTTAGGGTTAGGGTTAGGTTAAGGGTTAGGCTTAGGTTTAGGTTTAGAGCGTTAGGGTTACGTTTAGCGTTAGGTTAAGGGTTAGCGTTAGGTTAGCGTTACGTTATCGGTTAGGTTTAGGGTTAGATTTAGAGTTAGGTTAAGGGTTAGGTTTAGGGTTAGGGTTAGGTTTGGGGGGGTTAGGGTAAGGTTTTCGCTTTATTTTTACATTTTTCGATCACAGCGCGATGTTTTCGTCGCACTGTGATGACGTCAAATGCGCACTTTCGTCGAGCGCGATTTTGTCCTCCGCGGTTTTGTGGTGGAACCGGCATTTCTTCAGATCAATACCACTGGCACCTGGGCATGGCAGTTGGGGTATGAGAGCGTGAGAAACTCTGGTGGCTGAAAGCTTGAGAGAGGGCCAGAAACTTGAAAATATCTCTTTGCTTAATCTTTCAAGAAAAGTGGTTTCTGTGCATTGTCACTGGGATCAGGTCAGGTCAGGATGTGGGTGTTTGTCCATACACTTTCTAACTCGAAAGGCACTACTGATGACAGGAAACTGAAGGATTTTGAAACATGTCATGCTGTACAACTAGAGGTCTAAAACTCAAATAGCAATGGTTACTTGGCTGGATTTGTCTTGGTCTTGGTCACCACTAGCTTTGAACTGTTTTTATGCTGTTCTCCTTATGTATGATATTCTTCTTGCTTAGTTTCCTGCACTTTTCTTTTTAAAATAATCTATTACCAAGCTTACTTGTAATATTTCTCTTCTCAACTGAAACATCATTTTATACTGAGATCAAGTTAAAAAAATGTAGGTTTCCCCCTGCCTAAGAAAGATAAAGGAGAGAGATTGGACAACCATTTGCCTGAAATAGCAATAGCAGTTAGACTTATATACCTCTTCATAGGGCTTTCAGCCCTCTCTAAGCGGTTTACAGAGTCAGCATATCGCCCCCACAGTCTGGGTCCTCATTTCACCCACCTCGGAAGGATGGAAGGCTGAGTCAACCTTGAGCCGGTGAGATTTGAACCGCTGAACTGCAAATAACAGTCAACTGAAGTGGCCTGCAGTACTGCACCCTAAGCACTGTGCCACCTCGGCTCTCGGAAATGGTATAGGGTTTCCTGTTTGAGCAGTGGGTTGGACTAGAAGATCTCCAAGCTCCCTTCAAACTCTGTTATCCTGTTATTTTAAAAATCAAAGAGAGTCCATGAAGCGTAGTACCTAAAAGTATCTGCTACAATGTCCTACCTGTCAATGACTACTTTCAACTTCAACCATAACAATACACGAGCACGCAATAGATACAAACTTAAGGTAAACCGCTCCAAACTCGACTGCAGAAAATATGACTTCTGCAACAGAGTGGTCAATGCCTGGAATGAACTACATGACTCTGTGATTTCTTCCCCAACCCCCACCCCAAACTTTAACCTTAGACAGCTACTGTCGACCTCACCCCATTCCTAAGAGGTCTGTAAGGGGCGTGCATAAGTGTACCAATATTCCTATTGTCCCTGTCCTTGTGTTTCTTTTATTCGTATCCATTTCATGTATCCAAAATCATGTTTATACATATATGTTGTCTAATACATGCTTGACAAAGTAAGTAAGTAAGTAAGTAAGTAAGTAAGTAAATTTATTTATTATTTATTTAGAGATTAGTAGTATCTCATGGATTCTAGGACGCCCAAGCATATAAATTAGGTTAAATAGAGTAGAGTAGAGTGGAGTAGAGTGGAGTAGAGTGGAGTAGAGTAGAGTAGTAGAGTAGAGTAGAGTAGAGTAGCATAGAATAGCATAGAATAGCATAGAATAGCATAGAATAGCATAGAATAGCATAGAATGAGAAAGAGCCAAGGTGGCGCAGTGGTTAAATGCAGCACTGCAGGCTACTGCTAGATCAGCAGGTCAGCGGTTCAAATCTTACCGGCTCAGGGTTGACTCAGCCTTCCATCCTTCCGAGGTGGGTAAAATGAGGACCCAGATTGTTGGGGGCAATATGCTGACTCTCTGTAAACCACTTAGAGAGGCCTGAAAGGCCTATGAAGCGGTATATAAGTCTACTGCTATTGCTATTGCTATTAGAATAGCATAGAATAGCATAGCATAGCATAGCATAGAAAAGCTGGAAGGGACCTTGGAGGTCTTCTAGTCCAGCCCCCTGCTCAAGCAGGAAAACCTATGCCATTTTAGACAAGTGACTATCCAGTCTCTTCTTTAAAATCTAAGAAAAGACTGTGTACAGCTAGATCTTGACTTACAAATATTCATTTAGTGACTATTCAAAGTTACAATGGTGGTGAAAAAAGTGACTTATGACCAGTTTTCACAATTACAATTGTTGCAGCATCCCTATAGTCACGAAATTCAAACGCTTGGCAACTGGCATGTAGTTATGAAAGTTATGCAATTCTGGGGTCATGTGATCAGCATTTGTAACCTTCTCCTGCTAGCTTCCAACAAGCAAAGTCAATAGAGGAAACCAAATTCACTTAACAACCACATGACTCATTTAACAACTGCAGTGATTCAGTTAACAATGTAGCAAAAAGATAATAAAATAAAGCACAACTCAAATAACAATAACAACAACAATAACAATAACCACCTCTCTGAGGAGCTTTACCTTGTCGTGGTGGAGGGGTTGCACGCTCTAATGATCCTAAGGGATATGCTGAACAGGTACAACCATATCAGACAGGTCTTAGGTGAAGGTCCAGAAAAAATTTGCTCCACAACCCATACAAATATGGTGTATACGAAAAAAATGAAATTTATGCTGGTTGAACCGTCACCTGGATTAACAAGGGTTCCATTGGATGCTATGGCTCCTAGGCATTCTGCGCAAAATGAACTACAGGGCTCAGCTCCCTCTGCTAGGCAACCAGGGTATGGAGCTGACAAGCTACTGGAAGAAAAAGTGAAAAAGTGAAAAATCTGGACTAGGGAAGAAAACATCTCTATTAGAAAGCTTACTACCACTCTCAGCCAGCAAAACATGGATTTCAAAATGAATGTATCAGATTTGGAAGGTGAACCACACGGACTGTGATATCAGTGAACAAAGGCTAATGGACCAACAACGTGGTCCACAAATTTTTCACTGCAGCAGAATTAATAGGAATCGAAGAGAAAGCAACTAATGGTCTGAGTATACCAACAAAGAAGAGTAACATCAAGAATAATTTGCAGACTCAAAAACAAACTGAGGAAGAAAGGGAGGAAAAGGATGTTGAAATGGATGAAGATAAAGAACAAGGAAGCACTGAAGAACAGACACCAACAGATATCGCTCAATTAGCTGAGAAAACAAAGCATCAAATGGAAGATGCTGAAAGAACATTTGCCAAAGCTGAACCAAGTGAACCGGAAAGAATTGAGAAAGGTACTAAAAAAGGTCAATGAGGCTGTGCAAACCATTCAAACCACTACATTAGCTGAAACAAACCAACTGATGTATGCAGCAGCCTTCATAACCACCAAAGAATTGAGTTTGAAAATACAAAAGAACCAAAGAGGCAAGAAGAGGAAGCCTAAATGGAAAATTCGGTTGGAATTGAAGATCAAAAAATTTCGTGGAGACTTGAGCAACTTGAAGAACCTAAGGCAAGGTCAGCTAAAGAACAGCAGCTCAAAATTAGCCTCGAAGCAAGATACAATTTGGAGAATAAAGAGATTGCGATAGTAATTGAAGAGCTGAAGCAGATGGGTTGTTGCGTTGCTGAAAAGATTAAAAGATATGAAAACCGAGTAACTCAATTCAAGGAAAACTCACAGTTCAGAGCAAATCAGCACCAGTTTTATAACAGCTTAGAAAGTGAAAATGGAGTAACAACAAATGAAAAGCCTGATAAACAGAAAGCTCTGAAATTCTGGAAGAATTTGTGGGAAAACAACAAGAAGCACAACAGAAATGCAAAATGGATCAAACCGATTGAGGATTCTATTAAAGTGCATAAAATGGAAGATGTGAAAATAACAAAAGAAATGGTGCAAAGACAGTCAAGAAAAGTGAAGAACTGGGATGCACCTGGACCAGATGAGTTACATGGCTTCTGGTTAAAGGCACTTACAAGTGTGTAAAAAAGATTGGCAGCCCAAATGAACCAGATCTTAAAAACACCTGAAATGATGAATGGATGACAACTGGAAAGACATTTTTGATCCAAAAAGATAAAGAAAAAGGAAAGGATCCTGAAAACTATAGGCCAATTCCTGTTTGCCAACAACATACAAGCTCCTTACTGGTATGATTGCAAACCAATTTATGATACTTGGAAAGAAATAACTTGCTTCCTGTAGAACAGAAAGGATGCTGCAAAAATTCAAGAGGAACAAAGGACCAACGGCTGATTGACAAACTAATCCTAAAGAATTCAAAGAAAAGACGAACCAACCTGTTCATGGCTTGGATAGACTATAAGAAAGCATTTGATTCAGTTCCCCATAGCTGGATCAAGAAATGCCTGAAAATCTTTGGCATCAGCAGCAACATACAAAAATTCATGGAAACTTCAATGAACCTCTGGAAAATGAAGCTTATAGCTAATGAAGAAGTACTAGGTGAATTGAAATTAAACGAGGCATTTTCCAGGGCGATTCCCTTTCACCCCTACTTTTTATACTCTCAATGCTACTACTGACAATCATTTTGAAGAAGGTGAACTATGGATACGAACTTGCAAAGAAAGGACTGAAAATTTCTCACTTGGTGAACATGGATGATTTGAAGCTGTTTAGTAAAACAAAAGCTGAACTGAATTTATTAATTGAAAGCACAAAAGAATTTAGCCAAGACATTGGTATGCAGTTTGGAATTGACAAATGTGCAACAATGGCAACCAAAGCAGGCAAGGTAATAGAAGAAGATGGAATAGAACTTGAGAATGAAGAAATGATAAAGGCAATAAAACCAGAAGAAGGCTAAAAGTACTTGGGGATTTTAGAGGCCTCTGACTTAATGCGTAATAAAGTCAAGGAATTAACTTCAGCCAAGCATTCATGACGAATTCGCAAATATTAAAGTCCAAATTGAGTGGAGGAAATATCATAAAAGCCATAAATACCTGGGCTATACCTATGATTCGATATTCTGCAGGAATAATTGACTGGACCCAGATGGAGTTGGACAATTTGAACAGAAAAACAATACTTGAAAAGTATTGAAGGCAAAGCTGACCAAAAGCTAACTTGGAACTGGTTAAGATCAGGAGCACTGAAAAAGAAACAGAAGGCTTTATTTTGGCAGCTCAAACAAGCCTTAGCCACAAACTGCATGAAGCAAAAATTCAACATGTTACCACCAACAGCAAATGTCGCCTCTGTAATGAGAAAGATGAGACAGTCACATTTGATCAGTGGGTGCAGCAAAATTTCACAAACTGACTACCTACAACACCATGACCGCGTTGCTAAGATCATTCACTGGAAATTGTGCTAGAAGTTTGGGTTTGAGTACAGCAAAAACCACTGGGAACATCAGGTTGAGAAGATTGTAGAGAATGAAAAAGTCACGATCTTGTGGGATTTCAGAATTCAGACTGAGAGGCACTTGGCCACAACACACCTGACATAACAATAGTTGAAAAGAAAAAGTTTGGTTCATTGACATTGCAATACCTGGTGATGTGCGAATTGAAGATAAGCAGCAAGAAAAAATCACAATGTACCGGACTTGCAAATTGAAGTTGAGCGACTATGGAAAAAGGAATCGTGTGTTGTCCCGATTGTAATTGGAGTCCTTGGAGCAATACCTAAAGGCTACCTCGCTATTTGGAAATTCTAAATTTATCATTGACATTGCAATACCTGTTGATGTGCGAATTGAAGATAAGCAGCAAGAAAAAATCACAACGTACCGGGACTTGCAAATTGAAGTTGAGCGACTATGGAAAAAGGAATCGTGTGTTGTTCCAATTGTAATTGGAGTCCTTGGAGCAATACCTAAAGGCTACCTCGCTATTTGGAAATTCTAAATTTATCAGACTTGAACATTCTGACTCTACAAAAACCAACCTACTTGGAACAGTTTATATCCTCTGATGTTACCTTAACAGTTCCTAGGTCTTGGTTAGGACTCGAGCTGTTGAGCTACCAACCAGCCCCAAGGGTTGTGAATCTCACAAAAGATTTGCGCTCAATGGTGGTTGTAAGTCAAGGACTATCTGTATACTGCTTTAATAGTAATTTTCTACAATCAATTGCCCTTCAAATGTTTAGGAATTAGTATCTGATTATATTTTTCAGAAAGTATTTGTGCCTTTTTATATATGTTGCTGCTTCTCCCCTTTGAAAGAGTATGTGTGGTTTGCAAGATAAAATGCACAGCAAATCTGAAACGGGAAAAAAAAACAGGTGAGTTTGCCAAAAATGTACGCTCAACAGATGGCATTGAAGCATGCAAAATTCATCTTAGGTTCAGGACGGCTTCTTCTGCTTAATTTATAAATGAACTGCAGATGGGTGCACAGAGTATACATTAATATAGATTATGATTTATCTCCTCAAGGATGCTAATTGAGTGATGAGAAGATGAAGGGATCGAGACTATTTCCAAAGTTGCATATATTTAAAAGTATCACTTTGGCTCTACCAACTCATTCAAATGGCAAATATTGGGTCAGGCTGCTTAGCCACATGAGGAAAAGCGGTAAGGTTCAACTGCCGAGCAAGCATCTTGGATGTAAAAGGGCTGTGTGCTGAATCACACTTGTTTGTTTAGTAAAGTACTTGCATTCAAACAACTCTTTCTGCAAAACAATTGAAAAAACCCTAGAAAAAAGATGGTTGTTCATTACGACTCCTCCCTCTTCTCTAGTGTCTCCTATACAATGATACGTGACATCAGAAGTGGGTTCCTACCAGTTCGCACCTATCAGTAGAACCAGTTCGTCAAATCTACCGAACCGGTTAGAAGAGGGTTCCACCAGTGGACCCCGGAAAGCAGGCCACACCTACAGAAGAGGTTCCAAATTATTGAAAACCCACCACTGGTCCTTGGATAGGATTATTCTACACTATCAAGCTCATATTATAAAAACTCAGTGCCTCGTGAAAGGTAAGGGTGACTACTTGCGTTGTGTGGTGCAATCAGAACATTGCGTGTGTTGAAGTTGTTTTAAACGCAAACCAAAGATGCCTTTTAAAAAACAGTTTACATCATATGCTTATGGATGCCAGTGCGTGTGTGAGGTAATTTAAGGTGGTTCTGACAAGTGTCGTCGGCAGTCTTCATATCCGGTCACATGGGTTGCAAGCCACTCCCATCCGGTCACATGGGCGGCAAGCCACTCCCACAAAGGAGGCCACACCCACAGAGTAGGTTCGAACAATTTTTGAAACCCACCACTGCTAGAAACCATGAGTTCAAGTCCTGCCTTAGCCATGAAAGTCAGCTGGGTGACTTTAGGCCAGTCTCTCTCAACCTTTGGGCCAATATCTTAGGTTTGTAGTTATTGTTGGGGGAAATATGAAGAACATATCTTGAACATGTGAGCTGCCTTTTGTTATGTCTAAAAATACATACATACATATGGTACTTACAGTACATATATACATACATATTCACGGAATATGATACTGTCCTTTTGCCCTATAGTGATAAATTTATTTATTAATTACTTTACATTTTTAAACCCTTTTTATTTTTTTTTATTTTATAAATAATTCAACATAGCAAATACTCCTTCTGCCTCCTATTTTCCTTATAACAACAACCTTATGAGGAGCGTTTGGCTAAGAGAGAGTGACTGGCCCAAAGTCAGCCAGCTACTTTTCATTCCTGAGGTGGGGCTACAACTCACAGTATCCTGGCTTCTAGCCTGCTGCCTATTAGCCCAGTATTTTTCAAACTTGGAAATCTTAAAATGTGTGGACTTTAACTCCCAGAATGCCCCAGTGGACTTTAACTCCCAGAATACTCCAACTTTACAGTTCACAAGTTTGAAAAATATTGTATTAGACTAGGGGTGTCAAACTCGCGTCATGCGCTGGCCATGCCCACTCCCATTTTAGCAGAAAGGGAGAAAGTCATGATATGTCAAGTGACGACAACATGACGCCATGAGTTTTATACCCCTGTATTAGTCTATTTAGATAGGAGAGAAGACTGATCCAGTGTGAAGTGGGATAATCTGGTGGTTGAATTGGGACAAGGGAGACCTAAGGTCTCACTTGAGCCACAGAATTTGCTGGATGACTTTGGATAAGACATTATCTCTCAGCCCAGCCTGCACCACAGAGCTGTCATAAAGGCAAAGTGATTGGAGAAGCCTCACCCTCCACAGTTTTGATCCTAGAGGAAAGGAATAATACAAATACAATAGCAGAGTTGGAAGGGACCTTGGAGGTCTTCTAGTCCAACCCCCTGCCTAGGCAGGAAACCCTATACTGTTTCAGACAAATGGCTATCCAACCTCTTCTTAAAGACTTCCAATGTTGGGCCATTCACAACTTCTGGAGGCAAGCTGTTCCACTGATTAATTGTTCTAACTGTCAGGAAATTTCTCCTCAGTTCTAAGTTGCCGAACGAATGCAATACGAATGCAAGGCAATAAATAATATCATCTTTTGCATCCTTCCATGGAATGTGGTGGCATCCCTGTGGTTATTGATGCAGAGATGCGGCAGATTTACAATTTGTGTTCAGAGCAAGCTTGCTTTTCACTTGTCTCCATCTCAAAGCTGCTTCGTATAAGAAAGGAAAGAGACAAAGAATGACTCCTTTGAGTACATTTTTTTTAAATGATCCTATTTCATACTTTATTTGCAAGCCCGTCAGGGTGTACAACTGAGTTTTGTCTCTAATTTTATTTATCTCAGCTGTCAGAAGCCTGGCTTAGTAAGCATTATAACCAATATTGTTCTTTTCTTTTTGTCCTTATGGATGGAACACAATGTTTAGGGCAGAGTTCAGAGCACCTTGGAGAATGAACTGGGAGATGGAGGCACAGAAAACTGTTGAGGGAACAGAATGAAGAGTGGAGGAAAGTGCATTAAATGCACCGTCTAAATCATTCCCTTTCTATATTTTAAAAAAAAACCAGCTCCCCTGAAAGTTGAGTTTAAACATATTTTAAAATTGGAATCTAATTGTAGGCTTAGTTTAGCTGATGCAAAGTTTAATATTCACATTCCGTGCCGTGTAGACAGTTTCTAATATTTTTCATTGAAAAACCCAGGCCCATTCAGTTTACAGCAATCCTGGGGCAAGGGACTCTCTGTTTTAAGCTTAACCATTGGCATTCTGAATCAGAGATGCCAACATATTACACTGGCATCCTCATTGTCACAAAATAGCAACTTAAAATTATCTTATCCTCTATCTTTTCCTATATCCTCCCCAGGGTCTGTCATCAACGTATTCTCCATGAATATATCTATCTATCATCTATCTATCTATCTATCTATCTATCTATCTATCTATCTATCTATCTATATCTCTATCTACCCTATTTCCCCGAAAATAAGACCTCCCCAGATAATCCCAATTGGGCTTTTGAGTGCATGCATTAAAATAATCCCTCCCAAAAAAATAAGCCCTCTCCGAAAATATTGCAACACAGCAGCAGCCATGAGGTGACCACACTTGCTGCCTCCTGCACCTCAAAAATAATAAGACCTCTCCCAAAATAAGGCCAAGGTCTTATTTTGGAGGTCAAAAGAAAATAACACCCTGTCTTATTTTCAGGGAAACACAGTACCTATCTATATATATGAGAGCTAAATAGCCTGAAATAGATCTATACTAGTCTCCCTTTATTTATTTATCAGCACAAATACAAATATATATATTATTTATATATATATAGATATATATATATATATATATATATATATATATATATATAATCTCATCTATCTATCATCTATCTGTCTGTCTGTCATCTATCTATCATCTATCAATCTATCTATCTGTCATCTATCTATCTATCTATCTATCTATCTATCTATCTATCATCTCTGTCTATCTACCCTATTTCTTATTTTGGGGTCAAAATAAAATAAGACCCTGTCTTATTTTGGGGAAAACACAGTATCTATATCTACATCCATTCATCCATCCATCCATCATCCATCCATCTTCTATCTATCTGTCATCTATCTTATCTAGCTGTCTGTCTATCTGTCTATCTTCTATCTATCTATCTTCATCTATCTATCTATCTATATCTATCTATCTATCTATCTATCTATCTATCTGTTATCACTATCTATTTATCTATCTATCTATTTGGATGCCTTTTGCACTAGGGCAAAAAACTACCTAAAGGAAATATCAATACAGGTGGTCCTTAACTGACAATACTTTGTTTCGTGGCCAAAGTTACAACAACATTGAAAAATGAGATTTATGTCCATTTTTCACAGTTACAGCCTTTGTAGCATCCCCATGATCAGATACTTGGCAACTGGTTCCTATTTATGACCGTTGCTGGGTCCTACGGTCATTTGATCCTTTCTGATGAACAAATTCGATGGGGAAGTCAGATTCACTTAACAACCAGATTACTAACTTACCAACTGCAGTAATTCGCTTACAAACGGTAGCAAGAAATGGAGCAAAACTCACTTAACATATGTCTCAATTAACAACAAATGTTGGGCTCAATTGTGGTCATAAGTCAAGGATTATCTGTATTAATTAACACAAGGGACATCTCTTCCTTGTGTGTTAATTTTCTAAGATCCCAAGCAAAGAAGTGACTGCTTCTGAAGCATGATTAAAAGAATAGTGATATCTTCCCCACATGTAAGCATTTATTAGAAAAGCTATTTGAAATTGTTAAGGGATCTCATTTTCCTCCAATCCTATTTAAAAACTGTGGCATCAGTGTGAGATCTCTTCTGGGAATTACTGCAAGAACATGGGCACTTCTGTTTTGCTTCAGGAGACCTCAGGAGGTCCTTCTCTGAATAACATTAAGCTTTTTCTAAACTAATTACAGATACATGTTGCATAAAATTTATGTCAGAGAAATTTTATGGACACCATACCCCCAAAATACAATAAAATTACTTGCTGCTGTGAAATAAACAGTGGGCTTTTTTCCCCCAGCTCATTGCCCTACTTCCATATTCAAGGATATATCCATGTATCTTCTCCCCCCACCCTCGCCACCATAAACTGGAGACAAATCTGTGAATTCAATGCATCAGGAAGTTATCAGATTTATTACAGGTATAGTCTAGGCAGAGAATATTAAACTTCTTGCTATTCTCTTTGGCAGAGGTGGTATTCAGCTGTTTCTCTCTGGTTTGGGTGAAGGAGGCTCTGCCCACCCCACCTCGATGTCAAGGCACACACTCACATTTGCGAACCGGTAGGGATAGTATGTGAATCCCACTGCTCTGTTTGGTGTAATCAGAATGCACAGACCTCTCTAAAAAAGCCAAACACCAAAATGAACACAAACAGACAATGGAGACAGTACAGTGAAACTTTTGGGAAAGGCGGACTTATTATCCAATGTAATCAAAAGGTTCTTCCCTCTGTCTGTACTGCCCAAGGAATGTTTATCTCACATTTGGGAAACTGTAATATAGGTTCTTCTTATCTTACAAGGTTTTAATTGGAAGCAAGGCAAGGTTTCCATGAAAAGGAAAAAAGTCATCAGTTCTTTTTTGTACAGTTCCTTGTTCGTTTGTTCCATTCCTTCCTTCCTTCCTTCCGTTCCTTCCTTCCTTCCTTCCTTCCTTTCTTTCTTTCTTTCTTTCTTTCTTCTTTCTTTCGCTAATAAACTCCCACCATTTCTGAACTGGTGAGCATATCTGGAAGCCTGAGAACAAAAGCTAGGGCATTTTTGCAGTATGGCTACAAGGATGGGTATTTAGATTTTTTTTTAAAATCTAAGTGTATATATATACACTTAAAGTCACAACCCCTGGTATGCCCAAGTATGGGAGGAAGGTCACACTTCCACTCTCTGTCATTAGGCTCGTCACAAGAGACCATCCAGACAGAAACCCAAGATTTTTACTGTTGCCTTTTTGTTACATTTGTTATATTTATGCTGATAAATAAATAAAGGAGACTAGTATAGATCTATTTCAAGCTATTAGCTCTCATCAGCTAGCTACCCAAACATGGGTATGGCTAGCTGAGAGAGCTAAATAGCTTGAAATAGATCTATACTAGTCTCCCTTTATTTATTATCAGCATAAATATAACATAATATATATATATATATATATATATATATATGTATAGTATGTATGTATGTATGTATGTATGTATGTATGTATGTATGTATGTATGTATGTATGTATGTATGTATGTAGGTATAGGTATAGGTATAGGTATAGGTATAGATATAGTATAGATTAGATATAGATATAGATATAGATATAGATATAGATATAGATTAGGATATAGATATCGATAGATTAGATATAGATATAGATATAGATATAGATATAGATATAGATATAGATATAGATATAGATATAGATATAGTGGCAAACATGCCTAATGCTCCTTCTTCCTCCTATTTTCCTCACAATAACCCTACGAGGTGGGCTGGGATAAGAAAGAATGACTGATCCAAAGTCACCAGTCAGCTTTTGTGCCTAAGGATTAGGGGTGGGTTACTGGCGGCATTACTACTTGCTCCCCGCACATGAACATTTGCACTTAAAAAGGTCTGTGGCATGCGCACGAACATTTAAAAGGAAAAAATACATTTTTTCAATGAAGATTGTTCTGTACATGTGCAGAACAGAAAATCAAGAAGGTGGCGCCGAGGATAGAACAATTCGGTCACGTGTCCAGCTGAGTACTACCTAAACTGCTAAGAGGGACTAGAATTCACAGGCTCCTGGTTTCTACATTGGTGCCTTAACCATTACATCAAACTGGCTATTGACCGAACATAAAACACTGATAGAGCAAAATGCAAAACTGGTGCAGTGCCCCCTAATCACTCCTTCTCGGTTCTCCGGATTTTGGTTGTGGTTGTGATGATGAGATGATGATGATGATGATGATGATGATGATGACGACGACGACAGATAGATTTACTTCCAAGCTGAGCATTGGGTTGAAGCCTATATCATAATTTGCCAAGAGTGCCTTCAGGGTATATGTTCTGGAAGGAGCAATTTGAAAAATAAAACTATGCCTGAAGCTGTAAACCATCTATTTAGTTATTTAAAAAGAGATTCACTGCAACTCAGATTGTCTATATCTGGTATTAATTTTTTATCTTCACTCTACTTTCCTTCCTCCCTTTTCGCCCCCCAAATCTCCAGTTATTTCATAACATTAATCTTTAGCCATATCCAAATTTGATTTCCTAAAATAGTACAAATTGGGATAGTGCAGACTGGGTGCCCTCTGGAAGGCAAAGGAGGGAAAAAGGACACTTGCATGAGGATAACATGCAACACTGTTACTTGCATTAATGTTATAACATAAATGTACAACTAAATCTCAGATGTCATCATTTTGCTGTCATTGTAATTTTAACAGCTACTGATGCTTCCATGCAGCCTCTGCTACCAATATATCAGTGGTTGATGTAACCATGTCAACTCATCTGATGACTGATTAAATGTCCACTGACTAAACATTGGGTTTATGTTCCTAGATCACCTCCTCTTCCTCCTTCCATGGCCACAGAAATTAGGATTCCCACCCACTAGTATGCAAACTGAACACTGTAGCTCTTTCTCCCGAACAAAGAAAATCTTTAGGGCATATAATATAAATTCTCCAATAAGGCTGAAACTGTATTATTATTGGTTAGTATTCAACCATGATAAAAAATCATTGCTTTCAAAATGTATTTCAAAAAAGATCTGTGGAGATTCTCAGTCATCCAGGCCATGGGTTGCAAGCCACTCCCATCCGGTCACATGGGCGGCAAGCCACTCCCACAAAGGAGGTCACACCCACAGAGTAGGTTCAAACAATTTTGAAACCCACCACTGGGGGGGGGCAATATGCTGACTCTGTCAACCACTTAGAGAGGGCTGTAAAAGCACTATGAAGTGGTATATAAGTCTAAGTACTATTTCTGTTAGTATCTGTGCTTGTCACTTCATTTTATCTTCACCTATTACTGTCTGACCAATCTGTTTCTGTCTCAATGAAAGTTGCTAAATACTGTTTTGTTGTCTGGCATTTCTCGTAACGTACTAATAACCAGTTTTTAGATGTTCTTTTTTCTAAACAAGCTGATTACTCATTTTAGTTTTTCTAATTAGTCAGCCATATATAAGTTTCGCATCCTACTGTTTGTCATCAGAACCAGTTGTAGTAATGAAAACTGTAATGCTTTAATTTTGAATTTATTTTCAACTGGCCTATGATTGTAATAATCTAAATTAACTAAATTAAACTGATCTGGCATCTATATACAGGAGCTTCATAAAGTATTATTCATCTCCTAGGAATGGGTGAGATTTTAGTTTTATTCATTGTCTTTTAGGAATTTACCTAAATGCTTTCTCTTAATAAATAGAAAGGCAGGAAAATTGAGGTTTCTACCACACTACCACCACCACCACCACCACTATCACCATAAAATTGGAGCATTTGAAAATTCAATCATCGAAACACAAGGAGTTGAAATGCTCCTGAAAAGTCTGAATTGGCAATACTGTCTAATTCAACCATTTTTGAAGTGGGGGAATGTTAATCTTTAATAGCTACATAACAGGTATATTTGATCAATACAGATGGGTGGAAAATTCCATTCAATACTATTTGAAAGGGAAAAAAAACTACAAACTCATTGTTCCTTCATAAAAAAGGCAGAAAGGAATCACCAGCTTCTAACTGTTTGGCCTTTGGTTTTTTTTTTTTTTTTTAAGAATCATTTTAAATTTGTCAGAACTTTGATGTGATGCTTTCACCTCTCTGTATAGTACAAAGCAAGAATAATGGCTTTTGAAAGAGAAAGTGGAATTCCACTCCCAATAGCTCAGATAAGAGTCACTAGCATCCTGGCAGTTCAGGAATTGTTGACAAAATAATTAAAGGGTCTCAAAATAGGGTTCTGCATGTTATAAATAGTGCTGCCTTCATCCTTACAGAACCTGTAATCTTATATTACTGTGGGTTGGGAAAGGACATGCATGCAGAGATTTGTCTGTGTGTGTGTGTGTTTTACGCTTATTAGATCTATGAGAGACATGACACTAATGAATTTCTTCCACGTATTTCAACTTACACTCATCACTTATGTTGTCTGTAAGCAACAATAGAGTAGGTAGATTTTCTAGATTAAAACATCATTCCAAATGAAAAGAGACATGGAACAAATCCTTCAGTAATGTAAAAGAATGGCCAATCATAGTTAATTACAAGGAGCTTGCCCTAGACTTTTGGAAACATTTGGAAATTAATTTTAAAAAGTTCTTTGTTGCTTTCTAAACATTGAAGGACAAGTCATGATTCCAGAAAACCTCACTATCACACATGTTCATTTCCCACTTAATGCAATCTCTGCCAACAAACTGGTTTACATGGCATTTTGTAACTTGTGTTCCTGTGGGAGGAGGGGGCAAATCACACTGGAAAATCTTTTGCTCCACAAATGGAAAATTACTCACCCCCTTCCAGTGGGAGGAAGACATCCTTTTCACAGGCATTTCAGACGCCTGCAATTTCAAGCCAAGGTCATACAAGCATTTACAGGGATGAACTTTTTCACGCAAAATGCAATTGGCAGCATGGAAGGATTCTCAATTGTTGTAAAGGGTTTTCCCCTTGAGACATCAGCATGAAAAGAAATATTATTTTGGCTAGACAACTAATCGGGATGCAGATGTTCTGATAGAAAATTTAATATTCAAGTGGAAGTGCAGTTTTCTGCCTTTGGGGCATTTGACCCTGGAGTTGGCCCTTTTCATCAGTTATGGTAGAGATGCCTAACAATACTCCGAAATACTAACAGGCTTTTTAGAAAGCTAAATTCTAAAATAGATAACCCCAATTGCCCTATTAATTGACCATTCAAATGTCTGATGGCATGGAAAAGTAATCTTACAACTGGTTCCCAAACTGTACATGTCACATACCTATGGAGGTTCTCAGTCATCCAGGTCATAGTTGTCACAAAGGGTGTTTTTTCCCAAGACTCAACTGGGCTTTCTGGTTTTTCTTTGAAGATGTTTCGCTTCTCATCCAAGAAGCTTCTTCAGCTCTGACTCGCAATATAACTCCGGTATTATATTCCTTGCTGAAGCTGGGTCGTCTGGTTCCAGAGGGTTTGTTCTCCAGGTCAAGAAAATTGGTTGAATGGAGGACAGCAGTAGTGGCCCTAGATTGACTGCCACAAATTGTCACTCCCACTTACCCACCCACCCACCTTTTTTTTTAATTTAATTGAAATGTTGGGCCCTGCATGACGTGGTGTCCTAGGAAACAGGCTTAGTTCATTGTGTGTAAGTTCCATTTTAGAGGAGGGGTACCGGTGGTGGGCTTCAGCCAGTTCGCACCTATTCGGGAGAACCGGTTGGTAACTTTCTAAGCAGTTCCGTGAACTGGTTGTTGGAAGAAATCTCCTTTTGTTTTTTCCCCACTTTACAGGGCTAATCCTGAAAGGAAGGCAGGAAGGAAACATTCTGGTGTTGTTTCTAGCCTAATCTTTATTGTCCTGCTTACAGAAACTGCCTCTTCGGTTAATCCTTATTACATTGTAACAGCTAAGGCAAAGCGCCTATTGACCTGAGTGACATTGAGTTGGCCACACCCACCCAGTCACAAGACCACCAAGCCACGCCTACCCAGCTGGTCATTAGGGCAGAGGACCGGTTGTTAAATTATTTGAATCCCACCACTGAGGGGTACACATCATAAAGCACATTGATTAAATAAATCAGTATATTTATCTCAAATGTAACAAGTTCCTGAACTTGTTAATTCAATTATATCCTTTTATATTGAATTATATCCTTTTATTCATTCCATTCTGCCAAGATATCCCCTCCCTCCCCCCCCTCTCTCAAACACACACACACATAAACACTTTCTGCAGAGTCAAGCTAAATTGGCTGTTTCCCCGCTCCATTAACTTTACAAGCACTTTACATTATTAGGATTGTGTGCTGTTATTTACTTTTGGTACAACGCGAGGCCCAATGGCTTTCATCAGGCTGACCCTCCTCACACAATTGAAAATGCCGTCTTTGCTTCAGAGAGTTTAATGTCTGGGCTCAGCCAAGCCCAGTATTTAATTACAAGCAGTCTGACAAATATCCCCTCTTTTATCAATGTAACTGTCAGCTACATAAACGAGGTTAAAGCAGAAAAACAAATGATAGCAATCCATTCAGTCAACAAAGAGGCTGGTTAAACACGTAATTTTCATTGCCTTTCTTTCTTTCGTTCTGTCCGTCACGCCGTGCTCTTCTAACATTGTTAGGGAGATGCTACAGGTTTTGCTATGAATTATTTGCATGCAGGTTTTGCAGCAAAATGTATCCCCAAATATGAAATTCTATGGTTATAGAACCATAACTAATGTCAAATGCCTTCCTGGCATCCATTCCCATGGGCAATATCAAACCATCATATAGGAACCTTTTCCCGCTTCTTGGAAAGTACAAATAAAACAATAGTCCCATACAGTCAGAAGGCATATATGGCCGAAAAGAAACTTTCCTTGCCACCGCCGTGCATGAAAATCAGATTGCTAGGGATTACCCAGTCCTCCGGAGGTGGGTTCCTACCAGTTCGCACCTATTCAGTAGAACCGGTTCGTCAAATCTACCAAACCGGTTAGAAGAGGTTCCACCAGTGGACCCAGAAAGCAAGCCACACCTACAGAAGAGGTTCCAAAATTTTTTGAAACCCACCACTGGTCCTTGGATATGATTATTCTACACTATCATGCTCATATTTATAAAACTCAGTGCCTCTGTGAAAGGTAAGGATGACTACTGCGTTTGTGGTACAATCAGAACATTGCGTGTGTTGAAGTTGTTTTAACGCAAACAAAGATGCCTTTAAAAAAAACAAGTTTACATCATATTCTTATGCATACCAGTGCTGTGTGTGAGGTAATTTAAGGTGGTCTGACAAGTGTCGTCGGCATCTTCATATCCGGTCACATGGGCAGCAAGCCACTCCCATCCGGTCACATGGGTGGCAAGCCACTCCACAAAGGAGGCCACACCCATAGAGTAGGTTCGAACAATTTTTTTTAAAAAAATATATTTTATTCATTTTCACATTCCATTTTACAATCACTTATATACAGGGTATTTGCTATAAGAAAAAAATAAAAAAATAAAAAAAGATAAAATAAAACAAGATAAAAAAGAAAACACAAAGAGACCGGGGGGCGGAGCCTGTTGCCGAGGAGAGCTCAACCGAGCTCCTCTCAGAGATCTGGTCTGTATATCTAATTAAGATCATAGATATCACCCTTTTTTGGCTAAGAAAGGGGCAGGAAGTAGCTCTGTGTGTTAGGGTCTATTCGTAATTCACAGCCTCTCTCTCTTTTTTTGGCTGTGGACAGAGATTAGATCCAGCGTGAGCGGAGCTTTTATCTCCAGCCAGTTCCTCTCAGCTGCCTTTTTTGCAGCCCCAGACAGGCGAGCCCCCCCCCCAGGACAAAGCAAAGTTGTTTGAAGCTAGGATTAATACGGGCGGGTCCCATTCCTGTGAGATTTATGCTTTTATTACTATCGTAATTACCAGCACCATTCGTCTTAGAGGCTTCTTTGTTTAATGGACTTCAAAATGGCGATTTCTCTCCGTTGGTGACTGATAGGGGATGTACTTAGCCGGTTTTACCTTCCTGCAGACCGCTCCTTAACAAAATAAAATTTTTTTTTTTGGAAACAGAGGGGAGCGAAAGCGCTGTTTATTTGTTTAATTATAATGGCACTCAGGTCAAAATCGAAGCGTCTCTCTACAAATGTGCCTAAAGAATCTAAAGAATCTATACTGAAATCGCAGCCCTTGTCTCCTACGCCCTCTACTGGAGAATTTTTAACACAGGAATTTTTCTTTCAAATGTTTAATGATTTTAAACAAGAAATTAAGGAATTTGTATTGGAGCTATATGATGATTTAAAGTCTAAAATTGACCAAATGAAGGCGAATACGTTTGCAGCCGTGTCTGCATTGTCAGATTATTCTGCTGAAATAGAGAATAAATTGGAAAGCTTGGAGGAGGCTAATTTTAATTTGACTACTAATATTCAAATATTACAACAAAAAATTAGAGACACTCAAGAACAACTCGTGATGATAAATTTTAATAAGAAGGCATTTGCAATTAGAGTCAGAGGATACCGCGAAAAGGAGCGAGAGAATTTGAAACAGACCTTTGTTGAAGCCTTCAGCCATGCGGTGGGAAGCCCGGGACTTAACTTTGATTGGCAGATTCGGAAAATCTATCGCCAGAACTCGTTGGTAGCGGAACAGCGACAGCTCCCGAGGGACATAATTATATATTTTTCTACAAAAGAATCCAGAAACGCGATTATGCAAAAGTTTCATAATAACAGTCTACGAGTTGATGACCGGGACTTGATTGTCTTCAAAGAAATTCCTTTGCAGATGTTGAGAGCAAGAAGAGACTATGTTTTTTTAACTAAAGAGCTTAGAAATCAACAGATTCAATATAGATGGGAGGCCCCAGCCGGCATTACGGTCACATTTGAGAATCAAAGACTTCGTCTTAACTCTGTTTCCGAGGCTTGAGATTTCTATTACAAGACTTTGAAGGCGGGACTTCCTGATTCACTTGGAAAAGAGGAGAGACAAGCCGAAGGAGGAGGGGGTAGCCTTTCCTCCCTCGGAGAAGCAGAAAAGCGGAGATCGAGGATTTAGACATTTTAAAATATTTGCCAAAGTTGTGGACTGAATGGGGGTTTGTGACCCCTCTCCGGTAGAAAAAGCGGAACTTATTGGTGGGGTGATACTGATTGTATATATGTAAAATGAATGCGGAATGATTTATGTTGTTTAAATTCTGTTAGAAGGGATTACTTTAAAACAGAAGGTAAACTGATTCTTGTTGAAAGTATTATTTGAATATGTGGAATGATCCATGCTAATCAATTTTTATTAGAAGGGAAAGCTTGCTGAAATTATTTCGAGTTAGATTTTAAATTAATGTCTGCATAAATTTGATAGTGGTAAATATCAGAGAAGCAAGGGATGAGGGTAAAATGCATGCGGAATGATTTACGTATATTGGTGGGGGGATATTGAATGTATATATGTAAAAGGATGCAAAATGATTTATGTTGTTTAAATTCTGTTAGAAGGGAAAGCTGGACGAGATTTTTTTTAAAACAGAAGTTTAACTGATTCTTGCTGAAAGTACTATCTGAATATGGGGAATGATCCATGCCATTTAATTCTTATTAGAAGGGAAAGTTTGGTGAAATTATTTTGAGTTAGATCTTAAACTAATGTCTGCATAAATTTGATAGTGGTAAATATCAGACAAGCAAGGGATGAGGGCAAAATGCATGCGGAATGATTTACGTTGTTTAAATCCTATTAGAAGGGAAAGCCGGTCGGGACCACCTTAAGATAGAATGTAAACTGATTTTTGTGTAAAGTAATACTTGATCTACGCTCCTTAATTTTACTAAGAAGGGAAAGTTCGGTTAGATTATTTTGAATTACTGTTTGAAAATAAGGTTAAGAAAGATTATTTACGTTGTTTAAATCCTATTAGAAGGGAAAGTTTGATTATTCTTCTGTAATGTAATATTTGAATATGTGGAATGATCCACGCTGCTTAAATTTTACTAAGAAGGGAAAGTTCGGTTAGATTATTTTGAATTACTGTTTGAAAATAAGGTTAAGAAAGATTATTTACGTTGTTTAAATTCTATTAGAAGGGAAAGTTTGATTATTCTTCTGTAATGTAATATTTGAATATGTGGAATGATCCACGCTGCTTAAATTTTACTGGAAGGGATTATTTTTGAGCTAGACGGTATATTGATGTCTATACAAATTTGTATAAATGTTTATCTGAATACAAGGTTAAGGAAGAGGAACGGGAGAGTCTACAGGAGGTTGGGGTAAATAACAAAGAAGTAAGAGACGAGAATAAAATATAGATAGAATGACTTACACTATTTAAGCATAGATAAAGATGGGGGGCTGAGCTCAATACAAAGAGTTTTTTTTTCTTTTTTCTTTTTTTTCCTTTTTCTTTTTTCTTTTTTCTTTTTTCTTTTCTTTCCTTTTTCTTGTTTTTCTTTTCCTTAATATATTACTTTTATTTTTAATCCATACGAACACAAGATACTTTAGATAGAAGGCAGTGCCAGGTGTGGGCCCTGGGAAGTCGGGAGGATTAGGGATGGGGATTTATGGGGGGTGGGTGGGTGGGTGTTAACATAGTCTCAATAAGAACAAGAATGCACTTATATACGGTTGTTGTTGTTGTTGTTGTTGTTGTTTTCTTTTCTCTTTTCTTTCTTTATATTTTTTTCCCTTGGTTTATTTTACTTTTTATCAGATTAAACAACACTTGAACAAAGGCATACACCAAGGAGGGAGGTAGAGGGAAAGAAGAGGGAGGAGTAAGGAAGGAGTAAGGGGAATGTAAGGAGGGCATGTTGGGAGTAAGGGGAGAAGGAGGGTTTGAGGGGAAAGGGAAGTAGGAGGGGAGTGTTAGAGGGAGAAAGGAAAGTTGGAGGGGGTAGATGGGGTGTATGGAGGATGGAAGTGTCAGGTGGGGTTGTGAATGATGAGTTGTGTTTTCTTTTTTATCTGGTTCGAACAATTTTTGAAACCCACCACTGCAGTCCTCATATAATACCATCATCCTGATCACAGTTCCTTCACACAGAATGGGACAACTCGCCACAGCCAACTTGCCAGGGCCAACTGGTCACAGTCAACTCACCGCGATCACCTCACTGCAGGACAATTTGCCATAGGACAATTGGCTGCGGGACAATTTAATTATTTAAAAGAATTAAACAATTATTTTAATTTTTGTCATTCACATTTCATTTTGTCCCTCCTTTGGCATTCTTTCCTTAATGATTCAATTCCACTGTTTCTTCTATGTTAGTGTATCTTTTGTCTCATGGCTAATTGTCCCACGGTGAGTTGGCCACTGCAAGTTGGCTGCGGCGAGTTAATTGTGGCAAGTTGGTTGATTAAAAAGATGATCAAAAAGTGTTTCCTTGGCATCTGTCAAAAGAGCATAGATGTATTGAACCCATCCATTCATCTAGTCTGATTAGAGTCAGATTTATCCCAAAGCAGAGCTTATTCATTCATAAAGTCAACCCAACCCCATCTAGTCACTTATACTCTGGAATCGGTTGACCATGGGGTTAGACGTATTTCTTCCGAGATTGCTATGAGGGCAATGAAATCAATATTGGCATTTAGTCTATATGACTATTTCAGTCCTCTTCATAACTTCCAGCCAGAACCACATGTAAACCACATGAAAAAAGGAGGATAAACAAATGGGAAGGTGACAAAACTCCAAATCTAGGCATAATGACATCAATCTGGTGGCACTGCAATGGATTTCTTTCTTTTGCTGTCTTCATTTTCCTCCAACTTAGAAAGAAAAGACAAAAAATGGGGAAAGAAAGGAGGAATGAGGTAGAAAGTGACAGCGCCCCTTTCTGATTTGAAGTGGTTGCAAGCCTCAAATTTAGGCTATCACCACAGAGATCAAATCACCCCTGATTATGGACTATCCAGTGACTAGAAGAGGGGATGGCTGGATGCTGTCAAAAGAACTAAGCCAATATGTGAAGAATCTCAACTGTTGAGATTGAAAATGTGGGGGGAGGGATGACTGCTCAAGAACCTTCCGGAGCTTTCTCGGTATCTTCTTGTTGATGCTTTCCCTCAGACACAATCCCAAGCTGTGCCTCAACAGGAATATTCTCTCCTTCTTTGTGTACAAACAAATGCAGATTGTTATGTCTGACTTATGGTACTTCTTTCAGCCTTCAGAGAATCTTTGCGCAAAGATTTGAAATTCTTAATGACCCAAATGTCCTCAGATCTATTCATGCTAATAATTTGATCCAGCAACTTATTTCTCAGTCACATCATTGTCTTAACTTTTACAGTGTTTTGAGAGCTGAATGGGAGAGTAAACCACTTCCCAAGCAAGTTGCAAACACATCGTTTCAAATTATATCTCCTTGTCACTGTTCTTTTAATACGGAAATATGATTTATTTTTTTCTTAAGGCAAATGTTCTCCCCTAGGAATCTATTGGTGGCCAATGGCCATAAGGCAATATATTTTAGAAGTTGATTTTGTTATTGTAATGGTGAAGATTTTTGCTTGCAGTTGGTTTGTAAGAAGGAAAGATTATGGTTGAAAATGTCTCTTCTTGCAAACTGATGGACCACTGCTAGGAATAATAAGATTAAAGTATCTGTAAGAAAAATAGGGCACTAAGAATTCATTGCAACTCCCTTCTGTTAATTTGGTAACTATAGTGTTAGGACAAGTTTCTCTCTCTGAAAAGCAATAATGGTGATACAAAAATCGAACAGGAGGTTAGGTAGCTTCAATAATAACATTCTTTATTATTCATAGCCCTTTCAAATAGTTCATTATGCTAATGTACAATTAATAAATTTATTCTTCAAACTGTCTCTTCCAAAAATCAGTCCATCAAAATCAGTCTGCACTGCTGGATTTTATATGCTGTAAGCTGTACAAGATAACCAGCTGTGTTCCTGCTGCTATAACAGGGTGAGAACCATTTATGTATTTAGAAAATGTATATGGCCACCCATTCTAAATAGGTAACCCGCCAACAAATAATCAATCAATCAATCCTAAAAACTAAGGCAATGTACTAAGTTCTTATTCAAATCCCAATTCAGCATCAAAACATCTAATTCACAGTCAATAAAGCTTCCACTAACAAGCAAATGATGAAAGTAATGAAAAACTAGTATATAACAGAGCTCTTACAACTATTCAGGTAACCTAACTCTTCTGAATTTCCATTCACAAATGTATCCGTTTATAGAAAATTAAATGTAAAAACCAGTTTATTTTAATTATCACGCAGTGGTGGGTTTCAAAAATTGTTTGAACCTACTCTGTGGGTGTGGCCTCCTTTGTGGGAGTGGCTTGCTGCCCATGTGACTGGATAGGAGTGGCTTGCCGCCCATGTGACCGGATATGAAGATGCCAACGACACTTGTCAGAACCACCTTAAATTACCCCTCAAACAGCACTGGCATGCATAAGAATATGATGTAAACTTGTTTTTTTTAAAGGATCTTTGGTTTGCGTTAAAACAACTTCAACATACGCAATGTTCCACTGATTAATTGTTCTAACTGTCAGGAAATTTCTCCTCAGTTCTAAGTTGCTCCTCTCCTTGATTAGTTTCCACCCATTGCTTCTTGTTCTACCCTCAGGTGCTTTGGAAAATAGTTTGACTCCCTCTTCTTTGTGGCAACCCCTGAGATATTGGAACACTGCTATCATGTCTCCCCTAGTCCTTCTTTTCATTAAACTAGACATACTCAGTTCCTGCAACCGTTCTTCATATGTTTTAGTCTCCAGTCCCCTAATCATCTTTGTTGCTCTTCTCTGCACTCTTTCTAGTCTTTCTAGAGTCTCTAGAGTCTCATCAGGATCAAGGTTGACTCAGCCTTCCCTCCTTCCAAGGTGAGTAAAATTGTTGGGGGCAATATGCTGACTCTGTGAACTGCCTAGAGAGGGCTGTAAAGCACTGTGAAGTGGTATTTAAGTCTAGATGCTATTGCTACATATTCTATCTGGCTTTTGCAGATGAAGATTCAGATTTATGGGTCACTTCTCATTTTGAAATCCCCTAAGTAAACTCTGTATTTAGTCTTGCTCTACCCCTATTCACTTAGTAAAATTCAGTTCCTTCTGAGTTCTACCACCATCACCACCCCTTTAAAAATTAGTGGGATTGGATTCTCATTTTACTGTTCTGGTTGTATAATAGATAAGCTCAAGTCCATAGCTGAAGGCTTGATAATTTGTAAATGCCATTATGAATGGGGAGGAGGAAGTATGTTCCTGAAATATTATGGAACACAATATCTTTCTGACAAAAAAAAGTGGGGCAAGAAGAATAATTAATTGCCATGAAGTATTTTCAAGATTAAGGGGAGTTTTAGTTCCTCAATTGCAATTATATCAATTAGAAAGACGTCACTAGAAGAAATGGTGAGGTTTTTTTATTATTTATTTACTTAATTTACCTGTATGACCCGCATTCCCAGAAACTCTGCTAGTTAACAACATGAACATAGAATAATATAATTCCCAGATATCTCAAGCACGTATTTTTTAAAAAAATATGAAAATCAGTGCAAGCATGACAGTGTACGCAGCCAGTTGAAATTGCTAGAAACCTTTCACAAGAAGTGAATAAAATAGAGCACTGAAATTAGTACCTGATCAATAAATATAAAACATAAGCCCTTCATAATCTTTTGAGAGATAACTAAAAAGAGAGGCGGTTCCACGTATATGAATGAAATCAAGCTTTTAAATCAAGTTATTTTAATGCCAAATATTCAGAAAAACATTTTTGAAGTAAGACGGGTACTGATAGTTTCCAGAAGAGAAAACAAGACTGCAGTTCAGGCATTGCATTTGGCCAGGAACTGTTTGCAATGTATAAAGAAACCAATAATGGATTGTATTTTCATATTTAAGAAAAAGGAAAGAGAACCATAGACCTTCCTTCTGTTATATTAAAATTAGCAATATATACAATTGTAGTAAGGAAAACCTCTCCCCATAATGACCTTGACTTACTAATGCAGATCAGTATGTTTCAAGAGGATAAATTAGAACACATGATCCAACATATTCTGGAATGAGATAGGAAGATGAGTTGATTAATCCTACTTGTTCTATCAGTCTGTAGCAATAGTACCAGTGGTGGGATATGACCGGTAAGCTCCGATACGGGCATACTGGTGCCTGCTGGGAGGACAAGGTACTGTTTCAGTACGGTGCTCCAGAGGGCCCACCCGCCTGCCCACTCTCCTTACCGCTATTTGAGCCGATCGGGGCTTTCACACACTTGCACGGAGCATACGGCACCTGCGCGATGCTCCGCCGAGCAGCTGGAGTGTCACCGGCGGTAAGAATGCATGTGCATGCTGCACGTATTCACATGGTGGATACTGGGCCCCGTTGCAGCGTACCAGTTGCAACGGGATCCGGAACCCACCACTGAATAGCACTTAGACTTATATACCTCTTCACAATGCTTCACAGCCCTCTCTAAGCAGTTTAGGAGTCAGCATATTGCCCCCAACAATCTGGGTCCTAATTTTACTGACCTAAGGTTAAGAATTGAACAGTGGAAGACTAACATAATCAAAACTGCTGGACAAAATAAGTAGTATTTTTTTAAAAAAAGAGACATTGTAGAGACAGTACACATTCCTGGTGCTAGATCTTCCTCCCTAGGTCTTCTTCCTGCTTTCCCTTCTTTTCCTTCAATCCATTCTCTTTATTTGCCATCCGGCTTCTTCTCTTTTTCTTTCACTCTTTTGTATTTTTTAAACTTTCTGTTTCCTGTTTATAGTCAGTGGTAAGCAGCCCTGTATTTTCTCTCTTTTTTGAAAGTATTAATTGGGCATCTTATGCAGCAAAAGTGCATTCTTATATCCAACATCTTCATTTCAACAGTTTCTAAGCAATAGGATTTCTATGCCTCCTCATGAATGGATTTCAATATTTAATAAAGCAAAGTTATCAGCAAGGGGTATCAGCTCATCTCTTCTTCTTTTTACTGCATGTCAAGAAATTTGCCCATTAAATAGAAAAACATAAACAACATAGAGCAGAAGAAATTCACTTGCTGGTGAGGAAAACATTTCAAGTTGAACTGTATTATATAAGTCCACTCATTTAAACTATTTCTCTGTTAATTTTTTGAGTAAAATGTGTTTTTATTTTCCATTTTTCATTTTCATACAGTCACATATATACTGTGCATAACCGGGGCCATACAACATTAAACAGTAATCCCAGCAATTCCTCTTGTCAACAATACCCCCCAAAATAGAAACCCAATATACCTCTTCGACCCTCCATACACCTCTTTCTTCCGCCCCCCCTCCAACTTTCCATCTTCCCTCCATCATTCCCCTCTACCCTACTTCCCCTCCCCCTCTACTACTCCTCTCTCCCAGTCCACTCCCTCCCTTCCTTCTCACCCCCCCCTCCCATCCTCTCTCCCGCCCTCTCTACCCATCTTTCTTCTATCCCACTCCTCCTCCCCTTGGTGTATTTCTACTATATGTCAATGTATTCAGCTTGTCCTATTTTTACAGAGAAATTAAAGAGAAACAGTATACATGTTAATTTTAATGATATATTTATTGTCTTACTGTTTTAATCTTTTATGGTATTGTCTTATCAGACTGTAAGGTCCCCAGAGTTATGTGCCAACAATATAGGCGGCATACAAATTTAATAAACAAACTAATAAACAATGTTCTTTAAAAACATCAAAGAAGTATTAGAAATTTATTCAGGTGGGTGTTGTTTTTATAGGTAGTAGAAAATTACTTGAGTTTTTTTTTTCCCCTCAGACACCTGTTTCTGAACAGAGGATATTTTTCAAGAGGAAAAGCAGCAGCAAATTTCCACATAATCCAACATTCAGATAGGAGGTCTTAAGGAAAGTTGTTTGGTAAGTTAATGCTTTTTCTGTACCTGCTTTGTTCTGAAACTGAATCAGGGGTGGGTTGCTGCCGGCATTATTGCCAGTTCAAAGCGCAGCTGCCTGTAAATAGGTCTGCGTGCATACAGAACATTTTAAAAATCCCCTCCCAAAAAAAAAACCATGCTGCGGCAACTGGGGAACTGGTTTGGAGGCGTGGCCAGCCTGGGACCCAGGCCAACATTCCACTACCAGTTCTCCCAAACCGGTACGAACCAGTAGCAACCCACCTCTGATCTGAATGGTGAATCAAAGAGAGACTCTAGAATTGAAGTAGACACAAGCAGAGCTTTCATATAGACCTTTGCCTGAACCGTGCCGGGGAGGCAGAGTCTCACCACTGTCATCATGAAAATTAAAAAAAATGTAAAAGGAAAAAGGCAAGAGCTGAGGTCAGGATGAGCTAGTTGCTGCCAGAGTCACCATGGATGACTCTGCTTAACTGTTTAAAAAAGCCTCTAAAAAGCACCCTCTATAGGAGGAGGCAGGAGAATGAAGTGCCTCATCTAGTCTGACTTTAGGCGTTTTATGATCATTCAAACAGAGTTAAGCAAGGGTTAAAAGCCTAAAAATTCCTGACGTAGGTGAGGCATGTTGTTCTCCTGCCTCCTCCTGTAGAGGGCGCTTTTAGAGGCTTTTTTAAACAGTTAAGCAGAGTCATCCACGGTGACTCTGGCAGCAATTAGCTCAGCCTGACCTCAGCTCTTGCCTTTTTCCTTTTACATTTTTTTTCTTTTCATGATGGAAGGCAAGAGCAGAGTTGAAATCTTCTTTGAAACAGCTGGAAAAGGTACGTGTGGGTTGGAGGGAGGGGGAGGAATCCAAACTTCATCCTCAAGTGTAGATCCCTGCCCAAGTTTGCAGGCAGAGCCACGTTGACTTTTCAAACACACACACACAGCTGGATAAAACTATATAAGCCCAGCTTCACTGATTACAAGTTTGAAAAGGCAACGTGGCTCCACCTGCAATCAAAGGCCAATCCAACTTCTCTGTGTCCGAGAGGGGAGGGAGGGAGAGAGGGAGGAAGGAGGGGGAGGGAGAAGAAAAAGAATGAAGGAAACTTTTTCGCAAAGGAGAAAAACAAATGCTGTCACTTTAAATCAGAACTGAGCATGCCTGGCTGTGGAATTCTGGGAGTTGAAGCCCACAAGTCTAAAAAAATTTGAAACCCACCACTGTGTCAGTGCCTCACCAGCCATAAACCTCACCGCACGTCACTGGCCTGAACATAGTTAAATGAAGGTTCGAGATCTCTCTCTTTTCTCAGTACTCCAAGCTCCCTGTACATTTGGCAAATGTTATTGACATCCCAGTGATGCCACATTATCTACTGGACTACAATACAAGTTAGGATGAAGATGTAGCTATTCAAGGTTCCTTGTTATAAACAAAGCATGTAATCTAGTATGAGTGATTTCCCAATGAATATTGTCATAAACCTCGGCTTGCAATATCTCTTTAGATTGACTTTTAAAACTAACTGAGTTATAGTAGGATTTTACTGCTGCACTGCCCACCTATGTTTACTTTGTATTGTCTCATTCAATCAATTTAAAAATATCCTTTTGGATTATACGCTAATTTTACTGTATCTTCTTGGGTTGTTTGCTCACGACTCAACTGTTCTGATGGAAGAGATGAGAAGCAGATGACGTTAGTTCCCTAGACAGTCACAGCTCACTGTATCACTCATCCCTTGCTTGATCTAATGGAAAGTCACATGATGTGATCAGGTGGAGCTTCAGGAATAGGATTGTCCCTGTGAAGTCATTGGAGAAGGAATGTGCAAATCAACCTGCCATTGCAACAGGTTGTGCTTTCCAGGCCCTTTGACTTAACATCAAAATGTATTTTCCAGGGAAAATAAAAATACACACAAATACATAACAGAACAGCATTACTTCCTGAACAGCAAATGATGTAGCCTAGAAAGCTATTATTATTGCTTTGCTTCCTTGATAGCTTATTTATTTATTTACTAACTTAGTGTAGCTTGAAATCTCTAAGACATTTGTAGGACAAGCAGTTCAAGTCCAGGAAACAGGGCTGGACGTACAAATCATATTTTTTGCTGCTCGTATTACAGGCTCTGAAATAATTAAATTTTCTATGATTTACATAAAGATGGGATTTATGACATTTTTCACAGAAAATGCTGGATTTACAGCCAGAACAGGATAGGTTGGAAATTTACTATTTAATCTAATGTAGTTGGATTTAAGAGGGGAATGTAAACATTTATATTGTAGATAGGTCACTGGCAAAATATATAACAGAAAGGTTTAACGGATTCATCAGTAGATTAGCAAGAAATGTTTTAGAATCATTAAATAATCAAGGACCTTATTTAGCCCTTCAGAGATATTTTGGAATCTCTTCCACTGGAAAAAAATATTTTTTCTATTTTTTTTAAAAAAATCATTTTTTTAAATGAAAAAATTAACTAAGCCTTAGTTCTGATCCATAAACTTTTTGTTGGTTTTGTTGGTAGTTAGTTTTCAAACTGCAGCCAAGTGTTGTCTGAAGGCATAGTGATAGCCTCACCCCTAATCAAAGAACAGTCTTCATCAATGGTTACATACAAAATAAAGCTGCAACTTTTTTTTAAAAAAAAAGATTAAAACAGGACATAGAACACAGAAATCTCGACAAAGATCTGTTTGAAAACATTAACATAACTACTGTGTGTGACTGAATGTGGCAGATTCACAGAAGATTTTCATAACACCACCCCAATAGCTAAAGATGGATTTGTACACTGCATTCAGTCAAATAAAGCGGATTATATCCCCCAAATATACTGTTGAATATTTTCATGGTACAAGCAGATTTCTATTTGTTTGTTAATTTCTCTTTAAGTAGAATTGGACCATCCATCAGTGTCACTGATAATGCAAACTTTGTTTAGTCCCATATTCACAGTTGCTCCTAGGTTCTATTTTGTTCTACTTCCAAAATTTACTTTATTTTACTTCCAACATTTGCTAACCTCACTATAAGGAGCCTCAGAATGATGTATAGTAAAAATGCAAGGAGAATTAACAAAGTGCATAACAAAAGAAGAACTAAAGAGAGCTAAAGTGCAGTTGTCTACATACTATTGAATTAGAATTAATTTGTGAAGCTGTAGAAACTTAGTGAGGAATATGAAGTCATGGGAAGACTGGCCTTCTGCAACAGCCATGCGTTTTGAATAATGCCTAGCAGTGTCCTCATATGGGTATCGTTCCAAATACAGCACACCATTCCATTTTTGGAATCAGAAATATTTTTAAAGAATGTAAAAAATATCTAAATTAGAAGTAGTTCATTTTTGCTGGGGAAGAAAGCACCACAGTGACTCAACTGCAGCAATGTCGAGGATGATCCTTTATTAAAAAAAAAAAAAAGATCCTAACATTGCGCCAGTTTGGTATCAGTACATCAACGTTAAAAGCCTAGTGCCAGCAAGACAAATGCTGTTTTCATATATAAAGTTCTTTCTTTTAATCCAAGGCTGCATGCAGAATAAATTTCTTCTTACACAAATTCTGCCTCCCAGCAGTTACCTGGCAGAAGCATAAGATCAAGAATGAACTATGTAGATCTCTATCACCTTTCCAGGGGGCATATCCTTATGCAGATACTTTCCAAGACCAAAATGAATGTAGGACACCTGCAGGTGGCCACTTCTGGCAGTGACTATATCAACACAGTATAAAGGGGGAAAGTCCTTCGCAAAAGGGCCATCATTGCATAAAGACCATTGTTCTGTCTATATTGCTCATATAGATAAAAACTGACACCCAAAGATTGAGTGTTTGTAGATGGCCTCCTAGCTCTACCAATTAAGAAGATCGGTGTTGCTATTCTACTTTTCCTCTGTAACTGTTCTGACCCAGGCTTCCTTAGAAAGCAAGAAGCAAAGTCTTGGTCCCTCCAAAACCTCTTTTATTTACAGGACTGTGAAATCCTTTCCTTCACAATCAGCAAGGCTTAGCAAACAGTCTTTCATAGGAATGCTTATCCCCACGCACCTTATCTTGTTTGGAGTGCTGCCAGATAACTAGTTTCCAAATGCAGGGCAAGGCAAACGTGACACAAAGTCTCTTGAAGTCACACACAGAACTTTCCACTCTTGAACCAACCGAATGAACGAATTGTTTCCTGCAAAAGCCCATTCCTCTTTTGTTTCCTCTGGAAGGGGCCAATCACCTCCAAGGTGTGGCTTTACTCCTAAGTCAGCCCTGCTTTCTTAGTTGTTCTTGTCTTCTGGCAGCTCTGCACATGTGCACACTGGGAACAGGCTCCAGCTGTTCTTCTGCCTCACTGCTGCCTCTGACGCAGAGCCCTCGTCTGAGCTTTCCTCAACCCCCAGGACTGGCCCATGTTCCTCCCCAAACTCCTAACTGTCTGATTCTGCTGCCAGCTCCGCTGGCTGCTGGCGGGACATAACAGTAACCAATTTCATACCTTGTTTAAAAATGGGAAAATGAAAAGAGCAGTGCTGGATATAGAAAGATTACAGACAGAAAATGCTTTATTTGGGTCCTAAGGAAAAAATCTTGATGAAAAAAATTCTGAAACTGCCATTTAATTGGTTTAATTGTAGAAGCCATTATTGTTATAAAAAGAAATAAACCACTTTTTTAGTGCCATTGTAACTTTTGAATGATCACTAAGCGGATGGTTGTAAGTCAAGGACCAACTGTTCTGTGACTCTTCTTTGCCCTCTTTTCTTCTCCCTACAGGAGATGGAAAACAGAATTCTTTGTTCTCTGACTAATTTCAGAATTTACTTCTCTCTCCTGCCACCTATATGATAGCCATCGAGTCAGGAGTAATGAGAGCTATAATTCCAAGAGATTGAATGATACCAGCAGTAGGAAGGTTCTTTAGTAATATACTCATGAGCATTTATGTCTGCAATTTGTTCTCAAACTTCCCAGGCATGAATTTCTTTGCCTTTTAAGAACTCTAAAGATGAAGCAGCCTCAAATGTAGCTTGACTCCTGGTGACTAGCTGGAGACATCCATGCAGTTGATTTGGAAGGGGTTTGCTGCTGCCTTCTTTCAGGATTTCCCCCCCTTCAGTCTAACCCCCAGTTGGTCCTCCTTGCAAGTATTAACTTAGCACATAAACAAAAATCTACCATTGCCCATTCCATTAAAAAAAAACTAACAACGAGGGCTTTCTTACCCAGTTCAGAGAGTAACAGTTAAAATTTATTGAATGCCATCTGGTTAATTAAATGTCTATTTCCTCCAGTGTCGGTAAAAGAGATCATAATATAGCAAGTCAACACTGAGGAGAGTAATTAAAGTGTGCCTAAAGTGCAGAACTAAGCTTGTAGTTAGCAGTAATTAGAAGCAAAATGGGCTTAGATAATTGCTTTCTTTATTAGAAGAACCACAGAAACCTGCTGGTGTAATTGTAACCTTATTTCCAGGCCTCTGCCAAGCTGAAGCCCATCTGGCCAGCTGACTTTCATTCTGTCTACAGGGAGAAATTATCAGTTCACTCTTCTGGAATTAACCCTGTTTCAAAGATCTACACCATGTCTATATGATCTAGAGCAGGCTTGTCAAACTCACATCATCACGGCATCACCATGTGATGTATCGGGACTTTTCCCCACTTCACTAAACTGGGCATAGGCATGGCCAGCGCATGACACATCTGGCCTGCAGGCTGCGAGTTTGATATCCCTGATCTAAAGGATAGCTATATTCACATAATAGATTTAATCTGGCTCTTGAATTCACTCAATTTTTGGATTTATGCAAATCTGTTTTATCTCTTTTATCTTTACCTCCAGTTGGGGTCATCTATAGGTTAGTTTCACTTTAGCATGGTTAACAGTTAGGGTCATCTAAAGGTTAGTTTTGCTTTAGCACAGTTAACACAACTATATACATTCAATACATAACAGAAAAATTGACTAACGGCCTATACGCACACTTATGACTGTTGCACCTCACATGAGCACAATTTGAGGGCTTGGAAACTGGCTCACATTATTACTGGTTGCAGGTTGCAGTGTTCCTCGGTCTTATGATCACAGTTTGCAATCTTTTTTGAAAAAAGACTCATTGGGGAAGGTGGATTCACTTAATGACTTCATGATTTTCTTTATATTTGGTATTCACTTAACAATTATCATAAAAATTGTAACAATACAATTCCAATTACAATCATAATAATATATGACTGAAATTCCGGACCCAATTGTCATTATAAGTCAAGGACTATCTGTAATATTCCCTTGAGCTTGTTTGGAGGTTCTAGCAGGGGAGCGCAGCTATCATATACCCTTGACCGAAGATCGATACACTCCTTCTATCTGGGATGGTCGTCCTCTTCCACTGAACACGAAGCTTCGGGAGGGACACACATGGAGCGGTGACGGAGGAAGGGGACACCCGCCTAGCCAGCCATGTCAGCCGAATCAACCCTGGCGATCAATGGGGTGACAGATGTCGCAGCCAGATCGCCCTCACATCCGATCTGTAATATTCCCGAGGTGGCACAGTGGTTAAATGCAGCACTGCAGGCTACTTCAGCTGACTGTAGTTCTGCAGTTCGGCTGTTCAAATCTCACCGGCTCAGGGTTGACTCAGCCTTCCATCCTTCTGAGGTGGGTGAAATGAGGACCCGGATTGTTGGGGGCAATATGCTGACTCTGTAAACCGCTTAGAGAGGGCTGAAAGCCCTATGAAGCGGTATATAAGTCTAACTGCTATTGCTATTGCTATTGCTATCTTATTCTATGTCCATGAAGAGGTTTTTGTTTAATGAACCAAGTTGTTTTTTTCTATTTAGAACCAACCTTATTCTATTCTACCTTATTCTATTCTGTCCTAGTATTTAGCTTGGCAGGAAGCTGCACTATTGTAAATACAGGTGGTTATTCACAAGATAACAATTACACAATTTTGTATCATTTGAAAATTTGCTTAGCATTTTATCCATATTCAAATTTTGAATAAAATGTTGAAAAGTAGAAGAATTAGGTCTGTCTTTTGTGGCAGCCAGCAGATACCTTTCTCCAGTTGCAGAACTATTGATGATCACTTTCTTCGTATGATTTATGAGCCAGCTATGCATCCACTTATTTTAATGACATGCAGCTCACACTTAACTAGCTTAGTAATCAGAATTTTATGATGTTCTTTGTCAAATGCATTGCTGAAATTTCTTTATGTCTACAGCATCCCCAATATTTGCCTCATTAAAAAATGGAAATGAACTTACTTTAGTAAAAGTTATTCTCCACAAAGCCATTGTTTGTTGATCGTTTTCAAAGTGGTTATGGTTTTATGACCTACTCTAAAATATTCTCATATGTAGATAAGTTCCTTGGATTTTCCTTTCTCTCTTTTTTAAATGTTGGAACATTTGTTCTCCTCCAATCATTCTCCAGTGTTTCTCAAGGATAATGCATAACGTTTTAAGTGTATATAAATTCCTTTGGTGCCTCCCTGTTGAGAATAAACTCATTCAAAATAAATAAATATTTATTGATTCTATTTCTATCAACTCTCAACATTCAGTTTTGCCCTTTCAAACTGTTCTTTGCAATTAAGGCTGAATACTTACGCTCTTCATGGAGAAAAAATAGGCAAAGTAAGAATTCAGTTTTTTTTTAAAGGATGGTCTCCATCCTTATATTTCTGATAACTATTTTAGAAATAAATATAAGGAATTTCAACAAGACAAAGAAAGACAAATAGTATATTTTTTTTAAATTCCTATCTGCTCCTGGTATCACCATTGAAAAATTGAAACCTGCATGTGACTTAGGGTGTGTCAAACTTTTCAGCTTTTAATTTCCAAACATTAGAGGTGGTCAAACGTTGTGACATACCTTGAAGATATTTTTGGTTACTTTAATATCATTTAGATGTGCTTGGTAAGTAACTATATAAATACTATAACTTTTTAACATTTTGTTTGTTTCATATGGAGTCTGCTAAAACCATTACAGGTAGTAATAGAGAATTTATTCTCAAATTATATATCCCAATATTTTTAATAGTACTGAATGGAAAACCCTTTTGTAAATCTTAATTTTAATTATTAAAAAAAAAACTGGAGACAAGTTTTCAATTTAGAGCCCTTAGCTGCCTTAAGATAAAATGAGGTATCTTAAAATATTCTAGAATTTTTCTGTGAGAAATGGTTTGGGTACGATGGTTCATGAAAAACACAAGACATTTTCTATTTATCAACTAAAACAGGAACAAAAAGGAAGTTAAAAAATTAGACCAAAATATGTAGCTGGTGTTCTAGAAAATGAACAGCACTAAGAGATAAATTTCCATCTGCCAGAGCAGGAGATTGAAAAGACCTAGCTGGAAAATGCCATTAACAATCTACTGATTCAAATTTGTTTTAATCCTTGTAATTAATCACTTTTTGACACTTTTCAGAGGCATACCAAATGCTTTGTGTGAGGTCCGACATACAGCCTGAAGTTTATGAGAGAAAAGATTTTGCAACTGACCTTGGGACATCAATCTTTATTCATGAACTTATTAAAGAAAAAATATTTCCAAGCGCCTCGTGTGTTTTACAAAAACTTGAACATTCGAAATCTAACCTTTAAATATGATTTTAAAAAACAAACTAGTTGTCCTTATAAAAATATCCTCCTCCTTTGATGTCCCTCTCTTTGGTGACGGGGGGGGGGGGATCTTTGTGGATGTGAGTGTGAATCCTGACATTTTTTTAAAGTTACCCAAAGTTCACACAAACAGCATTCAAATGTGGCTATGAACACAACTCTGAATTTTGTTCCTAATCCATAGAATTATGCCTCTGTGCTTTCCAAGGGGCAAAATAGGCTAGCCAAGGAGCTGAGCATACATTCCCTCTCCTGATTATGTGAATGTAATCTTTTAAATAGCCCCAACTACCATTATGATTTTAAAAGTGCCAAAGAGGCATCACTCAATCCTAAAATGTTAAACTTCCAGAGGCAGAAATGTTTCTCAGCAATGTTTAAAGAGAGAGAATGCAGACTGGGGAATTGCACAATACTAGTTACCCTTGGCACATGCAGAGAGGTATTTTCCCTTATTTCAGTTTCAATTCTGCAAAGAATGGGTCAAGTTGGAAGTAGAAATACACAACCAATTGGATTCCAGACTCCCCATCCTAAGTGCCCCATTAAACAACATTTAAGAGATCCATGCTTTATTTCCAAGTTGTGCTTCTTAGAAAACCGAAATGTAGCTTCTGTGAATTGTATGTTTTTGTATTTTGTTTGTAGGAAAAGCAAAATGTTGAGGGTCAGGGAATTTAATTATTTCTTTATGATACTTAAATTATTTTTTTTACAAATGGCTAGTTGTCCTAAAAGATTACATGTGCCAAAACTTACTTTCCCTTCTCATCAAGGAAAACAGCATCACTGGGAATGGTTATGATAACAAGTAAAGAGTGAAATACCCTCTTCCCTGTTGCTACTCTGATAAAATGGCATTTGCAACAGTAATATTACTGACAAATGGATTGTTTGTGATCACACGTGGATATTTCCAGATGTCTCTTTTCTCATTTTATTTCTCTTAGCTCCTCCATAAACTACAGGAGCAATGGAAGCCATGGGGAGGGAGAGGTCACATGGGCACAATCCAGTCCAGGGCCGCAGCCACCCTCTCATTCCAAGCAAGGGGTAAGCTTCTGTTGGACCATATATGCTATATAGTCTAGTCCTTAAATAGCTTGGCCACAAACACCCAAAGTATGTTCTGATATCTTTTGATGAAGAACCATAAAGAATGTTGGACAAGGAAGTCTAGATTTATGACCTATCTCCTGGAACAGTTCTGGGTAAATCAGGTTTGTATTGTTTGATGACTCAGTTTCCTCCTTTTAACCCACTAAACAACCGAGGAGAAACAGAAAAAGACACAACAAAGACTGAGACAGAGGTGGGTTCCTACCAGTTTGCACCTATTCGGTAGAACCAGTTTGTCAAATCTACCGAACTGGTTAGAAGAGGTTCCACCATTGGACCCGGAAAGCAGGCCACACCTACAGAAGAGGTTCCAAAATTATTTGAAACCCACCACTGGTCCTTGGATATGATTATTCTATACTATCATGCTCATATTTATAAAACTCAGTGCCTCTGTGAAAGGGAAGGATGACTACTGCATTTGTGGTGCATTCAGAACATTGCGTGTGTTGAAGTTGTTTTAACGCAAACCAAAGATGCCTTTTAAAAAACAAGTTTACATCATATTCTAATGCATCCCAGTGCTGTGTGTGAGGTAATTTAAGGTGGTTCTGACAAGTGTCGTCGGCATCTTCATATCCGGTCACATGGGAGGCAAGCCACTCCCATCCAGTCACATGGGTGGCAAGCCACTCCCACAAAGGAGGCCACACCCACAGAGTAGGTTCGAACAATTTTTGAAACCCACCACTGTAGTGCGCATTTCTGGTTTTGTTTGTTATTGAAAATTGGTTAATAAATAAAGCTTCTATACTCTGATATTAGTGCATACTTTCATTCTCCCCGTTCAAGTATCATAGCCACATTAGTAAAGGTCCTACGCAGCATAAGAGGGTGTGCTTGTCTGCAACTGCTTTGGTCATCGACTTTGCCTACTTGCCTCGATTAGTTATAAAATATAACAAAAAAATGATAAAAATATCAATAAACAATATAGATATTCGACAAGGACATTGGGAGACTCAATTTGTCAGAATTGCCATCTCATGCTTATGCTCTGTGATCACTTGGTGCCAATCTGCCACAAACTCCTGGGAGACTGGATGGGAGGGGAGAGGATTCAGGGGTAACCAAGAGTTCACTATATCTGTCTGAGAAGCAACTTCAAGGTCAGATAGCTGAGAACGGACCACAGTTGCATTCCAGCCCACACATGTGAAGCAACTGTTCCAAAAACATTATCTTTGAATTTAATTGGACAATGGGCCGTGCAGGGGGATGCCCCTAAGGGACGGAAAGTTACATTTTTGAATTTTGACGTGCACTTTTTAGTTGTTGCTTTGCTTTACTGAATTTCACTTTACCTTTAGTAAAACTGTATTTTTCTCAACGAATAAAGTTAAGGATCGTTCTTGCTTCAGGGTTCAAGTTGAGGCAGGTCTATCTATCTATCTATCTATCTATATCTATCTATCTATCTATCTATCTATCTATCTATCTATCATCTATCTATCTATCTATCTATCATCTATCTATCTATCTATATCTATCTATCTATCTATCTATCTATCTATCTATCTATCTATCTATCTATCATCTATCTATCTATCTATCTATCTATCATCTATCTATCATCTATCTATCTATCTATCTATCTATCTCTATCTATCTATCTATCTATCATCTATCTATCTATCTATCTATCATCATCATCTATCTATCATCTACAGTATCTATCATCTATCTGTTTTCTTGCATACATATAATTTATATGCTACTCTATTCCAGATGTTATAAATGTCTTACCATGTTAATATCAGAAGATTTTTTTTTTAAAAAATTATCAGTCTGATCATAGCAGTTGGCAATAGCAGTTAGACTTATATACCGCTTCATAGGGCTTTCAGCCCTCTCTAAGCGGTTTACAGAGTCGGCATATTGCCCCCACAATCTGGGTCCTCATTTTACCCACCTTGGAAGGATGGAAGGCTGAGTCAACTCTGAGCTGGTGAGATTTGAACCGCCAAACTGCAAAACTAGCAGTCAGCTGAAGTGGCTGCAGTACTGCACCCTAACCACTGCGCCACCTTGGCTCTTACTTTCCTTACTTTCCCTTACTTTCGCTCACCATTTGGAGTAGCATGATCTTACTTATCTCCAAGTGCCTTTCTGAAGAGTCTTGCATTTATGGTTATCCAAAAATTGATGAGAAACTCTCTAAGACTCAGATAGGCACGTTTCTGGTCTCAATGATAGATGCCAGATTGCCCTCTGATCCAAGATTAAATTATGGATGAGAATAGGTTTACAACAAGCAGGCTTGGTAAGCAGTAGCATCAAATAGAATTCATGGTACAATGTTCTCTGTCTAGGATAAGAGAAAGGAGCTGGAATCAATTTGTAAAACCAATATAGAAAAATGGACTGGAGGGAAAAGGGGGGTAAGGGAAGGGAGGAGGCCAAGAAAGAAGGGAATGACCAGAGGAAGAAAACTGTGGTGCTAGACATCTGAAGAATAGTTAAAATAGGCTTTTGCAGCCTTGCTTTGAGTCAAGCCAACCTCAAGAAAAAGAAAATTCAAATCAGAGCAAGGCTGAGGATAGGAAAGGTAGGTTTAATACATCCGTGTATTAAACTTTCTTTTGAGGTTGGCTCCATTGGGACATATGCACAGCTACTTTGACGGAGGAGATGAAAGACTGATGAGAGCAAGCCAATTTTTCTTCCGATATCATGATTCTAATCTAGCATGAGATCTTCCCACTCCATACAAGCTACATTTTCTTTAAAATAACAGGAGACCCAGGTTTTTTTAGATTTCTTAACAGTTGTCTAGTTGATATTGAGTTTCTATAATTAGAAAAGAGATATGGTGAAAGTCGTCTCAGTAGCTACAGAGAAAAGCCAAAAGCAAGGTACCATATTTTTCAGAGTATAAGACGCATCTTTTTCCTTCAAAAAAGAGGGTGAAAATCTGGGTGCATCTTTTACACTGAATACAGCATTTGTGGCCTCCTGAAACCCTGCCCCCTTTGCAAAAATGGCTGTGCATAGCCTTTAGGAGGCTTCCAGAGTGCTGCTGGGGGCTGGGGAGGGCAAAATTGAGCAAAACATTGGCTATTTTTTGCTCATTTTTGCCCCCCCTGCCTCCAGGAGCACTCTATAAGCCTCCTAAAGGCTATGCATGCCCCCCTTTTTTTGACAAAAATGGACCTGTTTTTGCAAAAAATGGGCTGTCTTTTGCTCATTTTTGCCTCCCCCCAGTCCCCAGGAGCACTCTACAAGCCTCCTAAAGGCTATGCATTCCCTTTTTTGACAAAGAAATGGGCCCATTTTCATGAAAAACAGGTCATTTTTGGGAGGTCTGCAGAATGCAAAACCTTTTTTTAAAAAAAGTTGCCTCTTCAAAATCTTGGTGCGTCTTATACTCTGGTGCATCTTATACTCCGAAAAATACAGTAATATTACCAAGTTAGAGTTTCTGAACAATTTATCTAGGGGATGAATGCATAACCTGACTGTTCCTCTAACTCTAGGGCTAAAAACTCCAAGAGAAAGGGAGGGAATGAGGCTGTGACAATGCACAGGTACAGATTACCATTGACACTCCAAAGAGTTTTTGGCCTAGTGCTTTCTTTTTCTGTTTTTCAAGAAGAGACATTAATGGGGAAAGCAGTTTCAAGCAATGCAAGTAAGGACAGCAGGGGTTTGCTCTAATGCATTTTATGATGCCATAGAGCTAACTATTCCATCTATAAATAATTCCCAATGTTCTTTAAACCCGGCCACATTTCCCCCACTTTATCCTCAGCCGTTGTCGATCAAAAGCATGATATTGTCTATACACTTGCAAGTCTGGAGCTTGCAGATAGCACCTTCAGCTTATCATTGCTCAGCCCAAGCTAGCCAAATAATTGAATAAAAAATGTGAGCCCATCAGCACTGGTTCAGCTTGAAACCTGCCAACTACGGAGTTCTCTGCCTGGCAATTTAACAAGGAACCATTTTCTCCAGGCTTTGTAAGAGAGCAAAAAAAGAAGAAGTAAAAAGACAGTTTCTCATTTCCTTCACACCAGGTAAGCATTCATTCATATGTATTTGTATGCATGCATTTGGCAGCCTGCAAAAAGCACAGTTGTGTTGGTTACAAGGAAAGCTTAAATTGTTAAGCTTGTCAAATATAGAAGAACCTCATGAGGCTTCCTTTCATCATGGCACCAAAATAAGCTAGCCCCAAGATGCCTCCAAACCCTTCCATTCACCATCAATGCAGATCTACAGGCTCTGGGCAGAAAGCTGAAAAAAATGTCAACTATGATTATGATATTGCAGATGACCAAAATGTTAATTTAATCCCCAGGCTGAACCGAATGAATGAAACATGAGTGGTTAGGCATGGTCTACAAGGAAGAAAAAGTGCACCTGTAAATGCAGGAGAAACCTGACGAATGTATTTTTCATCTCTTCCTAAAGCACTGAAAATATATATATTTAAAAATGAAAAAGGAGCTTGTTTTCCAATGCTGGTTAGGAGCCACTGCTTGAATTATGCTCCTATGAGTTTCTGCTGGTGATGGGCAATGGCTTATGGGCAGGGATACCTCCAGAACAGTGATGGGTTCCGGGTCCCGTTGCAATTGATACAGTGCAACGGATCTGGATGCCCACCACATAAACGTGTGCAGCATGCATGCACACGCGTGCAGTGCGCGCATGTATACTTACTGCCCAGCTGCTTGGCAGAGCATCGTGCAGGTGCCATATGCTGTGTGTGCTTGCGCGGAAGCCCCAAAAACTTCAAATACTGGGAAAGAGCGTGGGTGGGCGGGCCCTCCGGAGCACCATACTGGAACGGTACCTGGTGCTCCTGGCAGGCACCAGTATGCTCATACCGGGGCGTACCAGTCGTAACCCACCACTGCTGCAGAAGATGTCAATACTTTCAGAATGACAGGCGTGACCAGGATAATGAAAGCCCTGCTTGTTTTTACATGTATGCAATTTGCACAACATATGCTAAAAGAGTGCAGGGTTCCCATTGATGGTTCATGCTTGCCACTTGTCTCTGGAAGCATGCAACCTGTCGTTTACACATATGTATCAACTTTGAACAATTATACATATTTGAGAGGCAGCGTAACATTCACATGGAATCACCTTTTAAAAAAATATTTGCGGAAATATCAAATAAGAGAAAATTAGCAACCCGAGCAAATATTAAATGTTGGACATAAAAATAGCTCAGCATCCATAAACACTGGGGAAGATTTAATTGACGCACTGCAGCAAACCAGAAAGGATAGGAAAATCTCTATTACATTTGTAGAGGAGAAAATGTCTGGGTTAGCAAATCCATTCCACTACAGAGTTCAAGATGTTGATTGTAATAAACACAACCTAAGGAACCAAAGTGATAGAAAAGGTAAATGGCCACAGAGTTAACAAGGAAAGCTTTACTGCTCTTTAAAATGAGGAAATCTATGACAAAAAATAAGGGTAAATATAGAATGGGAAAATCGAAGAAACACAACATGGGAGATTTAATTACCTCTAAACAATCAATCGAAACAGTAAAGTAATTCATCTTCCTGGGCTCTAAAATTATCAAAATTGTAGCACTGAGACCAGAAGGTGTATAGCACTTGAAAGAACTGCAATGTCAGGCATGAATAACATCTAGAAGAGTAAAGACATCAGCTTCACAACCAAATGCAGATTAGTTAATGCAATACTTTTTCCAATTGCTAGTGGAAAAATTTGGACTGTGAAAAAAGTAGATAGGAGAAGGGTAGACACCTTTGAACTGTGGAACACTTATATATCACATAAACCAGTGGTCCCCAACCCCTGATCTACAAAAGTGGATGCATGCCTGAAGTTGCGTGACATCACTGCTCCCCCCCATCATTTTATTGATGCTAGAATAAAAAAACGTATACACTACAAATTAAGGAACTGTACATGAGGAACAAAATCAATCACAGGGTAATGTTTTAGTCAAGAGATTAGATGACAGTAGTGACGATAATGATATATACTCTAGAAATAAAACCTCCAGGTAACAGTTCTGATTGGAAAATGAATATGGCTGGTGTAATGATTCAGAGCAATGGTCTAGACCAGAGGGCTGCAAATTTGGCAACTTTAAGATTTATGGACTCCAACTCCCAGAATTTCCCAGTGAGCATGGCTATCTGAATAATTCTGGGAGTTGAAGTTCTCAAGTCTTAAAATTGCCAAGTTTGGAGATCTAGATTGTTGAAAGAAAAAGAACATCATGATGGTCTGGATTGGAACTGTTTCTTCAGAGAAGAAAACTAGGACACTCCTCCCAGTTTAAATTCCAAAGGCAGATGGGACAGGAATGAGAGCAATGTGGCTAATGTGAGTAGAGTGGTATTTCTCAACCTTGGCAGCTTTAAGATGTGTGGACTTCATATCCCAGAATTCCCCCAGCCTAGATTGGGGAGAAGAGTTTCTATTTACTGGCGGGAAATGAGTAGGTCTCCCCTAGTCCTTCTTTTCATTAAACTAAACATACCCAGTTCCTGCAATCGTTCTTCATATGTTTTAGTCTCCAGTCCCCTAATCATCTTTGTTGCTCTTGTCTAAGCTCTTTCCAGAGTTTCTACTTCTTTTTTTATAATATGGTGACCAAAACTGGATTCAGCATTCTAAGTGTGTTCTCACTAAGGCTTTATATACTGGTAAAACAGTACTGATACTTCATATTTAGTTTCTCATCATGGTCAACCAGATGCTTCTGGAGTGCTTGCAAGCAGGAAACCTACTCACGTTGGGTGTCTTAGGCTATGTTTTAGTCATAAACTAGCAGCCACCTATTCTTAATGCTACAGATTAATGCTAACACAAGCCAGAATAGTAGGATAGGTAGCTCAGTTCCACTCTGTGGATTCTAATATTACATATGTAATCTATAATTATGTCAGCCACCCAGTCTCCTCCACCATACCTATCCTTAACTCATTTATCATCTGCATAATAGCCTTTCCACTCCTGGTAATGGTGCCTGCTGCCACACAGCAGTGCGAAATACACTTGATATTCTTCTTATAATAGTAGGGCTAAAATTCCTGATGTCACTAGGATCAAGCTTTTCAGCAAATAATTCCCTCCATGTAAGTGTCCCTTCTGAAGTTAAGGACAATATGATTGAAGATGGGGTTTAACTGCAATGGTGCCCACTTTGGGAAATTCACTCCACTGACATGTTCATTTGGTGTCATTAAAATATATTTTCTTTTAGGTGCTAGGCAACAAACTTCTGACACTAAAAAAAAGCTTTTAAAATCTACTATTTTACTTGCTGGCTTTGTGATTTTTACATGTTTGATCAGCTATAATTGTCAACTTTTTCTATTTCACTTGGTAATAAATCACTTTGGGATACTCTTGTCAAATATAGGTGATATATTACATTTGTAAAGCATCAAAAAGAAGATGCTCAAAGATCTCTCTTCCACGCAGAACCACAGTTTCTTGGGTCAAGTCATATTTAGTCTTATTCCCAAATCCCATAATGACTTTGGTGTCTTCTGGAAATAGTAATAGTAATAGAATGACTATGGCAAAGGCAAGCAAGGGTAATACTAATCGTAATAGGCACCATGGGTACAATCCTAAAGCAACTGGAGCACCACTTGAACACCATAGGCATTGACAAACTGCAGAAGGCAGTCAACTGCAGAAGGCAGCTTTATTTGGAACGGCTTCCATCCTGCGATGATATTTCTAACATTGTCAAACATCCAGATCTGCCTATCCCAGGTCCTTGATAAGGACTAGATAGGTAGACAAAAATGCCAAACCCGGTCTGAACATCTGGCTGATTGTACAAATAATAATAATAATAATAATAATAATAATAATAATAATAATAATAATATCATGATAAGATCATGGAGCATTTTCTGCTTAATGAGGAAAGGCAACGTTTACCATCACTAAAAACTGTGCCTAAGAAAATTTTGGCCCCTATCATGAAAATGGTTAATGCAGTGTTTTCAACAATTGAACCGGGATCCATCTTGGAAACAAATCAGTTAATGTACAGCGCAGCTGTAATAGTCACTAATGAACTAGGCATTAAAATTAAAGTACCTAGTCACACAACAGAAAAAGCATCAAAGCCAAAGTGGAAAATCCGTCTAGAACAAAAAATCAAAAAATTAAGGGCAGATGCTAGTAACTTAAAGAACATGCATGAGCAACGGCTTAAAAACAACAAAATCATAATATAATCAGAAGATATAGATTGGATACAAGAAACATCAATGAAGCTGTAGAGATTGCAAAACAGCAGATAACAGCAACAGCTAGAAAAATTGAAAGATATGAGGCACGAATCATCCAATATAAACAAAATCAGCAATTTCGATCAGACCAACGGCGTTTTTATCAAAGTCTTAATGTAAATGGTGACACCAAAAGTGAAAAACCAGAAAAACAGGCCACAGTTGAATTCTGGAAAGAATTGTGGGAAAATGCAAAGGACTACAACAAGGAAGCAAAGTGGATACATGACTTTGAGAAAAGCATTGGCAACAAGCAAATGCAAGTATTAGAAATAACAACTGAGATGGTCAAAAATCGAGTTAAAAAGGTAAAGAATTGGACATCACCTGGAAAGGACCAATTACATGGTTTCTGGCTCAAATATCTGACCAGTTTACATGCAATATTGGCCAGGCAACTGAATGAAATTTTACAAAAGGGCCAAATTGATGAATGGTTGACAACTGGAAAAACATACTTGATTCAGAAAGATGCAGATAAAGGAACAACACCTGAAAACTACAGACCAATAACATGCTTGCCAACAACCTTCAAATTACTCACAGGCATTATTGCAGATAACATGATGGATTATTTGGAAACAAACAACATCTTGCCAGTAGAGCAAAAAGGCAACAAAAGAAGGAGCAGGGGCACCAAAGATCAGCTTCTAATTGATAAAATGATATTAGAAAATTGTAAGAACAGAAAAACGAACTTGAATATGGTCTGGATTGATTACAAAAAGGCATTTGACTCACTGCCACATAGTTGGATCATAAAATGCTTAGAAACAACTGGTATTAGCAAAAATATTACATCCTTTACTGAAAAGGCGATGAAACAATGGAGAACTGAGTTGGCAGTAGGGAATGAGATCTACGGAATAGTTAATATCAAGCGAGGAATTTTCCAGGGTGATTCACTTTCACCTCTTCTCTTCATCATCGCAATGATCCCACTATCAGTAATCTTAAAAAAAATGAAATTAGGCTACCAAACAGCCAAAGAAGCTGAAAAAATTTCACATTTACTATATATGGATGATTTGAAACTCTATGGAAAGTCAGAAATAGAAATCCAATCATTGACAAACACAGTCCGAGTATTCAGCACCGATATTTCAATGCAGTTTGGCATGGAAAAATGCGCCACTGTATCCATAAAAAGGGGCAAAATCACTGCATGTGAGGGAATTGAAATGCCCAATGGCCAATTAATTAAATACAAAGAAAATGAAGCCTACAAATACTTAGGCATTCTGCAGTTGGATAACATCAAGCATGGAGAAGTAAAAACTATTGTCAGGCGAGAGTACACCAACAGAGTTAGGAAAATTTTGAAATCTAAATTGAATGGTGGAAATACAATCAAGGCCATAAATACCTGGGCAATACCAGTTATAAGATACACAGCTGGTATAGTTAACTGGACACAAGCTGATTTGGACCTTTTGGACCGAAAAACCAGGAAACTAATGACAATGCACTACAGTTTACATCCACGTGGTGATACTGATAGACTGTACCTGCCCCGAAAATCAGGTGGCAGAGGATTATTACAAGTGAAGCAAACAGTTGAAGAAGAAAAACATGCACTGGCTGATTATTTAAAAGAAAGTCAAGAACATCTATTAATCGAAGTAAAGAACAAAAATCTACTGAAGGCCCAACAGACGAAACAAGAATACAGAAAAGATGTGATAAAATCAAGAATGGAGAGTTGGCAGAACAAAGCACTGCATGGCCAATTTCTGGAAAAAATAAAAGATAAAGTGGACAGTGAACAAACTTGGTTATGGTTAACAACAGGTTCATTAAAAAAAGAAACAGAGTCACTAATCCTGGCTGCGCAAGAACAAGCTATCCGCACAAATGCCATTAAGGCCAAAATTGAAAAATCCTCTGATGATGCCAAATGCAGACTTTGCAAAGAAGCTGATGAAAGTGTTGATCACATACTCAGCTGCTGTAAAAAAAAAAAACGTCCAGACTTATTATAAATTGCTACACAATTCAGTAGCACAAATGATCCATTGGAATTTGTGCAAAAATTATAATATTAAAACAGCAACAAACTGGTGGGAACATAAGCCTGAAAAAGTCACCGAAAATCAGATGGTCAAGATCTTGTGGGATTTCCGTATACAAACCGACAAAATACTGGCGCATAATACACCAGACATCACACTGGTTGAGAAAAATAAGGTCACAATCATAGACATCGCAATACCAGGTGATAGCAGGGTCGCCGAGAAGGAACATGAAAAAATCACAAGATACCAGGATTTAAAAATCGAAATTCAATGACTATGGCACAAACCAGCAGTGGTAATTCCAGTGGTAATTGGCACACTGGGTGCTATTCCAAAAGCACTGGAATTACATTTAAAACAGTTAAAAATTGACAAAATCACCATCAGTCAAATGCAAAAAGCCGCACTGCTTGGATCTGCACGCATATTAAGAAAATACGTTACGACGTCCTAGGCCCCTGGGTGGGGCCCGACTAGTAACCAATGCCAAATCCGGCGAAACAACTGGCCGCTGTGATACAATTGTACAACAACAACAACAATAATAATAATAATAATAATAATAACAACAACAAGAAACAACAAACAACAACAACTCCGCCGTTGCTGGTCCCAAGCCCGGATGGGAAAGGAGGAGGGTTGGGGTCAGGTTGACAACTGGCCCCATAAAAAAAAAACCGCCAACCCATACAATATGGTGAAAGAAACAAATAAAAATTTTATACTGCATCAGTCGTCGTGCGGGTTAACAAGGGCTGCGGCAGATGTTGGGGTCCCTGTACATCCGTCGACAAGTGGACCAGCCAACAAAATGACAAAAATATAGTGCAGATGAAAACCGTGCCATAATGGCCTGTTACTACAACTCAGAGCCAGAAAAAAGAGGTTATTTAAAGCGAATGTATGAATTATGGAAAGAACAATATCCAGATTCAAATGTTAGTGAACAACGACTGGCAGATCAAAGGCGATTTATTATACGTAATAAAGTGTTTAGTGAAGTTGAACTTGAGGAAATTCAGGCAAATTGCAAAACCAAAAAAACAATATCACAAGGAGAAATAACTGATATTCAAGACACAACTAAAGACATTATAGTAGAACTCCCAGAAGAAGCTCTCGGGGAGGAAATAACACCACCACCACTAGAACCAGTTATCACTGAACCAACTGATGAACTAACTCAAAAACAAAAAGAATTGAAGGATAAGATCATGGAGCATTTTCTGCTTAATGAGGAAAGGCAACATTTACCATCACTAAAAACTGTGCCTAAGAAAATTTTGACCCCTATCATGAAAATGGTTAATGCAGTGTTTTCAACAATTGAATTGGGATCCATCTTGGAAACGAACCAGTTAATGTACAGTGCAGCTGTAATAGTCACTAATGAACTAGGCATTAAAATCAGAGTACCTAATCACACAACAGAAAAAGCATCAAAGCCAAAGTGGAAAATCTGATTAGAACAAAAAGTCAAAAAATTAAGGGCAGATGCTAGTAACTTAAAGAACATGCATGAGCAACGGCTTAAAAACAACAAAATCATAGATCGGCTAATCAGAAGATATAGATTGGATACAAGAAACATCAATGAAGCTGTAGAGATTGTAAAACAGCGGATAACAGCAACAGCTTAAAAAAGTGAAAGATATGAGGCACAAATCATCCAATATAAACAAAATCAGAAATTTCAATCAGACCAACGGCATTTTTATCAAAGTCTTAATGTGAATGGTGACACCAAAAGTGAAAAACCAGAAAAGCAGGCCACAGTTGAATTCTGGAAAGAATTGTGGGAAAATGCAAAGGACTACAATAAGGAAGCAAAGGGGATACATGACTTTGAGAAAAGCATTGGCAACAAACAAATGCAAGTATTAGAAATAACAACTGAGATGGTCAAAAATCGAGTTAAAAAGGTAAAGAATTGGACATCACCTGGAAAGGACCAATTACATGGTTTCTGGCTCAAATATCTGACCAGTTTACATGCAATATTGGCCAGGCAACTGAATGAAATTTTACAAAAGGGCCAAATTGATGAATGGTTGACAACTGGAAAAACATACTTGATTCAGAAAGATGCAACTAAAGGAACAACACCTGAAAACTACAGACCAATAACATGCTTGCCAACAACCTTCAAATTACTCACAGGCATTATTGCAGATAACATGATGGATTATTTGGAAACAAACAACATCTTGCCAGTAGAGCAAAAAGGCAACAAAAGAAGGAGCAGGGGCACAAAAGATCAGCTCCTAATTGATAAAATGATATTAGAAAATTGTAAGAACAGAAAAACGAACTTGAATATGGTCTGGATTGATTACAAAAAGGCATTTGACTCACTGCCACATAGTTGGATCATAAAATGCTTAGAAACAACTGGCATTAGCAAAAATATTACATCCTTTACTGAAAAGGCAATGAAACAATGGAGAACTGAGTTGGCAGTAGGGAATGAGATCTACGGAATGGTTAATATCAAGCGAGGAATTTTCCAGGGTGATTCACTTTCACCTCTTCTCTTCATCATCGCAATGATCCCACTATCAGTAATCTTAAACAAAAATGAAATTAGGCTACCAAACAGCCAAAGAAGCTGAAAATTTTTTGCATTTACTATATATGGATGATTTGAAACTCTATGGAAAGTCAGAAATAGAAATCCAATCATTGGCAAACACAGTCCGAGTATTCAGCACCGATATTTCAATGCAGTTTGGCATGGAAAAATGTGCCACTGTATCCATAAAAAGAGACAAAATCACTGCATGTGAGGGAATTGAAATGCCCAATGGCCAACTAATTAAATGCAACGAAAATGAAGCCTACAAATACTTAGGCATTCTGCAGTTGGATAATATCAAGCATGGAGAAGTAAAAACCATTTTCAGGCGAGAGTACACCAACAGAGTTAGGAAAATTTTGAAATCTAAATTGAATGGTGGAAATACAATCAAGGCTATAAATACCTGGGCAATACCAGTTATAAGATACACAGCTGGTATAGTTAACTGGACACAAGCTGATTTGGACATTTTGGACCAAAAAACCAGGAAACTAATGACAATGCACTATAGTTTACATCCACGTGGTGATACTGATAGACTATTCCTACCCCGAAAATCAGGTGGCAGAGGATTATTACAAGTGAAGCAAACAGTTGAAGAAGAAAAACATGCACTGGCTGATTATTTAAAAGAAAGTCAAGAACATCTATTAATTGAAGTAAAGAACAAAAAACTACTGAAGGCCCAACAGACGAAAAAAGAATACAGAAAACATGTGATAAAATCAAGAATGGAGAGTTGGCAGAACAAAGCATTGCATGGCCAATTTCTGGAAAAAATAAAAGATAAAGTGGACAGTGAACAAACTTGGTTATGGTTAACAGCAGGTACATTAAAGAAAGAAACAGAATCACTAATCCTGGCTGCGTAAGAACAAGCTATCCGCACAAATGCCATTAAGGCTAAAATCGAAAAATCGTCTGATGATGCCAAATGCAGACTTTGCAAAGAAGCTGATGAAACTGTTGATCACATACTCAGCTGCTGTAAAAAAAAAAAACGTCCAGACTTATTATAAATTGCTACACAATTCAGTAGCACAAATGATCCATTGGAATTTGTGCAAAAATTATAATATTAAAACAGCAACAAACTGGTGGGAACATAAGCCTGAAAAAGTCACTGAAAATCAGATGGTCAAGATCTTGTGGGATTTTCGCATACAAACGGACAAAATACTGGCTCATAATACACCAGACATCACACTGGTTAAGAAAAATAAGGTTATAATCATAGACATCACAATACCAGGTGATAGCAGGATCGACAAGAAGGAATATGAAAAAAATCACGAAATACCAGGACTTAAAAATCGAAATTCAACTATTATGGCACAAACCAGCAGTGGTAATTCCAGTGGTAATTGGCATACTGGGTGCTATTCATGTGTCATCTCCCTGGTTGCCCAATCACAGCAGCAACTGGAGAAAGCAAGGAGTTGGTTCCCCCCCCCCTTGATGATCATTATTTGGTGAGGCTGATGGCTGTGCAGGGGAAGAGGACTTGCATGGCTATTTGAGATAGAACTAGTCGATATGATACTTAAATGTCCTCTGCCAATTCTCAAGGTTGCTTTATGTCAGGCTAATCCTTCCACGGAATCAGATAGTCAAGCTTCTCCCTCCTGTGTCAAGAATCCAAAAATACTCTCATGTTCCTCTTCTCTGTCTATGAGAACTGCTGGAGGATGGGAAGGTGCTGCAAATAAAGGAGAGGGAGATTGATCTTCCACAAAACAAAAAGGGTGAAACACCAGAAATACTTTCACTGAAGTGGGCAATTGCAAATGAAAGGGTTGATCTATCTTTGAGTAATGCTGACTCTATGCGTTTCATGAATGGATAAAAGGAAAGTGAAAACTTAATGAAAAAATCATACCAAATTCCCCATAGCAGTCTTGGCACCTTCTTGTTTATGCACTTCTGCTCTGAGGTGGTATTCACCCGGTTCTCTCTGGTTCGGGTGATCCGATAGTGGCGGCTGCTCCACCCACCTGCCCTGACATAATGAATGAGCACTGCGCATACGCAGAAGGCGGTGCACATGCGCAGATGTGGTGCATGAATGCGCAGCACGCGGGCAAATGCACCGACATTTGCGAACTGGTAGGGAAGGTAAGTAAATGATTGATTATTGTTAATTTTAATCACATTTTTTTAAATGTTATGGTTAATATTAATTGGGTTTGTTTTTGGATGCTTATCTAATTTTCATTTTAACTTTTGTAATATGTTTTTTTTAATGTTGTACGCCGCCCTGAGTCCTTTAGGAGAAGGTCGGCATGTAAATCCAATAAACAAAGAAACAAATATAAATCCCACCTCTGCATCTGCTGTATGTCTGTACTCAACCTATAGCAATAGCAATAGCAGTTAGACTTATATACCGCTTCATAAGGCTTTCAGCCCTCTATAAGCAGTTTACAGAGTCAGCATATTGCCCCCAATAATCCGGCTCCTCATTTTACCCACCTTGGAAGGCTGGAAGGCTGAGTCAACCCTGAGCCGGTGAGATTTGAACAGCTGAACTGCAGAACTGCAGTCAGCTGAAGTAGCCTGCAGTGCTGCATTTAACCACTACGCCACCTCGGCTCTCCTTGACTTAATCTAACTGTTTTTTGAAGAGCAATTGTGTCATCTGTCTCTCTTGGAGACAATCAAAGACCCGAGGGTCCACAAGGCAGCAATTTGAAGAGATAAAAGTTGGGGATTATAGCATAAACTACTTGAAAGGGAATTATGGTAATCTAGGAGCACGGAGAGCTGTAATATGCAAATTCTGCAAGTGACAAAAAAAAAATCAGGTCAAACGGCCTTGTTGATAGGAAACCTAACAACACAAACATTGTTCTAACATGCTGTTAGCTTTCTCTGCTCGTTTCAATCCATGGTGATGAGACAATGGCAAACGAATGCTAATATCCAGCAAGCAGAAGAAAGTTATTCTGAACCTGTAAATTGAAAACCAGAATCTGAGATCACATGATTGACTAAGATCTCACATGAAAAATATAGTCTGGAAAGAGTTGTGGGATGTCCAGGGCAAATGCTCTGCATAGAATAAAAGGAGCCATCTTGGTAAACAGGTCCACTCCCTCCAAAATGATCGTGTAACTTTGCACTTCTGAAAGAAGAGTAATATAGTTCAGTGTTACATAAATCTTCAGGCGAGGGGAGTAAATGGAACACAGTGGCCGAATTAGCAATGATGGCCTTGGCTCAGCAAGAGTTGTTCTCACCCTTGTCCACCAGAACGGTCTGAGCAAAAGTTGCAACATTTTGAATATTCCCCCAGTATGCATATGATATACTTGCATTATGTCTTCCCTTAAAGGGAGAAGACAATATACATAGCAAAGCAGTTGTTCTGTAGGTCTTTCTGCAGGTCGCCCATATGAAATCTGATGTATGGATATTGATGTTGCCGTAAACAAATCATTTTCAACAGATTTCCTGCCTGCTTCTCCTTGCCTAGATTCTCTGGTGTATCCAGAAGTGGGTTCCTACCAGTTCGCACCTATTCGGTAGAAGCGGTTCGTCAAATCTACCGAATCGGTTAGAAGAAGTTCCACCAGTGGACCCGGAAAGCAGGCCACACCTACAGAAGAGGTTCCAAAATTTTTTGAAACCCACCACTGCCACACACACACACACACACACACACACAGAGAGAGAGAGAGAGAGAGAGAGAGAGAAAGGAAGACATAAATAAATAAAAAAAGAAAAAAGAAAGAAAGAAAAAGAGTGAGGGAGAGATGAAAGAAAAAAGAAAAAAGGGACAGAGAGACAAAAGGAAGGGAAAGAGAGAGAGAGAGAGAGAGAGAGAGAGAGAGAGAGAGAGAGAGAGAGAAACACATGGCCAGCAAGCCACTCCCATGAAGTCACATGGCCGGCAAGCCACTCCCACAAAGGAGGCCACACCCACAGAGTAGGTTCCAAATTTTTTTGCAATCCACCACTGGGCGTGTCCCTTCTAGGAGAATGCTAAGTCTATCTTTGCCAGGGCTTCAATCCTCGTCTAGGCCGAACAAATTATATAGCCTATCCCTTGGAACATCAAAAACTATCAGAAGATGAATGATTCAGTCAATTGTGTCTCCTTCATTCAGCAGTGCTCAATTCTTAACCAGAGTTTGGTACTCAGAGTGGCTTCCAAGAGGCAATTACAGCTGAAGAATGGGAATGTAGATTCTGAATTCAAACTGATACCAATACCAGGCTTAGTTAAAGAGGACAAAGCTGTTTAGAGAAGCCTTAATTTCCAGACTTAAGATTTCCTGATGATTTCTCTTCCAAGTACTAACTAGGATCAATTGTGTTTTCTTTTTGACATCGGCCAAGGTTACCTAGAGGCTGCCAACTTAGCTGAGTCTTCAGGAAAAGTCTTAAGGAACGGCCAGTTCTGAGGGCCTGAACTATATACCTCTCTATCATGTCATTCAGTTCTAATAAATCTATGTTTACCTTCAGGCAGTTGGCATTATAAACACTACTCTATTAATTTTGCAAGAGCTAGGGAACCAAAGAATATCTCAGGATTGATGTTTTCATGGCCACAGACCATGAGGAAATGAAATATGGAGCCTTAGTCCTCCAAAGAAGATTAGAAAATTGCTGAATAAAAATATTACCTTGGATATAGCAAATGTCCATAATATAGAGGTTTGCAGGAAAAATAGTGCTCCCAGAGTTCATGTTTCTCTCAATTTATTTCCTTGCGATGGGGATAAAATCGGGGCTCAGGGGAAGAGCTCTGAGGCTGTAACAATACAAGCCTTATTGTACTTGGAGATTATATGGATAGAATGTGCTGGCAGAGCTGCAATATTCTGGTATGGCTTCTGCTATGCTTTCCCCAGATTATGAAATGAAGGATGGGAATTTGTATCTTTATCCTTCTCGCATTCATTAATAGAAAGTGGCAATAACGCATCTGAGTGTATTTAATTGGACAAGAAACATAACATATAAAGACATCATGACAGAAGATGGCAACATGAAAACAAAGATGGAATTAGAGCAACAGGGCAGGAATTTGGAATGGTGGGAATATTTACAGGTTAGAAACAGGTTTAAAAGTGATAAGGCACGTTTTGGGATCTACCCAAACCCTCAGGGGCTAGATAAGATCCTGTTTGGTGGAGACAAGAAAATGTTATCGAAGATTTACCAATTTTTGACCTGCCAAGATTCTAATGAAGAGATGGACAAAAGCCTTCTAATAGCATGGGAGAAAAACCTTGGCTATGAAATTGAAATGGGCAAATGGTGGGATCTATGGAGTAAGACCATTAAACTTACAACATCTACAGCATTCAAAGAAAACATATACAAGATGGTTTATAGATGGCACTTCCCCCCAACGAGGTTAGCCAAGATGTTCCCTGGGTTATCTCCATTGTGTTGGAAATGTGGAAGAAAGGATGGCACATTCTACCATATTTGGTGGTCCTGTACTGAGGCCACGAAATATTGGAAAAGGATTAAAAAATGGTTAAAAGAGGTTACTGGGGCAAACATGGAATGGAGACCCGAGAACCTTCTACTAAGCATTAAACCAGAAAACATAAGCAGTTCAATATGGCATTTGAGCCTACATATAATTGTGGCCGCAAGAATAACTTATGCACAATTTTGGAAATCCACTACCATACCGTCGGAAGATGCTATAATTAAAAAGATCTATGAATGTGCAGAAATGGACAGAATGACGGGTTGGCTGAGGGACAAAGGAGAAACGGAACATTACCTTAGCTGGAACTTATGGTATATGTGGGCGACAAGGAGAACAGCAGGGACTTAAAATGGGGAAAGTTAACATGGGTATTGTAATAGATCCTGAACTTTGCAATGAGAAGATGTGGCTTAGAGACCTAACAATGAGGAAGGAAAGAAAAAGTTGGGCTGTGAATGACTGTCACCGCGGGGGGGGGGAGGGGAGGGGGGGTTGTATGTTTAAAACGGTATTTGTATCTGTATGTTTTACGCTTTAAAAAAATGTATAACTAATGAATGCCGATACAAAAGGCTGTATATTTACTTTATATTGTTATGTATGATTTGTCTTTCTTATGTTGTTGTATTTTTCTTTCTGTTTTTTAAAGGTAATAATGTTTAATAAAAATTATATTTAAAAAAAAAAAAAGAAAGTGGCAATAAGAACACTGCCCTCAACACATTAGAAGGTGTTCCAGTATTATGCCACTAATACAGGTAATAATGAAGTTGCTTATTTTTTCTTCAAAAATGTAGTTGATATTATCCAGGCTTGGCCAGGTTACATTTTCATTAACATTTTAATGGGGTTATTTGATTCTGCTTTTTAATTGATAACCTCCCTGAAGTAACTCCAGGCAAATCTTTGGGCAGTTCTTTATCTAATGTTCTCTGGTGATCACTGAACAGTTTATTCAGAGGGTTTCTCTTCTCCCTCCTGATTGGAAATCACACAGCACCAATTTTATACACAGCTCCATAAAGTTAATTTTGCAGAATGGTTTCAGGCCTTAAATGCATGTGTGGTGTAGGCGTACTGGTGGATTTATGGAGGTGCTATCTGGCGTATGTTTGCTTATCTAGCATCTCTCTATCATTGCAAGCCAGTTTTCAATGAGAAAACTCCCTCATCATAATGCTTTTTAGAGTTTTACCCATCTCTCTATCACTGCCTGTCTCACTTATGTTCTATAAGATAAATGGGGTTTCCTTGGCATCTCAGTCCAGTGGTGGGTTTCAAAAATTGTTCGAACCTACTCTGTGGGTGTGGCCTCCTTTGTGGGAGTGGCTTGCCGCCCATGTGACCGGATGGGAGCGGCTTGTCGCCTATGTGACCGGATATGAAGATGCCGACGACACTTGTCAGAACCACCTTAAATTACCTCACACACAGCACTGGCATGCATAAGAATATGATGTAAACTTGTTTTTTAAAAGGCATCTTTGGTTTGCGTTAAAACAACTTCAACACACGCAATGTTCTGATTGCACCACAAACGCAGTAGTCATCCTTACCTTTCACAGAGGCACTGAGTTTTATAAATATGAGCATGATAGTGTAGAATAATCATATCCAAGGACCAGTGGTGGGTTTCAAAAAATTGTGGAACCTCTTCTGTAAGTATGGCCTGCTTTCCGGGTCCACTGGTGGAGCCTCTTCTAACCGGTTCGGTAGCTTTGAAGAACCGGTTCTACCAAATAGGTGCGAACTGGTAGGAACCCACCTCTGGTGCACTACCAAGCAAGATGTGCACTAACTACCAAGCAAACCTCCTACTGGGATTTTTGTTTTGAAAAAGGAAGACAAGAGAATTACAAACACCGTGACGTCTGCAGCCAGAAGAATGACTCAAGGGTAGTACGAAAAAGGCCCCAAATGTTTCAAAGACAGAAATAACATGAAAAGTTTGTTGGGAAGGAATCGAGCATGTTTCCTAATGAATGAATGCTTGTCGCTCATTTCTAATACCAACCTAATGTTTTCCTGTTAGAGGTTTTATAGCACTGTAGAAACTTTTCATTGAAAGTACCAATGACTTTTCCTGTCTTAACTGCATCTCCCAAAATGTGAATGGGGATGTCATCCCCCTGCCCCCCGCCCTGGCTGAATCTCCAATTTCTTTGGAAGATTAAAAGGAAGAGCAACCAGTTGATGAATAATGAATCTGCCAGTTCTATTAAGGCAAATTAAAAACAAATGGAGAGAGGCGGAGATTTACTCCGAATCACCTTAGCCCCAACAGTAGAAACACAGCTAAAATAAAACACACAGTCCTAGATAATGGCAAATTTCAAGGGCAGGAGGGGGGGACAATCCCACAGTTTATGGGGCATATTTAAAAATTTGATACGTTATAAAGAAAAGATACATGTCACAAATGGAGTCTCTTGTTTGATCATGATCTTACAAGAAAAGAAGCTAACATCCTTTTTAAGCATGTTAGATTATTGCAGAGGTGGGCATCATACAGTGGTGGGTTTCAAAAATTGTTCGAACCTACTCTGTGGGTGTGGCCTCCTTTGTGGGAGTGGCTTGCTGCCCATGTGACCAGATGGGAGTGGCTTGCTGCACATGTGACCGGATAGGAACATGCCGACGACACTTGTCAGAACCACCTTAAATTACCTCACACACAGCACTGGCATGCATAAGACTATGATGTAAAATTGTTTTTTAAAAGGCATCTTTGGTTTGCGTTAAAACAACTTCAACACACGCAATGTTCTGATTGCACCACAAGCGCAGTAGTCATCCTTACCTTTCACAGAGGCACTGAGTTTTATAAATATGAGCACGATAGTGTAGAATAATCATATCCAAGGACCAGTGGTGGGTTTCAAAAAAATTTGGAACCTCTTCTGTAGGTGTGGCCTGCTTTCCGGGTCCACTGGTGGAACCTCTTCTAACCAGTTCGGTAGATTTGACGAACCGGTTCTACCGAATAGGTGCGAACTGGTAGGAACCCACCTCTGGCATCATATAATGTAACAACTGGTTCACCCAGCACCAGAAATGTGAGGGTGGGCATGCAGTCTTGCATGCATGTGTCTTTCCGTGCATGCATACGGCTCCCAAAACATGGCCATATAGGACGAAATAGCATAATATAATGTCATTATTAGTAGACATTACATACCCAAACAAATCAATTTGTGGAATATATCAATTCATTCATTGAATATTAAAGGGGGGGCAATAGTGTCCCCTAACTTGCATATCCACTCATGAAGCAGCCTATCATTTTCTTCTTCAACCTCTGAAGTTTTTGAGCACTCATGAAAGACAGATCTACAATCAGTGCATAGATTTAGACACACAACAATGATGGGGTTATTTCCTCCAAATTTTTAGCACATATATACTTATTCTAACTCAAAATTTTGATATTCAGGTTCCCTGAAAATCTTGCTTCATCTAACTTTTTCTGAAGGTTCTTTTAGTAGGATAATGCTCAAGGTTTTTGAAATCCAGACTTCACAAGATCTGAATTATGAATTGTCAGATTGTACAAACTGGATTCAGAAGAGGTAGGGAGATCTAAAATCAAATGCAAAAGGCAAGAGAGTTGCAAGTAAATGTCTAATTTTGCTTTATTGATTAAACTAAGGCTCTTGACTTCATCAGCCTATTGAAGACATTGTATGATGCCAGTTATAGCAGAAAAGGAGCAACTAATTGACTCGAAAATGAAGGAAGAAATATGCTATGTTTAAACTATGCCCCTGTTGATAATTTAATGGCGTTCAAAGAATAGATCTGTTTGACAGGAATAGATTATATAGTCACCCATTGAGGTTTTAGGGCAACCTTCCCAGCTTATTATTCTTTATCCTTCCTAAATTGTTACTCATAATCACAGCCACACAATCAAGCATCCTTGGAGTACTCCAAGTTGGTGAAAGCTATTCTATGAGAATAAAACCTATATAGCCTTTTAAAACATTGTGGGTACAATCTCTGGGGAAAGGGATGGATGTTTTATTTATAAAATAAGAAAATCAGGTATTTAATAAACTTCGGGGGGCTTAATGTAGAAACCTTTGCCCAAAATAAAGATTTGTCCCAGGAATCAAACTCACTCATTGCCAATTACCAAATTAACTACAGTAGTTGAGCTTATTTTAACCTCAGAACTTTCACTAGGTTCTCTTGTTGATATGTTTTTCCTTTTTGTTTAAAGGAAAGGACTCCAGATTTTGCCAGGCTTAAATGTTCATACTGATGTCATTTTCACTATGAGAACCAGTGAAGGTTTGGTGGTACCAAATCCCCAAAGACCTTAGCTTAGATGCATCCTTTGTTTAATAATAGAGCATTTAACACATTGTTCTATCTACAAAACATAGTACTGTTCTGTAATAGAGCACAGATGCATAGGTACTGACCAGGTATTGTTAGTATTACTAAAACTTACGGATCTCACTCAGTGGTGGGTGTCAAAAAATTTTGGTACCTCTTCTGTAGGTGTGGCCTGCTTTCCGGGTCCACTGGTGGAACCTCTTCTAACTGGTTCGGTAGATTTGACGAACCGGTTCTACTGAATAGGTGCGAACTGGTAGGAACCCACCTCTGATCTCACTGCTACAAGATGTGGGATTGGTCATTAGCTTAATATAGCTTTAGAAGGGGACAATGCAAAGAATAAGGCTACCTGGGTCTGTAAGACATGATAATAGAGAGAGCTGTAAAGCACTGTGAAGCAGTATGTAAGTCTAAGTCCTATTGCTACTATTGCTATAATTACATGCAGACCAGTGGTGGGATTCAGCCAGTTCGCACCTATTCGGGAGAACCGGTTGTTCACTTTCAAAGCAGTTCAGAGAACCAGTTGTTGGAAGAAATCCCATTTTGTTTTTTCCCACTTTACAGGGCTAATGTAAGGAAGGCAGGAAGGAAACAGTCTGGTGTTGTTTCTAGCCTAATCTTTATTGCCCTGCTTACAGAAACTGCCTCTCCAGCGTAAACCCTTATTACATTGTAACAGCTAAGGCAAAGCGCCCATCGGCGTGAGTGACGTTGAGTTGACCACGCCCACCCAGTCACATGAGCACTGAGCCCCGCCTACCCAGTTGGTCATTAGGGCAGAGAACCGGTTGTTAAATTATTTGAATCCCACCACTGATGCAGAACCAGGATTCAGAAATAGAATATGCTAGCTAGGTGCTAGTGCTGAAGGCAATAAGATACGTCTTTTGCTTTCATATGCTGCTTGTGGACTTTCCAAAACTATGTAATTACTGTATTAATTACTGCTGGAAATAGACTGATTGGTTAGATAAATTATTGGTCTGATTTAGCAGCCTCCTTTGATTTTCTCCCAAATATTTTAATTTCTCATAATTTATGAATTTCTTCCATATTGCTTTACCCAGCTCTTAACAGTGCTGTAACTAAAATGTAGATTCTCTGACAAGTTCCATAAGTCTAGGAGCATTTTTTTAAAAATATGGAATAAAATTATCAATGGATCTTAAATTGGAGACCAAACTGCTAACTTCAGATTGCTAAAACCAACAAGTATTTAATAAGCTCTAAAAACTGATGATTTAATGAAAGAATACAGCTGTGGGGAAAACTGCAAAATGTCACACTGCTAGAGGAAATGAATTATAAGAACAGATTGAAAACCTAGTGAATGCAGATTTGAAAGTCTTTTCTTGCTTGCCTGTAAAAAAAAAAAAGAAGTTAAATAACATCCCAATAAAACTTGGAGAACACATATGAAAGTAGCATTAAATGCATTGCTTTTATCTCCGATAATAGGAGATAGTGTGAATAACCTGCCTGTCAAGCTTTTAAAGGGTTTGCCATGGGTTATTCTAGGAGCAGCTAAAGGCTAGCCTTTGGGAAATTTTCAGAAATTGGGACAGCTGCAACTTGTCATGGACAAATTAGGGGTGTGCGAGTATGTATGTGTGTGTGTACTTCAACCATGGTCCATGTAGTTTTCCTCCCTGACCAATTTTTCAACAAATATAAAAATTGTACATTTAAGATGAAGGCCTAAAGCATTTTGGGCAATCAATCTGTAATTCTAATATAATTTTTAAACAGAAATCCTGGCTTCCTGTTGTGCTTTAATTTTTGAACAAACCATATGTGATTCTCCATCACTGTTTTGAATTTTTTATTACAGCATAGAACAGTGATGGCTAACCTTTTTGTCAAGGCGTGCCAAAAGCAGGGGAAGGGGGGGGGTCACATGCATGCGTGCCCACACCCATAATGCAATCCCCTCCCTGCGCATGCATGCACAACACTCCTGCGCATGTGCACAGGCCTCACTGAAGCCTCTGGACTTCCATGAGGCGCACTGGGCTGTTTTTTGTACTACCCAGGCTTCAGGGAACTTACCGAACTTCCGGTTTGCACATTGGGCATTCCCTGAAGCCTCCGGAAGGTGAAAAACAGCCCAATGCGCAAACCAGAAGTCCGATCCCAAATTTCTGGTTTGCGCATTGGGCCATTTCAGGAAAGCCTCTGGAGGGTGAAAAATGGCCAAAAATGAAGGCCGAGATCAGCTGGCCAGTGTGTGTGTGTGCGCACTGGAGCTGACAGGGCAACGCTCACATGCCCTAACAAATGGTTCCGCGTGCCACCTGTAGCACACGTGCCATAGGTTCGCCATCATGGTTCTGTGATATATGTATGTGACACATCAGCAGAGTCAATTTGGGCATTTTCCTAATTTTTGGCATGGTGAGCCCCAAAAAATTTGCGATCACTGGTCTACCTGCTACTTCCCATTTATTTGGTGGAGTTGTTCCTGAGCCAAAGTGTTTTACCACTGCTCTTTCAAAGGTAGGTTTAACAAAAGTTTTTGATATTCAAATCAATACTTCCTCTGTCTATGTTCTCCTTTTAGCCTTTGTCAAATTATGGATTTGGTTTAAAATTATGCTTCCAATTTTATGCTGAATTGCAATCACATGTGTCTCTGTGATTTCAAGATTCCTATTCTTTCCAGCAAATGAAAAGAATTTACAAAGAATCCCTTGCTTTCCACAGGATTATATAGAAGTCAACAAAGTATCAATAACTTGTGTTTATTTTAATCACTGCAGCCTTGGTTTTTTATTCCCTTATGTGCACTGTGAGTCATCCAAGATAGCAAATCAATTGTTAGGAACCTTGTTTACAATTTGGGAGAAAAAAACCCTGCACAGTTCATAATATATCTGCTATTACATTTTGCTGGTAAAAGCCAAATTCCAAAAGTACTTACTGAATCAGATAGCATTGAGCTCAATCAGTAATTTAAAGAATTGGCAAAGTTTAGAGACCTACAGAATTATAAATCATTATTTAAGCCTATCATGTATGTATTCAAAGCTCTCTCAATTGCCCAGAATACTTCAGTTTATTTGTCTCACCTGCAAAAAACAAATAGGAGATTTACTCAAATAGAAGTCATGTTTTCGTGTACAATGATGTCTAGATCAAAGGCAGAATATAATACATCTGCTTTCAGCAGACATTATAGGTTTATTGCTTTATCAAACCATAGCCTTCCAGCCTCATCCAAATTAAGAAGGGAATGCTCAAAAGCATGTTTGGACTTCAAGATTAACCCAACTGAAAAAGGACTAAAGACTATTCCATTTTAAAATTGAAATTATTTTTGCCTTCCACCAAGAACTTAAGTTAGCAAAATTATATTGCTCCATTTTCCCTCCCCCCTTTGCCATGTTCTTCTTTCTGGAAGACAGGAAGCTAGAATACAATTTTCAAGTTGTCATTTAGCTTCCAATCTCAGGCCAATTGGTGGAAATGAGAATTTCTGGTAGAGCGATGGCATTTGCAATCTCTCTATATATAAGCCAAATACCACTCACTCATCACAAAATCACCAGAACTGTAAAACCTACAAACTTGAAATTCGACACGAATGTTCCTCTTGGCTTCTTGGCACTCGCTAACAAATATTAACACGTGTTAAAGTTAAGGAGTTAGATGTTTTACTCCCCCTCCCCACCTGAAAGGAACTCTGTTCCAACTGCCAGTTGCCTTATATGGGCATGGCCAGCGCATGACTCATCTGGCCTGCAGACTGGCCCACTCACATGGTTTCGTAGTGAAGCAGGGGTATCCAGCTAGTCTACCTATATTTTATTTTAGTGTGAGCATGCTTATCTAATCTTTATCAGTTATGTACCAATACAAACATATACTGGTATTACAAAAGTATGAATAAAAATACTCATGCTTCTTTCTTACAGTATATTAAAGTGTATTTTTATTTGAAAAACAAACTTTTTTTAAAAAAAGTCTTCATTTCTCTGTAGCTGTAAAGTCACTTTTCCACTTATCACTGCTTTTAAATCTTGATAAAATAAGAGTGCACTGTATATATTTTTCTGAAATATGTAAAGTTAAGGCATTTATATAACATAGAATCCTGACACATTAATCCTATTGTTAAATCACAAAATCAAATGTACTCCACGATAATTTAAGTTATCTTTTTAAAAAAAGATATGATTTATTATTTTTAGTGTAGGCATAATAAACTGAAATGGTTTTGTTTACTTAAAAGAATGCACTTCATTAATAATTTCAACTAATGTTAGTAGCAATGTTTCCCTATTGCCTTCGGATGAAAAATAATGTACAATTTTCCTATTAACTCCAACTCTTTTCTTAAATCTTTCCCTTCTCACCTGAAATTCCATTAATTTTCCACTGGAGATGTATTTTCTCATTTCTATTGTAACTGGTTATTTTCCAATAATGAACTAAAAATCTCCTCACATTTACAACTCACAAATGAAATATGAAAAGTAACATAAAGATCTATTTCTGTCCTCTGCTAGTTCCCAGTTGAATGAAAGAAAAGCATTAATTTAAAATTGTTTTATGATATTTTAAGGAAATGTTGTTAGCAGGGAGATTACTACATCTATAATCTATTTATTCCACTAGAAAGCAGTTAAGGAAGTGTTTCTGAAATAAAAGATGCTTTAAAAGTTGACTTTGGGGGCCAACATTGGAATGTAGCTTCAAAACTAAGCTTTTTCTATGATCATTTGATACCCTGGAGTAATTTGGTCTATAATTTATGACTGGATAGAATGTGACTGTAGGCCATTTCAGGTATAATCCCTAACAATTTTGCTAAAGATTTGAGAAAGAGTAACAGCCATGCTTGAGACCTGAACAAACTAAGGTTAGGCAAGCCAATGTCTCAAAAAGTTTTGGGTTTCAGTTCTCACCAGATTCAATCAGCTAAGTCACAGGTGTCAAACTCGATCATGTTACGTGATGTATCATGATGTTTTAGCCTTTGCGGAGTTGCAGTGGGCATGGCCTGTGTATGATGCATCCGGCCCACAGGCCACCAGTTTGACAGGCCTGACTAAGTCAATGAGAAATCACCAGAAAGTTGTAACCTACCATATTTTTCTGAATATAAGACGCACCTTTTCCCCTCAAAAAAGAGGCTGAAAATCTGGGTGCGTCTTATGCACTGAAAACAGCATTTTTTGCCTCCTGAAACTCCATCCCCTTCACCAAAATGTCCATGCATAGCTTTTAGAAGCCTTTCAGAGAACTCCTGGGGCCTGGGGAGGGCAGAAATAAGCAAAAAAACCAGGTAATTTTGCCCCTATTAGCCCCCAGCAGCACTCTATAAGCTTCCATGCCCTTTTTTGAACAAAAAGGGCCTGTTTTGGCAAAAAAATGGACTGTTTTGCTCATTGTTGCCCCCCCCCCCTGCATTCTACAAGCCTCCTAAGGGCTATTCATGACCTTTTTTTTTAATGGGCCCATTTTTGCAAAGAACAGGCCATTTTTGGGAGGTTTGCAGAGTCCAAAACCTTTTTTTTAATTTGCCTCTTCAAAATCTTACTGCGTCTTATACTCCGAAAAATATGGTACATTATCCGGAGGGTAGAAAGAACAACAATATTGAATTATTGGCCAAATTGATTAAACAAGTAAAATAAAATAAAAGATTAAATGAAAAATTAAAAAAATAAAATTATATAATAAAACTCTTCCAGATAGCATGAATCACCGCAGGCTTTATATTTCCAAAGACCTCCAGAACACTGAAAATCTCCAGAGCCAACATCATGTCAAATGGGAGACCATTTGAAAATATAGTTGCTGCCACAGAAGGACAGCCCTTACAAGTCTCCATCTTACATTGTCGTTGTAAGTTGCCATCAGGACATCAACTTATGGCAGTCCTGGGGATAGTTGTACTGAATTGTATCTGATCTTCACTCAGTGGCTAATCATACTTAGAATGTTGTTGTTATTGTATCAATCATAACATTGCTGGTTTCCCCTGTTTTCTTCTCCGTCAGCATGGCTGAAGGAGGCAAGCCCTCTTGAGATGTCAAAACTCCAAATCAGATGTGGAACAGGAGAAGGCAGCCCTTCAGTGCCAAAGAACTTTCTAGGTAATTTGCAGGACCATCAATTGCATTTAGATGTAAATAGGGAACCACTGCAGGCTCAGAGTACAGGTGCAATACAGGTAGTCCTCAATTTACGACCACATTTGAGCCCAAAATTTATGTTAAGTAAGAAATTTGTTAAGGGAGTTTCCTTATGACCTTTTCTTTCTACATTTGTTAAGTGAATCACTGCAGTTGTTAAATTAATAACATGGTAGCTAAGTGTATGGTTTCCCCATTGATCTTGCTTGTCAGAAGGCAATTAGATGACTCCTGGACACTGCAACCCATCATAAATGTAAGTCAATTGTCAAGCCTCTGAATGTAAATCACGTGACCATGGAGATGCTACAACGGTTGTTAGTGTGTAAAATGGTCATAATGGACATCATTTTCAGTGATGTCAGTATAACTTTAAACAATCATTAAATGAACTGTTGAAAGTCGAGGACTACCTGTATATTCAGAGTGGCAAGGGCCACCGAATAAACAAGTCTAATTGATATTTCTAGAGCATCCCCATCAGAGGTGGGTTCCTACCAGTTCGCACCTATTCGGTAGAACCGGTTCGTCAAATCTACCGAACCGGTTAGAAGAGGTTCCACCAGTGGACCCGGAAAGCAGGACACACCTACAGAAGAGGTTCCAAAATTTTTTGAAACCCACCACTGGTCCTTGGATATGATTATTCTATACTATCATGCTCATATTTATAAAACTCAGTGCCTCTGTGAAAAGTAAGGATGACTACTGCGTTTGTGGTGCAATCAGAACATTTCGTGTGTTGAAGTTGTTTTAACGCAAACCAAAGATGCCTTTTAAAAAACAAGTTTACATCATATTCTTATGCATGCCAGTGCTGTGTGTGAGGTAATTTAAGGTGGTTCTGACAAGTGTCGTCGGCATCTTCATATCCGGTCACATGGGTGGCAAGCCACTCCCATCCGGTCACATGGGTGGCAAGCCACACCCACAGAGTAGGTTCAAACAATTTTTGATTGTTCTGATCCCCATGTAGAATAATCCAACCATATGAGGATAGGGGCATGAGGTCTTATTGTGAGGTCCATTCTGAAGTGGACCGAGGAAGAACGAGGCAGGAGGCTCCTGAGGTAACTTCAACAGCTTTATTAGAACAGAACTTGAACAGTAGAGCAAGCTAGCGGTAGATCGGGACCCCGCCCTGCTTGACAACTATTTATACGAAGTTGTCAAGCAGGGAAGCCAATAGGCGCGCGTCTGACAGCCCGCGCTCAGCCAGCCGCGCCTTAGCCAATCAAGCGCGGTTTAGCTGTTGCTGGCTGTCAGTCGTACGGGCGAGGACTAAACACATTCAGAAGTTTGATAACCATGTTGAGGCATCTCTGAAGTAAATAGAAAGTAAAGGGAGGAAGGATTTACATAGACTGTTGAAACATGCACATTCTGATATTTGTATAAATAAAGCTAGAATAATGCAAACGTAGAATAAAAAAATCAGTCCATTATCTTTAATGGGACTTGATTCCAGGTATGTATAAGATCCACTGTGAAACATAAAACTGAGGGATAAGCTACAGAGAGCTTCCCTTCTCTTTTCTGTTTACTCTAGATCAAGGCCTTCATGTGCAAGAGAATTGAAAAGCTCTCACCAGACACCTCATTAAAAAAAAATCCTTCACAAGGGGACATAGTTTCGAAAGAATAATAACAACTTCTCAGCTAGTGCCAAGGGAAAAGAAGAGACAGTTGGTTTCAGGGCAGCTTATGAATGAAGGGAAATAAGGCAGAAATTTCCTTAAAAGCTGGCATTTGCAATACAATTTTGAGCGCATTGGCGGAATGAACAAACTATTTTTACTAATGATTTGATAGCCATCCAAATTACTTCATATAAGTTTCTCTTTGAAACTTACATTGTGTTCACAATGTCTGCATAACCACAAAATGGAAGGCTGTTCATTTGGCATTAGAATTAAATTCCTGGGTAAATTCCTGTGAAAGGGCAGGGGACTGTGTGTGTGTGTGTGTGTGTGTGTGTGTGTGTGTGTGTGTGTGTGTGTGTGTTTGTGTGTGTTGTTCTGTGTATACAAATGTGTAAATAATACGTGTTCCTGATAAGATGAAAGAGTTTGGTGAGGCTTTTTTTTTAATTACTTGTGTCTTTGTATAAGTTGCGGATAAATCTCACCTTATTTAGTTGTCAATCTCAATATCCTAACAAAGATTTAATTGAATGTTCTGTTTGCTATGACAAAGTTTAGTTCTTTGAACTTGCCTCTAAATCCATGTTGCCTTTTTTGGATAGGCTTGTCTAGCCCAAGGGAAAAGAGTAGATCTATAAAGTGAAGCTAAAATTAAACATTTCATCCAAACAGGCCAAGCCATCTCCAGAACACTGTCCCTATGGAATGACCTGCAGCCCTTAAAGATATTGGATTTAGCACAAACTAGAACATTACGCTAACCTTTAAAAGTTCAAGTAAATATGGATGTCATCAGCACAAATTCTTGGGTATTCTGAATTGTGTTGCTGTCTGTGGAATCTTGTTATGAGTAAAATGGTATGTGGGTTTTTTTAAAATAGTAGGGAGCTTTGGATTGACTTCAGGGATTTGATGTATTGCTCCAGAAATGCCCACGGATGGAATGGGATACAAATTGCAGCAATAGTAGACTCTCTGGTACCAATCATCTTCTATACCAAATTTCAGATAAGGTTTTGTGCAAAGGGAAGCCTTGTTTGAGAAGAATAGTCATAGTCTTTCTGAAATACAAAGCAACTGATTGTTCAGAGAATTAGATGATATAATGGGCCAAATTCATTTGTCTTTTCAAAAATATCTGCTGGTTGCTAACTCAGATCAACAATCAAATGCCACTGAACAACAAATAATCCTTGATTTATAACCACAGTTGGGAGTGGCATGTCTGTCGTAAATCATTGAGGCCATAGATTGAGTCACATCCAATTCCATGATCATGTTTATGATGGTAGTTAAGTAAATCTTCATGGTTAAGCGAGCATCTTGGTTGTAAATGTGAACCCATTCTTCAGAAATTGGCAAAAAAAAGGCACAAATTGTCATTGATCATGTGACACAGGATGCCGCAGGTCAGTTGTGTCCATGTGTGGTGATTGTAAGTGCAAGGATCACTCATATGTATAAGGACTGTCTTGTAACTTCAAATGGTCACTAAACAAAAGGTTGTGGATTGAGGGTTCCACCACAAAACCGCGCTTGACTAAACCGCGCCCGACTAAACCACGTCGCTGATGTCATCAACAGGGCGACAACAGCATGGAGACAGAAGCATGCTGTAAACCCTAAACCTAAAATTAACCCCTAAACCTAACCCCCCTAAACCTAATCCTAAACCTAACCCTAAACCTAACCCTTAACCTAACCCTAAACCTAACCCTAAACTTAACCCTTAACCTAACCCTAAACCTAATCGTAACCCTTAACCTAACCCTAAATCTAACCCTAACCCTTAACCTAACCCTAAACCTAACCCTAACCCTTAACCTAACCCTAAACCTAACCCTAAACCTAACCCTAAACCTAACCCTAAACCTAACCCTAACCCTTACCTTAAGTTGAATCGGCTTGCTTTCAAAGCGCTATTTAAAGTGCCCTACTTTCTCCGCGCTGGCTGTTGTCGCTCTGTTGATGACATCAGCGACACGGTTTAATCGGGCGCGGTTTAGTCGAGCACTGTTTTGACAGGTCACGTGGGTTGAGGACTATCACTCAATTGCCTATCAAAATGGGCAAGATCACTCTGATTTGAAGGCAGAGAAGCACAGGAACATGTGATTTCTCACTTATTTTCACACCATGATGTTTTAGGGAAATTTGTTTATTTATAATGGAAGTCTCATATTTCCACCTTTTAAACTGTACTGGAGATTCAGCTAAACAACCTTGAACTGAAGTCCAAGCAGTAGGGAACTAATCTGCTCCACCGATGCTGAATATACAGTGTATTGAGAAAATATTGAGAAGAATTGTCAATAACCAGCTAATGTCGATACCATTACCTTAGTAAGTGAAAATGCAAAGAATCTGCAAGATCTAGTCAATGAAAGTCAAGGAGCACAATGAATAAATGGGTCTAATATAAAGAGGACCAAACTAATGGCAAAAAGTAGAACAACTAGCCTTACAGCTAACAATGAAGATATGGAAATGATGGATAGGATCAACCATCAACAATCTAAGGTCAAGTAGTCAAGAAATATACCATGGGCTAATAAAATAGCCATAAAGACCCTGGAAAAGTTATTAAAATGCTGTGATATGTATATATTTACAAGAATCAAAATAATGCAAACCATGATTTTGTCATTCTCTCATGATTTCTATGTCATTCTAAGGAACAAAAAGTTGAACTCTGAAGAAGGAAGATAGGAAGAGTTATTGAAATGTTTGAACTTTGTTGTTTGAGAATACTGTGGGCAGCCAAGAAAACCATCAAATAGACCATCAAACTAATCCAGAAATGACCAGACTTAAATTATCCACCTTCAGACACTTTATGCAAAGACTGGAGAAGACTCTAATGTGGGAAAGGTGGGAAGAAAGAATAAAAGAGCAAAGTGGATGGATTCAGTTACGGTGGTGATGACTGTACCATTGGAAGAGCTGAAGAACCACGTAAGGGATGGATCTTCATGAAGAAATCTATCGACATCAAGAGTCAAAGGTGATTTGATTGCATAGCCTCATCATCACTCTGGAATTATGTTCATACTTTATGAATATTTTGTAGAGACCAAACTGCATATTAAGTATTTGTAGTTGGTATTCTTTAGGAAAGAGCCATCAAGTGATATGGATTAAGAACTATAACTATGAGCCTTTTCTTTATTTCTTTCCTGCAACTCTAATGACAATCCCACAGAAAAGCTACTATTTGGATGGGGATGAAAATACTCCTTTGTACCAATGAATGGTACATCGATGGTGTTTTCAGCAATGAAAATACCATTGATGGGATCATTTTCAATGGGATTATGGCATAGGAATAATGAGATAAATTTATCATTGTCTGGATATTTAATTGGGCTGTCCAATGACTCAGATTTACTGTGTGTGCACATGTGTGTGTTCAAATTAATCCCTGAATTCAATTAGCATGATTTGGAGTTAAAAGGAAAAAGCTGGCGCACGATGAATATTAGGAAATGTTATAATATCCAGAAATTAATTACTGATCCATATTTTAATGTTTTAATGAAACAGATGTTAGGAGTATTATGATAGCTTCTATGTATATTTTTCTTTAATATAATTATATTAAATGAGCTGTGATAATTCTTTTAAAATGTGGTCATACAGATACGGGGAATTTTTTCTATTCCTGGTTGATTACTGTAAATCAAGGTCTCTGGAGAAAGGTAAGCCCACTGCATGATTAAAACATGACACTACAAATTGATAATTCCTTTTTATTAATATTCTTATATACTTTCTTATTTCTCATCCTAATAAAAATCATCTTTTTCTACGAGAAAATTAGCAAATTCACAACTAATTTCAGTTATCTACATCTTCAACTGTGCAATAAGCAATACTGATAAATACAGCTTTACATTTTTTCTAGAAAATAATCAAATTCCTGATAAGGAAATCCATGGATAATCCAATTAACTTTTATAATATTGCTTAATGCAAAGTGGACAAGTACAATAACTCACAATTATTATTTCTAATGAGCCTCTTCTCATTCCTTTCCTCCACCACATTGTTCTGCATCTCCCTGCCCCTATTTTTTCTTGTACACATACGCACAAAAACATTCTAATGTTGACTATATGTTAACAATGTTATTATCACTTGTTGAATTTCTATTTCTTAAAGGAATTGAAATGATCAGGAGTGTCAAAGGAGTGTTGTCAAATCAAAATGGCAGCGATGACAATGTACATTATGACAGCATGATCAAAGCCCATTTTTAATGTGTTGTCACCGCTGCCATCTTGGTGTCACATCCTGCTGACAACTTGGGAAATGGTCTTAATGGGCGTAAAAGGTTTTATTCTACGTGTAAGGATGAAAATGGGTCTCCAGAATTTCTCTTCGGTGAGTTTGCTTAACAACTGAAGTATTTGCTTAACAACCACCACAAAAAAGGTAGTGAATTACGTTCATCTATTGAGGACTACTGAGCCGAGGTGGCGCAGTGGTTAGGATGCAGTACTGCAGGCCACTTCAGCTGACTGTTATCTGCAGTTCAGCGGTTCTAATCTCACCGGCTCAAGGTTGACTCAGCCTTCCATCCTTCCGAGGTGGGTGAAATGAGGACCCAGACTTTGGGGGCGATATGCTGACTCTGTAAACCGCTTAGAGAGGGCTGAAAGCCCTATGAAGCGGTATATAAGTCTAACTGCTATTGCTATTGCTACTACTGTAATGCTTGACTAGGACATTAAAGAGGCCTTTCTCAAACCAATGCAACTTGAGTTCCTTGGTTTGCCAGGAGTGTAGATGGGAATAAACAATGGGAATTAATCGAGGAGAATTAAACAAATTATTGCTCTAATGATATGCAAAATGATAGAAGTAACTATATACACATTCATTATATTTTCATGCTTGATATTCAGATTGGTAACTCTCCAAAGAACACTTCAAAAAATTGAAAATTATGCTATGAGAGATAAGTAAAAGAAGAGGAATACAACTCACCGTTAGTTTTGCAGCTTACCTTTTTTTAATTGATGGTATCCATTATTTATTGACATGGCTAACTAGGCTATTGCAATGTTATTTTATAATAACCTACTTCAACACAGCCCTTGGCAAACACATGTCAGTTCATGATTTGTCATTAATCTGATATCATGAAAAAAATATTTACATCTCTGGGCATTTCAGGTACAGCCGCCAATTAACTTCAGCTAAAACAAACTTTTAAAGTTGATTTTGAAATCTATAAAGGGAAAACATCCATAGAAACTTCAGAAGGCTAAATATAGTCCAATGTTCTTGGTGGGTATTAGCATAAGCTTAGTGTACACATTTCTGAACTGTTGCCAAATTTCACAGATAATAAAATCCAAAAGGCATTTAGAGGATTTCATTCATAGTTTACACTCTCCTTCCTGAAGAGAAGATAACATAATTGCCCATACATGATTAATGAAATCATTCTAGAGAAACATATATTTAAAAACAATTAGAGTACTTATAGAGACATCATTAGATTTCAATCAAATAGAAATTCATTGTACAGGAAAAAAATTACATCATGCAGGAAAACATTATAAAGTTTTCCGGTATTAGAAACATCACTGAAACATCTTAGTTTTACACACACACATACATTCAAAATATACATTTGGACTTTTCAGTTGCCGGTAGTCCTCATTGAGTGACCACTATTAGAATCAGAAACTCTGTCATTTAGTGAAGCAATTTCTAAATAAAACTACAACCGTTTTTATGACCTTACTTCAGCTTTCCTCTGCTTTACAGATCCACCAAGGTCATAAATGTGAAGTTTGGTTGTAGTTACTTTTTAACTAGTGAACAGTTTCCTCTTGGGTTTCTCACTAAAGAAGAATTACTTGCATTTTAGGTCATCTATTGTTACTTTCTAATGAAAAAAGGATCAATTCATGTACGTAGGAAACTAGAATAGCCCTTTTGGCTCTGAGTGAAAGACAACTTCTACTTTCTTGTTGTGACTCAGCAGAAGTTTACTGTGAGTTGAGTCGGGATCAGGGGTGGGTTTCGACCGGTTTGCACCGGTCCCTGCGATCCGGTTGGTCGCCGAACCCGGAAGTAAGTAACTTCCGGGAACGGCGAAGCCCCCCCCCCGCGCCCGCCCGCGCCCGCACACCCGCGCCCGCTCCTTACCCGGTTTTTATGAATTCTGCGCTTTCCATGCATGCGCAGAACGCATACAGCGCCTGCGCGATCCTCCAGGAGCAGCTGGAGCATCACGCAGATGCTAGTTCGCATGCGCGCACCGCATGCGTGCACCGCATGCGTGCATGCACGCACCACGTGCGTGCGCGAGGATGCCGCGTGCGTGCGCGAGGATGCCGCCGGCCTCGTTCCAACCGATCCGGTTGGAACGGGGCGAGAAACCCACCCATGGTCGGGATGCAGGAATAACAATGCAGCTGGGGCTCGTTAGTGTCGTCTTCTGGAGATAAAAGGACTGATGGTGCCACGCCCTGGTTGCAGAAGTCAATGTTCGTCATTCGTTTGTGGTTCGTGGTTCATCGGTCGTGGTTTGTTTGTGAGAGGCACTTGGATAAGTGATTTGCTTTCTGTAACCCTGATTCATAGAGACACTTGGAGAAGTGATTTGCTTTCTTTATGTAAACCTGGTTTTGCTGTAAGACCTCTTTGTTTTTGTATTCTGCTGCGTAACCTTTTTGCCAGAGACTTTATTTATGTTTATTTTTGGGCTCGCAGCCAGCGTGAGCCAGAACTGATAAAGTTATTTCCTTTTAAGTCTGTCTGACTGTCGTCTGTGAACAAATGAAGAAGGGGGGTCAGAACACTTTCCATTCTTTTTTCCAATTACATCATAACCTCTGTTCCCATAATTTTGAAGACAAGTCTTCAAAATTGAATGTATGTAATGTATATAACTTAAATACATAACAGAGGGATGCGCTGGCTCAGAGGCTAAGACACTGAATTGTCTATCAGAAAGATCGGCAGTTCGGTGGTTGAAATCCCTAGCACCGAGTAATGGAGTGAGCTCCCGTTACTTGTCCCAGCTTCTGCCAACCTAGCAGTTCAAAAACACGTAAAAAATGCAAGTAGAAAAATAGGAACTACCTTCGGTGGGAAGGTAACAGTGTTCCATGTGCCTTTGCTGTTTAGACATGCTGGCCACATGACCATGGTGATGTCTTTGGACAATGCTGGCTATTGGCTTTGAAACGGAGATGAGCACGACCCCCTAGAATCGGGAATGACTAGCACATATGTGCAAGGGGAAACTTTACCCTTAACGCATATAAACATGTATTGAATGAATCAGTGTAATTGTATGTACATGCACAACATTGTTCTACAACAAATCTTAGTGGAATTGATTTTATGTAAGCCTTGATCTTACAAAATGGATCTTAAAATCGCCTCAAACCTTTGGTGGGAACTGCAGAAAATGTGAATGCCTCTGTGAGCATTTAACATCTGTGGCTTCCGAAAGTGGTGAAATTAAAATTAATTAGACGTAACCAAGTCTGCTTTCAACAATCTTTCATGCAGAACAAATGTGAGGAAATTTGAAATGAAAAATGTAATTGGCTCTAATAGGCAGCCATTCAGTTATCTGGCCCAGATCCCAATCAGATAACATGATTATCAATCCACAAAGGCCTCTGATCTCAATCAAATATTGACACACAGTTTTAAATTTCTGTACAGCGCCATAATGAAGCAAGTAATTTTACTTTAATGCTTCTTGTTTCTCCATCACATGCACCTGAGCCACGAGCAATAAAAACCATAGAAAGGACACATCTGCATGGTATCAAAAGATTAGGCCCAGAACTTTCTCCTACATATTAAAGTAATAGCTAACTCCTACCAGAGGTCTTCTGTTGTGTTCTCCATATCTATCTATGGTTGTGAAAGGTGGACCTTAAAAAAGCAAGACAGGAAGAAAATTGATTTGTTTGAGCTGTGGTGCTGAAGAATATGCTCCTGCTGCATATTGCTTGGTCAGCCAAGGTGACCAATAAGCACATGGAGCACATAACATCAGATATGTCATTGGAAGGAAAAATCACAAAACTGTGTCTCACTTGTTTTGGCCATGCTATGCGGGGGGATTCACTACAGAAAGCAATTTTGTTTGGAAGAGTGAGCGGTAAAATGAATCCAGGCCACCAAAGAACACGACTGCCAGATACTATCAAAGCTGACACCAGCCAGAGCATAGAAAAACTCAAAGAAGTAATGCAAAATCAGAAGATATGGAGAGAATTTGCCCATAGAATCACCAAGAGTCGGACATGACTGAATGGATAACTTCATTATCATCCCACAGAACCACATTGGTTGTGTCTTATCTACTGACAGAGATAAGACTAGAAATATTATTAGGTCATCCCAGAATATATTTTGTTGTAGTAAAATTCTTAGTACAATTTCCTTTGTTAGAGTTTGTTTTGTTTTATTTTTTTGCATCTGGGTAATCTTTTTCTATTTTAACAAACTAAAAAGCATATTGTAAGAGTTAATACTAATAATAATATATGACTGGTGCCTTACCCTGAGTCTCCAAATGCACTTGCTGCCAGAAACCATTTCTACGCAACTCCCAAATCCCTCGCTGACTGCAGTGCAATCAAATTAGCATCAGGTCCCAACGATATGAAGCCAGATCAGAGGTGGTATTCAGCAGGTTCTGACCAGTTTTGGATAACCGGTTGCAGAAATTTTGAGTCATTCAGAGAACCGATAAATACCACCTCTGACTGGCCCGGCCCCCATCTATTCTCTTCCTCCCGAGTCCCAGCTGATCAGGAGGAAATGGGGATTTTTGCAGTATCCTTCTCCTGGAGTGGGGTGAGATTGGAGATTTTACAATATCCTTCCCTTGCCATGCCCACCAAGCCATGCCACATCCTCCATGCCACACCCACAGAAACGGTAGTAAAAAAATTTGAATCCCACCACTGGACCAGATGTGCTCTTTTTGGCAGGTGTTTGGTATCCCTAGCAAGGAGCTATCTTCCATGGTAGCAGGTGGCTAATCGGGGCCAGCCAAAAGCTTCCAAAGTATGTTAGCATGGAAATGGAAAAAGAGATAATTCCTTGTGTGTTTTATCCATTCCTTGGAATTTAGACTTGTTGCTCTGTGTTGCTTTTGGTGTAGAATCTGATGTGCAGAATTTGCTGTCATCACTTCACTGCAATCTTTTTGTGTTACTACCATGCTTTCCAGGATAATGTAAAATAAAAATCAAGGGTAATATTTGAGCTTGCATAATTTGCAACCAATAAACTAACAAATCTGAGTCGCGAATCTAAGCGGGCTAAAATTGTTGGTATAACTCTATGCGTTTTTATTTTACTTTCTTTAACCCCCACACACTAGAGCAAGGCTTTTTAATTTGAGAACTGCACGACACTATATCTGAAGGACTGTCCTCTTCAAAGCATTTTAGCTAGGTATCTGTTTTGTTTAAGGTGACTTTTAAATAAACCTTTCTTCTCTCTGAAGAGCCGTGAGAGGATAGCCTTCCATGTGAAAATCTGTCCATTCCAAATCTTATTTAAATATTGTTCTTAAAACAGAAAAAGCCACAATACTAAAGGAAGATTGCTAGAGCTGAGCAGCATTCTTCAAAATTAAAAAGGTCTTCTGCAGTCACGATAGAAGCCTAAGATTGAAAATCAGGCTTGTCAGATGCTATATTTTTTCTATCCTGCTCCAGAGAATGGGGAGTTGGTCTCTGACAGAAAGCCACTTGAAGAGACGCGAAGCATTTGAAATGTGGATTTACAGGCGCCTGTTACGTATAAGTTGGGTTGACAAAATCAGAAATGAGGCGGTGATAAGCCATCTGGGAAAGCCAAGGTAAATCATCAAAACCATTAAAAAAAGCAAAAGTTAGAATATTTTGGACATGTGATGCAACAACCAGAAAAAATATGGCATATTTCACTTACAGGTAATCCTCCAAAGAAAGATTGAAGGCGAACGAGGTCAAGGCAGAAGAAGAACATTCAAAATCTAAGGGACTGGTTTGAACAAAACTCAACAGCACTTTTTCATGCGGATCACCAACATGATCACCAACGTCTGATGACGGATATGGCAGAAAGACGAGAGCTGAATTGCAAAACTCCAGATGACCACTAGAGGGCAAGAAAGAGATGGAGGACAGAAGTTGCCATCCCAATTAGCTCAAATAGAACATCCTTAGTAGAGAAGGATGAAACAGTCCCTCTGCTGAATACCTGAACAGCCAAGAAGTCCTTGCTTAACAACTATCTTCTTCAGTGATCATTCAAAGTTACAATAGCACTGGATAGCCAGCTTCTAAATAAACCAAGTCAATGGAGAAGCCGGTGGCAAACTGTAAATCACAGCCATATGATGTGTTGTTTAACAACCCGCAGTGCCTCATTTAATAAATGCACGGGAAGTGGTTGTAAGCAGAGGTGGTATTCAGCAGGTTCTGACCAGTTCTAGAGAACCAGCAGTGGAAATTTTGAGTAGTTTGAAGAATTGGCAAATACCACCTATGACTGGCCCCGCCCCCATCTATTCACTGCCTCCTGAGTCCTAGCTGATTGGGAGGAAATGAGGATTTTGCAGTAACCTTCCCCTGGTGTGGGGAGGGAATGGAGATTTTACAGTATCCTTCCCCTGCCACGCCCACCAGGCCACGCCCACCAAGCCTTACCATGCCTACCAAGCCATGCCCACAGAACCGGTAGTAAAAAAAAATTGAATCCCACCACTGGTTGTAAGTCCAGCATGGGGTCATGTTTCATTTAGCAACCATATTGATTAGTGATGGAATTGGTGGTTTCCATTCTGGTCATTTAGTGAGGACTACTTGTAAGCAGACTCACAGGACTCACTGGAGAAGAGCCTAATGCTGGGAAAGATTGAGGGCAAAAGGAGAAAGGGATGACAGAGAATGAGGTGGCTTGATGGAGTCACCGAAGCAGTAGGCGTGAGCTTGAATGGACTCCAGAGGATGGTAGAGGACAGGAAGGACTGGATGAATGTTGTCCATTGTGTCGCGAGGGGTCAGACACGACTTCACAACTAACAACAACAACTTGTAAGCAGAGTGATAAACTATCCAGAGATTCCCTCATGAGGTAAATGTATATATGAAAACTTCGATCTTTTCAGGGGTGTGTGCGTGAGAAATATTTGGAAATAATGGTTCTTCTCAGTATCCTTTTCCCACTGAATGGCATTTCAAGTGCAAAGGACATTTTGGCAGATTAAAGTCACTTGAAAAAGTTTCATCTTTCAAGGTTTCAGAATCTCTATTAGGATGAGTTTGTGCTGGAAAAATAGAAAACCAGACCACGACATGTCTAAAAGATGATAACGCTGATAGAAGCATCATCACACAAAGACTAACCAAGGATATTTCACACCCAATAACTGTTAAGCAAGTGTCACTCCTATCAGCACAGCTGTCTTAGTTAAGCACCTGGACGACCGAAGTGGGTACAGCACTATTTCAAGATGTCCTTTAAGGGACATTTCTCCAGCATTTTCATCAAAACCATTTCGTTGCGTAGAAATGTTACCTGTTGTCGGATACGTATTAGTCATCTTGCAATTGAATTATAAACAATGTTGAGCAAGCTGCCTGGGAGAGATATCCAAAATGGGGGACAAGCCAAGCTTTTAATACAAAGTTATGGAAAGCTTTATGGCTTCCCTTTAACAGTGATTTGCTTAAATCTATTAATAACCCGCCTCTATTATTTTAAACCTGGATAGGGCAGACTGATGACAATTTTGCTTGTATATTTGCTTGTTTCTTCGAGTTATGCAGTCCATCAAAAATATATCCCTGTGGTTTTCTTCACAGCAAGATAACCATCAAGCGCCTTTCCTCCATCTTCAGCATCATCGTTCATGTAGCATCTTCACAACAATTAGGGTATCGTGGTTCAACAATTGTTGCCATAAAGCAATTCTTAACCCATTGACCTTTTTTAATGGTAGTCCTTGACTTAATGACCACAGTGGGGACCAGAATTTTTAAATAAGGTGTTTGCTAAGTGAGCTTCATCCAATTTTATAACCTTTTTTTGCTAACCAAAAGTGAATCATGTGATTGTTAAGTAAATGCAGCTTCCCCCATTAACTTAGTTAGTCAGAAGCCAACTGGAAAGGTTGCCAATAGTGAACATGTGACCCTGGAATGTATTGTAAATAGAGGTCGGTTGCCAAACACCCAAATTCTGATCATATGACTGAGGGGATGCTGAGATAGTAATAACAGTGAGGACGGGTGGTAAGTCACTTTTATCAGTGCCTTTGTAACTAGAAAAAGTTGATAAAGGTATTGAAGAGTTGAATGCCGGTACTATTAAACTCAGTGGAAGAAGGGTGGATGGACCTTCTCCGGGTGCCTCCAGTGGGACAATGCTGGCTGGCGGCGCCTAAGAGTAGGGCCTTCTCTGTTGCCGCTCCGGCCCTATGGAATGAGCTGCCCTCAGAGATCCGGGCCCTGCCCACTCTCATGGCCTTTCGCAAAGCCATTAAAACCTGGCTTTTCCGGCAGGCCTGGGGCTGTTGACCCCTTGATTGAGGTCCAGCCCCCTTTCGATTGGGTGTTTGTTGTGTTCCTCTTTTAACTTTGCTGTATCCCATTGTTTTAAAAAATTCTTTTTAATTTTTTCATTTCTGTAAGCCGCCTGGAGTCCCTTGGGATTGGGCAGCATAGAAATTCAATAAATGAAATGAAATGAAATGAAATTAAGCATAAACTGGCTTTATACTCTGTTTTCCAAGTTGCTGTATCCTATAGTTGATGTAAAACGGGAGCAGATGATGAATATAGCTAGCAATAGCACTTAGACTTATATACCACTTTGCAGTGCTTTACAGTCCTCTCTAAGCGGTTTACAGAGTCAGCATATTGCCCCTCAACAATCTGGGTCCTCATTTTACTGACCTTGCAACAGAAGTGGGCTCCTACCAGTTCGGCCCAGTTTGGCCAAGTAACTCAGCTGGCCATGCCCCCAAACCAGTTCTATCATTGGTGCCGCCATCTTGATTTTCAGTTCTGCGCATGCGCAGAACAATCTTCATTGCAAATATATAATTGTTTTTCCCTTTCTAACATTGTGCACATGCGCAGACCTTTTTAGGTGCAAATGCGTACATGTGCAGAGCAAACTTTTTTGCACGCTGAACCGGCAGTAATGCTGGCAGAAACCCACCCCTGCCTTGGAAGGATGGAAGGCTGAGTCAACTTTGTGCCAGTAAGAATCGAACTGCCGACAGTCAGCAGCCCTGCCTTGGAAGGATGGAAGGCTGAGTCAATTTTGTGGCAGTAAGAATTGAACTGCATTCTAGCTACTGCGCCTCCACAGCTCATAAATATGGTTTTCCATCATATTTAAAATGTAGCAGTAGGAATTCTCCAGCAATTATTTTCTGTCTTTAGAATGGTGTATGTAACCCATCTTCCATTTCGTAAATTCAGAGAGGTATAGAATAGGTGTCAAAATAAGTGTCATGTGCTTCTTTTACAAGATTTTATAAAGTAAGATTTTTATACATAATTTTTATTATACTTTTTTTAACAAAGGAAGATCATTACAAACTAATTATTTAAAAGATTCTAGTAGCAACTGGATTTTCTAATTATAACATTTGTCTGGAGCTGACCACTCAGTTTTCTGAATATCTTAAGTGCAGGTAATCCTTGACTTACAACAGTTCAAAGTTACAACAGCACTGTAAATTGTGACTTGTGACCATTTTCACAGTTACGACATTAGCAACATCCCCATGATCACATGATCAAAATTCAGATGCTTGACAACTGATTCATACTTATGGCCATTGCTGTGTCCCAAGGTCATGTGATTCCCTTTTGCAACCTTCTGATCAGAAAAGTCAATGGGGAAGCCAGATTCACTTAACAACCGGGTTACTAATTTAACAACTGCAGTGATTCACTTAATAACTGTGGCAAGAATGGTCGTAAAGTGGGACAAGACGCCCATAACAAATGTCTCACTTAACAATAGAAATTTTGGAGTTAATTGTGGTCATAAGTTGAGGACTGCCTATACTGTTTCGACAATAGAAACTGAAATTCTCAGAAGTATAGGTGCATATCTGCATTTTAAAAGTTGTTAGCTGCTCACCAAAAAATCCCAAATACACATGTGTTGTGGCCCAGCAGGAGCCATTGGAGCTGCCACCAAACTCCGACAGCAGGGGGCCCGATGAGTCGGCTCTGGAGGACCCTGGACAGGGTTCCAACTTCGAGCAGGGCGCAGAGCGGCTGGTTTGCGCTAGGAGCCTTGGACCAGTGGGGAGGAGACAAGGGAGAGTGAGCCGGATGCATGGCACCAAAGAGCTAACAGGTGTCAGGAACAGTTGCGTAGTTACATGAGGTAATTGCACTCAGCTGGTGGTCATTAGGCTCCTCTCCAGACTATAAAAAGACCCTCTTTGCAGAAATCAACGCAGGATTGAATGTCGGAGGACATTACTGTCAGCTTGGCAGGCTGCATTGCTGCCAAGCCTTATCTGTGTTTATTGCTGCCCAAGCTTGTCTGTGCCAGTTTGCTGCCAAGGACCTGTCTGTCTGTTAATTAAATGCCGTAACTTATCTCTGGCTAGGAGTGTGTGTTGGTGTGGAATGAGAGGGGTCAGAACACACATGTAATAGCTGTGAGCCGATAAATGATTGTATGACTTTGGATCTGATTGAAAAACACAAAATTGCGAGACAAAATTAAGGCACTGTTCTTGCTAGCGAGAGAAATAAGCAGCTCCTTGTACTTTTATAAATTCAAGATATGGTATATTTCCAGCCAAAGCTCACTGGGGAGTACTTGCAGAAATGAACACTTAAAAAGTCCCAGCTACATTGTCCGATTAGCAGACATGTAAACATTTCCTTGAATCAGCTATTCTGATTACCCTTGTAAAACAAATGATTATTTGATTTACTAAACCTTCCTGATGTATTTTGTTCCAGGCACACAAGGAGCTGTAAAGCGGTATCCAGCAGAGCGAGACTGGAATATAGGTATGTTCTATTTATGGTTGTGTTCTTTTCTGTATGCATTGTCTTTTTATTTGTAAGCTGTCCAGACTTATTAAAAAGTCGAGCAGCCTTGAAAGTTGGTAAATTAAAAAATGAATTGTCAGATGCAAAGGATCAGGACCATATATTAAGTTACATCACAGACGATTTATTCAAGCCTATACAGGGCCCAAGAATCTAGTCAACTAAAGTTCAATAATAAATTGGCGCCAGATAAAGGTCAACAGAATTCAAGAGGGCTTGGACTTGGATTGTTTATGGTAATGTAAGAGTTGCTGAGAACACACACACAAACTCTGCCTGCCTTCTCATATATAAATAAATTTACTTTTTTAAAAAGTCTATCTTTTTCAATCTGGCTTGTAGCCCTAGGATTCTCTGGTAATTGCCTGCCCAAATATTAACCAGACCCAAACCTGCTGTGTGAGAGGTTTGTGTGTGTGTGTGTGTGTGTGTGTGTGAGAGAGAGAGAGAGAGAGAGAGGGAGGGAGGGAGGGAGGGAGGGAGGGAGGGAGATTCTGACCTGGTTGGTTTTATTTTAAATTGTGTTAATGTTTTATACCACCCAAAATCATGATAAACACTATTGGCCTTATAAACTTAATAATTTGAAATGGGCTGAGATGTTTGTAGCAGAATTTCCAAGATAAGTGTAACAACGAAACACGATGAGAGAATGTTACTATTTTAAAATTATTTTGACATTTTCAATTTAGATCTTCTTTTAAAATTTTTAATTACAGAAACCATTTCACAATGCACAGTTCGGGGTAGAAATCCGCGTTATTTTTGGGAAGTTCTGTGTCCTCGATAGGACCATTTCTTGTGCTTCCTTCAAAGTTTCTAATAGGTTTCTGGAACAGATGATGTGAGAATGACAGCAGAAGTGACAGTTCTATTAGCTGTAGAAACAGGACAGGTCAATAAAAGGATCTCACATCTATGGATAATGAGTTCAGCTTCGGAATAATGTCCTGGTTCTTGTAGGAACAGCTCTGACATGACAGAATACTTGCAGCTGTGGATAAAGGAACATATTCTGGGGAGTAGTCATTAAAATTATGAATTTCAGGCTGCCATTCTACTAACCTTGAGTAATAATGTGATGTAACGTGATGTTTGGCTACTTGCTAAGATGTTTAAAATAATCTGTGCCATCAGTCCTTGAGTTTGCCAACCAATCTTATTTTATTTTTATTTTATTTATTTATTTTGTCAAGCGTATATAAGATAACAGATATAAGTATAAAGATGATTATGAATACAGGAAATGGATATGAATAAGTGGGAACAGTAGGACAGGGATGGTAGGCACGTTGGTGTGCTTATGCACTCCCCCTTTACAGACCTCTTAGGAATGGGGCCAGGTCAACAGTAGACAGTTTAAGGTTAAAGTTAAAGAGCCGAGGTGGCGCAGTGGTTAGGGTGCAGTACTGCAGGCCACTTCAGCTGACTGTTATCTGCAGCTCAGCGGTTCTAATCTCACCGGCTCAAGGTTGACTCAGCCTTCCATCCTTCCGAGGTGGGTGAAATGAGGACCCAGACTGTGGGGGCAATATGCTGACTCTGTAAACCGCTTAGAGAGGGCTGAAAGCCCTATGAAGCGGTATATAAGTCTAACTGCTATTGCTATTGCTATAAGTTAGGGAGGGGTTGGGGATGAAACTACAGAGTCGGGAGTGCATTCCAGGCATTGACCACTCTGTTGCTGAAGTCTCATTTTCTGCAATTGGGTTTGGAGCGGTTCACCTTGAGTTTGTATCTTTTGTGTGCTCGCGTATTGTTGCAGTTGAAGCTGAAATAGTCATTGACAGGAAGGACATTGCAGCAATACAATAATACAATAGAATAGAATAGCAGAGTTGGAAGGGACCTTGGAGGTCTTCTAGTCCAACCCCTTGGCTAGGCAGGAAACCCTATACCGTTCCAGACAAATGGCTATCCAACATCTTCTTCAAGACTTCCAGTGTTGGGGCATTCACAACTTCTGGAGGCAACTTCTGTTCCACTGATTAATTGTTCTAATTGTCCAGGAAATTTCTCCTCAATTCTAAGTTGCTTCTCTCGCCACACTGGCTTTGCAAGGCAAAAAGAAGAAGAGCATTAAGGAGAAGATAATTGGCCACCTGTACTGGAGAAGAGCAGCAAAGACATCCCTTGAAACAATCTGGGAGGACAATGGCTAGATGCTTTCCAATGCCAGAGCAACCAGAGTAGGGCAATAAATCATAGGAGCTGGGAAGCCATTGGAGCAAGAGTGGTACCAACCAGAGGTGGTATTCTACCGGTTCTGACCCATTCGCCCAAACCAGTAGTGGAAATCACAGGTGCCCCCCCACACACACACCCCAGCTCTACAGCAACCCATTTAGGCCCTTTTTAAAAGCAAAGCGTATGCACGAAAGGCAGAGCGGATGCGCTCACATTTGCAAACTGGTAGGGAAGGAAAGTTAATACCACCCCTGGTTCCAACCAATGAAAAGTACATGAACCACAGCTCCAAAGGATTTTAGCTCCACAGGGGAAAAACAAAGAATGTGAATAGACCTCCCTTGGAATTCACTAAAGCTTCTTTTTCCCCTTCTGGTCTGGCACATTTTTGCACTGAATGACTTGCAAACAATGTAATGTGGTTAAGAAGCTCTGGTGTGTGTTTATTCCATGAAATCTTTTAGAGGATTTCAGCTTCTCTGCTTCACCTAATGAATTTCAATCCCTCTGCCCCTCTTCAGATGAGGAAAAAGGAATTAATATACCAGAGGAACTGAATTCTCTACTGGTCTGAGAACATTATTTTTTCTTTTCTGAGAGCAGATCTATGCCCGTAGGTAACCAATGTTTTATGAAATTACAAATAGTACTGGAATCCATCAAGAGAGAAAATGCAACAAAATATCTGTTTTGGAGTTTTGTCATAAATAGCATACATTGCAACTTGTATGAGAAATTGTAATTGAGAGAAAAGTGTTAGGCACAATAGGAGTGAGACCTGAGTCATGAATTTCCAGTTTATGGAAACACATGAAAACAATATGATATATTGAATCCTCGGAATTCAAAACAACACTTATTATATTAAACCACTAGAGGCAAGCACATAAAGACTAGCACTTGAAGGTCAGAATAAGTTATGTAACCACTGCGTAGCATTGCACGCTAAAATTTATTGAATTACAACTGCTAGATGAACTTTTATGCAGATTCAGTATATATGTCAAATCTGCCAGGTATCATTCTTGAAACTGTCATAATATTAATTTCACAAAGAAAAAAAAAGATACAGGAATTAAATGAGAGTTTCAGGACCCTTCATTAAATATATAAACAAAAAAGGCCCTGACAAACCAGATTTACAGAAATAAACAGTTCACCATTTTTACAGGTGTACAAACTTTTATTTATTTCGAGGGGCTTAATTAAAGGAGAATATAGAAGCAGAAGATTTCCCCATTGATGTTTTAATAATCTAATAAATATATGACCTCATACCACCAGCTAGACCTACATTAGTTGATTTCAATAGTTATAAGCCTTCTTTTCATTAGAACCATGTTATAAGCCTTCTTTTCATTAGAACATATACCATGTTTCCCCAAAAATAAGACAGGGTCTTATTTTCTTTTGGGCACCCCCCCCCCCCCCGAAATAAGCATTTGGCCTTATTTTTGGGAAGGTCTTATTTTTGAGGTGCAGGGGGTGGTGAGCGTGGTCTCCTCATGTGCACTGCTGCATTGCAATATTTTGGGGAGGGCTTATTTTCAGGGGAGGGCTTATTTTAGCGCATGCGCTCCAAAGCCCGATTGGGCTTATTATCCAGGGAGGTCTTATTTTCAGGAAAACAGAGTACGTTTTTGTGTACTGATTTTTCTATGCTTTTTAACACATAAAAAATGAAACTCAGAAATGTATCATAGCAGCTTTTAACCTGACTTCCAAGAAAAAACTGAAAAACAGCTGAGAATCCTCTGAAGACTAATCCAATTTAATATCGGAAATTAATTAGTTGTAAATTAATCTGAATCTCAAAAATCAATCGTTGGAAACTTCAGTTTGCCTTTCTGTTTCCCTGGGAAAAATTGTGTTGTCCCAATATTTCTGAAAAGCATTCCTATTTCAAACTTAAAATACAGAAAGCTGCTTGTTTTAGCTGGCTACTCTGGCTACCTGTATGAATAGCACAATATTGCCTCTATACAATAATGTTCTACACTTTTATCTGTGTTGAATAACTGTAGTTGTTATATTAAAAATGAGAAATAAGTATACGGAAGAGTGATTTCAGTAGTTGAAGTTGATTTATAATGGGTAAAATTCACAGAAACATGTATATTTATCAGATATTCCATCAACTAGAAAAGGATTTAAATTTCATTGGCTTGGATTGTTAGGCCCAAATCCAAAGACAACACAGTGAAATCCGATTGAATCCAATCCTTATTGGTTTATACCTAAAGGATAGAATCTTGCCAAACTAAAGCTATAAACTTCTAAACTACTACATGTAGCCTTGAGAGATTCTAGCTATGACTATCCCCAACCTTTTCTCACCTATTCTATCCAGTTTGGGACTGTGCAGCCTTTTAATTGTGACCTCTTTTTAGGAAAGCTCTGTGTTGCCAAAAGTTCTGTTTACTGATTCTCCAAGGGCACGTTCCATCACTTGGATCCAGCAATGCTAATGTGTAGCCCTATCTATCAATTCTCTTTCAGGACCTGACACAGCCACAATTTTAAGTTCTTCATGCTTAGAGGTGTATGCCAACTTGAAAATTCTGTTTTAACCAACTGTATTAGAACATAGAATTCGCCAAAGGAACAGATCATCAAATGTTTTCTTGAAGCAACACATGCATAGAGCATTTAAAAAAGAAAGGAAATTTTGAACTCTTATGTCTGTTAATCAGTGTATATGCATGTATGTGTGTGTGTGTGTGTGTCTCAAAATGCTCCAATTACAATTTGCAGTCCCATTTTATAAATTGTCCATAATTTTTAAAGCAGATTTAAACTTGACAAAGGAATACAGAAATACAGCTAGACCTCGAATTATGACCACAATTGAGCCCAACATTTAGGTTGCTAAGTAAAACATTTGTTAAGTGAGTTTTGCCCCATTTTATGACTGTTCTTGCCACAATTGTTAAGTGAATCATTGCCTTTCTTAAGTTAGAAACATGATATTTAAGTGAATCTAGATTCCCCATTGATTTTGCTTGTCAGAAGATTGCAGAAGCTGATCACAATACCCTAGGTGTTCTGACCCCCTCCTCCCTCCAGTAACGAAAGCCGAGACAAGCGTAAAATGGAATGTCTTTTAATAACAAGACCAGACTCTCGGTGGCTGAAAGCCAAATAAACAAACAGATAAGGACTTTGGCAGCAAGTCTGACAAACCTTGGCAGCAATGCAAACAAACCTCTGGCAGCAATCCAGCTTGCCAAGTTTGTTTCTCTTTAGTCAAACATTGACTTCTGCAAGAAGGGCGTGGCACAAGCAGTCTCTTTTATAGTCTGGGAGAGGAACTTAATGACCATCAGCTGAGCGTAATTACCTCCTGTAATTACGTAGTTGTTCTTGATGCTGAGTAGCCCTTCGACGGCGTGCATCCCGGAACAACTCATAGGTGGTTTCTGGATCACTCTCTCTTGTCTCCTCCCCACTGATCCAAGGCTCAGGCACCACCTGGTGGCCAACCAGTCTCTCTGCGCCCTGCTCGGAGTCAGAACCCTGTCCAGGGTCCTCCACATCCTCCAGGGCTGACTCATAGGGCCCCTCGCTGTTGGAGTCTGGTGGCAGCTCCAACGGCTCCTGCCGGGCCACAAGACTAGGACATAGCAACCGTTACAAATATGAATCAGTTGCCAAGCACTTGAATTTTCATCATATGACCATAAGGATGCTGCAACAATCATAAGTATGAAAATATAGTAAGTCACCTTTTCCAGTACCATTGTAACATTGAACAATCACTAAATGAACTATTATAACTTGAGGATTACCTGTATAAACAATAACTGTGTTTAGGAATTGCAATTTAATCATTGCAAAACAAAACAAAACAAAACAATCTACTCTACCAATGATTTTTAATTTTAAATCTCTAGATAATGTTGGACTTAAATTTTAACAGCAGCTTTGAACACAACTGTGCTAATAAAAACCATGCTTTTCAATATCAAAACATTAAATTAAAAATTACAGACACAATGCAGATTAACATAATTACGATTAAAAAACCAAAACAGCCATCCAGTCCGTGCAAATGAACCACGGAGGCCTCAGTTAATTCTCTCAAATGCCAAGTTATTACCAGGCAAGTAACAAGATGAAATCAGAAATCCTTTGGAAGCAGATTTTATACAACTGGGGCATCACAATAACAATGACCTTGTTTGGCAAACGGCAGATCCTGAGCATCTGAACTAATCAAGAAAGTTAATACTGTTCATCATGTTTGAACTTTGTGCACGAATGATGACTTCTACCCTGTGTTGCCAGATGACCAGAGGGAGAGATTCTTTCTGGCCATTTTAAGAGCAGTGAAAGAGCAAGCAGTTTTGCCTTTTCCAAGCTTGTAATCTATCCTTTCCTTTGCTGATTTCCATATATGTTATGAACAATAGGCCAGTGTTCCTTTGCACACAGCACGTAAGTTTTTAGAAGCCAGACAGCTAAGTCCAGGGGAACCGTCTCTGGCTTGAATTAATTCTTTCGGGTGGTTCTACATTCTCCGAGAAATTAGGGAGCTATTCTTGACTATTTTCATATATGTGATTTTAACATTCTTTCAAATATTTCTCCCTGAAAATGTTTTTCCAAAAGAAAAACTGTCAAATTGAATTGTAAAATAATTACAGAGGGAAATCCAGCATTGCATTCAATGACTTTAGAGTCTTCATACAGGATTCCCTCTGCATAGGATAATGACTTCACAGCTAAATGAGGCCCACTGGTATTTACATGAGATTATTGCGAGCTGCATTTCTTAATTTTAAAAAGGCACCCCTACAGCTATGTGCAGGTGCTTGAATAATTCACAGTTTAGTATGCTGCTGTCATCTCTTCTAAAAATGCAAATTTCAGAAGGAGCGCAGTGGTCCAAGAGGAAAACTGATAAACTAAGCAAATTGAAATCAATCACTTTTGTTGTTACTCTGATTAAAAACCTGATCTATTAATAATTTTTATTTGCTATGTGTTCCTTATGCATTGATTTTACATCTCTCTTCAAGCCAGTTATACCACCTGTTCCATATTTTTTAGTACTCTGTTTCCTCTCTATCTCTTAGTTAACATAGCAAACACAATGAAAAGAGATGTCATATATTTACAAAGCAATAGAGATGGAAATATTGTATATAGATGTATATATTGTAAAAATGAGAAGGTAAACAAAGAATATGTGTAAAATAATAGAATGGAAAATGAAAAGCCCGAAATCAGAAAAAAGAAATACCGATAACAAAAAGCTATAAAAGTGTAATTGCGATTTTAATGTCAAATAAAAAAATATAGGGAAAAAAAAGAATTTTTATTTTTTTTATTTTCTTAATAAACATTTAAATACATTTTTAAAAGAGACTCGGACGTACCCATTCTTCATCCATTTTAATAAATAGTTCCCTGTGATACTTCACAGACCTTTATTCAAATGGTCAATATGTACACACTTTAGGATTGGTGGATAATCAAAATAGTTTCCTAATTTCTCAAAGAACATAGAACCACCAAAATAATTAAGTCATTGCAAAGAAGTTCCCCTTTGATTTAGCATTTATGCTTTTAAAAACTGATGTGTAGGGGAATACTGGCCTATTATTCATAATTATTACCTATGCCTATCTGATAAAATTTCATCTCCATCTACAGACTGTTGGAAAATGTTAGCCCCTTGAGCTTTTTAAAATCTGTAAAATTATAATTGCAAAGTCAAAGAAAGAACGTTTGTTATCAGAAAGTCTAAGATATTGCTGATGTCAGCTTATGTAATGCATGTATTTACCATCTTTCTATGCACAAATCTACCTCAAGGATATTTTCAGAAATAAACTATCAATATTAAAATATTCAGGCGTAATATAAAACAGCAGCAAGATCAATATTCTTGAGCAAGTTTTTTTTTTTTAAACCCCAAAAGCAAAATACCAGATGTTGAAATTTTTTTTGAAAGCCATTAGTCAGAGGTATATTTCCTGTGGCATAAAGTTCTCAAATGACAAGGTCCAGTCTCTTTCCTAGCAACTTAAGGCAAGGGTGTCAAACTCGTGACAACATGTTGTTGTCACATGACATATCGCAACTTTCCCCCCCTTCGCTAAAATGGGGGCGGCATGGCCAGCACATGACACATCTGCCCAAAGGCCACGAGTTTTGACAACCCTGATCTAAGGGATCTTATTGGTTAGCAGTCAGAACAGATCCTGTGTTGCTACTGGTCTGGACGAGACCCTAATTAAAATGTATATGAAATTCAAAGTGAAATGAACTTTTAATCAACAAAGTATTAATAACGGTCACTGACGTGCAGGATTTGGGGCCGCACTTCCTTTTTAGTTTCAGCACCTGAAATTTGAAGGCATGTAGCTAATAGGGCATGATGTCACTCAAGTAAGAATCTACATTTAGACAAGAAAAACAAAATGCACAGGTACAGTATAGATGGTACCTTCCTCAATAGTAGTAACTGTGAGAGGGATCTTGGAGTCCTAGTGGACAATCATTTAAATATGAGCCAGCAGTGTGCAGCAGCTGCCAAAAAAGCCAACACAGTTCTAGTCTGCATAAACAGAGGGATAGAATCAAGATCACATGAAGTGTTAATACCACCTTATAATCCCTTGGTAAGGCCACACTTGGAATATTGCATTCGGTTTTGGTTGCCACGATGTAGAAAAGATGTGGAGATTCTAGGAAGTGTGCAGAGAAGAGCAACAAAGATGATTAGGGGACTGGAGACTAAAAGATATGAAGAACAGTTGCAGGAACTGGGTATGTCTAGTTTAATGAAGAGAAGGACTAGGGGAGACATGATAGCAGTGTTCCAATATCTCAGGGGTTGCCACAAAGAAGAGGGAGTCAAACTATTCTCCAAAACACCTGAGGGTAGAACAAGAAGCAATGAGTGGAAACTAATCAAGGAGAGAAGCAACTTAGAACCGAGGAGAAATTTCCTGACAGTTAGAACCATTAATCAGTGGAACAACTTGCCTCCCGAAGTTGTGAATGCTCCAACACTGGAAGTCTTTAAGATGTTGGATAGCCATTTGTCTGAAATGGTATAGGGTTTCCTGTCTAGACAGGGGCAGTGGTGGGTTGCAGCTCTCGTTGCAACTGCAGCTCTCACTGCAACAGGAGCCGGGCGTGCACGCATGCGCACCCATCGCCTGAAACAGCTGCTTGGTGGCATGTCACACAGGCGCCTTATGCTGCACACACATGCGCAGATGCCCTGTTTCCTTTAAATACGGGTAAGAAATGAGGGCGGGCGGGCCCTCCAAAGCACTGTTCAGGTACAGTGGCTGCTGCTTCTGACAGGCACAGGTACATGTGTACTGGGATACTGTCTGCAACCCACCACTGGCAGGGGGTTGGACTAGAAGACCTCCAAGGTCCCTTCCAACTCTGTTATTCTATTCTCTTCTAAGTACTGTAGGCCCAGCTGAAATTCACATGCAAAAAACCTGCTGCATCTGTGATCAAAGATAAGACTTTGGGATGTCACTAATATCTATAGCTATGCCAAAACCCACCAGCTGCAATTTAAAGAACTCTTCTAGATGGTCTTTTTTTCTGGCTTGTTTTCAGTTTCAGTGCCTTAGGTTTGATGAGAAACAATTTGGAAGGTTTCCAGGTGTTTGAGGAAAAAGCTCATTTGAACTATGACGTCCTATTTCCTCTTAGACATATATTATTAAGGCTAAGCATACACCATTTCTCTCTATCTTAGTGTCCGGTTGTCTATTCATCCTTCCTGTCTATTCCACTTTTATACTGTCATGAATTGGATTAAAAAATACTCGAGGTGATATTGGATCAATGCACAGTATATTAGTTTTTCTGATTTGGAAACTACACTTCTGCTGAAGCAGCCTAAATAATGTTTCTGTTCTTAACAACTGTGGTCAAATTACTGACTTACTCGTTGTGATCAACTACAAAGATCATTTTCCTATCTACTGTTACAAAGGCAATTAGATCCGCATTGTATACTTACGTGTTTGAGTCCTTTTCACCAATGAAGAAGTCAAATCAGACTTGATGGCCCATAATCAAATCTATAATCTCCAATCTATCAAGATCATTTTGAATTTTGTTTCTGTTTTGAAAGATGTCATGTCAGACATTTTTTTTTACCAGGTACGATTAACCTAAGCATTATTTCTGCTTTTTCATCCAAATTATTAATATTTTCATGAAGGACCATTGATTAAGACTGAAAATAAGACTTTTAAGACAACTACTATATATATCCACTTAAATCTTGCACCATTCCATCTAAAAAGGCTTGTTAATCCTAAATCCTAATGTCACTGGGTGCTTCCTCAAATATTAACATCATATGTAAAAGTAACATTATTGGTTACCATGATCCAGTACTAAGATGTCACATTATCAAATGTCACATTATCTTCATAGTGGTAAATAGGGTACATGCTTGCCCTTCTGGTCATATGAATAATTTCACTGTCTATGTGTAGAGAAAAACAGATATAAAGTTGAGAAGATAAACAAAAGCCACTAACAAGTACTGCCCACAGCCTGGAGTTCAATCTTGACCGGCTCAAGGTTAACTCAGCTTTCCATCCTTCTAAGGCCAGTATAATGACAATCCAGGATAATCAAGATAGTTGGGGGCAATAGGCTGACTCTGTACATCGCTTAGACACTGTTGTAAGGCATTACAAAACAGTATATAAGTTTAAGTTCTATTGCTATATACTTGAACTGCAGTACAGGTACTTTACAAACTTTAAAAACATGATATATTCATGTGTGTATTTGAGCAACTTAAAATCAAGCGACACTGATTTCTGAAGAAAAAAAATTGAAAAGTTATTTATGGTTCAAGGAGATTTCTGATACAAGGAGACATTGGACTAAAAAAAGCACTGAAATTTGTAGTACAGTACCCTTGGATTGGATATAATTTGACAAGGAATAAGTGTTGCCAGATGCAACTCCAGGATGTTTTTGGCAGGTAACAGCTCCTCGAGTATAATGGGCACACTTGAATGTGGAAATTTGTCTGGACGGTTGCGCAACATGAGCAACCTTGCCTAAACCTAATGAAGCCAAATCATTTTTTTCTTCAGAGGAATCATTTTTCATTGCAACCCTCCTATCTGCCAAGCTGCTTCAACTTGTTCATTTGGAGACAGAATTTCTAATAAATAGGATAATCAAGTGTGCTAATTCTGCAGAATCTTTTTCCTTAAATAAAATATTTCATAAAAAAGAAAAATGAGCAATTAGTCAAGACAGATTGCTCTCATTTTTGTAATAAAGCATCCCAATGCCTCACTCTAGAGCCGAGGTGGCGCAGTGGGTAGAGTGCAGTACTGCAGGCCACTTCAGCTGACTGCTAGTTCAGCAGCTCAGTGGTTCAAATCTCACCGGCTCAGGGTTGACTCAACCTTCCATCCTTCCGAGGTGGGTAAAATGAGGACCCAGATTGTTGTTGGGGGCAATATGCTGACTCTGTAAACCGCTTAGAGAGGCCTGAAAGGCCTATGAAGCGGTATATAAGTCTACTGCTATTGCTACTCTATGCTTGCATTTCTTTATTATTCCCATAAGAAAAAAACTCAACCTGTTAATGATCATTGTGTTGGAAATGTTTGTTTCTTTACTGGATATATCAACATTGTGGAATTTCGGTATGTGTCCGATCTTATTAGGTCAAAGGTTTCCCTTTTCTGGTTAATTGTACAAGCAATGAAAGTGTTGAAAAGGGAAACCAATTAAATACTGAGTTACTGCAGTAATCTGGGACGGTTAGCAGCCTCTCTGAAAAAAGTCTAAAAAAGGATTTTGACTTTTAGAAAGTAGGGTATCTGCCAGGAGTCTCTTGTTTGGCTCTCATCTGTGGAGTAACTTGGTTATCATCAGATTATAGCCAATATGCTTCTTTCCATCCATTCATGGGATGGTTTAAAAGCCAAGATCTTACTATACCTGAAGATAAGACAAAACAAAACCAAAACCATACCATGATATAAGTCAATTCTAAATTTCTAAAATAAAATAAATTTAATTGTGGCTGAACTGAGATTAGAGGCTGTTGACAACGAAACACAAGCATTTAAAAACTTAATGGATTCCACCTCTTGGACTTGGTCTATCTCCCAACCTTTGGCCCTGGGGCCACAGGGCAGCAATGAGAGCAGACATCATGCAAAACATTGAATAATTAAATGGTAGAAAGGAACAACTAAAACCAGTTACTAAAAAAAATTGAAATATATCAAAAGAATAGCCAAGTAAGCTCTTGTGTTTTCTAAATAAAACTCCTCTGGTTTGATGTCAAAATGGGTGTATGTGTTACATACTGTATGGAACAAACTCGGCTGTGAGAATAAGATCCTAAAATAACCCATAAGTGCTGCTGAGAAAGCTTCTCTTGGGTGGTGCATCTACCAACACATCAACCTTCTGATTGAGAGAATGAGTGAGAGGGACTCAATCAAACTTCTGACAAAAATCTAAGGTTGGCTCATGTGTGGGAAGACTTTCAAATTTTCCTGACCAGTTATGATCGTAACCTGACAAATGCGCGCACAACAAAAGCGCGCCGACAAAACCGCGATGTTGAAATCGCGCCCACAACAGCGCGCCGACAAAACCGCGCCCACAAAAGCGCGATTAGGGTTAAGTTAAGTGTTGGGGTTAGAGTTAGGGTCAGGGTTAGGTTTAGGGTTAGGTTTAGGGTTATTACCTTGTTTTCGCATTGTTTATTGATGGCACGCTTTTGTTGGTGCGCTGTTGTCGGTGCGCTGTGGACACAATTCTGACATCATGGTTTTCTCGTCGCGGTTTTGTCAGCGCGCTTTTGTCGTGCGTGCATTTGTCAGTGAACCAGTTATGATTACATCTCAAGTCTGAAGCCAGGTTTTAATCTCTTACATTGCATTTGAATTTCCCAAGTTTGAGGAGATTTATTTTTTGAATACTGTATTAAAGTCCAATAAACTTCTGTGTGACAGTACTAAACCTATATTCCTTCCACTCAACAGATTTCATTCAACCAACAAAACAAATAGTATTCAAGCTCCAATGTAATCCCATGTGTTCCTAACACTTGTGCCTTGTGTATGTGTATTCTGCAATTGTTCTCTTGCAGAAATGTCACTTTCTTTGGAATATAAATAGCCTAAAGCCTTTTGATGCAATGAAACCAACACAGACACATTCATGCACAAATAGAAACATGTAAGTGGTACTTCTGGCTCTGTCTCAAAAGTTTAGCCATGAGCTTTTTGCAAGCCTGATGAAAGTGATCTTTCTATCAGCAGGCTTTGACGCTGCAATTTGTCCTCATAGTATACAGTGTCCCTTTGTTCCCAATCCACACATAATTTGTGTTGAATAGAAGAATATCCATGTTTGAGGGGACATCAGACATTTTATGCTGACAGGACTCTTTGGCCATGTTTAATAACAACCAAACACCTGCTCTTCCTACGTGGCAGAAATAAGTATTTTCTCACATGGTTGCAGAGACATCATGGGAAATATGAGGAGCACAGTGGCTCACATGGTTAGAATGCTTGGTTGACAATGACCAAGCTCGTGTTCGAGACCCAGAGCTACTGTATGATGAGGTGTGATCCCATCATTCGCTCCAGCTCCCATCCACCTAGCAGCCTGAAATTGGGCAACCATGAGTAGATAAATGGGTCCCACTTTGGTGGGCATATGAACGGGGACATAGGAGGAATCCCCAACAAGGTATCCCATCTAATCCTTTCAACTCAGAAGTGCCTTGGTGCTTCCGACATGAAAGCAGCAGCAGCATGAGAAATTTAAATGGCCATTTGTCATTCGAGTCATATTTGATGTAAGATGACCAATACAGTGCTGTGGGTATCTCCTGAGGTCCCTGAGAATTACACTAGGATACCAAGAGTTGGCAAGGCTTTAATTGTTCCCCACTGTGCCAGTTACTTCTGCATCATCTAGTCAAGTCTAGAAGTGATGCTAGCACATTAGTTAAATATTCCCCATTTCTATTGTGGCATGCCAGCGGCCAGCAGAGCTGGCAGCAGAGTTGGACAGTGAGGAGGTTGGGCCAGTCCTGGAGGTGGTGAAGGCTCGGATGAGGGCTCTGCATTGGAGGCAGAGATGGGGACAAGGCCATCTGGCAGTTCTCAGCTGCTTTTGGAGCTCAACAGCAGTGAGGCAGAGGAACAGCTGGAGCCTGTTCACAGTGTGCGCATACACAGAACTTCCAGAAGAAAATAGCAGTTAATAAATCAGAGTCAACTTCAGAGTAAAGCCACAGGTGGACGGTGAATGGCCCCTCCCATAGGAAATAAAAAAGGAGAGAAAGGGGAGTGGGTTTTTGCAGGAAACAATTCTTCGTTCTTTCATTTCAGGAGTGTGAAGATCTGTCCGTGAATCTCAGAGACTCTGTGCCAAGTCTTTCCTTGCACAGCACTGCATTTGGAAAATATGTACATGGCAGATTTCCAAGCTAGTTAAGGTCTGTGGTCATAAATTCACCTTTGAAAGACTGTTTACCAGGCCTTCACTGAATGTGAATGAGAGGAATTCACATTCATTTAATAAAAGGGATTTTGTTGAGACAAGGAATCTGCTTTGTGCTTTTGGGGGAAGCCTAAATCAGAACAATTTCCTAGGTTTCAAGAAAGCAAAGAAAGCAAAGCAGTAATTAAACCTCCTATATATAAACATGCAGCATTATTAAGACTTCAGTGACAAGGAATGAAACCAATGACATCCATCAAACTGAGTAAAGACAATCATCAGCAGAGACTTTTCCTTCTGGACTACTTACTTCTATTATTGCCATCAGGTAGCATATCATGAATCTTATCATCCTAGAGTTGTTTTTAAAAACTTCTTTCTATATTATTAAAAGTTGTAAGTTAAGAATGTATTGTTTCGGCAATCATAACTGCAAAGAAGCCAGAAATTATAGCTAGATATATAGGACATTATCCAAAGTTATAACTACATTGCAGTTAAGTAATTGTCAGGGCAGTGAATGATTTGTATTAAAGAAGAAGGTTAAGTACAGTTAAAATGTTCTGTCAGATTCTAAATACATATTCCAGATGTTAATCCTTTAAGGCACAATAATCTATTTTTTCTAACTTTCCATAGCAGTTTCTAGTTTGGTTCTTTTGATATCTATTAAACAGAATTTAAACATGAGAATATTTCCTATCCTTATATGAAATACATGTCCACCCATTTCAGAATAAATAGCATTCGAGGGATTACCTCCTCTGACTCGGCTAATATCAAAATAAATGTCAGAAATTAAGGTAAAATAAGGTGAGGTAAGGTAACATAAGATAAGGTCAGCTAGAAACAAATATTCTTAACTAGAAGGTGTATCTGGAGCTCTCCTAATAGCCTTTTTCCATTTAATAGGTCTTCAGTAAGGCACACATATTTTAATAAATGTAAATTTTAACATTTGGTTTTGCTGAGACCCTGACTGCTCTTTAGAAGGCCAGGTCCTGAAGATGAAACTCAAATACCTTGGCTACCTAATGAGAAGGAAGGACTCACTGAAGAAGAGCCTAATGCTGGGAAAGATTGAGGGCAAAAGAAGAAGGGGACAACAGAGAATGAGGTGGCTGGATGGAGTCACCAAAGCAGTAGGCGTGAGTTTAAATGGATTCCAAAGTATGGTAGAGGACAAAGGATGGCCTGGAGAAACATTGTCCATGGGGTCACAATGGGTCAGACGGAACTTTGCAACAGCAATTTTCATACAAAGACTCTGTGTGTGTGTGTGTGTGTGTGTTGGGCATACTTATATACATTTATCACGTGTATGCACATGCATATTTAAACCCCTTTCCCCCTCCCATTTTTAAAAGATGGGGACAATATAAAATGCCTCCAATCCACGAAAAAGGTAACAGTCACTGGGCAGGGAATGGCTATCACTTTTACAAAAAGTCCACCCTCCCACATGCTGCTACTCCCCTGAAGGGTTCCCAGAGAAAAGTCAGAGAACAGAATTTCAGCAACTAATTCACATGATAAATCTTTTTTCAAAACTAGCTGCTGTGCCATCTTAAGCCTGACAAATGATACAGGCTGACAAATTACCAAAAATCTGACCTTAAGTGAACTTAAGCAGAATTAAGAAACCATGGTAGTAGCTACAGTAACATAAATAAGAAGATGTGTCTGTGGATGCTTCAACTGACTGAAGTACTTATCTGGAAGATTTAAAAAAAAAAAAACTCTGCTCCACTGACTGTTAGTTGACAAAGAAAAAGAGAAGACTCACTGATCTGCACTCTCTCCCATCCAGATGGTAAACTTTTCAGATTTCTAATTGTTATATTGTGAATTGAAGACACCCGAGAGAGAATTCGTGTTTCTGCACCATTTCTCAATGGAAGACAAGATAACGTGCCAAAGTCTGGGGTAAATGCATTTTATTAACTGGAATATATTTGAGGCCAAGACTGGCTCGCTTCAAAATATCTACACTCATAAAATTTGTAGGACAGCTTTACAATATTTATCACCATACTTCGGGATTACGGAGTACAGAGAATTAACAAAAACACTCTCAAATGATGGTACTTTTACAACTAGGGTCCCAATGGTTAGCTCTCAGCTATAAATATTATCTTCTGTTGAAAACTCAATTGCCAATGTTAGCTTTATAAAGAACACATTAGTTTGCAGTGATTCCTGGATGATCTTAAACATTTCTTTTGAAAATCAGTTGATTTGTTTCATCCATGAGAAGCAGTCCAATTTGACACTTTTCCTCTTGCTTTGTGGCTGATAGCAAATTACGGGGGTTTCCTAGTACTTGTTTGGTGAATAAATGGAGAACTGCCAATGGATGCTACAAATCCATTTGTAAATAGGAAAGGAAATCTTGCTTCATAAATTGAGGAACAGATTGGGTAACAGTCAAATTATAAGCCACAGCGTGAAACCAAGATTTTAACAGAAAGTAAGAATGAACTATAATAAAAGCTCAAGTTTCTCCTTTAAAATGCTATTTATTTTTTAAAGCTCTCTTAATAAAGTGCCTGAGGTATGTTTCCTCAGCTATTTGCAAAATACCATTTTGCAGCTAAGCACACTGTAAATTGTCCTATGTCTACTTTCTTTTCAACGCTCCAATAAAGGTCTTTGCCTATTCTGCTTTTATTAGGATCACATAAATCAAAGTCTATTAAAGGCCATGTTTGGTAACCTGAAAAAAACAAGTCAATGCAATGGGAAATGTTGTTATGGTCACTGTTCTGCTGGCTGAAGTAAAGGAAAACTTAAAAGAAAAATCCGAGGGCCAGGACATAACTGTGCATGTTAGAAATAATTAGAAATTCTTTGTGTGTTTAATCACACATGGCTAAATAAAGCTATTCTGTTCTGTTCCGTTCTGTTCCATTCTATTCCATTAATCTTAATTTAATGATATATATATATAGCAATGCTGTCTTTAATGGTTTATAAAGAGTTAAAAAGAAAGCCAATTAAGTATTAAGGACTGTAGTACATTTTTTTTTGTCATATTTTACTTCATATTACCATATTTTTCAGAGTATAAGACGCTCCAAAGTATAAGACACACCTCGCTTTTGGGGAGAAAAACAAGGGGGGGGGATCTGTCTCTGCCTCCCAGCAATTTGCCTCCTTGCAGCAAACAGCAAACAGTACAGACAATATACACCGTTTGTGGTGTTAACATTTCAGACTAGACTTGTACAGATGCTGTTAAGATTGATATGGCTTTCTGGAAGTATACATTATTCTCTGCTATTTAAAAGAAGATACAATAGCACTGGGCCTCTTCAGATCAAGCATTTATTTTAAAAAGCTTCTTCATTTTGTTAAGTTGTCTAGAACAATAATAAAACAGTCTTTAAAAAATAAGTCTAATAATTTGAACATTCTATATAGGCATTTAGTTATTGACTTACCTCCTTGCAGCAAACAGCCTGTTTCGGTTTAGCCTCATTAGCACAAGATTTTTTTTTGCCTCTGCCTCCCAGCAATTTGCCTGCTTGCAGCGAACAGCAAACAGCCCATTTCACTTTCAATTTCAGCACAGGCCTTCTGATAATCAGCTGTTTCAGGCTGCAATGATTGTCATAGCCTATTGCCACCTCTGCAAGCTCCATTTTCCCTGTTTGCTGCAAGGAAGTAAATTGCTGGGAGGCAGAGGCCAAAGAGTGGGGGCTGGTGGGTAGGCGGGGCTACATTCAGTCTATGAGACGCACCCAAATTTTCACCCTCTTTTTTTTTGGGGGGGGAGTGTGTCTTATACTCCAAAAAATATGGTATATTGTAATATGCACAACTGTGCAGGTTAGAAAGAATTAGAAATCCTTTGAGTGTCTAATCACACATGGCCAAATAAAACTAATCTATTCCTATTCTTTTCTGTTCTATTTCATTTATCTTAATTTAATGATATATATAGCAAAGCAGTCTTTAATGGTTTCTATAGAGTTAAAAAGAAAGCCAATTAAGTAAATTTTTTAAGGACTGTGGTACATGTTTTTATTCCTTGAAATCATTGCATGTTTACATAGATCAATTCTACACCACTTTCATGAAAATTCAATAAGGCATTTCATTGTTTCATTTGAAAATGTATTGGCATCTCTGTGCAACTAAGCCTAAGAATTCAAGCCCCAAAATACACAATAGGATAGTGCTTCTTGATCGGAAATATATTTTAAATGATTTAAAAACACAATATATCATACAATCCTTTTATATACAGTAAAGGTAACAGTAAGGTTCCCCCACACATGCATGCTACTTGTTTCCCACTCTAGGGGTGGTGCTTATCTCTGTTTCTAAGCTGAAGAGCCAGCGCTGTCCGAAGACTTCTCCATGGTCATGTGGCCAGCATGACTAAACGCTGAAGCCACAAAGAGCACTGTTAACTTCCCACCAAGGTGGTTCCTATTTTTCTACTTGCATTTTTTATGTGTTTTCGAACTGATAGGTGGGCTAGTTGGGCAGAAGCTGGGGCAAGTAACAGGAGCTCACTCCATTATGTGGCGCTAGGAATTCGAACCGCTGAACTGCCGACCTTCTGATCGACAAGCTCAGTGTCTTAGCCACTGCGGCCCTCTTATATACAGTACATGGATTCATATTTCCTGTTGTCCAAAAAAGAAGGGGAAAAACCTTAATTTTTGGTATTAAGTTTTGGGAAACAAAGGCCAGTTCTCCTGAACCAGTAGCAAAAAATGCTTAATTCCAACGGTATTTCCAACGATCAGGTAGGTGACCTCAGCTGTGACACGCATTTATATTAGCTACAATTGTTCAATTTCCTGCTTTCTAGCTAATTTGGCCCAGTGGAATCCTTCCCCTTGCTATTCTACTTATCTTTGCATACTTGGAAGGCTTCAAAATTTTCCTTTTTTAGTGTTGTGCAGGCGCGCCCCAGGCACGCATGCGTATAAAGTATGCGTGCATGCGCAAAGCATGCGTTTGGTAGAAGACTCACTGAACCGGTAGTAGACTTCAGAGGATTTCACCACTGCTTGCATGGTTCTGAGACATCCCACTCCTTTTTATAACATGTCTAGTTGTAAGGATGAAACATTCTCCTCAAAATCTTCTTCATCTCCATCATTCTTGGAGGAACTTCATTCTTTCTAATTGGGCACATTGGAGTATATACCCATCACATCATATCCCAGTTTCATCTACTTCCTATCATTCATACACAGTTCTTTATAACTATCACTCACGGCTCACTGAGAAATCATGCATGCATATGGAAAACAACCTTTACTCCAATGGATCTTCAACTCTGTCACTCCCTAAAATAATAAATGAAGTTGTGTGTTGAGTATTCCCACCAAATCAAAGTATTGCTTTCATCAGTGTTAAGAATGTGCAAAGAATAAATAAATCTATCACTTCTAGGAATTCAATTTTACTTCATACATCACAGGAATTTTTAAAGATTAGGGTACAGCAACTCTTCCCTCTGGGATCACTCAAACAAATGAACAGCAAAGTTCAAAGTGGGTTTTGATAGTGCTCTCATATTTTCCACACAAGTCCCATTACATGTTTTTTATTTTTTTTTTACAAAATTGTGATCACTCTAGGTTGCTTGAGATTCTCCAATGGAAGGTGATGGAGGTACTGAGAGAAACCCAATTCACACTCTGAGAAGTCCTGTTTTAACCCCTTTGCTTTGCAGGAACTCTCAATTTTAACTAAAACACAGCTTACCAAAAGAGGTTGCAGTTTACTTTTACATTTGGACATTAAAATATCCAATGTCTAGTCCTGGCAGCCGGTTCCTAATTCCTCAAAAAAGGCAAAGGAGCTACTTATCAAACCTTCTTTGTAAAGCTGATGTTGTTTCAGGAGATAATTGACTTCTCTTTGGGGAATTAGTAGGATATTAGTTACAGTGATCTCAGACTCCTGACATTTCAAATTAATTCACTCTCTGAACTCTGGTTTTACAACTATGCTTGAAGAACTTGCCTCTGTCAAATTTTCTGAACATCAGAAGACTCCAAAGTCAATAAAAAAGCTGAAATATCCAGCTTTTGATTCAGGATGGTTGGTACCACTTGGAGAAAGATAATCTTCACTTGAGGTCTAATATTCCACAATTCTTGACAGAACAAAAGATGGTTGTTTTTCTTTACAGGTCATGGTACATTTTCAGAAATGCAACCTGCAGGAAAACAAAACATAGCCCACAAATTAGCATCTGCACAGTTAAGCTTCAACACATACACAATTATACAGACATCCACCCACAAATGAACAGAACCATGCTCAATATGTTATAGTCAGATAAACAATGCAGATAAGTGCTCCAATGACTTACAAAGGGGAACGCGCTCTGAAGAAATGCCTTTTTGACTTTTATCTCTTCTGACTTCTTAGTATAGATTGAAATCATAAATTGTGCTGGATATAATGTGACATGATCTACTACTAACATCTGTATAGAAATTTTCACTTTACGAAACAAAGACTCAAAAAAGTGCTGAGATAATCAAATTCCTTCCAAAACTTAATGTGCCCTGAAGGATCTAGAATCTAGGCATTTAATTCCATGTTCACCCATTGAGTAAATTAATACAATTCTTATGATGAGTTACCTCAATTTGTGAAATAAATCTAAACATTCTTTTGCAGTAATTCAAAGACATTTGAATCACAATGATAAAAATCACAGGATGAATACAGAAATAAAATCAGTAGATTGCTTAGGGATTTCATGTTAGTGTAATGTACTGGTTCCAAAGGCACTTTTCAAAAGCAGTGCAAAAACATTCTTGTTTGGCTCGCTGTGCCAGATGGGTTTTAACATACACGAGAGCAATTTTTGATGGGATGCTTCTTATATTTCATCTGCATGTTTTGCTTCACTATTAACTGAAAATCTTTCAAATAGGACAGGCAGTAGAAATCTGTAGAAATAAATGCCAAAGCAAAGGTGAAATAATTTTATGCATCATTAAGAGATTAGGGAAAACTGAACAAACCCCCACCCCCCACCCCATCTCCCCAAGAAAAATAGATCTAGGACTACATGAAAGTAGCAGGAAGAGCTTGTAGCATGGAGCCCAATCTTCCCCTCCCTATTTGTGATTTTTGGGAACAGTGATGTTTTGCTTCTGGAGATAATTAAATACAGAGTGCTTCCCTGTGGCTCTGATATCAATATTATTCTATTTGCCATGTTAGAAAATTTCATGTTATCTCGGTTCTTATTAAGAGGTTCCGCATATCACAGAAAATAGCAAAGAAGGCAGCTAACTGAAGGCATATTTTGCTCACAGTGAAAATAAAAGGCAAAAAATCCAAGTAGCTGCAGATGCTGGTAATAAGGGAAGTGGTTTTTTTTCTGATCTGACCCATTGGTCCATCTATCTCAGCGTGCTGTGTCTTCAGTTACATGCAGCTAGCTCAAAAACAGAAGATAATGGTCTTTCTCTGCCCTATCTAAAGGTTGAGCAAAGGTTTTCTTTTTTTTAATGAGGTTACTTATGAATAGACATGAAAATGATATCCCTGTTTTTTTCCTGTGAAATACAAGCAGGTCCCCCAAAATTCAAACACAGTGGAGGCATTTGAAGCTGTTTTCAATCCAAGAAAATGCCCAAGACTTTTAAGTACGCAATGCTTTTGCTACACCATTGAACATTAATTCTTCTGCTATATGATTTTTTCCCAGAATTCTAAATGTACTTGCATTCTGTTTTTGTCCACTGCTCCAAGCTACTACCTCGACTTACTATTTGTTTGAATTAGCTGGACTTTGATTACTCCATTACAGCTCACAAAAGGAGATCTCTGCCGATATTTACCTGGATTTTTGACTTCCAAACTCAGAGTGTTAGTTATCAGGCAAGACCTGTTTCATATTGTTTTATCAAGGGAATATCAGCTAGCAATATATAGAATCTTCATATTAGCAAACAGATTAGAAATCATTATTAGCCAGCATTTTTAAAATGCTAGGAACAAATCTACTTTCAACTGTAATGGCAATTTTCACCATGTAATAGCAATAGCACTTAAACTTTATATACTACTTCATAGTGCTTTAAAGCCTTCTTGAAGCAGTTTACAGAATCAGCATATTGCCAGTCAGGATCGAACGTTTTGCAGTGAGCAGTGAGTCAGCCTGCAATACTGCATTCTAACCATTGTGCCACCACAGGTCCTTTGGCAGATGCTATCGCTTGTTTAAAGAAGCTGGAAAGCAAAAGTTCATTTCTGAGAGCCACTACGTTTCAGGAAAGCAAGGCTTTCCAAATTTTGTGGCGTTGGCAACACCACAATCTAAAGCACTGAAAAAGATCTAAATAGAACAATTTTTTTTTTAAAGAAAAAAACGGGGGTCTGGGGATTTATAATTATATTTTTCATTTCCCACTTTTCCAACTCAACAGAAAATGTCTCCTGCAAAATATTGAAAGACTACAAATAAAATCTGTCTTCTGAAGTATCTTTGAATTTTGTGCCCTCTTAATTCTGCCAAATATTATGTGTTTTCTAGTGCTTTGGCTGAGGGAAAAGGTAAATGTATACAACCAACTCCTGAGGGTTCCTTTCACTTAAAAAGCAGCCTTGGCCATCCACCACCCAATTAATTTAATGTGAACAGCTTTTTAATTTTTAATCCAAACTAGATCTGCCCTGACAATACTTTCTGCTCCCAGTTGCAACATCCCATGTTGGCATTTTCTGATATAATGGAAACAAAATACCAATTAGAATTACATCGTAAATCTCCAGTTGAATTTCCAGTTTGGTCGTATTATCCAATCAACTGACATCTAAATCAGGAACTTCCCAACTCATATTCTTCAAAACTCTGATTACTTGGTTCCTTGGTAAAGGATTGGGGGTTAGAAACTCCAAACGAGTTTCACATAATTGCTTTCGGAACGTGGCAAGAAATTGTACCTATGAAATTTTCTCCCTGGGTGTTCCAATCAATCTTAAAGAGCACCTTTTCAACAAATTCAAGAATAATGCTCTTTTCAAGATCATAGCACAACTTTGATTTAAGCTGCCTATCTTACTTTAACACTAGGATTCCGTGGTAATTAACATTTTCTAATCTTGATTAACATTAACATGGCTTGAACTAAAAACTTCAAAAGGTCCCCAAAGAACTTTCTTAACTCTAATTTCCTAGTCATATTGCATATGTTAATTACTGAAAAGATTTACAAGTCGCAGCTACTGAAGTTCCTATGTTATATTATCTAAATGACAGTAAACAAACAGAAGAGTGTGCCTCAGAGCTTGTTACTGTGTGAGAAAATTAACTCTGCTATCTTTAATTTTTCTGGCACCCTTTGTTCAGGCTGCTCTGTTTATTTGGCCCTTCAAAAGTTTGGCTGCAGAATTCTGTAGTAATCTTCACATTTTGGAGTAGTTGTTCTTGTAAACAATAAGAACAATAAACAATATCAGCATTTAAAACCACTTTACAACTTATATCTGTTACTTCTTGACTTTTAAAATATGACGATGGGTATCCATGGGGAGGAGAGTGTCATCATGTATGTCATGTTTCATTATGTAAATGATGTATCTTGCATTCTGTATATCATTAGTATTATGACATGACTGATTAATATTGATAATGGCATCATTGGGTCGTCCAAAGGATGCCAATGATTATGATTCTACTTTCAATTGTAAACACACACACACACACACACACACACACACGTACGTTTTATATATATCCCAATAAGGGTATGGCTAGCTGATGAGAGCTAAATAGCTTGAAATAGATCTATACTAGTCTCCCTTTATTTATTTATCAGCACAAATGCAACACAAATGTAACAAAGGCAACAGTAAAAATAATGGCTTTCTGTCTGGATGGTCTCTTGTGATGAGCCGATAGACAGAGAAAGGAAGCAGTAGCCTTCCTCCCACATTTGGGCATACCAGGGGTTGTGACACAATACATACCTATTTCCCTGGCTTAGCTGATAAAGGAGGAGAACCTGTGGCCTAGTGGCTAATACAGCTGCCTAATATGTAATACAGCCCAGATTCGAATCCCAGTAAGATATATATATATATATATATGACTTACTACTTACTTGACTTTACTCCAGGGTCAAGTGGCATATAACTGCTTTAAACAAATAAGATTACTAGAAAACACTATGAAATGGGGAAAATGTACAGATTACTTATGAACTCCATTAGCAGAAAAGGAAATTTAAATTGGTATGAAATGGGTGGGAAAGTGAGTTAAAGAGCCATTGAGATGACTTTGGAGTAATTATGCAGAAATAGTTATAAAAAACAAAAACATGCTTAAGGCTCAAGAAATAAGAGAAACCTTTAGAAAGAAACACAGCCTGGAAAATGGTGATGCTTTCAAGATTATATATTTATATATTTATTTATAGCATGTATCAATAAAGTGATGTTTCAAGCTTCTACATCTCTTTCTATTCTGGCCTACCCTGGCTAATAGCAAAGTAGAAAATAAAATTTCAGTTCCAGATGATTTAAAAGAGAGAATGGGTACCTGACTACCCCTTTCAAGCCTTAGAAGGCAGCAAGATGTAAAGAGGGGCTCAACACAGAAATATTAATTTTGTTTGATATTTCTTAAAAATCCTGTTTAGCAAACTTTTATTTCCTAAACCCTGAACAGGAAAGCATAAAATCACAGATACTGCTAACATTGAGTCTTTTGTCTTTCAAGAAAAAATTAAACTTCTGTAATCTTAAGCCTAATCAATAGACATTCTAAAACAGTGATGGCTAACCTTTTTGTCATTGTGTGCTGGAAATGTGCGTGTGTGCCCACACCTATAGTGCAATGCCCGTGTGACACCCCCACACTCCCCACCCCCCGGCACATGCATGAGCGACAGCCCATTTTGGGCCTAGCAAGCCTCCCTGAACCCATGCATGCTCTGTAGAGACTTGAAAATCAGCTGACTGGTAGGCATGCGCGCATGCACAGTGAAGCTGAGCTGGGGCAATGACTCACCTGTCCACAGAGAGGGCTCGGCGTGCCACCTGTGGCGCATGTGCCATTGGTTTGCCATCACAGTTCTAAAAGAATGTTCTAAAAGAATGTTCTCTGGTACAGAGAAACCTCCAAGTGGCCTCAACGACTCTCAGAGTCAGACTAACAACCAGATGACTGCATGGAATATAAATCCTTCCATTCCCCACCACTCAGTCAGAACTGAAGAAGCTTCTTGGATGATGAGTGAAATGTCTTCAAGGAAAAACAAAGTTTCAAGAAGCTTCTTGGATGAGAAGTGAAATTTCTTCAAGGAAAAACAAAGAAAGTTCAGTTGCTTCTTGAAAAAAAAAGCACCTTTGGAACAACCATGAACTAGATGATTGAGAATCTGTTCTCAATCATCAAAAGAATGATGAGAATCTGTTCTTTTAGACATTATAAAAGAAACTATAATGGGGAATTCATTCAAGCCTATGGAACTTACACTTGGTAGCAATATTACTTTTTAAAGAGGGTTTAGTTATGTATGGAATGGAGGACATAATTAGAATCTAATGCTGGCATTACATATACGCCCTCGGAAAAAGTAATTATCTGAGTTATGCCTGAACACTTCCTTAATTCTCAGGTATGTCAATGTAGGATCTAAGAAAAGGAGATGTTCATTATATGCAACTCACCTTTATTGTATTGAGTCTGCTATTTTCATGCTTATTTTATACTAGTTGATAACCCAGCATTGCCCAGGTATTTATTTATAGGGGGGAAATGTCCAGACCAAACGTAATATCTAATGTTAGATTTTTGTCAAAGGGACCCCCCTTGTGGAGTACTGTGAAGCTGTTACTATGGCAACTCCACTGTGCTGTACAGTAGAAGCCATTTTACAGCAGTACAGTAGAAGTCTTTTTAAGGCACAACAGGCTGTATTTTAATAGAATACACACCCCGAGGGGTGTTAGGGATGTCTTACACCCACAGTATTTGTTTCCAGAGAGTAAGTCATGTGTGTATCAAGTTTGGTTGAAATTGCTTAAGGCATTCCAGAGTTATGCTGGAACATACACACACATAGCCATTTATATATAAGAAAGATTATCACAGATCAGAAACATGACATTTTTTTCTTGCAAAAAGTGGTAGGGAGAAATTTCTTTCCATCTTCCTCTGCATGAAGGAATGGAATTCTGTGTCTAATTTGGAGTGGGGGATAGGATCTGCCTGAAGATTTGTCCACTGATGTCATGGTGGCTGTATGTATGATGGAAGTCCAACATTTTTGCCGAATTGGGTCATCAGTTCTGATGTGCATGAATTAAGCGGTCTGTCTCTCCAAAAACTTTATAGCAACAATTCAGGGCTAATGTAAACAGTCTTATACGGTTATACTTGGATTATTTTATCATGTTTGCATACCATCAATATGTTTTGAAACAAGATGGTTATCTGTATCTGTAGTAAAAATTTAGGCAATCAGAAAGATTTAGAACACTAGAACAGTTTCAATAGCAGGGTACACCTATAACTGCCTAATACACATGCTTTTAATGTTGTTATCATATTATATTTTTACATTATCAATGTTATTGTGATGAATACTACAACAAATATGCAGATTATGATTGTTTAAAAATAAATGTACCCAGATCACACATTCTTAGATGGAAATTGAATATTATATAAATAAAACATGGAGGAAAAAAGATACTAAATATCTTAAGGGCAATAAGCTGGAAAATAAATAAATAAATAAATAAATACCTGTCTCAATGTCTGAGTTTTGCAGACTGGCAAAACTCATCCATGAACACCAACTGGCAGTCAGAAGACATGACAGGAATTCTTTAATTTCACAACATATAGACAGATTTAACCATAGTTTCAATTGGGAAAATGTGACAATCCTAGACCTAGGCCAAGTCCAAAAATGCCAGGGAATATCTAAAAGTCTGGCGCTCTGACAAATCAGCCATCACTAGACAAATAGACATTAACAACATCTATAGACCATGAAAAAGAGACAATCAACCAGCCCAAAGGAGAACAAAAAGACCCCAGCACTTCTCCGCCAATAATCAGCACAGATTAACTCCAAGGTTAACTTCAATCAAGCAAACAATAACCCCAGTCAAGAAACTGCCAAAGAGCCATCACTAAACAACCCAACCAAAGAACCCTTAAGACCACTCCCAACCACCCAGACAGTCACTAGAATCAGAGGTGGGTTGCTCCCAGTTTGGCCTCGTTTGGCAAAACTGGTAGTGGTAGTTTGGCCTGGGTTGCAGAACCAGCAGCGACCCAGGGTGGCCATGCCCCCAAACCAGTTCCCTGGTCACCTGCTGCTGTTACCGGAATGTTGTTTAGTAGTGCACGCGCATGTGCAGTTCACTAAATTGTTCTGCGCATGCGCGAAGAACAGTTTACATTGAACTGCGCCCGTGAAGAGCATGTGAAGCGAACCAATAGTAAAACCGGGAGAAACCCACCTCTGACTAGAATATAAACTGACAGCAAACAGCACTCCTTGCTAGCATTGATGATGTTACCTAGTTAAGGTAATGAAATGTCTGCAAAACAACAAGCAACCTCAGAGAACACCAAGGACCTCTCTACCTCCTGTAATGTCACTGTTTGTTCCTACATTAATTGTTCCTGTGTGGATAGAAATCCAGTAATGAGATATGTGTTCATGTGTTTGTGCTGCTGACCAATTTCAGTGCAAATGTCTTCCTTTGCTGCTAAGAGCCCTAAGAGCCGAGGTGGCGCAGTGGTTAGGGTGCAGTACTGCAGGCCGCTTCAGCTGACTGTTATCTGCAGTTCAGCGGTTCTAATCTCACAGGTTCAAGGTTGACTCAGCCTTCCATCCTTCCGAGGTGGTTGAAATGAGGACCCAGACTGTGGGGGCAATATGCTGACTCGGTAAACTGCTTAGAGAGGGCTGAAAGCTCTATGAAGCGGTATATAAGTCTAACTGCTATTGCTAATCACCATTTGTACATGAGCCGAGTTTTATCATCACTATGACATATTCATTACTGGGCTATATCAACGAAATGGCTTATTAGGGGAAAAAAATGGGAAGGGTAGGAGAAAACTGGACAACACATTTTCATCCGAATAGTCCTTTGATCAGGGCATGTCAGGACCAAAGAAATAATTCTGCAAGAGTGATCTATTTTTCACCCCAGAAAACATACATCTTCATGTTTATCTTTTATAACTGGGGTTCTTAAACTTTGAAAACTCTAGCATTATTAGTGTGTATGCCCCCCCCTTATGAATGCAATAATAACTTTACTGGAGCTAGCTGTGGGTGAGAAAATCATATATTAAAATTAAATAAAATGTAATTTATATATCCTAACAATTTTCCAGATTTGTGAACCAGTAGGGGGCATGTGCAGCCACAACAAAGCCTGAAGCAAGTGTTGATAATGCTCCAGTTTGCCTGTCCAAGGATAAATAACTTTTTAAAATATCTGTGATCCATAAATTTCTATGTGACCCTTCAGGGGGTCCCCACTCACTTTGAGACCTCCTGGCATATAAATCATATAAATATGCTCAACTTTTTTTTTGTCCTTCTTGCATCTAAACTTGAATATAGTTTTGAGTGCAGTCTTGAAAAAGAATCCTTTTAGAGATTGTATAGCTCAATGCGTATCAAGAGACAAGTACAGACATAAAGAGATGATGTACTTGTAAGCAGAGTTTAATTGATACTTATGCCATCAGAAATATCTAAATCAAGCAACTTTGGAACTTTTTTCCTAAGTCTCCCCTATCTCTATGTAATAGACAGAAGGAAGAGCCACAACCATGGCAACAGTCAGATAAAAGAAATCTGAGTTGGGGGCAGAAGTATAATATGAGAATTTTTCTTGGACGAGACCCTCCCTTCCCTAATTCTCACAAAAATAAAAAGGGGAGGGGAGATATTAAGATCTGCTAAGATTCTATTACTGTGACTTAAAATAAAAGCAGTTTTAGCATTCATATTGTTGTTTCTGTCTACCTTGAGAAGCTGACAGTAATAGATGACAAAATTGTTGTTATGATGACAGAATAATTTATTCTTATGCATGTGAAAAACAACTGCTTTCAAACGTGTATCATATCCCTAGGAACGACACTACTTTCTAAAATAGGATGTAGAAGTTCAAAATATACTACTGCAGAACTATTACTGGTAGCTTTAAAAAAAAAAGCTGATAGAATATTAAAAAAAGGAGGGAAGGGCCAATTAATTTCAGAATGTCTTGTCTTGTGGCTCTGTAAGAGACGCAAATCCATTAATTTCAACATGTCTGAAAGCTTAATGACTTTCTGCACCTTTGAAATTCCCTAATTTTCTCCCTTCATCATGGTTGATGGGTAGAAAATTTCAGAAAGGGAATATGAGCAGGAAGTTGTTTAAATTTAAAATGATAAAAACCATTTGAGGAGAAGCTGGATATACAATTTACTTAACAAAATTATAGGCACAGAAATAACTGGTAACCTATGTTTGATTGAAATGCGTTCAGGAGCTTACCATTTACAACCATTATCTACTGACACCTAGAAGCAACAGACGCGGTGTATGTTACAAGTAATTTTAAATACAGCATTTCTGCTGCATTTGTTCTAACTGATGTATGTTTTTTAATAAAACTTGTGGAAGCAGGAGGGACAATGCCTAGACCTTTAGCAGCAGGAGTAAATTTAAATTAGTTCATTGCTAGAAGCATAAAGCATTAATGAAATATACAAGAGAGCTTCTAACAATATTTGTTTAGTGCAACTAACACTTTTTCTTTAAATCCATTATGCATACACTGTAGAACCACAGCAAATACTGCACAATCAGAACTGACCTACAAGTAGTTCTTACCTGCCAATGGTAATTGGGACCAGGAACTCTGTTACTAAGTGAAATGGTCATAAAGTCGACATTATGGGAATGCAATGATTTATGACAGCAATTCCGGCAGTTCCAGTTGCCATCGTTAGGCGACTAGCACATAGTCACAACATCCACAGTCACATTGTTGGCATTTGTTGGCTTCCCGATTGACTTTGCTTGTGAAAGCTTCATTTGCAATAAAACTCACAAATGGCAAAGATATGACTGTGGGATGGTTCAATGTCGTACTTGCCAGCCAATCACTATCACTAATGTGACCATAGAAAGCGCATGGTTGCAAACATTTAGTTGTAAGTATCTCTCATAATTGTCTAACATAATTGTCGGTGTCATAACTTCAAGCATTCGCTGAATGAGTGAACGTTAAACAAAGACTATCTGTGTAAGCATTGTATTCTTTAGCATAGGAGACTGAAGATGTCAAATGAGCATCATATATTTACATTCAAAAAGGAATAATGGAAAAGAATTAACTTTAATAATTTAGTAAAGTTACCAATTTTCATTTTTCTTTCTTTCAAAAGAATACCATCCTAAGCTACTTACTCCCCCCTTAAAGTCGGTGTGCTCCCATTTAATGTTTTCATTAACAGTTTATAAATAGTAATGTCTATGCTATTGTCTACTTCTACTGGGATCCTAATAGAAGAAATAGAAAGAAAGGTTAGAGACATATTCTTTTTGAAATTGATGGTGTAGACTTGGCATGAATGATTTTAAAGACTTACTCCCATACATAATAGTTAACAGCACTGCAAACATGGAACAGTTGAATAAAACTGGATTCTCACACATAGACTTAAAAATATAGGTTCCCAGTTGACAATTTATACTGCTATTAAATACAGCAAATATCAATACTTAAGAGCTGACATTATTTAATGAAGTTTCTGTTGAAGCTTATCAATAAAAGAATCCCTAATAAGTTATATACAATTTAGAAATATATTTCGGGGAGAAATAATGAATATGTATTTTAAAAAGTATGTATCTTATCTTAGGATTTCAAATGTATTTATGGTTCTTTGCAAATTTTCCCCCTTTTATTATGTCTTTTACAAAAATGCCAATGTTTGTTTGATATAATTTTAATTCTTCAAAACCATTAAAAGATAAGTCACTTTCAAAGGTGGACATTTGAATCAGTTTTAAATTATAAAAAGAAATACAAATTAAAAGTATAAAAGCTACCCATTAGCAAACCCATGTCATGTACACAAAGTCTACCTGAATAAACATATATTTACCTATTGATAGGAGGATAACTAGCAAGGAACCAACTTTCCTTCCTGGATACTATTTAGTAAGATTGTGGGGGAGGATATAAATTAAACAAACAAATAAATAAATATTAAAGCCTGATAACATCCCCAGAGAAAAATCTCTCCTCTCTATGCATCAGATCCAAGTCAGTATTTATTTTAGAATTTAAAAACACTTAAATCTTGATGGGTACAATGTGAATTATCTAGTGCCAAGAGTGGGGAAATGCTTACAAAATGGATAATTTTAGAGGCAATCTTAACTATAGGTTTTTGTTTTAATGAGAATATCTCCTACTGGAATATATCCTCAAGACACCCTGAAGGAAGCCAAATTTGAGCTTCACTGCAGGCTTTACTTTGAGAGGAAAAATACAGCTGAAAGTACCTTTATTAACTGTGGCAGAAAGAAATGCAACTAGAAACAGAGGATTCATTACAGCCAGTTTACCAGAAAGCCTTATCTAAGTTTTCAAACCTCATTCACATAGCACTCCTCACATTTTCTCTCCTCTTGAGAGGAAATATTGAAATGACAGTGATAGATAGAGTGGTGTTAAAAGAAAAAAATGCTTAAAAAATTCAGAGTTAATCCAAATGCTGCAACTTTATTTTGCAAGGGCAGTGATAAATATGTATGGTATTAAAGAGCCTCCTTGATAAAACACCACAAAGAAAGTTATATAACTTATTCTAACCGCTGCATAATATATCAGTTTGTAGGATATTCCGAGAGAATATCCTAAAAGAATATTCATGTAATAAGTTAAGAGAAAACGATACCTCCATCTTTTGATTATGGTGCATCATTTTCATATGAGTAGCAATAGCAATAGCACTTAGACTTATATACCACTTTACAGTGCTTTACAGCCCTCTCAAAGCTGTTTACAGAATCAGCTTATGTACCAACAATCTAGGTCCACCTTGGAAGGATGGAAGGCTGACTCAACCTTAAGCCTGGTGGGATCTGAACTGCCAAATTGCAGGCAGCCGGCAGTCAACAGAAGTAGCCTGAAGTACTGCACTCTAGCCACAGTACCACCAAGACTCACCAAGTAGTTAAAACACCAGGCTAGAAACTGGGAGATCGTGAATTCTAGTCCCACCTTAGGCACAAAGCCAACTGGGTGACCTTGGGCCAGTCACTCTCAACCCTTGATGAAGAGAGAAGCAAACCAGTTCCAAAATATTGCTAAGAAAACTGAGGGACTAGTTCGGGCAGTCCCTAGGAGTCAACACTGACTTGAAGGCACCAAAAAATCCCAAACAAATCCTCATTAAGGAAAAACACAGAACAAGATTGCATCTTTCTCCCGCACCTAAGTTGATGTAGTCTTGTTGGCTTTCTCTTGCAGTATCAAAATGTTAGGTGCAAGCATTTGCAGAGGAAAACCAACCCATCTGTTTTTTTTTGAGGGGAGGGTTTGCAAATGTTGGGTAAAATATAACCCTAATCCTAAAACTAACCTTGGTCTAACTTTAGTCTCAGGTCAGATTTAATTCTACAAATTATTGTCATGGGATTACATCAGAATCTGCCCATTAGGTGAAGCAAGAACATTGGAAAACCTTTCTCCCAAAAGAAGTTTCAGAATTTTTTTACAGATTAAGTAAGAGAAACATTTGCACCCTTGTTGCCACCAAGACAATGTTCAGAGTAAGACTAATCTCAGGAGAGTTAAGTTAGAAACTACAAGTGATAGAGGGCTTTAGCAAAAAGCTATCTGAAAAAGGTTGTGGAAGATCTCCCATCTCAGATCGAAGCGATTTGAGAGGAATAGATTTCAAGAGAGTAAGCTGTTCTTCTACACCAGGCATGTCCAAAGTCTGGCCCGGGGGTCAACTGTGAGCCGAGGTGGTGCAGTGGTTAGAGTGCAGTACTGCAGGCCATTTCAGCTGACTGCTATCTGCAGTTCGGCGGTTCAAATCTCACCGGCTCAAGGTTGACTCAGACTTCCATCCTTCCGAGGTGGGTAAAATGAGGACCCAGACTGTGGGGGCTATATGCTGACTCTGTAAACCACTTAGAGAGGGCTGAAACCCCTATGAAGTGGTATATAAGTCTAACTGCTATTGCTATTGCAACCCATTTTCAAATTTTGAGCAGCCAGCAGCCTCTTCTCCCCACTGGCTCAGCCTGTCACTCATCCCCGCTGGCCGGTGTTTTTTCCTTCACCCCACATTAATGTTAATGGTTCAAAGAATGTCAGGCTGAATGGTCGGCCCCACACATTTTCACCTCACCAAATCTGGCCCTCCTTGCAAAAATGTGGACACCCCTGTTCTACACAATGAAAGCAATGTGATCATGCTGGCAATGGGGAAAAAAGGCAGGCAAAGGAGAGATTGCCTACAGAAAGTGCTTGTTTTTTCCTCCTTGCCCATCTCTCAGAGCAGAGAGATTGGAGAGAAAGAGATTTCAAGTGAGTACTGTAAGCTGTTTGCATAGCATGTCCATTGCTCCTAGTCTCAGGTTGTGGGCACAGCCAACTGCTTTCAATGCATAGAAAGGCAACAGCTTAGTGACTTGCAATTCTGCTCTCCAATCTCTGTTCTGCAAGGAAGAAAAAGGTCAGACACAGGATGTGTGTTGACCGAAATGGTGATCACATGACTAAGGGATGTTGCAAAAGTGGTTAATTATTGTAAAGGGCCTATAATGTTATTTCTCCAGCGCCATCGTAACTTTGAATAGTTACTGAACAAATGGTCAGGAAACAGAGACTACCTGTAAATCCTCATTTAGTGATGATTCACAGTTACGATGGATAATGAAAAACTTTGCAATCAATCTTCACATTTACAATCTTTGCAGGTCTGCGAAGGAAAGGAAAGCTGAAGTAAGATCAGCACAGCTGCAGTTTTACTTAATAGCTTTGCTTAAAAACCAAGTTGCAGGTCTCGGATTGTTAATAGGTCTCTCAGTTCCCAGCATATTATTCTTGTTCTGAATGTTGATTTAAAATTTCACAGCTATCTGTTAAATTTGCTTCATAATTCTATTATACTAATGATTAAATAAATACTGTACAGCGTGCAATTTCTTTGATTTCATTGAGAACAGATAAGTTGCAGAGACAACGTTCTGAATCACCCAAAGAAAGCATGTAATATGCCCGGGCAATTCTTGTACTTCAACAAATACAAGATATGTCTAATAACATCTCTTCTCCAGTCCAGTACCCTTCATCACATCCAAATTGCTTTTTGGTTTTACAGTCGTTGCTTTCAGTGTGTTACCACTCTCAGTAATATTGCACATTTTCTCTCAAGAAGAAAAAACTCCATCAACTATGTTGTCACTTGGCTTTTCAGAAACCAGATCATCTCTTGAACTCATCCTGTATGGGATGAGGTTTCTGAAAAGCAGTTTTGTCTCTTAACAAAAAATGGAAATGGCTAGGGGAGAGGGTCATATCCTTTAAAATCTCAAGAACCTTTAAACATATTTGCTCATTTATAAAAACCACACTTCAGTAAAACCTTAGAGGTATTTATTGGCATGATGTTGGATTTTTTTTTGTTTTTTATGCTTGATAAAGCAGCATCAGGTGCATTGGCCTTCAAAACCCCACCCTATTCTTTTTTCTGGGTGTTGAAACAGTCACACATTTTTTTTTTAATGAGGATATCCATTTTAGAATTAGAAATGATGGGATTTTATAGAAGTTACAGCTGGAGCTACTTTATAAACCAGAACGTTAACTGAAAAAGCTGTGTGTATGTTAATGTTTTGGTCATGATTTCAAGTCATTTGCCTCAAGTGACAACGAAGACATATAGGGAAAACTTGCTGAGTCTCCTGCATTCAATAGAAAATCAGAGTCATGATTTCTGCTGATAGGAAGGACTGGCCTTCTGCCAAATGTCAGAATATTTCTGTGGAAACTGACAAGCTGACATGTTGGAAAAAGAAACACCCTGAGATTTGGCTGTGGAATCTCTTCCTCGGAATAAAGGGCCTGAACTCATGAGATTATGTTCCAGCTCCTCTGTGTTATAGGACTTGTGCAAGTATCCAGTTTGGCCTCCCTGGGAACATTCAAGAGCAATATTAAAAAAAAAAAGACTGTCATTTAGATGGCTTATTCAAAAGAATAATGTTTATTGATGAAAATGTGTGACCCAGGATACACTCTTTTTCTTCCTGTTTCTTGGTTTGAGGTTAAGATCTGTACTTGCATTCAGAATTCCCTTCTCCTGGTTTGTTAGTAAGCATTTAGTGAGTTTCCCAGTTGGATATAAAGGGAAGTAAATTCAACAAGTATCAGCCTGCCCAGTTAGGCCAGGTAAGAAGTACGACCAGATGAGCTAATTCTAATTTATTATAAAGCTACAATAACAGAATCTTGCATATCTGAAAGTACAAATCCCCCACCATCTCTTTTACAACCTGAGAAGCTAGAGAGGTTCTTTCTGTGCCTCCTCCATCCTTTGTGGGGCTGTGGGCTAAGTCATCTCTTATCTGATGCTTCTCTAGGCAGCATCCCCACACACACACTGCTTCTCAAGAGCTTTCTCATTTCCCACTATAAAATGCAACAAATGAAGGGGAATAAAAAAGCTGGCCCAAACTGAACCAGTTTATTAAGAACATTTTTAAAGCCGCACTTTTAAATCTACGCTCCCAAATGTAATCACAAATTACATCTACACTTGCCAGTTGTTGCTTAACTTTCTTTTTCTAATCCTGTGTCTGTGATGTATTTTATCAAATAACATTTAGTTATGAAATTTCTGTAATAGTATAGAAAATCTCCAGGCATATTTATTAAACTGGTAAACTTCTCGGCCTAAAAAAGTGATCCTATAGAATTAAGCTTCAATGTTTATGACAAGATAAGCAATTCATTTAGCTCCTTGAACCATAATTCCCAGTTTTCCTTTATTAAAACAAAATCTCAACATGGCTCTAAAATTGTATTTCTGGAATAGGATTCAATAGTTTTAGGCGGGTTTCAACCTCTTATATGAGATGAAATTTCTTCTTGTGTATTCATTCATACAGCTTATATATTTCCAAAATAGAATAAGATCAAAAAATGCAGCCTGATGTTGTCATTTTATCCAATTTAACAGAATGACTGCTAGGAGTGACTTTTCCCCAACTATACAAAACTCAATTCTTTTTCAAACAACCTTCCTATCTGAATCTTGCATTCATTGGAAATGTTTCTCCCTCAAGCCAGCCATGTCCATTTCAGCATTTTATTATGCAAGCATATGGCAGTACCGGTCCCCCCCCCCCCTCTTAAACGCTGATATCCAAAGGGCTAAACAGAATAGAGAATTCTTATTTCTGCTTGAAACAGAAATCACACTGACCTCAGATAAAATATCCAGAATGTATCTTTTATTATATGAACCTAGGGTTTTATTAAAGTCAGTAACTTATTACTATAAAACAACACAGCGATATTTGTATATTTTTTGGAGTAGTTTGCAAAATAATTTCCCCAAAGATTGCAAGAGCTAAAGTGCTTTTTAAATAAATGGACAATGCACTCTTCCTTTACCATGTGGTGCCAGACTGGCACCACATGATAAAGGTGGTGACAGTTGTAAGAAAACCTGAGACAGGTGTGCAAGGCTTGGGCTCTGGCAGAAGATAAAGTAAGAAGGTACAGGTTAAATTAACACTCATTTTAAGTATTATTGTCCCAGCTCCTGTTTCTGCTCAAATAAAGTTTTAAGAAACCTTAAAAGAGCCACAGGCTTCCTTTGTTCAGTCCAAAGTCTTGGTGCTGATTCTTGCCCCCAAATGGTTTAGAAACACGATCAGGCAATTAGATGGCTACATCCTCCAATTGACAGGGTTGATGACTTCCCTAAAACAGAGGAAATTGAGTTCAGCCTCTTCCCCGAAGAGGAATAAACTGAAGTTCATCATTCTCTACCTGGGTCCCTGACTTTGGGACCTCCGGGGATTCAATAGCAAGTAGTAAAAGTACTTTGCTACTTTTCCAGTTGTATCCAACTCTAGGATCACCGTTTCCTAGCTGAGGGAGCCAGAATTGTCCTAAAATATTTCTATGGTCATCTGGCCAGCATGACTGTATGCTGGGGACGGAATGCTTTTAACTTCTAAGCGAAGTGGTACTTATTTATCTACTCACATTTGCATGCTTTCGAACTGCTTAGGTGGGCAGGATCTGGGGCAGGTAATGGGAATTCACTCCATCTTGCACTGCTTAGGTGTCGAACCTGAGCGGTCAGCTCTCCTGCTGAGAAGCTTATTCTTTTTAACCACTGAGTCATTGTGGCCCCTTAGCAGTAACATGGGTGAATGTAGCAGGGGTGAAATGCTACCGGTTCGGGCCAGTTCCCCCGAACCGGTAGTAAAAAATGCTTTTAAAAGGTTTTTTAAAAATTCCAACGATTAGCTGTTCTACAATCAGCTGTGCCGCACAATTTATATTTGCTGCAAAGCAGGAAATCCTGCTTTCTAGCGAATCTAAATCGCACAGCACAACTGTTCCCCCCCTGCTGCTCTACTTACTTTTGCAGACTCAGAAAAGGCTCCTTGGTGCCTGCGGTGCGCATTCATGTGAAGCAAACCGGTAGCATACTTCAGAGCATTTCAATCCTGCATACAAGTAGTATGTCAGCAAAACTGCACTTGGGACCTTTCTCCCAGTAACAAGGATCACTAAAGCATGTTATTAAATTGGGTTAAATTGATAAGTAGAAATACTAATTATGGCTAAAATGTAGCAGGTAAGTCTTTCCAGTGGGAAAACAAAATGCCCACAAGCATGATGAATTCATTGGATTTTGGGGCTTCCTCCATTTATGGAGTGAAGTAGACAGAACAGAAAGGATTTCCCCCAATGAGTAAATGGAGCTTTGGAAATTTATCTTACAAGAGTACATTCCAAGACAATGTTGTAGGACTGATGGTGGTGAGCATCACTCAGAGAAGAATCACCCGGCATGTCTTGCACAAAGGAGGAAAAAAATATAACATTTTCAGTAAGTTAAATAGGTGAATACAACACTATCTTCAGTTTCATATATTGGCTTCTGTTTCGTGCATAAAAATGGGTAAAAATGATTTATTCAAACCATAATTGGGTACTAAACGAAGAGAGCAAAGAAAGGTCAATGTAACATCTGCTATTATTAACTATTCCATTTGGATAAAGATCTAGATTCCAAAGCTTATTTCTGCAATGTTAAAATATGATGTGAAAGAATCTGATTTCTTTACCTGGAAAGAATTCATCCAGCGAAGAGAAGGAGGCAATGAAGCATTACTCTGAGATAGTATCAACAGAAGTTCCAAACAGGTTTTTGATGGAAATGTGAGGGGAGAGACTCCAATATCTTCCCTCCATGCATCAACAAGACTGGAATGAAACAAGAATCATGTTACCTGCCAATGTAATATGCAGGGAATTTAAACTTTCAATAAGTAAAAAACAATAAATGTTACCTATAAGTAGATTTAGCTACACAGAAATAGAGCAATGGATATAATACTCTCTTGTTAAAATCTTATTCAATTACTTAAGCGGTTGGCATGTGATCGTTAATTCCTAATGAGATCATATTTACTTTTGTATTCCATTTACAGGAGTAGTGGACTAAGTGCATTAAGACTCTTAAGATGTATCAGAAGATGGTACTACTGGCATCCCCAGTGTTGTCCTGGTTTCTGCCATGATCCATGCTTCCTGTTATTTGGTACAAAAGTATAGAAACTAGCATTCTACAAAACTAGGCACATGCATGGGGTATCTTTATTTATAAGGATGCTCCTTGGATTCATTTATTTTCTTAGAACTGTTTTCTTTTAAGGGAATCTGTTCCACTTGCTTCAGAATGTTCCTATCTATCCAGAAAAATGTGCCAAAAAGGGGAGGAGGGGAACCCAGGACTCAAACAAAGCATAGTGCATGAGAAATATATGAGAAGTAATTTTTTAAAAAGGCCCATTATACATTCCCAAATGTTGCTGGGAGTCAAATGATATATAAATTATTATGGTTGGTCATACAATCAATCAGATGTTTAGGCTGGATTTGGACATTTTTTATCTACCTATCGAGTCCTTTTCAGGGACCTGGGGATAGGCAGATGTTGTAGTTTGATGGTATTAAAATATCATCACAGGATTTAAGCTTTTCCAAGTGAAGATGCATTTTGCAATTCCCTGATGGTGATTTTGTTAATGCTGATGGGTGTTCAAATGGTGCTCCAGAGATTGTACCCAAGGCACCTACTATTATTGGTACTATCTTTGCCCTTATTATTATTATTTTTTGCAACAGTCGCTCTATGTCTATTTCTAAGTCTTTATACTTAGACTTTCTCCACTTCTTTCACCGCTATTTTGCTGTCTTTAGATATTGCAATACCCACTAGCCAATATTTTTCTTAGCTTTCTTATCAACAACTGTTAAGCCTGGGGTATTTTGTAGCAGATGTTTATCTGTTTGAATTCTAAAGTCCCAGAGCATCTTGTTTTTTTAAATTTTCTATTACTTAATCTTTTTTTTTCGTTGCATCATTTCTTGCTTGCAGGGAAGTGGTATTTCTTGCAAATATTCCAGTGCACTAATGTTTATCATGCCATTGCTTGGACTTAGTCTGTGTGATCTTTTTGCAGCAGCTAATTAGGTAGTTCATTGTGTCTTCAGCTGCTTTGCAGAGGAAGCATTTGCTGTCTGTTGCTGTCTTCGCAATTCTGGCTTTGTATACGTTTGTTTTTAAGGCTTGGTCTTGTGCAGCCAGAATTTGCCCTTCTGTTTCTTTCTTCAGTTCTTCCTTTCCTGCTCTTAACCATTGTTATGCTATGCAAATTGTGTTGTTATCTGCTTTGCCTGCTAGGTTATTTAATGTCCTGGCCATGTAATACTTTGCCTTGCCGTGTCTTTTTTCTATTCTCCATTTCAGAGATGTGCTGCTGGGGGTTTGCAGGGTTTCGGGAGAACATCTAGCTAAGATTCTATGCAGTTCAGATCCCACTCCTGGCTGGCCCCACCCATTCTGTCTCACTCCTCCCTAGAGTCCCAATGTAGCCAATTTTGGATACAGGTAAGTGCAGGGGTGCGTGAAGGCTCAGGGAGGGTGAAAAATGGGCTTACCGGACGTTCTGGAAGGCCAGAAACAAGCCCATTTCCAGCCTTTGGAGCGTTTCTGGAGCATGCAGGAGGCTTACTAGGCCATGCCCACCAGGGCCAGGCAGCAACCGGGCAGAGAACCCCTTGCTAAAATTTTTGAAGTCCACCCCTGCTCCATTTGATTTTTCTTATAGGTCAGTTTGGCCTCTCCGATATTTAGTAAGCCTTCAGGATGCACTAGCTTCAATGTGTCTTCAGATATTCTTCCAATGCCCTGTTTTCTTCTTAACTGTTTGTGTACTTCCAACATTCCATCTAAACTCCAATTACACAAAGACAGAAGCTGATATACTTGCACATTAATACCCATTCATCAGTTGTTCATCAGAAAGTCAGAGAAACTGACTTGAAGGAGACACTAATAATTCTATTTTCAAGTGTGATTTAAAATCTTTTTTTTAAATTATTTTCCTTGTTGAACAAATCAGTTTGTTAAAATTTATAAATTAATGAGGGGCCCAAAATACTGGCTGGAGACCAGAGCAATAACAAGTGATAAACGTAGAACACTAAAGAGAAATAAATCAAAGGCATGTTAGGAAGCGTTTGCGACTACTGGGACAATGGTAGGTTGGTTAAAAGAATGGCACATCTTGATAAAATAATCGATTGATTTTCAAGAGCCATGATGGCGCAGTGGTTAGAATGCAGTACTGCAGGCTAATTCTGCTGACTGCCGGCTGACTGCAATTTGGCAGTTCAAATCTCACCAGGCTCAAGGTTGACTCAGCCTTCCATCCTTCCGAGGTGGGTAAAATGAGGACCCAGATTGTTGGGGGCAATAAGCTGATTCTGCAAACTGTTTAGAGAGGGCTGTAAAGCACTAGATATAAGTCTAGATGCTATTGCTATCTTGTAAATAATAACACTCTTTTGTACTTCAGGCATATCATTATTTTATTGCCATAATTGTGTAAAGGATGAGATGCTGTAGCTAAGAAGAAACAGCTAGGGCATGGAAAACCATGGTTTGGGTTTCAACAAAAACATTCAATATTTGTAGGAAGATAGGGAGAGAAGATGGGGACTACAGCCAAGAAATTAAAAGATGCTTGCTCCTAGGGAGGAAGACTATGGCAAATCTAACCAGCATACTAAAAAGCATCACCCTGCCAACAAAAATGAATATAGTCAAGGCTATGGCTTTCCCAGTTGCAATGTATGGCTGTGAAAGTTGGACCATAAGAAAGGCTGAGTGCCAAAGAATCGAGGCCTTTGAACTATGGTGCTGGAGAAGATACCTGCAAGTCCCTTGGACTGCAAGGCAATCAAACCCGTCAGTCCTAGAGTAGATCAACCCTGACTAATCTTTAGAAGGCCAGATCCTGAAGATGTAACTCAAATACTTTGGCCATCCAATGAAAAGGAAGGATTCACTGGAGAAGAGCCTAATGCTGGGAAGGATTGAGGGCAAAAGAAGGGGATGACAGAGAATGAGGTGGCTGGATGGAGTCACTGAAGCGGTAGGCGTGAGCTTAAATGGACTCCAGAGGAGGTAGAGGACAGGAAGGTCTGGAGGAATGTTGACCATGGGTTCACGATGAGTCAGACACGACTTCGCAAATAACAAAGGGAGAGAAGAGTAGAATGAATTCAGTTCAAAAGCATAGATAGGATTGAAGGATCTCTAATTTTTCCAGATTTGGAGAAAGTTTTTTTAAAAAGGGAGTTAGGTCAGTTTTAGTTCATTTCCTATAATATAGTTTGGGAGGAGAGGAGAGGAAACTAGTCCAAATCTTTATCAACATACTTTTTGCTTGACCAACAGCTTTGATAAAATATGCTTTTGTTATTGTTGCTTTAACCACTGTATCTTAAACTCTTGGCAGCTGACAGGGTAAAAAGATGCTTGCTCTGATGGAGTACGCAATGAAAAACAGCCTCCGAGTAGTTGTAAACTGCTTACGCCTCAGTCAGATCCTTGAGGTTTACATGAGTTTACATGCTGAACCATTTGATTAAAAATGTGTTTGTATTCACCATACTTGGGCAACCTATCCTGCGCATGCAATCCCTGCAGAGTGATGCATGATGACAAATCTCACTCCTTTCAACAGCAGCTCATTATACAGCCTTCTGGAGCATGCACTGATGAATAGAGCCCCATTATGGTGGGATGTCAAGAGATTAAAATCCAAAACGTATCAACACTTCTGCCTCTGTTAAAAATAAGCTGAGGCTGACATTATGAAATCCATCTCCCTTGGAGAAGTGTCTAGCCCAGAGGGGTTGCTAACAATAGTGCAATATTATGAAAGTTAATTACTACTACAAAAGAGTGAGTATGCTTTCAAACTTCCCAGAAAAGAAATCCAAGCAGGTTAAACAAACAAGAATCCCCAAGTGAATGAAGGAAAGTGAGAAAATGCTGGATATTATGAAAGTTTTCCATTTATCTTGCTAGGGAAGTTGGAAGTATAAATCAAATTAGATTTTATGAAAGCTTTTCCTGTAAAACAGTCCCTCCCACTCCCGTGGGGTTCAGATTGCCCCAACCTAATTGCCCCCCCCCCCAAAAAAAAAACCTAGTTCATCCCTCCGGCTTCAAAGTCAGAATGCTAAAGGAACCCATTGTATGTGTTTTGTCCTGTACTGTTTGACTGTTTTGATGAGTTGATTATTTTTATTGGTCATCTTTGGTTGGCTTTTTTTTCTGTTTTCATATGTAGGCTTCTGTTTTGTTACTCACCCAGGTACTTGATTAAGATTGTGGGGAAAGGAGTTTGCAAAATAAATAAATTAAATAAATCACTGGGTCAAAATGACAATAGTGCTACCCTTGAATTTCTGAAGAAGATACAAGGGTGATATAAAGACATAAGTTATATGAAGCTTTTGAAAGAGATAACCTAGAATAAAGGAGAAATTTCTTGTCAGTAATAACAATTCATCAGTGGAACAGCTTGCCTCCAGAATTTGTGGGTGTTCCACCACTGGAAGTTTTTAAGAAGAGATTGGACTGCCATTTGTCCAGAATGGTATAGGATCCCAACTAGAGCGGGGGATTGGACTAGAAGACCTCCAAGGTGCCTTCCAACTCTTATTCTGTAATAAATATATAATTTTTATAAAGATATAAAATTCAGAACTGCTACAACACTTGGACTTCTTCTTAGATCGTGAGTGGAATCAAATTTAATAGTCTTTTAATTGAGTTGGAAGCTAATTTTTAGGTACCTAGTTTGAGAGTAGAGGAAATGAAAAGGATTTCTGAACATTCAAAGCCAAAGTTCTGAGGGATGTGAAAGATTACTCTATTTGGAGAAAACTGAACTGTGCCAATGGTAAGGGAAAGTTTTGAATTAGCTTCAAACATTCTAATGGGGCATTACCTTCAAGAAAATAGGAACAGCAGCAGGAGAAGGAAATGAGGACACAATGAAACTACGCTGAACACTGATTGATACAGACACGTCATTTAAACTGAGCATATGAAATAGAAAACTCGGACGGCTGAGTAGAACAGTGGAACAGAACAGAGACCTGGCCAATCCTGAGACTAAATAAGGACGAACACAGAACCTGATTAAACCTAAAACCATTGGAGAGAGAGAGACAAATCCCAAATTGGTTTAGGGTGACCCAAATCAAAGTCCAAGCTGATCAATGAAATTACTAGGACTAGAGCTGTATTTCAAAACAAGGGTGTCTTCTACTTTTAAACAGAACGTATCAGGTTTTCTCCTTTTTGGTTGGAGAGAAGAAGAAAATACATTTCTTTTTAGTCTGTCTTTTTTCAGCCATCCAGTAAGGTACTCTCTTCATCATGATCCCAATATGATTTTCTTGAGAGGCAGTAGTCTTTTCCAAACACAATAGCATACGAATATGCTGCAGGAAAAAAAAATCTCAATGGGCGTCCCTTTGTATTTATTAGATTGCTTTCAAGCAAAAGCGTTGCTCTTATTAATCTAGAAATAACTTTAGAATTTTAAGGTATGCTAACACAATTAAACACTTATTCTGGCAAAATACATTTTGCATACTGAAAAAGAAATAGTTCTCTTTGATTTCAAATACCCTCTATAAAATTTTTCCCTCTATAACAACAGTGCTGTCTTGAACTAGCTTTACTTTACCCACCTAAACACAGACAAAACTTTTTTTTTCTTTAATAAGAACTTAAAACAAATAATCCCAAATCCCAGTGGATCTTGTTAAAGTCACCTCATAAAATTTTTACACTCTTGTATGACTTTGGAGAAGGAAATGTTGACCCAGCAGTTTGAGCTCACACTGACTAATGTCGCCTTGGGGAAGAGATTGTCAAAATCCATGTGCTTCAGCTAGTTGAAATGGATATAAAGCAGCCAATTACGATACATCACTGCAAACAGTGGCTAATGACAGATGATTTTTCAGACATAATAATCTCGTTTTCAAGTAAACAAAATTATAAAGGCAGCCCAGCTATCAGGAACCTTAGCTGCTCACCTAATAAAAACCACAATCAAATCAATATCAGGCTTTTAGATTCTAGGAGGCACAAATTTGTGTAGTTCTCTTGTTGAGCCCGGTGACAGATTAGAGAAACCAAAAGGTCAGCAGTTGCATATTGGTGACTGAACTATTAGAAATTGAAGATGGAGAGGGGGAGCGTTTCATACAAACTGTATTGTATAGAAACTACTAACTCTAAAGGAGACGCTCTCAGCACCAACAATTGCTGCATAATTCTGTTAAGTTGTTATAGTTAAGCTGCTTACAATAGCCTCAACTCTTATACTGTGCTCACCATTAACATTCTATACTACTTTAGATCTCTGTTAGCTACCAATTCATGTTACAGAGTTGGAAAGGGACTTTGGAGATCTTCTAGTCCCGTGTTGGCGAACCTATGGCACATATGCCACAGGTGGTACGCGGAGCCATTTGTTAGCTGACAGGAGCCATTGCCCTGTCAGCTCCCGCGCATATAAGCACAGTGGCCAGCTGACTTCGCCCTTCATTTTCGACCATTTTCCACCCTCCAGCGGCTTCCCTGAAGGAAGTTCGGGAACAGACTTACGAGTTGCCCATAGGGCCATTTTTTGCCCTCCTGAGGTTTCAAGGAAGCCTTCTGAAGTCTCTGGAGGGCCTCCGGGGGGCAGGGGAGGCCATTTTCTCCTCCCCCTGGTGCCTAGAAAGTCTCTGAAGCCTGGATAGGGCAAAGAAATGGGTCTATTTTGCGCAAAAAGTGTGGGCAGGGCGGGATTCGTGCATACATGCACGTGTGTGTGTGTGTGTGCACATAGAATTATGAGTGTGGGCACACTGCTTTTGGCACATGATGGCAAAAAGGTTAGCCATCACTGTTATAGGTCCAATTCTCTTCTCAGTCATGAAACCCTATACCATTTCAGAAAAATGCTTGCCCAATTCTCTTCTTAAAAATCTCCTGTGTTGGAGCAACTTCTGGAGACAAATCATTCCACTCATTAATTGTTCTAACTGTCAGGAAATTTTTCCTTAGTTCTAAGTTGATTCAAGGTTTTGGATGGGAAATAAAGCCCCAAATTATTTAGAATCAGAGCATCTGTTTTCTCTCATCTATATTGGGATCTGTGAAAGGTAATTTTCCAGCTGTTTTTCAGAACAGAACTAGAAAGCTTTTCAGCAGTAACCTTCAAACCATAGAATCCTTTCTCCAGGTTTGGTAAGGTTAGCGAGAATAAGACTCCAATTCATATAGTCTTTGACTTATGACCACAATTGAGCCCAGAAATATGGTCATATCTCAGTCCAGTCATTAAGCGAGTCACCATATGACCATGCTCAATTTTATGACTGTTTTGTGCCAGCTGTTAAACAAACATTACAGTCATTAAGTGAAGCTATTATACCCAAGGTGGCGCAGTGGTTAAATGCAGCACTGCAGGCTGACTGCTAGATCAGCAGTTCAGCGGTTCAAATCTCACCGGCTCAGGGTTGACTCAGCCTTCCATCCTTCCGAGGTGGGTAAAATGAGGACCCGGATTGTTGTTGGGGGCAATATGCTGACTCTGTAAACCGCTTAGAGAGGTCTGAAAGGCCTATGAAGCGGTATATAAGTCTACTGTTATTGCTATTGCTACCCAATGGATGTTTTTTTTTGCCAGAAATCGGAAGTAGTATATTCCTTTCACTGTAGCTGGTATGTGATCAATAAAACAGCAAGTTGTTAATTTTAATGGATCTTGTGTTCTTTGTTCTTCTAGATATATTTATATTTATTTTTAACTTGTTCTTGTTGGCATAAGTAGCACAGATTTCCCATTTAATCCAATTAAAGTATAGTGGATTTTATTATGTTTTTCTTATATTTTGTGGTTTTGCTATTGGTATGCTGCCTAGAGCCCTTTAGGACAGGATGGATTATAAGCACTGCCCATTAATTAAATATTTTCCAGCAGCTATATTCATCTCATTGATACCCAAAAAGAAATACAGCCTTGCATTTCCAATTAGTGATGCAAATCTGCTTCTGACAACATAAATGGGATTTGGGGAAAAATTGTGCTGCCTTCTGTACTGCAAGCGGATGAAAAATATCAGCTCAATAAAAGCAACTCTGCCTTTGGAATGTTTTAGGAGATCCACACATGCTTTTGAATGTATTAAGAACTTGTTATGTGACATCCTCCTTTATAATGTCTTTTCAAATTACAGAAGCGCTTAGTAATTGCTAGGAGATTTACAAACACCAAGAAAACAAAAAGCCCACATATTCCCTGCTTAATAAGCTTGGTCAATAAAAATGAGTGCTGAAGAGCATTCATTATTACATTTTGTAGTATACAGTGATGGAAACATGAGTTTCTGGTAAGTGAGTTCAAGGTTCAAGGTTTATTACACTTGTATGCCGCCCTATTCCCGGAGGGACTCAGGGCGGCTAACAAACCAAAAGGGAAGGGAATAATACAGAAAAAAGCAAAAGACAAGCAAACAAAATACGGAAACAATTTAAAAACAGTCAACAGCCACACGATTCGAGTGGGGATGGGAACTTATCAGCCCCAGGCCTGTCGGAACAGCCAGGTCTTGATGGCTTTGCGGAAAGCCTGAAGGGTGGTGAGGGTCCGGATCTCCACAGGGAGATCGTTCCAGAGGGCTGGAGCAGCCACAGAGAAGGCCCTCCTCCGGGTGGTAGACAATCGGCATTGGCCGGCGGATGGAATTCGGAGGAGGACTAATCTGTGGGATCTAATAGTGTTTGGGAGGTAATTGGTGGAAGGCGGTGACAGGATATGGAAAAATTGTGTAGTGCATGATTTCTCAGACTAGGTCCCAGTGTCTTTTCTGTGCAAATTCTGTTAAGGAATCTATAAACATCCTGGATGAAATTCAAAGTAAGCTGTTTTGGGTTTTAGGCACATTTGGAACTATACTGAATTTCTTATGAGTACTCTCACAAAATGGATGCCGTGAAGTTTGTGACCTCTCACAACTCACTTACTAGAAGGCAAACTGGAGGATGGCTACCTGCCCTCACTCTTCTATGATGCTCTAAACCTCTGATTTGGAGGAGGGGAGGGGGAAGTAAACATACACTATATTGCCAAAAGTATTCGCTCACAACTGAGTCTGATTATGTCGATGGGTGAGCCAATACTTTTGGCAATATAGTGTATTTTCAAACTAAGATTGGGCTGGAACCAGCCACCATTTTGATTTCCTAAAAAGGCTTCAAGCTACACAAGTGTTTTATAAAAATAATGCAGAAGGAAATTTCCTATATATTTATTTTAAAATATCTAAAAATAAAGGCAGGACAAGAAAATGAGCCCATTGGTATCTATTGTCACTAGGTTGCCTACCCTTTACATAAGTGTTCAAATCAACTACCCCTAATCTAATATATATCAGATGTACTGAGAATATAGTACTTTAGATCTTCAGCCATGACTGTTGGGCTATACTAGTCCATAAATCTTAGAAATACTTTCACAAGCCCATCATGAATAAGAAAGAATACCCAAAAAATCCAATATTTGAAATACACGAAAGGGCAGATTTCTTGCACTTATGAAAAAAAAAATATTTTGCCCCAGTCCTACAGCTATAACTTCTCCAATTGATGGATGCTCAGACTCTGTTTAATAATCTGAAAGAAAAAAGAGCTCACTAACTGGAGACAAGGTCTTCTACAATCAATTCTTACAATAAAAAAAATCTGTGCCAACTTCAAACCTAATAAAACATAAATTAATAAATACTTTACACTGAAGTACTTCGAACAATTTGAAAACAATCCTGTCTCCGCATAATCTCTACTTTTCCCAGAAAAACATACACAATTTTTTCAACTACATCTCTCTGGATATTCTGTAGCTCATCACACTAGCCCAGGAAAAGCCAAGAAGGTCTGCTTCATATTTTTAGAGTCACAACTCTTATAATACCTGAGTGACCATGCTAGGTAGGATTTTGAGGATTAACAACATTCGATAGCTTCAAGAGACACTATCCTTCTTCCCATTGTTATAAATTCCTGTTTTCCGCAAGTCTCAGTTTTTCATATGAACTCACATGCCCATCAAGTCCATTAACAAAATTCCAGTATGTTTGAGGTATGAAGAAGGTACGTGACCCGTCAAAAGCGCGGAGGACAAAATCGCGCTCGACGAAAGCGCGCATGTGACGTCATCACAGCGCGACGAAAAAAATTAAAAATTGAAATAAAATTAAAATTAAAGCAAGCCGATTCATATAAAGGTAAGGGTTAGGTTTAGGGTTAGGTTAAGGTCAGGTTTAGAGCGTTAGCGTTAGGTTTAGCGTTAGGTTAAGGGTTAGCGTTAGGTTTAGCGTTACGTTAACGGTTAGGTTTAGGGTTAGATTTAGGGTTAGGTTAAGGGTTAGGTTTAGGGTTAGGTTTAGGGTTAGGTTTGGGGGGGTTAGGGTAAGGTTTTAGCTTTATTTTTACATTTTTCGATCACAGCGCGATGTTTTCATCGCGCTGTGATGACGTCAAATGCGCGCTTTCGTCGAGCGCGATTTTGTCCTCCGCGATTTTGTGGTGGAACCAAGAAGGTATATACTATAGTTGCTTGGTTGCATGTTCTAAGGTGCTATAAATCATCTCTTAAAACAACAAGAATAGGAAATGAAGATTTTACACAAATATGGCTTATAGAGGATGCATTTAAAAAATAAAATAAATGCAGCTATATTTTAAAAAAACTATTGCCAAGAATCCAGCCAACTTATCAGCTGTTTTAAAATATTCCCCATGGTAGCTTTGCTGTTTCCAGAGACACAAAACAGATTAGCATGCAGAATCAGTACTTACTCCTTGTTTCTGTTCTCAGTACAAGGATGGTAAAGAACTTTAACAGCCTTATGAAGCTCAGCAGGCCTTTCAGGAGATGACAGCTCAGGTTCAAGTAATGTAAAAACATTTTTGGAAACTGGGGTTCCTGACGTTTCCACCATCAGCGTGTCACAATTCAGTACCCAGATCTATGGATAAGAGACCTCCTTGTAAGTCACGTTTTAATGGACTTAGTCCACATATAGAATTTTACTACGTTCAGGTTGTTTGTTAGCAAGCACAAATAGTGAAAGTGAAACTATTATTATGCGCCAGAGACAAATTCCTTGTGTATCCAATCACAGTTAGCCAATAGAGAATTGAAGTCTATTCTAGTCTATCCTTTTTCCTTTTCTGACATAAAAGACCATAGAGGACACTACTACTATTACTACCGCTATTACTACTACTATTACTACTGACCCGGTTTCGGACTTCTGATGTTGGCCCGCTATCCCTTGGTCACGTGACACATTTTGGGCACTTGGCAACTGGCTTACCTTTACAGCCAGTTGCCACATTCCACATTGACATGACTGTGATTTATGATGGATATTTTTTTTTGATGGTTTCTGGCCTTTTTGGACATTCCAGGAAAGAACACCCATTACTGTGTTTCCCCAAAAATAAGACAGGGTCTTATTTTCTTTTGACCTTTGAAATAAGCACTTGGCCTTATTTTCGGGGAGGTCTTATTATTTTTGCAGTGCAAGAGGAGGCAAACATGGTCTCCTCATGGCTGCTGCTGTGTTGCAATATTTTCAGGAAGTGGCTATTTTGGGGGGAGGGCTTATTTTAGCTCATGCATTCAAAAGCCCGATTGGACTTATTATCTGGAGATGTCTTATTTTGGGGAAAACAGGGCAGAAATACATAGGTTTGCTTAATGACCACTGCAAAAAAGTGGAAAAAATCAGGTCTAGCTTGCTTCTTAAAATTTTAATGCAATTTTATTGATAATGTAAATCTATACCTTTAGCTTTTATATTGCTTTTGTTTCAGAATTTTGATAGTTGCCTTGAGTAATAGCCAGGGTAGAAAAATGGATTATAACCTAGCCACTCATTCAAATCAATTAAACCAACACCTTATAGCTATCATGATTTACAATGGAAATTCCAGATTCCATTATGGTTATATGTCGAGGGCTACCTATACCTAGTTTTTAAAGCTCATGTGCTCTCTGGAAAATGCCAGTTACTAGCTTTCTTTTTATAGAAAAAAAATTCATTTGGTTGTTTTGTTAAAAGGTAAAACAGAAAACAAGGGTATTTTAAAGCTTCTATAAAAACTTCTTGCCGTTATTTCAGAACTGTAGAAAATGTGCTCTCAAAATTAAAACAGAACTGCTGGCTTGACCACTGATGATGAGCACCTATTATAAGTTGGCAATGATCCCCACGCCCCCATGACGGGTGGCTTCCATATTCAACCAGAATTTTACTGTCAATGTTGGAAAGATAAAAAGGAATCTCCTTAGCCAGGAGATAAGATTACGTTATGTGGTTGGAGAACTCTGAAGTTAATCAATGGAACTCTTTTTAGAAAAAGAAAAGGCATTGTTTTATTTGATTTGAATGAGCGATTAGGTTATAATTTATTTTACTACTCTGTGTAATACTCAAGGCAACTACAGGTAGTTCTCAATTTATGACTACAATTCAGTCCGAAATGTATATTGCTCAGTGAGATATTTGTTAAGTGAGTTTTACCCCATTTTACAACTTTTCTTACCACATTTCTTAAGTGAATCACTGCAGTTGGTAAATTATAAACAATGTAAGGGAATTGTTAAGGGAATCTGGTTTCCCCATTGCTTGTGAGAAGGCCGCAAAAGGTGATCACATGACTCCGGGACACTGCAACCGTCATAAATATAAGTCAGTTGTCAAGAATCTGAATGTAAATTACATGACCATGGGAATGCTGCAATAGTCATAAGTGTGAAAAAGGGTCATAAGTCCCTTTTTTCAGTGCTGTTCTAACTTTGAATGGTCACTCCATTGTAAATCATGATAGCCATAAGGTGTTGGTTTAATTGATTTAAATGAGTGGTTAAGTTATAATCCATTTTTCTATTCTGGCTATTACTCAAGGCAACTATCAAAACTCTGAAACAAAAACAGAATATAAAAGCTAAAGGTACAGATTTAAATTATAAATAAAATTGCATTAAAATAATTTAAGAAGTAAGCTTAGGATGACATTGCATTCCACAATCTGAGAACAATGCAGGAACAATACCCTGGCTTGCCTAACTGTTAGCGCGAACTTCTTCAAAAGAGTTCCTTTCGCAGATCTTAACAGGAGCCGAGATGGCGCGGTGGTTAGGGTGCAGTACTGCAGGCCACTTCAGCTGACTGTTATCTGCAGTTCAGTGGTTCTAATCTCACCGGCTCAAGGTTGACTCAGCCTTCCATCCTTCCGAGGTGGGTGAAATGAGGACCCAGACTGTGGGGGCGATATGCTGACTCTGTAAACCGCTTAGAGAGGGCTGAAACCCCTATGAAGCGGTATATAAGTCTAACTGCTATTGCTATTGCTAACAGCTGGGTAGGTGTGCAACAAGATGAGCCAGTTTCTAATAAACAACACTAAAACTTGTGACTTACCAAGATATAGACGGTGCCATCCATTCCTTGGATGCTGAACCTAAACGTGCTTCTAGAAAATGTAAGTTCCATGAAGCATTTGGCTACAACAGTTTGTATAAAGGAAGACCTGTTTTGGAGCCAAAAGAAACAATTATATATAAAATACCAAGAAATACCATTATTTGAAAAACAAGTGAGAATATAAAAAAAAAACATCTTAGGCCCAGTAACCGATTCTAGTAATTAACTTTTTTAAACCTAACTTTTTAGGTCCTACCAGCTGTATTTTTAGTTTATAATCTCCTAGGATGTGCTGCAGCACATTGTTGTGGCAATTTTACACCCACTTAAAACTGGGAAGAAAATGTTGCCCTCATCAATTTGGGAGAACTAAGGCTGTAAATAGGATTCTGAAGGCCACATTCAGCTAGCAGTCTGCCCATTCGTCTTCAAGGACATTCTTGTCTCATCCCCCCCCCCCCCCCACTATCTTTCAGATCTATCAAAACAACACTGGTAGGACCTAGGGGTCCCAACCTAATGGGGCAGAATCAGACGCAAGGCTACATTTGACCAAGTCACATTTTAGCATTTTCTAGTAGTATGTCTATCTTTCTTGGTACTCCACTGGAGTACCAGCTACAACTCAGCTGTGGTCAATGGTTCACCGACAAAAGGGCGACCGACAAAAGCGCGCCCGACTAAACCGCGGTGACAAAACCGTGAGTTCTAAACCGTGCCGACGAATGAGCGCTGAAGTGCGCCGACAACAGCGCGCCAACAGAAGCGCGCTGTAAACCTAACCCTAACCTTAACTTAAAACGCGCTTCTGTCGGCACGCTGTTGTCAGCGCGCTGTTGTCGGCGCGTTGATGATGTCGCGGCACACATTGATGACATCACGGCGCACGTTGATGACATCGCGGTTTTAGTGCCGTGCTTTTGTCAGCGTGCTTTTGTCATGCGCGCATTTGTCGGGTCACGGTGGTCAATACTATTTGTTAATAAAACTGACTCTTCAAATGGATTTTTTTTTACATTTAAAAGTATAATTAACAAATTACTGTCCAAAGCAGTTTTGAATTCTTTAAGCATAGCTATCCATTTGTTCTCCTGCCCTCGTATTTCCATCCTTCTTCCATAGTTACAAAAACACTTTTTCCCTACATCATAAATTGCCACATCTATTTTGAATCAGAATGGGTCCAAGACAAAGTACCTTAGATTAATGAGAGTATGCACCAATCTTATGAACGCTGCCTGCGCTGAGTATACACTGGACCCACAGTATGGAGGAAGCCAAGTGTCAGATACCAACAGAGTTTTCAGAATTATTTTTAATTATTGTACACTTACAAGTATGCAACTACAATTGCATCACATTCCTGTCAGAAGCACCGAGACACTTCCAGCTTGAAAACATTACCTGGTAACATCACTGTTGTCCAGCGGATGCCCAGCTGGGGGCTCCATTCATATTCCCAGCAGGAGCTGGAGCAAAAGATGGGTGCTCACCCCACCCTGCATCATCTCAAACATGGGCTTGCTAACCTCCAACTCAGTATCCTAACCACATAAGCCACCGTGCTCCTGTACAATTGCCGTGACTCTCAGTATACACTTATTCTTGGTCATCACTACATTTTTGATGTCCAATGTGATGCAGGCATAAAACAAATGCTAGAAAATCCCCCCTTTATATACTAATGGCAGCAGACTAAATTCTGTGATTTTTTTTCCCTTCAGAAAGATGTTTTTTAGTCAAATGTCACCCTACAATTAAAAAGGCAGAAACTTTAATGAATCCGAAAGCTGCATAGGCTAGAAAGTGATGGCTAGATACCAGCTTTTAATTGCCAATTATATGATTCATGGCAGAAATTAATTAAAGCAACATTAGGTTTGCATAATGTGCCACTGATTAACCCTAACCCTTGCTACAGCAGCAAGTGAATGATTGGGTTGGGAACTTATTAATTCTGTTGTAAGCATACTGGAAACAATGATTTTACAAGGGCATTGTCAAGATATTAAAAGCATTTTCAAGGGCAGAATAACCAATATGAAAACCTGGGTGGACCAGTCCAGAAGAATAGAAAATACTTCTGGTTTCAATAAAAGGGTGGATTTGGTTTTGTAGATGCAGCAAGAATGAACACTCCTCTACTTACTTTGTTACCAGCTATGAAAATTGCCCAAACCTTGTTTGTGAAGAGTGAGCAATGGAGCACCCATATTTTCAAAGCTATGAAAGAGGCTCAAGGACCTTCCACCCTTTTAAAAGTTGCATGAAAGTGTTTTTTTAATTGCCAAAATTTTATAAGGATGTTAAACATTGTCAAAAATTTCTATGTTCTTACATGAAATCTCATAAGATCTGGCTGATTTATTTATTTTTAATAATTGCTTTCTTTTTAAAATTAACGTTCCAAGTTCACTTACTTACTGAGGGGTAACTTATAATGCAGAATCACACCACGGTGCCTGCCCTTTGATTGCTGATCCCTGCACTATGAGAACAAGCAACAAGATTCAATCTTTTCTATTTACTTCTTGAACAAAAGGACAAGATTCAGACTTTTGGAGCGACAGATGTGGCCGAAAGTATTGGAATCCTTTACTTTTTGCCAAAGAATCCCAATTTGCCACGAAACAAATTGAAACAAGTAAATGGAATCCACCATTTTTTATTCTATAAAGCAGAAAGTTTGCATTTGATGTATGACATAACATATGCCTATAAAGAATAAAACAAATGAAAATGGCATGGCATAATTATCTTAGAACTTAAAATTCATTATTGGATTTAAGTGAGGAGTGCCTATATTTTTGGTCAACTCTGTAACCCAGAAGAGAGATTGTGATTTTAAAATTGGACATTTGAAATCTAAGAAATCGATTGAAATCTTTGATTTCAATGTTTATATTCCCTAATGTCATATCCTTATTACACAACTAAAAGAGAGAGAAAAGAGCAGGAAAAACAATAAGTATATTTAGTGAATACACAATTATCATTACTTAAAACTATATACAGGGCTTTGAATTAGTTTCCCCAAAGAGGAAATTATCAGAAAGTTGCTTTACATGTAATATTTGACAAGCCATAAAATTTTAATATAGAAATATGTGATACTACCTTGGTATTATGCAAAAGCTGTCTTCAGATGGCTGAATAAGCAATTCTGTGAAATAGTATTTTATGATACCTACGAGGGGAAAAATGAAATCTTTGTGCCATATGAATTAATGTACAATGACAATACAACTTAAGTCGGTAAGTTATGAAAACATTATAAGGAAACAAGGAACAAGTTTGAGATCATGGATCACATAGAACTAAGTAGCTAAGAGAAGAGCCACGTGAAACTAGGCCTAGAGACAGAGGTGGGTTCCTACCAGTTTGCACCTATTCGGTAGAACCGGTTCGTCAAATCTACCGAACCGGTTAGAAGAGGTTCCACCAGTGGACCCGGAAAGCAGGCCACACCTACAGAAGAGGTTCCAAAATTTTTTGAAACCCACCACTGGTCCTTGGATATGATTATTCTACACTATCATGCTCATATTTATAAAACTCAGTGCCTCTGTGAAAGGTAAGGATGACTACTGCGTTTGTGGTGCAATCAGAACATTGCGTGTGTTGAAGTTGTTTTAACGCAAACCTGGGCAGCAAGCCACTCCCACAAAGGAGGCCACACCCACAGAGTAGGTTCGAACAATTTTTGAAACCCACCACTGCCTAGAGAGAACACTAAAATGGAGAAAGAGATCAAATAAATATTAAACCTGCCTCTGCTGCCAACAATTTCTATCCTATCCAAAAAATATCCTTGTGTGCCCATGTCAAACAATGGTGTTATTTTCTGCTTCCTCTTCCTTGTATCCTTCCTTCTTTCTCAACCAGACCTACCACAAATACACCAATTTTCCCTTACAAAATAAAATCAACTGGGAAAGTTAATTAGAATTGTTATCTCTGGTAACCCTTAATGGACTTTTGCTGAGTGAGTTTTTTAGGTCTTATTAGCAAGAGATGAGGTTAAAAAAAGAGATTGTGTGTTGCATTTTAAGACAAAGTGATAAGTTACCGGCAACTAAAATTATTTATACTTGCTGTGATGAAGAGAGAAGCCACTTTTTTATATATTTATTTTCTTTTTTTTTACCATATTCTTTTCCATTTTTATTTTTTTTATTTGTGCTTTTTTTTAATTTGTATCATTAAAAAAAATCATTGTAATGCTTAATAAGTTGAAATGATGTTTCAAATATGCTGAAAAGCATTCTAGGATCAAGAGGTTCTTCACTTTCAAAATGGCAATTAGTCAAAATGATGAGTACTGTATATACTCGAGTATAAGCCTAGTTTTTCAGCCCACTTTTTGGGCTGAAAAAAGCCGCCTCGGCTTATACTCGAGTCAGTGAAAAATTTGCCCGAAATGGAGGAGAAAAAGGGGCGGGGCCATGCCGCTGGGTGACACTCGTGAATGGCCCAGTGTCCCTGTGAGTTTCCCCTCCCTCTGTGTCAGTTTGCCGCGCAGCGCGCACCGCACCATCCCCCCTCCTCACATTCTAATGTAATGCAGGGCTGTCTTACGATTCCCCTTCCTCCCCCTCCTGCCGCTCTGCAACGATGTCCCACCTCCTCCTTGTTATGGCAAGCAGCCACATAGCGATGTCCCACCTCCTCTGGTACAGTGATCCAATGATAGGAATCACTGTGCCGTGTGTCATAGGAGGCGGGACATCGCTCCCGCGGCTGCACGGGACATCATCATCACAGCGGGACATCAGCATCATGAGGTGAGTGAAGTATTTCATTGAATACACCGCTAGTTTACTGTTTTTCTTTGAAATAAATATTCAAAAACATTATTGGTATCTATTTTTATTTTTGAAATTTACCGGTAGCTGCTGCATTTCCCACCCTAGGCTTATACTCGAGTCAATAACTTTTCCAGTTTTTTGTGGTAAAATTAGGTGCCTCGGCTTATATTCGGGTCGGCCTATACTCGAGTATATACGGTATATTTAATTCAGAGCACGGCACACCATTAAAAACATCTTATATGACCAACAGTGGGAGCAGGTTATAAATCCCGGGCTCCTTTTCAATTTTCCAAAGGCACCAGGTCAGGGGTGGGTTTCTCACCCCGTTCCAACCGGTTGGAACGGGGCTGGCGGCGTCCTCATGCACGTGCGCGGTGCACGCATGCGTACTAGCGTCTGCGCGATGCTCCAGCTGCTCCTGGACGATCGTGCAGGCACTGTATGCGTCCTGCGCATGCGTGGAAGCGCAGAACTCGTCAAAACCGGGTAAGGACCGCGGGCGGGCGGGCGGGCGCGCCCTTCGCCGTTCCCGGAAGTTACATATTTCCGGGTTCGGCAACCAACCGGTTCGCAGGGACCATCGCGAACCGGTTGAAACCCACCCCTGCACCAGGTTGACTACTGTTGAATGCTAGGCAACATGACTCTTTGAGCCTACTTAAGCATTACAATTTGGAACATTCTTAAAAATTATCCATAAGCACAGATGGAGGGATCATTCTTCGCTTAGGCCTGATCCTGTCCCTCTCTGACATGGAGCTGTGCAACAAATAAAAACTTAACCTTGTTAAACTTCTGCATGTCAGTCATTTATTAAAAACCTGAGAAGAGGATGAATTGGGAAAAAAAATATATCTGGCAATTTTGTAAATATTTACATTCTGCTACGTTTTCACATTTCAGGGATGCTTGTATTATTCAAATGCATTATTAATGCGTACAAAATTGAAACTGTTCCCAAAAGATTTTAAAATTAGGCTTTAACAGTCCAAGCAATGTGGTAGGGTAGCTTTTCCCCAAGCCAAATCACCCAGAGACATGTACATTTCAGCCCCCCCCTTCCCCCCAATTCCAAAGACAGATGGCACTTGAAGAAATCTCTGGGAGTTGAAGGCCAGACTTTTAAAAGTCACTAAGATTGGGGTAAAAGCAGCAGAAACACTTTTTGGAGAGAGTCTTTGCTCATCGGTTCCTAATGTATCAAGTGCTTTTTACTTTTTCTACAGAGAGCACTGGTGAGTTGAAGAGTGTGTGTGTGTGTGTCTATGTATCTGTGTGTCTGTGTGTGATTTCTAATGTCTCCCAAATACTATTCAATGTCTTTCTTTTCCCCTTCCTCAGCACTATCTTTGTCAAGAACACCAAAGTACCTATAAAATTGCTCTCACTGAGAAAATAACCCAATATTTTGTACTTCAAAAAAACTTTATAAAGAGTAACTAAATTTTGCTTTGTAAACTGAAATCATGCAGAAAGGATCTTAAAGTTGTTCTGAAATATCCCTTTTATTCACTCAACCTCTTTCCATTACCAGCCCCCAGCAACTGTATTTGCTTTTCTCGTTCCCTTCTGCTACATATTAAAACACAAAACTATCCTTTTGCTCATTCCTCAAAAAATGAACTCTTCTTTGATTCAAGTTCAATATTTGGTGATAGTGGTGGGATTCAAATTTTTTACTACCAGTTCTGTGGGTGTGGCTTGCTGGGTGTGGTGTGGCTTGGTGGGCCTGGCAGGGAAAAGATACTGTAAAATCTCCATTCCCATCCCACTTCAAGGGAAGGTTACTGAAAAATCCCCATTCCCTTCCCTCCCGGGACTCAGGCACTAGTGGGTTTCAAAAATTGTTGGAACCTACTCTGTGGGTGTGGCCTCCTTTGTGGGAGTGGCTTGCCACCCATGTGACCGGATGGGAGTGGCTTGCCGCCCATGTGACCGGATATGAAATTATGAATTAGTACTTAGGTTGGTCCAAGTAGCTATTCAGAAACTCTGGCATTGAAGCATGCAAGTTTTAAAGCTGTCAAGTTACAAGATCCTTGCCAGTGGTGGGTTTCAAAATTTTTTGGAACCTCTTCTGTAGGTGTGGCCTGCTTTTCGGGTCCACTGGTGGAACCTCTTCTAACCGGTTCAGTAGATTTGATGAACCGGTTCTACCAAATAGGTGCGAACTGGTAGGAACCCACATCTGGACTCGGAAGGCAGAGAATAGATGGGGGTGGGGCCAATCAGAGGTGGTATTTACCAGTTCCATGAACTACTCAAAATTTCCGCCACCGGTTCTCCAGAACTGGTCAGAACCTGCTGAATAACCACCTTTGGCTGGTGACATCATAGACACCCAAATTCTTTTTTTTTGGGGGGGGGGCAGTGGTTTTGCTCTGCAAGCCTATTTCAATTTAATTTGCGAACGTTTCATTACCTGACTAAGTAACATCATCAGCAAAGTT